>NC_081824.1:457042715-457667715 GCF_030867095.1 Alligator mississippiensis
GATCCAGGATTTCACAAAGAGGAGTGCAGGAGCAGCAACCGGCACAGCAAGGGAGGCTGCAAACTCACTCCCAGTCCCCCTTCCCCCCCACTGGTGCAGCAGACCGTACCATAGGAGCCTCTGGGGACTAGGAGTCCTCAAAACGGACAAGAATCTCTTCTACCATTACCCTCCATTCTCAGAGACACATCCCCTTCCTTAACCCCCTCCCCGTGCCTGTCACTGCTGCTTTATCTGCTGTCCCAGAGGTGGGAGAAGCTCCTGAGCTGCTCTTGCCTGCTCCTGACAGGTTGCAGGGGGTCTGGGCTCAGCTGTAGACAGCAACAATGGCAGTGAGAATGGGCCTGGATGCTCCCCCTCCCCACTCCTGCTCCTAGGGTGACCAAGCAGAGAGGGTTAAAACACTCTCCTGCTGCTGCTGCTGTCACTCCAGGACTTCTCCCACCCCTGGGAAAGCAGCAGCAAGCAGAGAAAGGGGGTGGGGATGTGTCTCTAAGCTCAGAGGGGAAGGGAAAGGATTCTTACCTGCTTTGGGGATTTAAAAATGTCCCTGGAGGCTCCCACAGCATGATCCAATCTGAAAAAGGGGTGCGTGGCTCTGCTGTACCCCCTCTGGATCTGCCTCTAGAAGGAGCATAAGGTAAGTACTGAATATAAATTCCATGCAGGCTGTTATTCATTGCAATGAATGCCATTACAACTTAAAACCAATATTACCCCTGCAAGAGAAAACAGTTTTAAGAGTGCATGTGGCTGGTCCACATAGTGGCTTTTGAATCTGCTGCTTTAATTTAGTTAGTAAAGGCATCTAGGTTCTTGCTTTGATCATACAAGGGACTTCATTCAAACTCTGCTGGGAACATAAAATCATTTGGGTGAAGGAGTTGATTGGTCATGATATTTGTGGAAAGGAAAAATGTTGCAACTGATGGCATGATTCAGTGGCCACAAGAGTATTTCAGAAGTGGTTCAGCTACCATTTTGTAGCACCTTAATGGCTCAGTAATTGTGTTGGACAAGAAGAAACAGGGGCCTCCTTCCTTACAAAGGTGTGCTAATCAATCAAGGAAAAGAAGTTCTGCCCGTCTAGAATAAAAGGTATCATTTTGAAACCAAGAGTTCTAATTTTTTGTATGCCAGTCTAGAGACATTTGTCCTGGGATAAACCTTTTTATCATAGACAAAGTGCAGCCATTCAGAAGTCCCTGTCCATTGTTCTGGGATGAATCCTAAAAAGGTTCACAGAATAAGAAATACTAACAGTTTATCCTGGGAAATTGCAAAGTGCACCTGAATGGTTATCCTGGGATTGCATCATTGAATCAATGACAGAAAAGCAGCAGTACATTCAGCCACTCACTAAATCCTAATTGGTGTGAAATCCTGATTGGTCTATACACCAATCCCAGGATGTTTCTGTCCCAGGACAAAAACAGGTCAACTTGTCCAGGGGCAAATGCAATGTGTGCTCCTAGCCTGAGTGTGTCTATATGGCACTGCCACAGTCGCTATACATGTATTAGTGTCTACTGAAGGATAGAATGTATTGGCATGCATGCAGTGCTGCACTACTTCTGATCTGGGAATTAGTATGCATAGATCAGGCACAGCATGTCTCATCAGGGAGACATTCTTACATTACTTACAGAATTAAAACCAACTATATTAATCTAACAAACACTCGCAGCAAATAATTTGACCAACTGGAACTGCAGGCCTTTGAATTTTCTATGGATTTAGCAGAGGACTAGCACTGCCTACTCCACTGCAGAAATTCCAATTAATCAAATAATATGCAGGAAAGAATAAAAAAGAATGTTTTACTTCTTGAGCTTTATAAATTAATTAGTAAGTTCCTAATTTTCAAGTTCATTCATTAAATACTTAGGGTTTGTGGGTTTTTTTGACAAAAATGGCATATTTTTTTCAAATGGCACATGACCTTCTGATTTAGAAGTAGTATTACACAAACCCAAGTGGGTAGCAAAAAGGCATAGCAGACCTCAAGAAACTAGACACAAGGAGGCAGAGATTGTGCACAGGAAATTGGGTATGAACCCTGTAGTATTTACAATGTGCAATACTACAGTATCAACAACAGAGTTACGTTTCAGAATCCTGCTGCTCTAAGATCTCTTGGGAGTCTGACATAATATTTTAAATGACTAATGGAGACAGGATCTTTTGTCATTAATTGAAAGAGTGATGTATCCTGTTTACTCACAATAGCATATCCTGTTTCCATTTATATGATGCATCAATCCAGACAGCTGTGACTTTTGCATATATTTTGGGTTTGTAGGAAAGGAATAAATAGGAATTCACTGAACTTTACTGCTGCCATGTTGTTCTAATGTAATTATTATTATATGCTTTACAACTGTATTTATATCCAATAGCAACTGGCCATCTTTAACATGCAGTTTTAGGTGGAAGAACTTCACAAGCAGAGGATAGTCCTCCATCCTTCATTCTCTTTTACTAATAGATTTCTCAGATAAAGTCTGACTGTAAGTGGAGTTGGTGTATTTCTACTTGTGTCAGGATTACTCAATAAAGATGAGTTTTTCCATCTACAGGACCTAGCAAAACTGGTTCCCTCTTTCTGACTTTTACCTACTTTACAAAGTTCTTCTGGTTGGTTCTTTTGATGGGGTGAGGTTCTAAAATGGCTGCAAGGTCCATGATCCAAGAGAAAAAATATAAGACTGGTCTGGGGGTGTATCCATTGCTGTATCTTCTTCTGTGTGCAGCAAATATGCAGCATTCCTTTGAAAGGAACTATCAGCCTCACTTACAGGCTTTTTTAGGGCCTAAGAAGACTGATCAACAATATGAACTCCCTGGAAGTAATAACATCTCTGGCAGTTTTCATTATATCTATGCCATCTCCCATACCACCATACTAAATTAGCTATCCTCTTTAGTAAAGCCATTAACAAATTTCAGAGAGTCCTTCTAGGGCTCAATGCTTCACTGAAAAAATACCTCTGCGTACTTCAACTCAAAATCATAGAATTGTAGAAAATTAGAGCTGGAAGGGACCTCAGGAGGTCATGTAGTCCAACCCCGTACTAAAAGCAGGACTATCCCCACCTAGATCATCCCAGCCATAGCTTTGTCTGTCTGAGTCTTGAAAACCTCCAAGGATGGAGATTCCAGCACCTCTCTGGGTAACCTGTTCCAGTGCTTTACTACCCTCCTAGTGAGAGTGGTTTTTTCTAATAGCTAACCTAAATGCCCCTTGCTGCAACTTGATTGTTCCCTAAGGGGCACATCTACATGTGCCCCTATGGCACCATTGTTACTGTGCCGTCATTTAGTACTTCCTTTTGGAATAACTGTGCACTGTCAGCACAGCACAATATGGGCTGTTACTGCACCATCATTTAGTACTTCCTTTGGAAGTACTAAATGTACTTCGTCTTTTAGTACTGTGCCTTTTGGACGTACTAAATGTGCCTTTAGGAAGTACTAAATGACAGTGCAGTAACAGCCTATCCTGCTCCATGCTGGCAGTGCATAGTTACTTTAAGTGACTGTGTCACTATAGCAATGCACGATAAAGAGCGAGCACATTGCTATGGCAATTTAGCTGTGGCATCACAGTTTGTACCTGCTGACACTACGTCACTGTAGCATGTTGCTACAGCAATGTAGTGTCTCGTGTAGATGCACCCAAGGTCTCTCTTGTATACTGCAGCCTTCCCAAGGGGAACAAAGAGTCTTCAGGGCAGACAATCCCTAGTTTCTACCTTACGTGGCTAATTGGAAAAAAATGAAATAGTCACAATTTTTTCTCTGAAAATCTGTACTTTTGCTTTTACAAAGTGCATGGTTTCCCAAGGGTTGGAAATTCTTGCCCAACTTCAAGACTCTTAATAAATTGTTCTGTAAGAGGTTGTAAGGTAGAATAAACTTTACAGCACCTTCATTGCTTCCAATACTGAGGTTGTTTTAAAAAATTACTAGGTACTCCCGTGTGTTAGGCAATCTATCCCCAAGTTGGTTTATACTTACAGTTTCAGATTTAGTTCCTAAATTAGAACCTGCTATAGCAATATACATTAGAGCACCCAGTTATTCTTGATATGGCAATAACTTTCAAGAGGAGCCTGTTGAAGATAGGGTGAATATTTACGCAAGGATTATGAGCTTTTTATTCTAATGCTTTTAGTGTGAGCTACGAACTTCCTCTGTAGTGGAGGAGCTATAAAAGTCTATCTTAAGTATCAGTTGAAGATTGCTAATTACACCATCCTTAGGCAGAACTGAGAGCTCATGATTATATCATCCCACACAGTAGATTTGCTGAGATCACACTTTTAGCTTGTTGTACGTAGGATCAGAAGGAATACAGTGGCTTTAGGGCTACTGCCTGGATTTTGAACAATGGAGTAATTTTAATTATAATCACAGGAAAGCACGGCTAGAACAGACCACAGGATTCACCTAGTCTAATGTACTGATCAAGGCAGGATCACTTCTGTTTAAAGCAGGGGTGGGCAAAAAAGTGGATCTGGGCAGCCAGACTCCATTTCCCAGCAGCCCCTGCCCACATGGCTGGGGCCAATTTCCATGGAGATGCCAGCAGCAGCTGCACTGTGATAGGGTGGGTTCAGGGTTTCCTGGGACTGGCCCCAGCAGCATTGGCAGGGCACACAACATGGAGGGGAGCTGCTCTGGGGCCAAGCTGGGATCTTGCAGCAGTGACCGCATGGTCCAGAGCCAGGGCAGAGAGAAATCTGAAGCCTGCACACCCCTGCCTGGAACATGCAGACTGCAGATCATGGCTCTGTCCTGGCTCCAGACCATGCTGTCACTGCTGCAAGAGAGACGCAGGTGCATCTCACTCCAGGAGGCAGCAGGGCATAGCCCCCGCTCCCAGCACTGCCATCCCTGCAACAGTGCTGAGAACGGGGGCTCTGTCCTGCCGGTGCTTGCCAGGCGGCATGGGGAGGGGGTGCAGGATGTGGGCGTGGCAGCACTTGGAGTGGGGGCTATGCCATGCTGTCGCTTGCCCCCTTCTGCCTGGACTGAGCCGTGCCCACATCCCACCCCTCCTGCACCAGCTGGGCAAGTGGCAGCAGGGCAGAGCCTCTGCTCCCAGCACTGCCATGCCTACATCCTGCACCCCTTTGCCCCACTTCCCAAAAAAACGTGCCCTCCAGCCCCAGCTGGTCAGCTTGTCCCAGCCCCAATCCCTCCCTCCCCCACGCCCCTTCCCCTACACTCTCCCCCAACCCCAACAGACTTACCAGCTGGAGGCAGCTGTCAGCTGCCTGTTTAGTTATGAATAAATCTCCGAATCAGCTGAGTCTTTTCTGAATCTTTTTTTGAATTGATTCGGAGCTTTTAGTTGGTCTCCCAGTTTCATTCGGATTTGGAGATTCGGTCCACAAATAGGGCCAAATCTCCCCCAAATCAAATCAGGTACTGAAGCTTTGCACGGCCCTATTTCTTATGTCCATGATTTGGTGCATGCTGAACAGGAGTGAGTGGGGCATGGCTTTTGGGGTGCTCCAGAGCCCAGCACAGATTCAGTGGAGAACCTTATGGACAGAACACATTCTCCAGCATCTTTATCAGTAACAATCAAGAACCTTTATCTACAAGACCCTTCCCTCCCTCCCTGCAACAGTCATCAAACCAGAACTCTTTTCCCTTGGGTGATGGCTGGTTCCCATATGTGGAACAGACTCACAGTGACTGCAAATCAGCACCTTCCGTTTGGCCTTTATCCCGACCTGGAGTTCAGACTCTTAGCCTGCCATAGCCTTGCAGCAGCAGTCTCTTCTGGCAGCTCATGATTTTCTCTCCACTGAGAGAAGCAGGGGTTGAATGTCCTACCAGCTGTCTATTCACAGGGCCCTGAGAGATTAGAGAAGCTGGCTTCTCCTGTTTGCTCATTAGTTTTGCCAGGCAGGGCTCCAGGGGTGCAGCCTGTTTTCACAACTCCTCAGCAGTGGTGCCAGGGCTCCACAGTTTATAATTAATTTTTTTTTTTTTATATTACATCACACCACAAACTCGCATCTAATTTGCCATCTGATATTACCTATGGTCTATGTTACAAGATTTCTTATGTCTACCAAATATGCATGTTTAAGCTTATATTAATAAAGGCATTTCTATAAATGGAGGAACATTTACCAAAAAAACTGACACCACCATAAGACTCATTTGTGCTTGTGCCCATCATTAAGGAATCCCATGCATATGTTGCCTTAGAAGTGGGGAAGGGCCATGCTCGCATTTTTATGAAATAAAGTGGAGTAAAACTGTTAACTAGAAGAAGTGACATCAAACCCTGACTGACTTCACCAGTTTTTCTCTGCCATATTTGTTTCAAATAAATGCCTGCTCATCTCTCTTTTCAAGAAATGTATTATGTATGCTGTCCCAGATTTTGACATTGACAGTTTATTTCATATTGCAACTCCTCTATTTGGAAAGACATTCTGACTAAATTAATTTAATACCTGTCTGTTTTTAAGCTTTAAGTTCATGGTCCCTTGGTACATCCTCAAATAGACTTGCAACAATTATCCTTCTTTCATAGTTCTGTACATTGAAAAGAGTAAGTGGTACCTACTGATCTGCTAAATCATTTAAAATATAGGGCTCTCTTGCTTTGTACTGACTTGAAGTCATCTATAGTTTTAAATGTAACTAAATGTTTACAGGAGATAGGGCTTGAGAATATTAAATGCATTTCACAGACAAAAGTAGAGTGCAGGAGAAAATGGTAGTAATTTATTCTGCAGAAGAGAATTAGGTTTTTGGAACAAGAGAAATTGTTTAAATTGCTATAAGTTTTTGTTAATAATGCTATTATTAACCCACAGAAATGCCATGCAATTAGAACAGGACAGAATTGGGTCTTTGATAATATACATGCTGAACCTTGTATAGCTTTGTTTATGAACTCTTATTTAAATACATTTACACCTTTAAAATGGTTTGTGTGTCATGCTATACTCCATTTTATCTTATCTTGATTTAGTGAAGGGTGTGGCTTGACAGGTATGTTAAATGGTATCCTCTGGTTATTTATAGAGCAACAGCAGGGCAAGCCTCCTACACATATCCAGCTCCACCAACATTCCTCAAATCTACCCAGAAGACATATAGCTAGAACTCCCCCATTTTGCAAATAAATGATCTGAGAGATTGCAGAAGATCACTTAAAGCAGAGCTGAGAACAGGAGCCAGGTCTCTCAAAGATCCTATCTAAGACTTCTACTCACCTGTGCTATCTTTAAAAATGATTTATTGTGCCAAATATGTGTTTATCTATTCCATTTGTGAGCATAGCTTCCACGGCTGAAAAACTGTCCCTTCCTAAATCCATAAACAGAGCTCAAGAATCCAGTTAGACAGTAATGAAATGTGGGATAGCAAGTCATCCATTGGTGGTGTATGTACAGTACAGTTAAAAAAGCTGGAGCTGGAAGCAATCTAAGTTTCACCCATTAAGCACCCTAGGTTAGGTCAGGAGTGAACAGAGCAAATGTCTGTCTGTTGTGGGGAGGAGCATGGATGCCGCCTGCACTGTCCAAGGCCACCAGGTTGGGAGTGCTCCCATATGCCTTCCAGCAGGAAGCCAGAAAATGCCAAGTCCAGCTGAGCAGGTAAGCAACTGTCCATCCCTGATAGACCAGTGTGGCCTCTCTCCCTAGCCCCACTACCTGCATCAGTGGCTGGCTGTCAGCGGCGGGGGAGTGGGAGTGGAATGGTCCCCTCCCAGCTGTGCTGGCTTGGGCCATGCTAGCTGTCAGTGGCAGCCAGAATGGGGGGAGCCCAGGGTGGGGACAGAGGCACCTGCCACCTGGGCTCAGCCCTGACCTCCCAGAACCAAGCCAGCACAGCTGGGGGGAGGGAGAAAGGGGGCTGTGTCAGGGGCCTCTGCTCCCAGCTCCCCTTCCCTGCTGCCCAGCCCAGGTCACAGCCAGTGCTACACCCCATGATTATGCCTGTCATCTGGGCTGGGTATTGGAGGGGCAGGGGGGAAGTGGAGGGAGCAAGGGAGGCAGAGCAAGGGGGATGCAAAGGCACCTGGGATGCTGGAGGACAGCAACCTAAGTTGAGTTGGGAGGGGATCTGGTACAGAAGTTCAATAGACCAGTCTAATCTAAATTGCTTAAGTCTGATATTACATCCATCCAGGTCTATCTTAAACTGGAATCCACCATTTTTAAAACAGTCTACATGTGCGGAACTTCTGTATGGTTATGGGTTAGATTGGACATAAGGAAAAATTTTACCATCCGAGTCTCCAGAGTCTGGAATAAACTCCCCGCAGAAGTGGTGCAATCCTACTCTGGATAACTTGAAGAAATGCTTGGATGCTTATCTTACTGGGGTGATCTGACCCTACTAACTTCCTACCCCTTGGGCAGAGGACTGGACCTGATGATCTCATGAGGTCCCCTCCAGCCCTAATATCTATGAAAGCTGTGAAATCTATGGGTATAGATCAGTTTCTGAGCATTTATACCAGTCTTAGTGTAACATCTGTACCTAGCATAAGGTTTTAGTAGTTAGGCTATGTAGAGGATAATCACTTTCTTCTACCATTAATTGTTGTCTTACCTGAAGCAGAAGAGGTTTCTGTTCTGCCTTCAAAGATCCTTAGCTTAAACCCCAGTGACCAATCATGCAGAATAAAAAAAGGATGGTTTTATGTAATGACAGACTACTGTCTTCCATTTGCCAAGGAGGCAAACATACAGACAATGATCAGAACTGATTGTATATTTTAATAAGACGGTGTTGAATTTTAGAATATTATATTTGTTTGACTTAGGTTATTTTTCTATAAAGCCACTTGGCTTGTTTTTAAAAGCCACCCTTGAATACCTGAGAGGAGAATGACCACACAGACTTTAAGTTTGATTTTACTAAGAACCTATTACTATTTTAACTGATCAAAATGTGCTCCTTTGACCAGAGCACAGAAATAACAGCCACCATCTGTCATTCGTATATCATACTGTGTGTTTAATTGAAGAAACATTCACTTAAATGGCAGTTGTCTAACACACAGTACCTGAATATTAATTGGCTTATTCAGAATCTGAACAAATGTTATTTAGAATAATTTCTATATATACCATATGAAATATTAGTCTAAATAATGTTACTTACCTGAATGTTTTTAAGTAGATAGACAGAAAATGCATTTGCTTTTATTGCAGTCATTATCAACCTTTTTAGACGTGTGGCACCCCTGGATAGAGTTAAAGCACCCCTCAGAAAATTCCAGTTCTTAATTTTTACTCATTTTTTGACAACAGAAAAATACTAGAGCAATTCTGTTACAAAGAACAGGATAGAAATATTTTTAATACTGTGGATTCCTCTTTATAAATCTCTGGGTTTACTTTGTGAATCATGCTTGCAAACTTAAAAGTGCTAACATTGTGTGTCATCCCACAGCACCCCTGAAGGAGTCTTAAGTCACCCCAGGATACCATAGCACCCTGGTTGAGAATAACTGTTCTATTATATCTTAAGGAGGGGAGGGGGAGACAGGCTTGTTTATGATTTGTTTTTAACATCTTATAAGATCTTTAACATTTTATAAGTTATCATAATTTCATAGACATTATTTCATAGATTTCATAGACATTAGGGGCTGGAAGGGACCTCATTAGATGATCAGGTCCAGCCCCCCCGCCATAGGCAGGAAGTCAGCTGGGATCAAGTAACCCTGCAAGAAATAAATCCACCTATTTTTTGAAGGAGTCCAGAGTAGGTGCTTGAACCACCTCTGGCGGAGGGGGGGGAGGGGGGTGTTTGTTCCAGACCTTGGACACACTCACTGTCAAGAACTTTTTTTTCTTATATCCAGTCTAAATTGGCCTTCCTGGAGTTTATGGCCATTAGACCTTGTTATCCCTTGGTGAGCTCTGGTGAACAGCTGTTCTCCCAGGTCCTGATGTACCCCTATTATGAAGTTGTAGGATACCACCAGGTCCTCCCTGAGCCTTCTCTTTTCCAGACTGAAGAGTGCCAAGTCTCCCAGCCTCTCCTCATACGGCCTTCCCTCTAGGCCTTGGATCATACAAGTAGCTCTCCCCTGGACTCTCTCAAGCTTCTCCATAGCCTTCTTGAAGTGAAGGGGGCCTGTACCAGATGCAGTACTCCAGCTGTGGTCTCACCAGGGTCGAGTAAAGCGGGAGGATGACTTACCTGGTTTTGCTTGAGATGCATTGGTGAATGCGTGCCAGAGTTCGGTTATCTTTGCCTGCCACCGTATCATATTGGTGGCTCATATTCATCTTGTGGTCAATCAAAACCCCCAAGTCCCTTTCAGTCATGGTGCTAGTGAGTGTAGCACTGCCGAGCCTGTAAGTATGCTGAGGGTTCTTCCTACTGCGGTGCAGTACTTTGCACTTCTCTGTATTGAAGGCTATTCGGCTTTGGTCAGTCCATTTTGAGAGTGTGTCTAAGTCGGCCTGTATTGCCAGCCAGTCTTGCAGCATGACGACCCTCCCCATAACTTGGTATCATCCGCAAACTTTGCCAGTTCACATCTGACTCCCGAATCTAAATCATTGATGAAAATGTAAAGTGTACCAGCCCAAGTACCAAGCCCTAAGGGACTCCACTGGTCACCCTGCACCACATTGATTTCCTCCCTTCAACTAGTACTCTTTGGGTCTGACCCCATAGCCAGTTCCCTAGCCATTGGACTGTATGATGATCAAGGCCATAGTTCCCCAACTTAACCATGAGGACATCATGGACAACTAGATCAAAGGCCTTCTTGAAGTCCAGATATATGACGTCCACATCATCTCCCTTGTCCAGGGCATATGTTACCTCATCATAGAAGGAGATGAGGTTGGTCAGGCAAGACCTGCCAGTCACAAAGCCATGTTGGCTGGCATTCAGAAACTTGCCTTCTGTTAGTCTGGCATTGATGGATCCCTTGACAATTTTCTCCAGGATTTTTTCAGGGATGGACATAAGACTGATTGGTCTATAGTTCCCTGGGTCAACCCTCCTCTTTCTTGTAGATAGGGACCACATTGGCTCTTTACTAGTCAAATGGGACTTTGCCCAAGCACCTTGATTTTTCAAATATCCCTGCCAAGGGGGTGCAATGATGTCTGCCAGTTCTTTCAAGACCGCCAGGTGCATTCCATCTGGGCCTGCTGACTTGTGAATGTCCAGTTTCTCAAGGTGTTCCTTCACCTGATCCACTTCGATTTTGGGCCCGTTGCCTGCTCCTGAATTAGTTTGTGCCATTCCTGGTAGTGTGAGCCTCATGGGAGGGTGAAAAACCAATGCAAAAAAAGTCATTTAGGAGATTTTTGGGGGCATCTTATGTCAGTTGCCCCATTGGACCTCTCAGGGCCCCAATACAATCTTTGCTCTATTTCTACTTCCTATGCATCTGAAGAAGGACTTTTTGTTGTCCTTGATCCCCATAGCTAGCCTAAGTTTGGTTTGTGCCTCAGCTTTTCTCAACTGCTCTCTGCAGCTGCGGGTGAGTGCAGAGTAATCTCTTTGGTAATGTGTCCTGTTTTCCAGGTGGTGTAGGCTACTCTTTTGAGCTTAATGAGGTGCAACAATTCCTTATTCAGCCATGGGGGCTTCCTTGCCTGTTGACTACATTTCTTGCGAGAAGGGATGACTTTGCCCTGTGCATCAAGAATTATGTTTTTGAGCGATGACCATTCTTCATGTACTCCCTTTTCGGGCGGGGGGTGGTGTTATGGCCTGTGATTGCCTGAATGACCACTTCTCTCAGTTTGCAGAAGTCGGCCTTCCCAAAGTTAAGGACTTCTGTTTTAGTGAGGGGTTTCCCTGCTTTTCAGTGAACTGAGAAGGTAACCAATTTGTGGTCACTGTCACCAAGTTTCCCCTCAATCCACAGATCGCTCACCAGGTTCTCCCCCTTGGCCAGGACCAAATCCAGCAATGACTCTCCCCTAGTCAGTCCATAAACCTCCTTGGTTAGGTAGAGGTCAACAATGCATGTGAGAAAACTATGTGACCTGTCAGATTTGGCTGTGCACTCATTCCAAGAGATGTCTCTCTTATGAGAGAGCTTTTACCAAGATCAGAAAATGGTATAACACAGAAGTACCAAGATCAGAAAATGGCACAACACAGAAGTATTCCTGTAATGAGAATGTTATGAATTTAACTTATTCTAACTACATATCAGGATTCTGTGATTCGTCTAATCAAGTCCATGTACCCAAAATTTTTCTAGGATGTTCACCACTGAATTATTTAGATATTGATATTAGTGTTAAACTTCAGCAGGGCACCAGTTGGCAGCAACAAGGGCTGGGTTCACATTTCAGGGTACTCAGTAAATTATACCAGTAGTTCAAGCCCCCACCCAGAAATCTGGGAACACTAAATTTTCTGGGGTGTCCCATGTAAACGAAACACCTCCTTGTAAGTAGTGTAAACACTAAAACCCAAATTTATTAGAGAATAAAACAAAAAATAAAACCACTAAATATAATTTTAAAATAATATTAAGTACAAAGCAAAGCCTATAGGTGGCACCCTCTTGGGGGAGGCTTCACCCATACCCAGATGGGTAGTTCTGGGGGCCTGCATCCCTATACTTGCCTTTCAGCAATGAGCTTGGAGAGGGTGGCCCACACCAGAGTCCTGAACAACTCCTGGGGTTCACTGCACCATGGGGGGCTGCTTGAAAGTGTGGGTCCTTCTGCTTTGCAAGGGGCTCTGTTGCTCCTGGAGACATGGTAGAGCCCTGACCTCCACTTCTGCATGGTGGCTTTCAGGAGTTAACTGTGCCTTTCATCAGCATAGCACACCCCAAAATTCCTAGTCCCAGTCCCAGCTCTGCTTGGCAGAAAACTGCAAAAGAGCTCAAAGGAAAGGTCAGACCTATCTCGCTGGGCCTGAAAGTTGGCCAGGCCTATACTGCACGGAGGCCTGGATCAACAAGAAGCAGTGCCAGGTCTCACTCTGGCTCACATCATGCCAGGCTTCACTCTGGCCCAAATCTGCCAGCCAAACATATAGCTGGGGTTTGGCCACATAGCTAGGCTGAAACACAATAGCTGTGAAACAGCAACAAAAAAAACAGCAAAAAAACCCAGCAGCCTTTGACTGCAGCCTGGACATCCAGTCTCAGCTGTACCACTATGCTGGGATACTACAATTACAAAACAGAGGGGGCCAGGCCTATGTGGCTAGCAATTGCCAGGACCCATTCCTGGTCAGTCTGTTCCAGGGATTAATACCCCCATGGTATTATCCCTTTCAAGGCCTGTGTGGCCAAAACTGCCAGGACTCCATTCCTGATCAGTTTGCTTCAGGAATCAACATCCCACTCAAGAAAAAAAAAGGAGGAAAGACGGAGGAATACAAGTCTTGAACTCCAAGAAAAACTTTTTCACCCTGTAACTGAGGCATTCCCATCATATAGCCTTTACTCGGCTCGCTCATGAAAAGCGAGGAAAACCCCACCATGGGGAGCCAGGTTTTCTGGCTCCCAGTGCAGATGCGCATCTCTCAGCAGGCCCAGGAGAAAGAGAGAGAAGAAACCTTAGTCGAGTTGTTTTTATATACCCGGGGTGACATCACCAAAGCCTTGTCTAATTAGGGCGTGCTGTGCTCCAGCCTCTCTCTTACTCAATCTGCCTGGAAGATCTTCTGCTTCCTTTAGCCAATGAGGCCAGTGGGTTTTACATATCTTGCCCAGATACAGGCCCCAGCTTGCCATGTGCTAACAACAAACAGGGGCCACCTTGCCCACATAAACACACACACACCATAACAACAAAAAGCACACACTTTACCATATACAACCCGTGTGTGTGGGTGTTATATTAGCACCATGATTATTTCTAGCTAAAATTTACTAGAGCTATTTCTACAAACAGGATTTCAAAGAACTATTTAGATGAACAGATTGTGATTTTCTCAGATATTTTTCTCGTTTGATGGCACTCAAAACTTTAAGGTTATATATGTTTTTTTATTTGTTCACTATATGGATTCATTGCAAACAATGATATTTTTAGAGTGATGTTGTATGTATGAGTGGCAAGGATTTTTTTGGGTCATATCTATTTTGGACCAACTGCATGTTTGGGATAACATTGGCTATGGTTTTGAATACAAAGTATTCTTCCTCAGGTCCGGGGAAGGAAGCAAGCGCAGCAATTATTAATAACAGTTGGTAGGTTGTGAAATTGGAGTGAAGAGAAATTCCCAGGAGTAGCACACAGACAATTAGCAGAAGAAAAGAAGTTTGATTAATGGGAGATCAAGACCTATCAAAGGGAGGAGGGTAATTATCACCTGTAATACGTAGGAAGATCTTCAGGAATCACGTAGATTATAGTGTGTCATAAAACCAGTATCAGTGTTCAGTGCTTGGCTCCTGTTGTCAGGCCAGCTTATTGATTTTTTTTGTTCCCAAGCAAACCATTTACAGTGAGCATGTGGTCTATCTTATTAGACTGAAGCCACAAGTTACGTAGCATTTAAATCACACAAGTGAACATGACTCATAATCGAGAGAAGTGCTGATAGAAATCACTGAAGCTTTCAGTCCCTTAGGAAAAGGAAGCGGTTCATAGTGTGATAGCGAATTAAGTGTTAAACATTTTCCTTTTCAGTCTCACCTGAGATATCACTCATAATGATAATTCTAATAATAAGCTATTATCCTATGTACTGGCTATGTGCAATTTAAATGTATTTTTCCCTGTTCATAGTCATACAAAGTAATGGTTAGTGATAGTACACAATGTGATAGTACACTTACATAGAGGGATACTTTTTCTTTTGGAAAATGCCATTTGTAATTCACTGGGGGGAGGGGATGACATTGTAATGATTCTAAAGAAATGCCATTCAAAAATGAAAAACAAAAAACTTTGAAGTGGGGGGTGCCTATCCCCCCTCCTCTTGTCCAGGAGAATTTGGTTTTGGAGAATAATTTAAAATACCATTTCAAAATGGGATAATTTGTTCCTAGTTTTTTCAGTCTTACACATTATGTTTATAATCTTGCATTATTTCATGACATGACTTGTGGTGCATAAACTATATCATTTAAAATCATATCATATTATGACTGGCAAATGCCCCCCCCCAGTCTGCTCCTCCTGGTGCTCTGTTCCCTGTGCTGTCTGCCCTTCCACCACTTCCCTGCCTAGTAGTGTCACTTACCCTCAATTGTGGCTCCAACTCTGGCTCTAGTTGGGGCATGGCACACAGAGCAGATGCTGGCTCTAGCCCCTGCATTGCTGGAGTTGGGGCTGGAGCTGCCACTGCTGTCACCACTGTTGCATGGCTGAGTGGGGGCCAGAGGTAAAACATGCTCCATGCCCTGGGCCAGAACAGGACTGGAGTTTCAGCTCTGATGTTGGGTAAGTGGTGGTGGAGAGGTGGAAACTGTGGGCAGAGGGAGGACAGGTGGTGGGGGAGGCAGCTGATGTGGCTTTGAATCCAAGATAAGGGGCTTTTTTCCCCTAGGCAGAATGTTGAATGGAGGAAAAAACCTCATCTTGGACTTCAGTAAAAGTGGTGTTTCATTTGTAGTGTGGTTATTTTTTACATTTATTTTAATCTACTTTTTAGATTATGAAGAAAATAGAAAATTAGGGTTGGCAGGAACCTCAGACAGTCATTTAGTCCAACCCCCTGCTCAAGGCTGGACCATCCCCACTATATCATCCCAGCTAGATCTTAAAAACTATTAAGGATGGAGATCCCACAACATGGGAGTGTTTCATCCTAAATGCAGGACTTTGCACTTGTCCTTACTAAACTTCATGAGATTTATTTTGATCCAATCCTCCAATTTGTCTAGGTTTCTCTGAATCTTCGCCCTACCCTGCAGCATATCTATTACTCCCTGAAGCTTGATGTCATCCACAAACTTGCTGAGGGTGCATTGCATCCCACAGGAGCACTGCCATACTTGCTAGTCTTCCTATACATCGGGATGTTTTTTTTCCTGCACTCACAGTTACGGTTTCTTTAAAGAACACCCATCTCTCCTGGACTCCTCTCCTCAGACTGCCCGCCTGGGGATCCTGCCTATTAGTTGTCTGAGTGAATCAAGTTCCTGCTTTTCTGAAGTTCTCTATTGCTCTCCATCTTTCTTTTTCTCAGTATCCTGAACAAAATCATCTCATGGTCCCTGCTGCCCAAGTTGCCATCCACTACTACATTCCCCAACAGTTCTTCCGTTTCCAAGCAGCAGGTCAAGAAGAGAACTGCTCCCAGTTGGCCCCCTCAGCACTTGCACTTAGAAGGTGTCCCCAACAATCTCCAAAAACTTCCTGGATTGCCTGTGCACTGCTGTACTGCCCTCCCAGTAGATTGATTGATTGTCAGCGTGATTGAAATCCTACATGAGAACCAGGGCTTCTGATTGGGAAACTTCTGCTAGCCGTTTGAAGAAAGTCTCATCCACCACTTCCTCCTGGTCTGGTGGTCTATAGCAGATACCCAACAGATCATCACCCTTGTTGCTGTCCCCTATAGTCCTAACCCAGACACTTTCAACAGGCCTATCTCTAGTTTCATATAGGAGCTCTGAACAGTCATACAGCTCTTTTACATAAAATGCAACTCCTCCTCCTCTTCTCCCCTGCCTGTCCTTCCTGAACACTTTGTACCCATCCGTGACAGTGCTCCAGTCATGCAATGTGTCCCATTAAATCTCTATTACTCCAATCGTGTCATAGTGTCGTGACTGTGCAAGGACTTCCAGTTCTTCTTGCTTGTTTCCCAGGCTCCGTGCATTCGTGTACAGATATGTGAGATGTACATGTGTATGAGTATGTACAGCTGACATTCATGAGATGCACAGGTACAGACACTACACAATTGCCCTACTTTCTTAGAAAGAATGAACAAGCCTCTCTTTTTGCCCCCTCCTATTTGTGCTTTGTCCAGGTCACCCATTTCCCCACTGACCTCAGGGCTTTGGTCTCCATCTCCCAGCAAACCTAATTTAAAGCCCGCCTCGCTAGGCTAGCCAGCCTGTCTGTGAAGATGCTTTTCCCTCTCTTTGTCCGGTGAAAGCTGCTACTTATCACTGACTGAAACATCATTTCTATAGCAAATAGTCTCCTGTTTGTTATGGAAAGAAAGAAGTTGGTAATTTAACTTAGAAAAGAAGATAAACACTCAGTTTATTAATTTGGGGAGCAGTCATTTTCAGTGTGCTAGAAAAAATATTTTAGCAGGATATTGAAGCAGCAGTGCTAATATTTATGTAAATAGGACACGTGTCAGTAATAGTTCATGATGTAATGTCATATTAAGCCTTTCTCCTACCAAAATGTCATGAAACTGTAAAATAATAAAGGGAATAAGAAGCATAAAAAGCATTAAAATGAAATAATTTTCAGAGAAAAAATTAATTTGCAATGCATCATTTTCAAGTCCTTTCCAAAAGAGTCTTTTTCAGTATTTTTTTTTAAATGTATCTCTTTCAACAAGAAATTTTGAAAATATTTGTATTCATCACAAATGGGGGAGGGGGGGATGCAATTTGAAACGTTGAACTTCCCCATGAAGCTGAGATGTCTAGTTTTGACCAGCTCTGTCTGCTGCAGTCATTGTGCTAACAGGCAATCTTTTAACTCAGACAGTAGGTGCTTTTATATACAGAAGATCTGGGTTTGATCTTGCTGTCAGTAGCCTCCCATGGAATGCTACATTACAGCTGCACACATGTATGCACATTTGTGCATGTGTATATATAAATATATGCATTTATCATTTAAACTGCATTTATTCCTCTATTTCCCATATTCCTTGCTTTCCTTTAATATCATAAAAAAAAGGAGTCTGTTTATGGTCTGATTCTAAGTCACTGAAGTCAACAGGAGGTCTCTGGATATTTTCAATAGGCAGAAGATATCAAAGAAGGAAATGTAATCCAGACATGTTACCTAGGATTATGAGAGATAATTAAGATCTGATTATTACTCTCATATTTCTGCATTCTGCGTAAAGAAATAATGTAAACGATGTAGAGATTGGAAGAGGGGGTTAGAAGATAGAAAAAACGACATTGGGTCAAAATGATAAAATGTGTGTGGTGATCCTAACTTGTGTTAGGATAACAAGGGAGAAGCATTGGAGAACCAAAATAGAAGTGGTTTTAGTTTCAGAAAAAAATCATTAAGAAAGTGACTGAAAACACAATTGTGAGTTGCAATAGGAAAATAATGATCTATTTTCCTATTCCAATGCAACATTAATTGTAACCGGGTAGTTCATTTGTTCTGTAGGCTTATCTACTGATTAGCCCAGAGAGCTGTTCACATACACGCTGGATTTTATAATTACCAATTGGTATTTTTAGGTGTCCTGAATTCAGGGTCCATCCTTTTCTAACTTCTGAGGAGTCTCAGTTTAGTGCATGGTAGATAGATATTCTTCTTTCAGAGCTAAGGAGGTCATTTTTAAAGCAGATCTGCCAAGCAATTTCCATTGAATATAGTCTGTAGGTTTTGGGAAATGTTTCTTTCACTATGTTAGGATTTTGCTAAATTTTCTTAAGTCTAGTTATTTTATCAAACTTTAAAATTGAAAAAAAATTGTAAGAAAAGCCCTTTACAGAATTATTTAATCTACTTAAAAAAGAAAATTTTCTGATTTTGCCTCTGTCAGCCATCAAGGTTCTATTTTATGATTTCATGGATTTTAAGGCTAATGAGACCATTAAATTATCTACTCAGATATATCTACTCTTGTATATCACAAGTATGTCACCTTCTTGTCCCTGTACTGAACCCAATCGTTTCTAGATGTCTAAGGCACGTCTTTTTGATTTGAAGACATTCAGAGATGGACTATTCACTGATTCTTTTGCTAGTTTTTTCCAATGCTTAATCACCCTCCCTGTTAGAAATTTGTTTCTTTATTTCTTATTTGGATTTGCCAGGTTTTATCTTCTAAACCACAGGTACTTTTCTCTGATTGACTAAAGAGCCTATTAATACTGGGTATTTTCCTTTTGTTGAAGGTACTTTTATACATTAATCAAGTTATATCTTGTTCCACCATTGACAAGAGGAGCAGACTGAGCTGCTTAAGCTTTCTGAAGTAAAGCATCAACCCTTGACTCTTTCTTGTGGCTTTTTTCTCCTTTCATCAGAGATAAGCATGTTGAAGTATCTTACATAGAAGGAGATGAGGTCCTAACCAACTCCTAGTGATATCAATGGAAAGATTTTCTCTGTTCTTGCCAGTTTTTAAACCAGGTCCATGATGAACTGTAACAATGAGAGACCTAGAGATAGAGTTAATTTTTCAAATTAGGTAAGTGTTTAATGATCCTCTTTCATTGTTACTGAAAAGCAGAGATCCTGGTTTTCTCTGTTTAAAGATTGCAAATTCTCTGATTAAAATTTCAAATTCTCAGATTGAAAACCTCCAAATTCCATATTTTCCACAATTAAAATTAAATGCCATATAGGTATCAGTTTAACACAAAGTTTTATTGATATAAACAATGTACAATTTTACAATTATTATTTATTTATTTTACAAATAATTTTACAATTATTTACAATTTTAAAGCAATTTGGAAGCCTACCAGTGCCTCAATATCTATAATAAAATAAATTCTAAATATCTGTAAATTGTGTTGTGTGAGTTTGGGTTGCTTATCATGGAAAATCATGAGACCCAGTACAGCAGGGCAGAGTGAGGTGGGGAGGCTCAGCGCCGCTGCCAGGAGCCCCCCCACTGCCATGGCTGCTCGCACATTGAGGCCATAAGGGAGAACAGCAGAGCAGAGATCCCCAAGCCTGCAAGGGGCAGCCCACATCCACCCCCACCTCATGCACCCTATGCTCCCCACAGGAGTGTGCACAGTGGTAGAGATCCAGCCCCCACTCCCCGCCACCTCCAGAATAAGCCACCCACAGCTTCGTCCCACTCCCTGTCCAGGCCCTGCAACCACACAATCTGGGCCTGGGCCCCAAGCCTCATGCATTAACCCAGCCGGGCAGCATCCCCAGCCCTACCCAACTCCATCCCTCTCTATGGTGGCCTCAGTCCCCACTCCTCTCCCCCACAACTTCCCTCTGTAAACTGCAGGAGATGCTCTCCAGGAAGCCTGCATGCCCTGTGCATGAGTTCATAGATTTCATAGAGGTTAGGGCTGGAAGGGACCTCACGAGGTCATCAGGTCCAGCCCCCAAAGGGCAGGAAGTCAGCTGGGGTCAGAGCACCCTGGCAAGATAAGCATCCAAGCATGCACGTACACCTGGCACCTCTTGCCTAACTGCTCTTCTCCCACTCCTCCCAGCCTCTTGCAAGCTGGAACTCTGCCAGCCTGCCAGGTTTTCAGCATTTTTGTCCTTTCAAGGAGAATATCTGCATTTTTCTCTTTAAAAAGGGAAAGTCCAAGTTTTTCTGAGAAAAGCTGCATTTTATTGAATTTTTTCCATAGTAAATAGAAAACCTTAATCCCTGTTGAAAAACATAATCATCTTGGTGGTTTATAGATGGGGTTACAGTCTCTTACATAGTTGATATTGGACTCATTCATTGAAGGTTAGGACTATGGCCTGAAACTGCTATCTGAAACTGACTGAGAATTAAGTCTATTGATTTGTTGATAGTTTAAACTATGGTGGGCATTCAGAAATATGATTTTCTTTCAAATACTAGCAAACCACCTTGCTTGTGTCATCATTTGTAATATATATGATAGCTACCCCTCTGGTGGAGACTTGAGGAGCCCTGATGTATAATGGGGTCAGCTAAAGACAGCGTTTCAGACATAAATCCTAATTTAACCAGTTTTAGATGGCTGAGTCAGGCCACGATGTGAGCATTTATTTCAGTTTGATTTCCTCATTATCTACTATGGGTGTTGGGTGTCTGTATAGATAAAAGGGGCATAGAAACAGCTTTAACTAGAGCATGCAACATTTTGAAAAATGTCCCTAATTTTGTAGCTGTAGAGTCATACAGCTTCATTTCGGCTTGAGTTAGTCTCCTCTTCAACCTATGCACTGTCCTACCACAAGTCATCCTTGGATAGATCTCTCTCTGACAGGATCCCGATTTTAAATCTATTAAATGGCACTCTGTGTCCACCTTCAGCAATTTTTCTGAATTAGGTGAAAATTGGCCATCTGAAATGGAGCAAACAGGGTCAGACAGAGCTTGCTGCTGACAGGTATGAGATAATCTGCTGACAAAATGCACATTAGCCCCAGGTTAGATGTACAACCAGGAAGTTTATTTGGTTGCATTAATCAAGTTGTTCTCACTAACTTGCCACCTACAACACTAAGCCCAGACTCTCCTTTTAAAATGAATTTTATGTTCATGGAAAAGTGCATGATTGACAGCCCTGAAGACTGAAGTCTTTTATATATCAGTGAAATAGGTACAATAAAACACATTGTGGGTTTCTTTACCCACAGAATGTAAGTTTATAATCTGAGCTGGAGGATGTGAGAGAATACTTATTTTAAGGAGAAAGAGGAAAGCTGTTCAATTCTTCAACCTCTCTGCTTAGACCGACACCATGGGGTGAAGTGTAGGTGGTACGCTTTCTGGGGACCTAGTTGGAATGGGAACTGAACAGATTCTGGCTACGCATTTTACACAGGCTAACCATTAGCTATCAGATAGTAGTGATCCTGAGTCATGATACAGTGAGGGATAGTTGGATGTATGAAAGAATTTGATTTCCTTTATCAAACACAGGAGCCATTTGATGCCATTCTTCAAGGATTGCATCCTTAGCAGAGAGGGTAAAAAGCTTTGCCAGGTATAGAGCAAAAGAAATTCATAGTCCTTTCAGTGCCTTCAAATTATCGTGTTCATCTCCAGACCTACCTTTTCCATCCAGCAGTACCAGGGGAGATCTATACTGGCCTCTAAAACTGATGTGACAAGAGCTCATCATTGAAGTATTCATTCAATTTTGAAGCATTTTCACTGAGAATATTCTCAGAACAATAGTTCCAGCAAGGTCTAGGATTTCTCCAAAAGCAGTCTAGAAAATTGTTTAAATTTAAATGTTTAAGAACTTCTGTGTGATTTTTGTCTAGATTAGACTCTCTTTTAACATTTGCCTGTGGGAACTTTCTGATAACAGTACATTTGAACAAAAGCTTCTTGCTACAATTCCTGTGAATATTCCCAATAACTTTTATAGAAGTTAAAATAAATAACAGACTTATTAGATAAGTGAATATACTATCCAAAGGTTGATTTTAGGTTGCACTGAAAGTTGGCACAGCTAGATAGCAGCACATAACATTTTAACACCATGTCAACTCTTCTACTAAATAAACCATTCTTTGCTGCGGTGAAACACTCTTCAGAGATTCTTAGGTAAGGCCAGAAGTGATCATCGTCATCTCCTGTATGACACAAGCCCTGGGATTAATTCCTGTTTGAAATAGCGTTCTACTTCTAGAAAACCATCCAGACCAGTTTTAGAAACCTCCAGTTTTGCAGAATCTACCACAACCAAGTTGTTCCAATGGTTAACTACCACCACTGTTAAAAAAATTGCTCCTTAGTTTTGGGGGGATGAGGAGGAGTGATATCTTTTATTGGACTATGTATAGTTGATCCAATGGAGAGTATCACTTCTACCCCCCACAAAAAAAAATTCTCATATTTTCTAGACTGTCATGGCTACAACATAACTGCAGCACTCTTTATTTTGAATGTGTATGGCTAAAAACAGACCTGGGTTTATCCCAAGTCTGATTGTTCCGGCATTTGACTCGCATCAAAACAGGCCTGGATTGGCATTTACACATGCAGCTTCAGTGACAATTAACTAAAATAGCCTTGATTGTCCTGATACTTCAAAGTTATTTAAAGGGGAGTAATGGGCTTGCAGGATCCAAGACTGGGCTTCATCCTAGGAGAAATTCAACCTCTGTTAGTCTAGTTTCAGCTTCCAGGCATTGGATCTTATTATTTCTTTCTCTGCTAAACTGAAGAGCCTGCTATTACCAGATTTCCGTTGCTTAGGTAGATGTTTAGAAGACTGTGACCAAGTTGCACCTTAACAGTCTCTTCATTAAACTAAGTAGATTAAGGCTCTTGGGTTTTTAGCTGTAAGGCATGTTTTCCAATCCTTTATTAATTCTCATATGTCTTCCTTGAATGTTTCTTCAATTTTCAACCTCATTGAAAACACCAGAACTGTTCACACTGTTCCATTAGCTGTCTAAGTACCAAATACAGAGGTTACATACCCTCTTTATTGCTACTCAATTTTTCCCTTTGTATATATTTAGAGTCCTACTAGTTCTTTTCAACATTTATGTGTAAGGGTGAGATTAAATGTTAGAGCTAGTGGGTGCTAATTCTAAGGAATGCTAGTCTGTGTACAGGTCAACAAGTACAAGCAATCGGTCACACATTTGGGGTTAATACCCTCTCTAATATGCAATGCTTAGCTACAGGACTGGCAATCAGGGGCAGGATTAGGGGCTGAAAGTCTGTTCCATGCCTTCCCCACTTACTAACTCTCTAGCCACATTATTGGTTGAGGAGGAGGAGAGAAGCGCCCCCCCGCCCCAACCTCCGTGCAGCTTGGAGCACTCCTGCTGCCCTCCAAATCACCGTACTGCCTGCCTTTGCCCGTCAGAACTCCCTTCCACCCTTGACCAAATCTTCCACCCCCAGATCAGTGCCCTGCCACCCCAACCAGCTTGAGAGCTACAGCAGTGGTGGCAGTGGAAGGGAGTTTCCCCCTCCATAGCTGCTCCTGGGCTCCCGCAGTCTGTCCCTGCCCGCCTGGGGCCCACAACTGCTCTGCAGCTCTTTGCCTCCCCTGCCACCCCCTTCCATTGCAGGGCTCAGCAGGGGCTAGATCTATGTGTGCAGGATTGGTGTGGTCTGCAGGTACCCCTGGAGAAGCCTGGGAGGGGGAATCCCTGCACCAGCACCTGTGCTGCTGATCTTGAGCAATCAGGATGCAAAGGCAGTGATCTGGAGGTTGAAGGCTGATAGGGCAGAAGAGACAATTGGGGTGGCAGGGGAGTGATCTGGGGGTGGAAGGTGAGAGTCAGGAGTCAGGAGGCAATTTGGAGGACAAGGGGGCAGCAGCCCAGCAGCTACCCACCCCTCCCCTTCCTCCCTCCCCTTGCCCCATCCCTCTTCTCCTCTCCAATTCTGCCCCACCTCACCCTTCCCCCATGCTCCTCTCCCCTCTGCTCCACTTTTCTCCTTTTCCATCACTTCCCACTCACCCTGTCTCCACTCACCTGTTGCCTGGCTGTTTCCCGCTTTTAGCCCAGGGCCATGAAGCCCTGGATTATAGCTAGTCCACTTCAGAATAGTGTCTCCTGGGATACTGGAGTACTGCAAATTTGTGATTTTATCTTGGGTGAACACCCAGAAATTAACTCAAGCTAGGTAGCACAGTTCAGAGATAATTTTTGTCCAAAGTGGCATAACTTTAAGGTGCCTAAAGGGCATGTAGCACTTGTTAATGAACCTTAATATATGATCATTCAAGTTTTAAGTGCTTTTAACATGGTCTAATTGCAATGTCTAATCTCACCCTAAGGCCACATCCAGACATGCAGGCATATGCAGTTTGTGTCACTGCAAACCTCTTTGTGGCACCAAAACTACACACCTGGGACATTAAAATGTGCCTCGGGCTGCAAATTCGCCATGCAGGGGCAAAATTTGCTACTGAGTTTTCCCAGTAGCAAAAAAAAAATGCGAAGAAAAAAGGTGGCATGGCACATGCTACAATAGTGTGTGCTGGAACAAACAGAGGCTCAGGTCCTCCAGGGAGATGCTCTGGCTGTCAGCTGGAGCAACCTCTACTATTTCATATGTATCCTGGCTGCTCCAGCACACCTGGAGCTGGGAGGAGCAGAGAAAGGGCAGTTTGCCCAAAGTGGGACAATTTGTCCCTCACCAAAGCACAAGTGCAGTGGTGTGTGCTGTGGCACAGATTTGTGCCGCTACTATGTGTGTCACTGCAAGTGCATGCCCCTGCACATCTGAAGGTGGCCTAAGAGTTTAAAGTTCAGAATGAAAACACTTTGACTCTTAAATCATATCTAGTTACTGTCTTCCAGAAAAAGGACCCAACCATATAAATGGAGTCCTGCAATATGAGTTCCTAGATATATGACTTTACATTTGGCTACATTAAAATGTCCAGATTACTACGTGGTTTAGATCATCCTGTTTCACTGAGCTCTCCTCCAAAGTTAAGGGGAGAAATAAAAAGTTACAGGGTCAAGAACCAGGCCAGGAAAACCTAGCAGAAACACATCTGCTTGATGAGGATTCTCTGTAATTACAAATGTAATTGTAATGACATTTTGATACCTATCAGCCAGTTTTTGATCAATTAATGTGCATCATGTCGATTTCATATTATCCTGGTTTACTAACCAAAATATTGTACAAGTCAGATGTTTCTAAATATATGACACCTATACAATTATCTTTATTGAGTGCCCTTGAAATCATATGAAAAAAGTCCAAGTTAGTTTGATAGGACAAAATGAATATTCATTTTCATTAACTACAGTATATTTTGCTGTTTTTATTAGTCAAACCCTGTTTTCACCATTCCATTATTTTGTAGGAAATCAATGTCAGGCTGACAAGTTTATAATGTCATGACTTCTCATTCCAGTACTGAACCTGACAAATTCTATTTATTTGGGCACAGATCACAGGACAAGATAATATAGCTGTAACCATAAAAAATATGGCTGAAATTTTCCTTAACGCTAATATGACAGAGAACAGCATTCTACTTTTAAATAACTACTGGAAAGAATATATTGCTATAGGAAATAATTTTAAATAACCTTGAATTATATTCTTTTGGTATTGTTCTATATTCCTCACTGGTCATTATAATTTCGTCCCTATACTAGCAAGCACTGTAAAAAAAAAAAGTTGGCCATCTTTAATTTCAAGGTTTTCAAATTCAGTTTTACTCTGTTCATTGTGAAGTTGGGTTTATTTTTGAGGCCAAGAGGCATTACTTTACATTTATTAATATTATATTTTGTTTGTCACTTGACAGCCTGGTTTCAAAGCAAATCCATATTCTTGTGAAGGTTGTTAAGATCTTTGCCTTCTAAATTCTTGCTAGTTGTTTTCATATTAGAAAGGATTACTCAGACTCTCTTAAATTGTCCTACTTTCTACTATTTTGCATGTCAGGGATATTATAGTTGTCAAACTGATGAGCCTGGGATTTTTTATGTAATTTTTATCCCTTTAATTTGAATATTATTCTGATAGTGCTTCGTTTGTAGGAACCATACTGGGGCCTGATTGTATATTCCTTGTATATCTAAAATTTTACTTGGGGAAATTTCAGCTGCCAAAGAATGCAGGCAGGGCCTATGGGCCAGAATTTCCAAAGGAGTTCAATACAATGCCTGCTTTTTGATCCAGCCCCATTGAAGTTGGTGGGAGATTTACTATTGAGTCCAGGTTGTTCAGAATCACTTCATAGGTGCCTGGCCATTTTTGCAAATATTGGCTTCTAATAGGGGTGTGCGAAGCCGGCCCTGTTAGATTCATATTTGGCCTGAATTGGGGACAGTGATTCAATTTGTTGATTCATATCACAGTCCTTGATTCAATTCAGCTGAATCCAGATCTGAAGATTCGATTCTGATTCGAACATAGACACTGCTTTAAATGTTTTTTCTACATACCTCCAGGTATCAGCCTAGCTCATGAACTCTGCGATGCTAGGACAGATCGAGCCTCCCACAGGAGTACGGGGGGACCTCTATGTGTTTGGCGGCAAACCTAGAATTGGACCAGAAGTACTTCTGGTCTACTTCTGGGTCCAACAGGGAGCACGCGGGGGGGGCCCAATGCCCCCTCCCTGGCTTCTCTCCTGGCTCAGCAATTGGCCGCAGGGGGACCCCAGGTGCCTCCCCCCTAGACCCAGGAGGCAGCAGTCGCTGAGCTTCTGTTGGATCCCCCACACTTCTGTGGGATCCCCTATGCTTCTGGGGGATGCTCCATGTGCCCCAGCATCGCAGCATTCACGAGGCTCCTGCTACCTAGAGGTATGTAGAAAAAAACATTTAAAACTGTGTCTATTTCCAAATCTACGAATCTTTACGAATCTCTCTGAATCGTAGAATCATAGAAGTAGGGTTGGAAGGGACCTTGTAGATCTTCAAATCTGACCCCCTGCCTGTGCAGGAGGAAAGCTGGGCTCAGATGACCCCAGCCAGGTACGCATTGAGCCTCTTCTTAAAGACCCCCAGGGTAGGAGCCAGCACCACTTCCCTTGGAAGTTGGTTCCAGATCCTAGCCGGCCTAACTGTGAAATAGTTCTTACGGATGTCTAATCTAAACCTACTCTCCAACAACTTGTGGCCGTTATTCCTTGTTATCCCGGGGGGCGCTAGGGGAAACAAGGTCTTCCCCAAACCCTTCTGGTCCCCCCTAGTGAGTTTATAGATGGTCACCAGGTCCCCCCTCAGCCTTCTCTTGTGAGGGTTCTGATTTGATTCAGAGAGATTAAAGGGTCCTCTGATTGGTTTGGATTCAGAGATTTGGCAGCTGAATTGGGCCAAATCTCCACTGAATCAAATCAGGGACCAAAGCTTCACACAGCCCTAGCCTCTAACTAAATATCCACATAGAAGCAAAGCTCTTCAATATCATTCCTGGGCACTTGGGCACCTTGCACTGAACTCTCTTGAAAATCCAGCCCACAACCATAGCAAGTTGTTTTTTTTAACATGGTTTCTATTCAGTTTGGCTTCTACCAGGCTGTTGATATCCCTACCCAGCTGTATGGGTGTTAAACTTGGATGACATATTCAGAACGCCTGAAAGCTTTGAAATTTTACCATCACTGTTGTCTTTTAAAAATCCTCCATATCAACTTGAAGGACAGAATAATGAATGTCAGCACTGTGGCTTAAGGAAACATGACCAGCATTGAAACCATGTTTATACGGCACCAGCTCTGTTGGACAGGACATGTCTGAAGGATACCTGACAGCTGGCTCCCAAAACAGGTCCTATTCTCCCAACTCACTGATGGGCACCACTTTAGAGGTGGGCAAAAGAGATTCTAGAACACTTTTCAAACCAATTTCAGAAAAAATCAGTATTAATATCAGCCCCTGCAAGACTGGTGCCACAGTGTATGACAAATTATCAGTCTTTCTGAGCAAAGTTACCTCAGGTAGTTAGGTAGACACAAGAGACAAAGGGAAAGAGTTGTGACCTGACATCAAGGGATCTACTGCTTCCTCCTAGAACTATTTGCTTCATGTGCAGTCAAATATATGGATCTTGGCTTGGCCTCCTCAGTCATCTACAGACTCACCAATGATTTCCTTAAATACTGGAAAGCTGTCATTCTTGTTTCAACTACTGATGATGACGAATTTGGGAATTTCTGCCTATCAAAATTTCCAAAAAGGTTACCATTTGGTTGCATCCAAAATCAAAATGAGACATAGAAATTAAAACAAAACAAAACAAAACAAAATAACCCCAAAAAACCACAGGACAATTTCAGGAGGAAAAAGAAAGGAAAAATGGAAAACAGTAAACAAGATATTTGGGGATGGCATTTTTTAACTGAATTTTTTTGGAATTTAATGCTAGTGAATTGTGTCTTCTAGTTCTGCCTCTGTTCCCTTTACTCAATTTTTTAATGAGCGAATTGTTTCCAAGTTTTCAATAGCTTTCTTAGAATCATAGAAGTTGATGGTTGGAAGAGACCCCAGGAAGTTAACTAGGCCAGCCCTCAACTCAAAACAGGACCATCCCCAACTAGATCATCCCAATCAAGGCTTTGTCAAGCCAGGCTTTAAAAACCTCGAAGGATGGAGATTCCACCACTTTTCTAGGTAACCCGTTCAAGTGCTTCATCACCCTCCTAGTGAAAAAGTTTTTTCCTAATATCCAACCTAAACCTCCCTTGTTGTAACTTGAGACCATTGCTCCTTCTTCTGTCAAGTGTCACCCTGGCAACAGCCTAGTGCCATTCTCTTTGGAACCACTCTTCAGGTAGTTAAAGGCTGCTGCCTAATCCCCTCAGTTTTCTCTTCTGCAGACTATATAGACCTAGTTCCCTCAGCTTCTCCTTATAAGTCACATGCTCTAACCCTAAACCATTTTTTATTGCCCTCCACTGGACTCCAAATTGTCCACATCCTTTCTATAGTGTGTGTGTGTGGGGGGGGGGGGGCAGACAAAACTGGATACAGTACTCCAGATATGACCTCATCAGTGCAGAATAGAGTGGAATAATCTTCCGTTGATCTGCTGGCAATGCTTCTACTAATGCAGCCCAATATGCTTGGCAACAAGGGCACACTACTAATTCATATCCATCTTATTGGCCACTGTAACCCCCAGCATAGGCAATGCGTAGGGAGGCCATGGGGGGGCACATGCTACCTGCTGAGATTGGCTACCATCAAAGCCACTGTTAGTTTCTGCAGGCAGCTGCCACTCGCCATCTGCCCCTGCCCAACTCACCACCAACATCACTGCCAGCATCTATGGGCAGTCCCCGCTCACCACCCCCCACCAACATTGCCATCAGTGTCTGCAGGTGGTCCTCACTCACTGCTCACCACTTGCCAGAACAAAGCGGGCAAGAGTGCTCAAAAGCCCCCATGGCTTGCCAAAAGCATCCATGAATGCCTTAAAGCCAAAAGGAAGGCGTACACTCAATGGAAGGGAGGGGCCATCCTCCTTGGCTCAAGATTGTAGGGGGCTATTAGGAAGACTAAGGCAGGGATGGAACTGGGACTAGCGACCCAGATCAAAGATAACAATAAGTCCTTTTTTAAATACATAGGGGGTAAAAAGAAGGTACCAAGTAGCGTGGGGCCTCTGCAGGACATGCTTAGTAATCTGGTGGTAGCACCAGATGACAAAGCTAATCTCTTTAACAGATTCTTTGCTTCCATTTTTCTGAGCAGGGACAGGGACATTCCTCCCACTGAGATCCTAGACAGACCCAGGGGAGGCACAGCCAGGCCCAGGGTCAGTAAGGACCTAGTCAGGGAACTTCTGGAAGGACTAGATGTGTTCAAATCAGCAGGTCCTGACTATCTCTACCCCAGAGTGCTTAGGGAATTGGCAGAGGTCATTGCAGGATGCTGGCACAGCTTTATGAGCACTCATGGTGCTCTGGTGAGGTGCCTGATGACTAGAAAAGGGCCAGTGTGGTCCCCATTTTCATAAAAGGGAGGAAGGAGGACCCAGGAAACTATAGGCCCATTAGTCTTACCTCAGTCCTGGGGAAGCTCCTTGAGAAAATTATCCAGGAGCAAATTTGCAAGGGGCCAGCAGGGGAGTTTATACTTAGGGACAATCAACATGGGTTCATTAGAGGCAGGTCCTGTCAGACCAACCTGGTTGCCTTCTATGACCAGGATCAAAAGCCTTGGATGTAGGTGTCACGGTTGATGTAGTCTTTCTGGACTTTAGGAAGGCCTTCGACACTGTTTCTCACCCCATTCTCATTAAAAAATTAGGTGTCTGTGGTGTCAATGCCTACACAATCAGATGGGTTGCAAATTGGCTGGAGGGCTGCACCCAGAGAGCAGTGGTGGATGGGTCATATTCGAGCTGAAGAGACGTGGGCAGTGGGGTTCCCCAGGGCTTGGTCCTTGGGCCCGTGCTGTTCAATACCTTCATCGGCGATTTGGACAAGGAGGTGAAAAGCACTTTGTTCAAGTTCACAGATGACACTAAGATGTGGGGAGAGGTGGGTACACTAGAAGAGAGGGGCAGGCTACAACTAGATTTGGACAGATTACAGAGGTGGGCGGATGAGAATAGGATGGGCTTCAATACAGACAAGTGCAAGGTATTGTACCTGGGGAGGAAGAACCAGCAGCATACCTACAGGCTGGGGAACTCCATTCTAGTCAGCACAGAGGCAGAAAAGGATCTTGGAGTCATTATTGATTCCAAAATGAACATGGGCCGCCAATGTGGGGACGCGATCAGTAAAGCTAACCACACCTTGTCATGCATCCACAGATGCACCACGAGCAGGTCCAAGGAGGTGATCCTCCCCCTCTATGCGACATTGGTCAGGCTGCAGTTGGAGTACTGCGTCCAGTTCTGGACGCCACACTTCAGGAGGGATGCGGCCAGCATCGAGATGGTCCAGAGGAGAGCCACTTGCATGATTAGGGGCATCAGGGCAGGTCCTACAAGGAGAGGCTATGGGACCTGAACCTGTTCAGCCTTCACAAGAGAAGGCTGAGAGGGGACCTGGTAGCTGCCTACAAACTAGCCAAGGGGGACCAGCAGGCAGTGGGAGAGTCCCTGTTCCCCTGAGCACTACCAGGGGTAGCAAGGAACAACGGCCACAAGTTGACTGAGAGTAGATTCAGGTTAGAGATCAGGAGGCGCTACTTCACTGTCAGGATGGCTAGGGTCCGGAAACAACTTCCAAGGGAAGTAGTGCTTGCCCCCACCCTGGGGGTCTTCAAAAGGAGGCTAGACAGCCACCTAGCTGGGGTTATTTGACCCCAGCATCCTTTCCTGCCCATTGCAGGGTGTCGGACTAGAAGATCTGCTTAGGTTTCTTCCGACCCTACCAACTATGAAACTATGAAACTGACACCGTCACTGACATCTGTGGGCAGTCCCCACTCGCCACCAATGCTGCCGCCTACATATGGTGCCCCCCCCAGTCTTCGGAGCTACCAGTCATTCATGACCCCTAGGTCCTTTTCAGCAGAGCTGCTGCTTAGCCTGTCAGTCCCCAGGCTGCAGCAGTATGAGAACTGATATGTCATTTTAGGGCTGAGGACTTGTTAAATGATATACTGCAGATTTCACAGACTTACAGTTAAAACACTAGAAATAAATTTTTAAAAATGTCACTGGATTTTGATCTACTTCTGAAGTAATGTAAAATTCCCAGAGTTGCCCAAATCTCTTAGTTTCACAACAGTTAGTGAAGGACCTTGCATTAGTCCCTGGATAAATTGTGCCTGTGTTTGTCCTGGAACAAAAATATCCTGGGACTGACATACACATATATTGCCCTTTTAATCAAGGTTTAGTGAGGTAAATGCAGTGGTGGTTTTCTGCCACTGATTCAGTGATTCAATCCCAGGATTATTTTACAGATATACTTTACAATACCCTAAGATAAATTTTTGCTACCTCTAATGCACAATTTATCCTGGGACAATGGACATGGACCTCTGTATGCTTGCGCTTTGTCCTGGGATACAATGATTCATGCATGGAAAAATTAAACATTTGTGGCCTGTGAGTCTCATTATACAGGGCATTTTCCTTAAAGGCCCAGCTTCTTGCGTCATGCAATTAGAGGAAAGATTTACATTTGATTAAAAATAATTTTCTAGTCCTTGTTGTTATTCTGAAAAAAAGTGCACCCTAATATCTTAGAAACCCATAGATGAAAGAATAGAACCCATCATTTATTATTTTTTAATCTTATATTTTAAAATGTCAGTCTCATGCCAGTCTCTTGTTTGTTTGCTTTTTACTGGGGGAATGATTCCTCATTTTTTAAACTTTGTAGGCCAGAACTATTAGCTTCAGTGCAAATGATTGCCTATCTGAGCAAGGAATATCTGAATCTGGATGTCATTGCATCATCTGCAAGATTGATTACTTTGCAGGCTACAATGATAGAGTGTTTTAGAACCTGGAACCTTTGGAACGGATCTGATTGGTGAAGCGGCAATTGACATCAGCATTCCTCTGTGTGAGACATTCCTTTGTAAACAAACTCTGAGACATTAGTGATGACTTTCGAAAAATGAAATCTGAAAACCTGTCCTAATGATACCAAAACAGAATAAATGATTCCAAATGAGTCAGAAAAGAATTCTTGGCTCTTGACTCAATCTCAAAAGGCATGAGTCAGAACTAAATAAATTGAGTAGACTGAAGCCTTAAAAAAATAACTTCAGCAGAAAGAGAAAGAAGCAGTGGTAGATTTAAGCCACAGGACTCAGCCTAATTCAGTCACCAGCTAGTATGATCAAAACCTTGGAAACAATTCATGTGTATTAGAAAGAGCACAAGATATTTTGCTCACCTTGAGGCCAGTATTTTTGAATGATGGAATGTTAGCTATCGGAAGGGAGACCAATAATTCCAAGTAAGAGATGTGAAAAAATGCCAGGAAGATCCGTGTAAATTATAAAAGATGAGTACAGTTAAAAAATTGCAGCTATCTCACAATGAGCTCAGTTCTGCAGCTGCATAATTCCCAGTGAAGTCAACTGGAGTGCCTAGTCAGAGGGCTTCTAGACTGGAGCTATTGCTTTTTAGTCAGAGATGATTCTGACATCAGAAGTCTGTTGGATCTCTAGAGGAACCTTTAGTCTTAATTTTCTAAGATCCTGTGTCATTAAAGGCATTGTAATATGCCATGCTTGCTCTCATTTTTACCTTTGTAGTTATATGGATTGCAAAATCAGCAATTAATTTTTAAGCTACAGCAAATTACTTGACGTGGCTAGTCTAGTGAAGACCTCGATGACAGTTTTAGCACTTTAGAAATATATATATAGAGAGAGAGAGAGAGAGAGAGAGAGAGAGATGGAGATGTAGATATATAATAGTTATTATCTATCTATCTATCTATCTATCTATCTATCTATCTATCTATCTATCTATCTATCTATCTATCACTTTCTAAAGTGCTAAAACTGGCACCTTGGTCTTCATTAGACTAGCCACATCAAGTAATTTCATGCAGCATATCTATCTATCTATCTATCTATCTATCTATCTATCTATCTATCTATCTATCTATCTATCTATCTATCTATCTATCTATCTATCTATCTATCACGTGCTAAAACTGGCACCTTGGTCTTCATTAGACTAGCCACATCAAGTAATTTCATGCAGCATATCTATCTATCTATCTATCTATCTATCTATCTATCTATCTATCTATCTATCTATCTATCTATCTATCTATCTATCTGTAATAAATTGCTGCATTTTGTATGGCTGTGGATACTGGTTATGAAGAACCACCAGACCTTAATTTTCCACTCCTTTGAGTCATGTTTAAACAGAATTTTCTGAGATATCAGTAAATACCCAAAGTACAAGGCAGTCAGAGTAGCAAAACACATTTTTTTACTGACACTGCAAACTTTTAACAGACAACCAAACCTTTTTACTGAAATGTTTTACATATAAAATAAATGTAACCCTTCTGCCAAATGCTGGACAAGCACCGGGTTCAAATTTAGGTGTTTAACATCATGCACAGGAAATAAAGTTTGGTTGTCAGTAAAAGGTTTGCAGATTATCAGGAAAAAAAATGTCTTGGGTTGGCAACCCTGTTTGAGTGCAGCAGTGCTTTTATACTATGTCCCCCACCCCAGGGATTCACTACACACTCCCTCATCCTGATTCCTGACCAACGTTCCCTCTAAGGTGTAGCGATCCATGAGCGCCCCACTTCAGTCCATGAGCGTGCTGTCTTGGTCTGTGAGTGCTCTGCTTTGGGCCATTCCTGAATTCCCCCTTTAATATTTAATATTACACTGTGTACCAGATGCATTACTTAATATTCGTCTTAGTCTATTTATTATCTTGTTAGATGTTTTTCTTTAAAGGCCCAATTCTGCTTTTAATTTGCATTGTTGTAAATAATAGAAGAAACTAGCATGTGCCACCTTGTAATCATGTCGATGTGGCCAGGATTAAGACTTTATTAATACTTAACTATGGGCAAGCATTTGAGTTCTCTGTCTTCAGTTACCAAAGAGCTGACTTTGTCTCCAGTACCTTTGTTACATGGAGTGTGCGTACCTCCCTGTCATGTCTCTTGGACCCACATGCAGGCTGCACCCTGCCTGCTCCCCGCCTCTGTGCCTCACTGCAGCCTTTGATAGTGGCGTGGTGCCACATGCGTCCTGCCACTGGGCAGATCAGGCAGCGAGGCACATGGCATCACTTTCAAAGGCTGCAGCGAGGCGCGGAGGAGGGGAGCAGGCACTGCGCGGAAGACCCGTGGGGCTGCCAGGCTTTAGCATGGGAGCTGTGGGGCTTGTGGCACAGGGATGAAAGCTAATATTAGGGTGAAGCCGTAGTGGCTCGGGGCGAAGCTTGCCTGAAGGGACAGGGGACCAGAGCAGTTCCCTGGAGCCAATGGAGCCCGTGCGGTGCCCAGCTCGGTCCCCATCCCTGCCCTGCCTCAGGGAGCAGTTGCTGCCTGCTCTGCACTGCAGGTATGGAGGAGGAAGGGGCAGAGGCAATGATTGCCCACCGTTCAGCGGCCCAGCCCGTCACAGGCTGCTCCTTCTGGGGCTGTGTCCTCTCTACCCATGGGAGGAGCAAAGTGGAGCAGAGCAGCCCCCGAGCAGCCGAGTAGTAAGTGTCCCGCACCAGCCCCAGTGCACGGCATTAAAATGTTACTGCGTAGCAACATTTTTATTGTGCACGGCCGCACACATGCAGCTTAGAGAGAACCTTGCTCCTGACCTCACCCTGCACAATGCTGCCCCCTTCAACCTACCCCTCAACCTTACCCATGCCCCCCCCTCCCCTGCTATCCCATCATGAAATCCCAAAGATGGAGTACTATCTTCCTACCCATGAGGTGAGCAGTATTACAGGCACAGGTTGGGGGCAGGGGCAGGGCCGGGGTGGGGAGGGGGGCGGTATGGGTGTGGGGGGAGGCTGAAGATGCTTCAAAAGGCTACAAAGTCTCAGAGTGCTCTCTGCAGCTCCTCTTCAGACACCAGCTGGTGCTGCTCTGCTCTGTCTGTCCATCAACACTTGCTTCCAGCTTCTTTCTGACAATGGCGCTTCAATCAAGCTCACAGGTGCTTTTTTTTTTTTTTTTTTTTGCAGATGTCTTTTTTAATTAACTTCATGCATTTTTTTAGCCTTTTTATTGGACAGCTTATAAATTTATGACCAATTAGCAATCCTGAAGGCAACAGAGAATCAGGGTATGGACACATCTCCATTGGGAGCCATTTCAAAAGGTGGGGGACGATTGCTCTGAACCATGCAGCAGATGTTACACTGTAATACATGTACACAAACTGGGAATGGTAGAATTGTAGCAAACAGCTCCCCTTTGGAAACATTCACCTTGCCTGTGTTTCCGTACCCTTAGAGCCACAAGCTTTATAGGCACATCTGAGAACAGCTGTAAAAAACGGTTCATAAGGAACAATAGTAGGAATATATACTTGGAAAAATACACTTTTTGTGGTGAAAGAGGGAATTAACAGCATCATTACCTAATCCTTGTCCCTCTTCTACATAATTAACACCATGGAAGCATACAACCAGTTCAGCATCAAACTTGCATTACCTACTAAAGATTTCTGAGGAATTTGTGTCCCCATAGAACAAGAATTCATTCAGTTTTTCACTGTAGCATGAAGTGCCAGGGAAGAGTATTTTTGCATATTGTGTGTCTGTGGGTGTGGAAGATCAGGGAAATGTAACATTTCATTCTGGTTAGTGGATAAGAAGAGATAAGTGGCATATTTGATAGGTGCACTGTCAAATGCATGAATGAAGATATTCAGTGAAGAATTTTGTTAAAAATATGCATAGCTTAGAGATTGCAAGTATATCTTTGGGAAACAAGGAATCATTATGGAAAGCTTGATTTGTATTAACTTTGTATAAATATTCAGTCTTTGAAAGAAGAAAAGAACAGGAAGATGGGGAAAGTAGTGACACCTAAGGTAACCCCATTAGTTTGAGATGACTAATATACAAGATAATGGGAAAGAAGCTATACTTGGGAGACAGAAAAATGAGTACCTTTACAGCAGTCATCTAATAGCAGATGATCACTATGAGTCAAAAAGAGAGAATCTGAATAACTTAATGCTATTTTTTCCATTCTTATCACAGATGATTGCAATGTTTTGCATGTAAAAAGACACTAGCTAAATTTGTCTTTTTGCCAGTTGTGGAAGAAGATAAAAAATAATCTTGTTCAAATTATTCACATGCTGCAAATTTTGTCGTTTGATATAACAAAAAAACACCAAAACAAAAACCAGTTTTCTGTTGCAAAACTAAAAACCTCTTTGCACATGGGGAATTCAAACATCTGTGTCATACAGGACAGGACATTTAAGATGGAAGCATGATTTTTTCTTATGTGGCACAGAATGAAAACAAATTATGTGCAATCATTATCAGACTCAATTTTCCCATGCCACAGCTGGACTTCTTCCTGAATCACAGGCCATATTTTGGCCAGTCAGGACTTTGTAGTTTCCCTTCATGTTCAGAGCAAGCATATTAAACAGTTTCTCAGCTTACAAGTGTTTATGTCTAAAACATAAAAATATATCAACAGCAACAATAATAGGGGGACTTGGAAACTTTAAAATACCCATGCTTGTTTTTATCTGCATAGTATATTTCTCATAGTATGTGCCCAAATAATTATTTGCTGATCTTTTCTCCATTTATTTTGAAATGAAAATCTCTTGAGGCCAATAGCTACTCCAGTCAGCATTTGGGTAGTAGTGAATGTTAGGTATTGGCTACTGATGTCACCTGCCTTTTCCCTTAAGTTACTGACAAAAATAACTGTTCTTGTGTTTGCAAGATGTTTTGAAAAGAGAATTTGGATACCTTCTTCCCCTACACTTTAAATAACCCCGAGAAAAAAAATTCTCACATTTTGTGGCAAAACATCCCAATCCAGTGACACTGTTTCATGACTATTTATTTCTTTTCTCAAGTTTTTCATTTAAGATCCCCAGTAGACTAAAAAATTCAAAACAATCCACTAAACATTTTCAAAATGACTTATTTCACTGTAAAACAGTTCGAAACAACATTTTATTTAAAACTTTGGTTTACTTACTTTAGTTTCTTGGATTTAAAAAAAAAATCTATTTGTTTGAGTTGTATGAAGCAAAACACTTCAATTGACCTAAAACATTTTTTTTTAATTCCCAGTTTACTGAAAGCTTTAATTTTTTGTTCCAAATCAGATTTTTAAAAATGTTAATATTGCCAAAACACCCAAAAACATTTTCATGCAGCATTAGTCCCCATCATCATAACATGCCATATAAATTACACCATTCCTTCTAAGAATAGTCATATTTGAAGGGTTTTTTTAATGTATAATTTGTGTAAAGTTCTGTTTCCAGAGGGGCAAAAGAAGCAATGGTGTGGATGAAATGAATTAAATTTTAAAACTAAAAATAAGCAGTGAATATTTGGGGAGATATTTATCCAGCAAAAAATTCTCTTTAAACCTACAACCAGCATGCTGCCAGCCACATGCACTAGTACTTGCTATAAGCAACTCACCCTACATTTTCACGTCTGCTCTGCTGTACCTCTTTCCTGTAATGTTTTACAGAATTAGAATTTCTGTGTTGTGAGATAAAATATTTCTTTTAATGACTTGTTTAAATGTCATAATATTGTATTGCTGCAATGTTCATATTCTAAATCTGTGAAGCACTGTATATATTCGGTGTGTATTTGGTTTGCACATCCATTGCTTTTCACACCATCCTGATACTGCTTCTGAAGACTGAGTTGCTTCTCTGACATGTGTTTTGATATTTTCACCTTCTATGGAATGTGCGTAAACACCAGGGAGAGTGAGAAACAACTGTGAAGAAAAGAGATGTTTCAGGTGTCAGGATTGGCATCACTTCCCTCCGTGTCCTTTTCACTTCTAGACTTAGACTCCTCGCTCCCTGGGTTCTTCATTTACAAGGCATTTCTTTTCCAGTATTATGTTTCTATATCCAAGCCCACAGGTGATCAGTTTTCCTTGTTTCTTGAAACTCAATGGCAGAAGGTGTAAATTGACTGGAAGGTGTTTTTTGGATAAGCACAATATAAACTGCCACCTGAAGAATACTTTGCCAGTGAACCAAGTGTTTGGTTAGGGAGCGCAGCTTAAAATAATTCTTCTTCAAATGATAGGAATCTTTACTTGAAGGGAAAAGTCAGGGCACCTTTTAGATTTATGTTGTTTCCTGCTAGTGACTTCTTAGGACTCACATCTGTAATAATACTAAATGATAGTAATAATACTTAGCAAGGAGATGTGACTTCTCAGACATTAATTATGCATCTCAATCTCCTTGTGAAGTATTATTCCAATTGTACATAAGCCAATGCAACTATGTTATGTTGCAACCAATATTTTCTTTCTCCCTTTCCCACCTATTGCTTTTTACACCTTTGTTTAACTTAGATAGTTTTCCTGTATGTTTTTTCATTGGCAAGTGCTGGGATGTTGAGCAGCACCATGATACTGCTACTACTACTAATTTACAAGTAGTGAAAGGCAGCTGCTATGTGGTTTTATTATAAATCATCACAAAGTTTTAAACAGCATAGTTTGGAAAACAACAGTATGTCAATGGTACAATTTGGAATGAAACTTCAGTTTTTCTTTCTGAAATATCATCTGGGGTGATCTATATTTTCTGCAAGTGGCCCATTTGGATATGTATGGATCTTTGTTTTAGATGCCATTAAATGCTATAGCTGTTACATGGGTGTAAGTTGTAGCCGTGTTGGTCTAAGGACATAGGCAGACAAGGTTCTTCGGGTAAATCTGATATCTTTTATTAGGCCAACTAAATAGTTGGAAATACTTTTTTCTTAGCAAGCTTTTGGGTTTAAAAACCCTTCATAGATTCATAGATAGTAAGGTGGAAGGGACCTCAGAAGATCATAGGGTCCAGCCCCCTGCACCAGGCAGGAAAGACAACTGCAGTCAGGTGACCCCAGCAAGGTGGCTGTCCAGTCTTCTTGACGATTTCCAGGGTAAGCGACTGCACCACCTCTGGAGGGAGCTTATTCCACAGTCTGGACACCCTAGTTGTAAAGTAGTTTTTCCTAACGTTGAGCCTGAAATGGTCTTCTAGAAGTTTGTGACCCTTACTCCTAGTTTTCCCCTCCGGTGTCCTGGTGAACAGTTGCTCACTGAGCCCTTGATGTATTCCCCTGAAGTCACAGTAAGCTGCTACCAGGGCTTCTCTCACCCTTCTTTTTTTTTCAGGCTGAAGAGTCCCAGAAAGAAAGCCAGTCAATTAAGATGTAAATTGAGGAGTCATTGGGTGAGAGAGAGTCTGGGGGTGGGGAGGGGGAAGAATGTAGCAGGTAAATAGTCAAGAGATACCTGGGGAGTCAGATGTCAGGCAGATGATAATGCATCATAAATCAATGTCTATATTTAGTCCATGATTTTATGTATCCAGAAGGTTGAAGAATTGAAGTTCATAGGCTCATCTGTGACATGGTATCAAGATATTAGGTAGTATTGATGCAGTACAAAAATATGCGAACAATTGTAGTTGTGTTTTATAGCTTGAAGACATAGGATGTTGCCATACCACCACATACATTATTTGTATAACTGGAAATTTTGCACAAGTGAGAAACCTAAATAAGATCCATGCATCCCAGTCATTCTTCTTCACCTTGGTAGACAACATTCCCTGCCTAGTTTCTCCTCTGGGCTGTCAACCATATGCCTTATTGCTGGCATCACTCTAGCCCGCATGAGCAGTGACAGAAAAAGATAGAGGAAGCTAATAGTAAATCAAACAGAAAAGCAGTTGGTAACTGATTCAGGATCATACCTTCTGCTTGTGTAAACTGATTCAGCTCTTTTAGGACCAACAAAGCCACATCACTGTATGCCAGACAAAGAACTGGTACTGAATCAGAATCTTGAATCCGAACAGCCTTGTTCTGGAAGGATATTTCAAATTCAGAGGCTGCTGCAGATAGTACAAAATGGTGTTATCATTGTAATTGGCCAAATCAAAGTCCCTGATCTCACTGGACTCCACTAAATAATGGTGTGTTCCAAACTGAGTTTTTGATATAAGAGGTCTATCTTACACCCTTCTTTAATAATACATAAAAAACATTTTTCATACTGCACTGCTGAATATGCATTGGTGACCTTTATGGTTCATTTTGAAAGCTCTTCAATGAAATGGAACATTTAAGTTCATGTGTAAGAAGATCAGACATCGTTTATATTTGTTTTGAGGACATTTTAGTGGGAAATGAAAAACTGCATGTGTTTATTAAGGAAAGTTTTGTGGTTTAGTCAGCTATTGTGTCTGTTGGAAAAATGCAGTGGCTACATGTCCAAAAGATTCAGAGACCGCAGTAAAAGTATTTGATTAGAAAGATGTTTTTTTAAGAAAACAAAGTAATCCAAGTCCCAAGCCAAGCATCCAAATGACCATTTTGTAGGTTGTCTAATAGGAGAGGCTATCAGTAACAAGCTGTTCATATATTCCTTTCCGTCTATGAAGTTTTCATTTAGCTTTGTATCTAATTGCTCTTACATCCTTATGTGTTGTTCACTTCATGTTTGCTGGCTAATTCTCCACTTTTTGTGATGCTTCTATGCCATTTTAATTCCACTCCCAGACTTCTTCTCCTCCAGTATTATCTCTTCTGTCTTCCTCTTCCATAATCATGCCAAAAATACAAGGCAATAATTTCGGTATCAAATTGTACATGGGTTCATGGGGGGGTGGGGGGAGAGAGTGGGGTTGGTAGGTCTGGGAGTGAGGGAGAATTGCCCAGGGTGGTGGGGAGATCAGGAGGCTTTTCTTTATACTGTGTTTAATTAATTTTCAGTAAAACAGCTGAACAAATTATTTTTTTATTCTTAAATAATGTACAGTCTGGATTCTACAGGACACAAGGACTAGGGACAGACATTACACACAAACTGGTTTAAGTGATCGATCAGAAACTGGTTTAAACGTGTAACAGAACAGATGTTCAGTGCACGTAAGCCAATTTGAAAATGGTTGAAACCAGTTTGAAATAAACCTGGTTAAATGCAGTATCAGACTTAACTGATTTGGCTCAAACCGGTTCATGCAATGTCTGTCCCAGACGCCTTGCTGGTTTAAGATAAATCAGAGACTTCCAGCAGCCCAGCGTGTTCTCTGAGGTGGGCAGGGCTCTCTGCTCCAGCCACAGGGCTGGTTCCTCCCCTCTGCTCTCTAGTTGAGCAGGGACCCAAACTAGCAGAGACACCGGCCAGCATGACTCCCTTAAGGCAAAGTGGGCAGGGAGGGGGTTAATTCTTCCCTCCTTCCCCTCTGTAGCCAGGGTCAGCCTGTCTGCTGGGGAGCCACTGTGGTGGCCCCTGGAGCTGGCAGCCCCTGGCTGCATGCAAGAGAAGAGGGAGGAATTCTCCCTGTCTCTGTCACCTTAACAGGGTCGTGCTGGGTAGGTTGTCCTGAAGGATAGGGAGGGGAGCTCTTTTCCATGCTGGGGTGGGGAGGGGGGGGACTCTTCCCCATCCTCCTCCTCCCAGGGTCGGAAAGGAGACTGTGAGGCACTGGATCTTGACTCTTCCTCCTCTTCCCCTTCCTCCCCACCCTGGGAGCTGGGAGGGGGCGCTCCATGCAATGCTGGCCAGCCCCAGAGCAAGGGCAGGAAGGTGGGGGGGGGTCTGTTACATGCTCTCCCCTCCCCATCCTCCCTCCAGAGGCAATCAGCTGGACAGGGTGGGGGGTGTAGTGACGCTCACACACTCCCCCCATGGCTGCAACCCCCAGTGCCTGGCAGCAGCAGCAGTCAGGGAAGTCAGGAGCCTGTCCTACCTCATTGCCAGCTGCAAAGCACTCTGCCAGAGTGGAGGGAGCCCCACCCCTGCTTCTCCGCAGAGTCTCCGCGGGGTTAGAAGTGGCCGGGCAGGCTGCACAGAGCTGTGGTTCTCCCCAGTGCAGTGCAGCACTGGCTGTCTCTAGCCCCGCAGCTCCACACTGCCTGTCTACAGCTGGGCTCTCAAAGTGGGGAAGCCCCAGGTTAGACACTTCAGGGAAGCAGGGGTGGGGCTGCCTCCACTCCGGCAGAGTGCTTTGCAGCCGGCAATGGGGGAGGACAGGCTCCTGACTTCCCTGACTGCTGCTGCTACCAGGCACTGGGGGTTGCAGCCATGGGGGGGAGTGTGTGAGGGTCACTACATTCCCCTCCCTGTCCAGCTGATCCCCTCTGGGGGGAAGGGTGCATTCAAACTTAATCGATTTATGTTAGACCTGTGTACCAGATCCCCTATTGCTTCAAGTTAGGTCACTTTCCACTGGCATCCCAGACTCCTTTATGGCCTCCCACAATTCCCACCTCACAGGGAAGGTTGCACTCAGCCCCTGCTTAGCTGCTCTGGCCAAGTGCCCAGTGGACCCCATGCCTGAGTTCCCACAAAGCCAAACCAGCACTGACCCTTTCTGCAGCCAGGTGTCAGCCTCAGGCAGGCATGGGGAGAGGGTGGGGGAGGAAGGCATCTGTTTCCCTTGCTTGAGCCCCAGCACCTGGGCACCTGCATCACTGGGCTATCCCCCCACACCCCATCACAAAGCATCCTACGATGTGTACACAGACCTGGCACAGAGCCCAGGAAAACCCCTGTGCTAGAGTGCAGGCCCATGGACTGCACCCCTGGCTCCTGCACACCCACCCAAGGATCCTCCTGGCCCCGCAGAATTATGGACCAAATAACATCATACATGAAATAGCTGTAAAATATTCTCTACCATGAATTTAACTTTGTTAATGCCTAAGGGTGCCTGTACATGAGTGCAGAGGCTGCTTCAGCACACTATAATTACAGCACATTGGAGCAGACTTGATTAATCGAAGTTGTTGGAGCATGGTAATTACTGCGCTCTAGCAGCCTCCTGTGTCTCATGTATCAGCATCCCCATTCCAAATGGCAGTGGGGGGCACTTTAACTAAAACTTGTCAGCAAGTTTCGGTTCAAGCTCCCCCTCCACCACTTTGAAGCGTGGGGATGCTGATACATGAGACACTGCAGTGCTTTAATTAGAGTGGCTCTCAGAGCCACTCTAATTTAAGGCACTGCCTCTTCCCTCCCACCTGCAGACCATGTGTAAAAGCATCCTCAGGTTTTGTTTATAGCACATAGTGTTCAGTAATGCAGTGAAAATGTGTGGAAAAGGATGATAACTGGTTCGTAATTAAATTATTCTAACACTTGCATTCAATTGTATGTTGTGTGACACGTTCATATATTAGAAACAAGGAGTTGATATGTATTCATCTGAGTATTTGTGCACAAACAGCACTTGCATTTTGCTGACGGAAAGCCTTAAAACATACTCAGTTACTACTGGGAGAAAGGATGGTTTGTAGTGGGTACAGTGTGATCACAACAGCCCAACCGGCAATGGCTGGATGGGGTGGGCAGGGGAGAGGCACTCTGCAGAAAGCAGGATCAGGCCCCTTGGAGCTCTGGCACCAGCGACAGCTGGAGGTAGGATGCACCGGGCAGTCCAGGAGGCTCATGCTGGGCAGTGCAGAAAAGGGAGCTCCACCAAGGGAAGGATCAGGCCATTCACAACTCTGGCACCAGTGGCAGCCAGTGGGAGGACATGCCTGGCAGCCCAGCCAGTAGCAGTGGGAGGTAGGGGGTAGAGGGGTGCTCTGCCCAGGGAAGGACTCCAGCGAATGGCAGGCAGTGGCAGGAGGCCAGGGAGCCCCACTTTCCCCACCGCCCAACGTGAGCCTCTCCGGCTACTAAACACATCCTGCCACCAGCTACCGCTCATGCTGGAACTCCGAGGAATTTGATCCTTCCTTCCTTCTGCAGAGTACCTGCCCCCGCTGCCAGGCATGCCATGGTGACCCATTCTCGGGTTCTCCTGGAAGCCTAGGGCTAGGTGTGGGAGAGGGTGACATGGTTGGGAGTTGGGGGCATGCTCACCCAATCAGGATAGCCCAGGTGCTCAGCTGTGCTCAGCAGACTGGCACCCCAGAGAGCTCACAGGGCATGCTGGGAAGTGTTCAGGAGCTCCCCAACCCGCTGGCTTTGGCCAGTGCAGGCAACCTGGGTGTCCCCCCAGTCAAAGGGTAGACATGGGTCCTGTTTGCTCCTGATCTAACTTAGTCCACTTATTAAAACCTGAATAGATTAGCTTGAATCCTCCTCAGTCTTTTTGGATGTCTGTACTTAACCTGCTATTCTACAGTTGATGTTTTCATGCTGTGGCAGTAGGTGGACTAGAAATATTTTGAATCCTTCTGTGCTTAATGGAAATGAATCTTGTTGGGGATGGTCCTGCTTTTTAGCAAGGATTGGACTAGATGACCTCTTGAGGTCCCTCCCAACCCTAATTTTCTGATTTCTATGAATCCTAAAGTTTGATATCTAGACCATTGTATGTAAAGATACAGTTTGATATCTGGACCCTTCCCAATAATGGGTACCGGTTTGTTACAGCTTTTATTTATTAAGTATATAACAAAATTACTCAGAGATTTTGGCTAACAGGGAGGTTGATATTTGAAGATGTCATAGCAGAATGACCCAGTTAATCAAAAGCGATATTATGCAGATGTTATGTTTATGCAGATGTTAACTTTATGGCAGCGAGAGTTAATTAAGCATGTGTTTGCAGGATCAGGGCCCTAGGTCTGACTAGCATTAATATAAGTTTTAGCAAATTCACCAATGCAGCCTACTTCTGTTTAAGAGGGACACATTTAGCCACTTTTGGAGTTCTGTTTATTTCCTTTCTTCATTTCAGCTGAGTTAAAAGTGAATAGTAATAGGAATAATTATGGCAGAGTTTTATTTCTACAAATCAACTCCCAAACTGTAACCTTATAGCTAATTTCTGAAAATGTAAATAGTAAAATCCAGGTCTGATAAACCACATAAAAAATGGAACTAATGTTTACTAAAACCAGAAAACAGCAGCACTAATTTTAATATATATAATAATCATATGTCCATTCGGGAAAGGATATTAAATATTTTAGAGTAAAAAAGATTCTGAGATTAAATAAAATTGTATTATAAAAAACCTTATATTGATTCATTCTTCTTTTTTAGGATGAGGTATTTGATTGACATAATGTGAATTCATTAGCAACATAATGTGAGCTATAAACAATGTTTTCAAGGAATCTTTGTATCCAGATCCTTCCTTGAATTCATTATACATAACTGAACATGAGAAAGAGGAAAAAAGAGACAAAGACAGTGAACACCCCCCACCTGTTTTATGTGAAAAGGTGTGTGTAGCCCCTTTTCTTCATATGATGTGCAGTATTTTATGTATTATCACTATACTTCAACTTCAATAACCCAGAGAAAATGAAAGGTTCTTAATAGAGTAGTTCATAAATATTGAACAATGCAATCTTCAGCTAGATAGGATCTTCATAAGCTGCTTGTTGCCATGAGACAATACTTGCAATGGAAGCCAATGTAAAGTACTGTTTCTAGCTGGTAAAGCATAGTCCTTTCAGTCATTATAGTACAGTTAATACACTTGACTTAAGAGGCTGCCAATAAGAAACAGTTGCTTAATTGAGGTGGCCTTCTTATAAAAATGGAGGAAAATGATACTTAGCAGAGTTGGGTGGAATTTTCAGACAAATAGTTTATTCTCTGAAACATGCAGTTTTTGGTGGTAACTAGTACTGCTTGCGTATTGAAGTTATATTTGCTGAATAGTATCAGGTGAAAAAGGTGGGGACAAATACAAATAAAATAAATGAAATGCCTTGTTTTGGGTTGAAACTGATATTCTGTTCAGCCCAAAAAAGATTCTTTTCTTGGGTTTTGTCTTGTTGAAAAAACTGAAAACAGAATGTCATTTGTCATTTTAATTTATTTGCTCTGATAACAGAACTTTCTGGTTATTTTATCGGTACCCTCTTTATTGGAGCCATTACTCCTAGAAAAATATTATTGGCACAGCTCTGCTTGTTAGATTTGAGGATGTTTTGGGCACAACAATTAAGAAAGATGGTCTCTTCTATGACACTCATTTTAAATGAGAGCCTGATAAGGGGTGTTGATTGAGGCACTTGATGAGAGTAAAGAAATTCAGGTTAAATTCCCACAGAGTCCCTGTGTGACCTTGGATAAGTCACTTGAGCTTTCCATGTTTCAGTTCTTCATGTATAAAAAGGGGATAATAGTATTTCCTCATCTCTTTAAACAACCTTGGGAGAGAGGCAAGATGCCTGTCTCTTACTACTCTACATGCTCATTTAATATAAATATTTTGTGATTATAAAACTGGGGGCTTTAAATCTCTATTGGGCATCAATTAATAACATGGCTGTATGTTAACATATGTTAATAATATCTGTGATTTATTAACCCTTTATAATTGTATGCTTGATATAAAGTGTGACCAACCTGATTTGAAAAGCTGGGATTTGAGTCCTTGCAGCATTGTTTCCAATAGGATGACAAATGGTGATGTGAGGAAGTTGTATTCTTGGCATAATCTTTGTTTACAAAAAGGTACATAAAGTCTGCCATTCGCTTAGTTTTTCCTACCTTCAACACACATAGCCTGCAATGGATAACTTCATCTCTCTGTTCTACAAGCAAGAAAATCCCTCTGGCCAGATGAGAATTGGATCTTTTCTGTGATCTAGTGTTTTGGTGGGTAGTTGCATAGCTACCAGAGGTTTTACAGCAGAGCATGTTTGATTGTCCCTTCTTTTGAGTCAGGGTGCATCTGCTTGGTAGACTTACTGACTTCAATGAGGTCCATGACTGACTTGGGATGAAAGAGTCCTCTGATTGCAGCCAGCCTACAATGTTTCACGGATAGTCAATATTCAACCCATCATGACTACTTGGCACTGTAAGCTAAAACCCAAAAGGGTTCTGAGTCAGATGCCCAGGCCCTAAAGCTTGAGCTAAAAAATCATTTGTAACTGTTTTCCAGAGAATTAATGCAAAAAAAAAAAGGCATCTTACAAACTGGTTGCAGACACTGCACAAGCTAAAGAAGTGTACCTGGTGCTAGCAGTGTACGATTCAGCCATTGTTTAGATTCCAGCTAATTAGAGGAAGAGAATACTAGTCTACTCTTTCAATTATACAGATGCTAAATATATCTTTGAAAATGCATGTTAACACTAAATGTGTCACTCTGCTCATTCACCCAATACAGATGGGGGTTCAGCGCTCTCATGAGTGGGTGTGATGGGAAATGGATGAACAAAGAAGTTGGAATTCCTCTATTTACAAGTGGATTCCTCACTCACACCAAAGTTTTGGTTTCTTCCCACTTCACACACTTCCTAAACTTTGACTGCAAGTACAGATAAACTACAAAAGAGAGCAGGGGGCTTGTGTGGGGAGAACACTTTTTGCTCCCAGTAACCTTCAGCCACAGACTTAATTTCAGATTTCGAGGTGATGTTTTAGGGTATGGACACATGAATGTTTGAACGGGGAACACTGCAAAAAGGCAACAGCTGGTACATTCAAAATGCTATATGTGAACAAACTGAGAACAACTCAAATGCAGCAAACCCCCTCCACTTTTAATCCGCATGAAACTGTTAAAGTTGGATCAGCTTTGCTGCATTTGAATTATGCTGCATTTGTTTATTTACACCCCTAAGTACAGTGGCTTTCTGAGTTCTTTGTAGTGGTTTATATATGCAAGAGCTTACATTTTCCAAGGGGTGCCTCAAATCTAAAAAGGTTGAGAACCAGTGATAGGAAGGCTCAAACAAAGATTGGGCCCGGATTCTCTTTGAAATCTCTAGGTTTATCTTGTGGATTATGTTTGCACACCTAAGAGGATGCCACAGCATCCTGGTGGAGAATCACTGCTTCATAGACAGCCATCAGTCTTGGGAGGCCATGGAGATTGCACCTTTGCTGGGTTACCAGGTACCACCACAGCTTCTTGAGTGGCTGACGAGTCTGATGTGCAAACAGACCCTTCAGCAAGTTGCACATACAAACTCAGTTGAGCTTGCACCAGCATGTCTTGCTTGCCTCTGATGCCTCTTCTTTACCTCATCATTAACCATCTCAAAGCAACTTAAGTGCTGCTCCATAGCGGCTTTCCACGCACAGAGGTCCGAAGCAACTGATTCCCTGCACTGGTCACGCAGGTTTGTCTTGCAGATTTGAACTAAACAAAGTTTGAGCTGTCCAAGTTGATGTTTCATTTTAATCATGGAAAATTGTGGATTTGGGGTTACTTTATTTTTAATCTGAAAATTGGGAATTTTTTTGAAAATCAGAGAAAACCAGAATCCCTGGTTATAAAGCAACATTGTTTCTTTCAAAAGTTTTCCTTGACATTTTTAATGCAAGCACCAAGGTTTTAAAAGGAAAACAAAATATTTGGTAGTATCTTAAGCATGACATTTTAGCATATTTGAAACAGAAAATGTTAAAGAGCACACGCAAGCCTATTAAAAAAACCTAAAATACATTTTACTATGCATAATTTATAACCAGAGGAAGCATATTTTTCCTCTCGTACATAATGAATCAAACTTTCACCTTCTTAACATCTCATTAACTCAGTTCTATATTACTTCTACATGAAAGACCTAATGCTATCATCATAAGTAGCTATAATAAAAGAGTAGAAGCATTCAAGACTAGAATGCCATTGTGCATAACTAAAGTCTTCTTCAGGATTTGCTCTGTTCTTTTTATGCAATTGCTCCCTAGCCTGTGAGACATACTTTATGACTTCATTACTTCTTAAACGTTGTAGAGATATTAATATGTAAATGTAAGAATTCACTTCCAGAAAATACCACTGCAGATAACAGATGGTCTTTTTTTTCCTTAGCATCAAACGGCATTACATTTTTATTTTTTAATATTCATAGAGCACAAAAAATGCTTGTGTATATAACAGGCTACTTGTTTATTTGCTGCAGCTCAAGCTTGTTAGAAATTGCAATGATGCATGAGTACACAGTGAAATTTTTACAATATGCACTAACTTTTTAGAGGTTCAATATGCACAGTGAATGTTAACACTCTGCTTATTGATGCTGTGTAGAACTCAATCTGTCTTTTTTCTCTGAGATAGCTTGAGTTAAAAAAAACAGACCTTTTTTAACTCATTTTCATTTAGCAAGGTATTAGATTAATCTAGTTTATTCCCCAGGTGGTAGAATATCAATATAAATGTGCCCAAATAACTACAATTCCCCAAGACTGACATGTTAGAACTAGAGCTGGTCAAAAATTGGAATTTCAAACTCATGAAAAATTTAGGGGCTGGGAAATTTAGAGGCTGGGAAATCAGACTGATTGAGGAGGGCAGGTAAAAAAATTATTTTTGATTATTTTCAATAGCAATTTCTGCCTAGAGGAGCTGGGGAGGGAGTGAAAGTAACTGGAGTGTTGCAAGTTCTCTTTCACCTTCTCCCCAGATGAGGCTCCTGCTGCTGAAGCAGGAAAACATCTTCTTTTCTTCATTCTGCCTGTCAAAAATAAGATGGGTATCTTATTTGGGGCATGTTGTATACAGTAGTCATTTTTAGTTCAGGCTTAAAGGCTAGACAGGAAAAGGAAAGAAGTTGCATAAAATATGTATTTTAGAGGAGAATTAAGACATACAGATTGGAGGACATTTTGGAGAACTATTTTTATGTGAACCATGTATTTCATTATTTTCTGTTCTCAAACTGATCACCAGGCATTTCTTTGAATTTTAAATGATACAGTACAATTTATTTTAGTCATACAGCTATTCAAAAGTCCCTTGCCATTAATAATTCTCTGCTATATGTTTGCTTAACCAAGACACATGAAGAATAAGAATAACAATTGTAAAGAAGTAAAATAAAAAAAATGTGACCAAGTTATTTCAGTTATTTGATAGATGGTGTTATTCCTTCAGGCATCCAACCATCTGTCAGTGTATAAAAAATACCAAAAATCAGCTTCACAAGTGTTACCACAATTTATTTGTCAAAAAAATGCATCAACAGCACATTGATGTATGTGTGTGGTGGTTGTCTTGGGGTTTGCTTTGGTTTACTTTTCAGTTTTATTATATATCATTTTAGTTGGTCAGCTCAAAAGGAAATATAATTTCTGGTGACATGTCATGGATCACAAAACTGGTAGACAAAGTGAAAAGTTTGTGATTTTTTGGCATAAAGTCTTTGGAAAACAGTTGCAAATAATTGTTTTTTAGTCCATGCCCAGTTTCAAATGATTCGAGGTTATAAAAGAGAGGTATTTACAAAACAGATATGGCTCATAGCAAGTAAGTAATATAGGACTGACTAATATAGGCTATAAGTTTAACATAGAATCACTTTGTTAATATAAAGGGCAGGGCCTTGCTTTCTATGACACCAATAGACATTTTGCTGCTGTTTGCATGGGGTCATGGTCAGGCCCAAAATCTAGTTTCCAAATGATATTTCAGACCCTAATTCTGCAGTGGAAGGATCAGACAGGGCAATTGGCAGGTTCAAGGCTCCATGCTAGTGCAGACATTTACAGAACTGAGGTCTGCTATAGTGCATGCTCTTCAAGACAGAGACCATATATTGGTTAGTTGTTCTACATTTTTATTATTATTTGTATTGTGAGTCTCAGTTTTGGATCACGACCCCATTGTCGAAGCTCATCTACAAACGCAGAACTAAATCATGGTCCCTGCCCTCAGTATCTGATCTAAACTAAACCAAGCAATGGTTACAAATATGTGGGTGAGCACAGAGAAAAAACAATGAGACAATATCAGTCAGCATCAAAGGCAGTGGTCTCAACACACCAAAAGCCTAAGGGCCTCTATGCATGGGCAGGCACGCTAGTGGGGTTATGCATTCGATCCCATCGTGCCTTATTACCAATGCAGGGGGAACCTGATCCCAGGCTTCCCTGCACTGGCAAGGAGCAAGCTCCCACAGCTGGGAACCTGTAGCCCTATGACTGGGTGACCACAGCTGATGTGATTTCCCAGCCATGGGGCACTCCACGCACCCCTGAAGCTGGGAAATCACAGCCGTGCTCTGCAGCTTCTGGGACCCAGTGTCCATAGCTGCTGGGTGCTGCAGGAGTTGGGAGCCCCCTCAGCTCCAGGAATCCCACTCCCGGCTGTGCAAAGTGCATCCCTGCAGCCAGGAGCCTGATCAGCTGATGGGGCTCCCAGCCACAGAGGCAGACCCTGCTACATGCGGAAATGAAAGCTGGATAGCAATCAGCTCTAAAGTTTTTATTTGCCCTTTTTTCAGCAATAACTTTATAACTGGTTGGACCTTTTATGGTATGATAGTTAATTTACACAAGTAGCTGATCTAAATTAACAGTGCAGTTAACCTGGTAATTGCATGGTACATGTAACACGTATAGGGGGCCTAATAGTTGTCAAGCTATTTGTCAGACATTACAGTGAAGAAAAGTGTTAAGGAGAGATATTAAGGATACTAATGAAGTGTCTTGAAAGATGATTATAAGGTTGTTTTTTTTCCGCAAGTGAGGGCTGGATGTGAGAAAGCACAATAATTTTCGTTTGAAAATTTAACAGATTGGCAAAGGGGGTTGGTGACACAGGCTGATCAAAGATAGAGCTGACCTCTGCATACTGAATTGAGATGAGAAGTAGGAACACAATGTGAATGTGCCTTGGAAGTGGAGGCAAGGAATATCTGTTTGGTGCACTACAGAAAGGAGAGATGCACTTAAACACATTCTTAATCTAAACCCTGACTAATCCTATGCACTTTACTGGGACTACATAAACACAAAAAATGTAGCCACTTATTTAATGCTTTTGTGCAGTGAGGCTACATTGGGAAACCTAGCATATTTTGGGTTGCTGTAGAAATAGTAATACAGTAAGATTATTGCAAGGAGTTCTTTGTTTTTAAATCAATCCACATTTACTGGTGTTTTTACTGTTTATTTAAAGTGCAATAGTATTTGGAAAACACATTTTTAAATCCCAATGCAAAATGATTTCCATTTCTTAAAGGCTAACTTCCCTTATGGATTCTTTTCAGCTACAGGAGGCAAGGCAGGAGTTTCTACAAGAAAATGTCAGCCTTTTCCAAATTTCTGGGATGCTAGAGAGAAAGACACATTTATCTGTGATAGATATGTGTCTGCATGAATAACGAGCATCTTTTCTGAGAAAACTCTTGAGAATATTGATGTCTATATAGATGAAATAACCTCAGAATGAGATATATAATCTTGGCAGATGTTCCAAAATAAAGCTTACAAAACCAGGCTCCTGTAAATGCTTAGTAATAACAAAATCATAAGTAACCACAAAACTATTCTCAAATTATAGTAAGAATAGACAAATTTAGTAAAGCAAAACAATGCTACATGAAGGCTGAAAGTCTGTCCTGGATTGCCTTCATTGTGTTTTTTTCTAGCACATTTTTCCTGTTTTGGAGGCAGTGGGTGCATCTACATGAGGTGCTTTACTCGAGATTAGAACAAATTACTGTGCAGTAAATGTCACCATTTGCGCATGCTTACTGCACAGTAATTTTCTCTAATCATAAGTAAATTTGCTACCTGTAAATATAAGTAGCAAATTTACTCGCAATTAGTTACTGCATCATACAGCACATGTAGATGGTGGACGGGAAACTTTGCTGGGGGCAGTAGGGGGCAGGAGATTACTCCCTGACCCCAGGAGCTGCCTGATGCTGGAGAACCAGAGCCTAAGCAGGGACAATGACCCCATGCCCCAGCAGGGGAGAGCTCCCAGTCCCCACTCCCCGATCACGATCACAGGGTGGAGGCTGGGGATATTGAGCCCAGCCAGTGGGGGCTGGGAACAAGCTCTCCAGTCTCCTTATCACAAAGTGGGGGCTGAGAACTATCCCGGTTAGGGTCAGGTCCCAGCTCTTTGCCCTGATTGGGTGATTGAGGTGCAGGGGTTTGAAAGAGCTGCAGGGGAAGGGCACGTCCCAGCCCCCTGCCCTGATCCACCACTGGGCAGCGAGCAGCAAGCCCCTGGCGACACAGGGAATCCCCGCCCAGCCAGGGGCTCACTGTTAGCTACCCCACCAGTGGATCAGGGAAGGGGGACCTGCCCTCTGTCCTGCAGCTCTTTCTAAGTTCCCTGGCCCTGTTCAGGGAGCTGGGACCAGGACCTCTCTGCTGCTGGGGCAGGGGGACATTGTCCCTGCCCAAGCTCCAGTGACAGAGCCCACACTGTCTGGCAGCAGACAGTCCCATAGGGGCAGGGAGCAATCTCCCAGCCCCCACCAGAAGACAGCTGTTTACTGACCCCAAGCTCCCTGCCAGCCACTAGGCTAACACCCAGGGAGAGCCTAGAGCTCCCCTGGGCTGCTGCAAGGGGCCGGTGCAGGGCTGGAGGACATGGGAGCAGAATGCTGCCAGGAGCAGCAGATCTGCTCCCCCCTCCCTGCACATGTAGACACCTCCCCTGGGGTAGGTTTGCTGTAGAGTAATTTACTGTAGAATAAACCCATCCTGCAGCATTTGCATGTGTAGACACACCCAGTGATTCTTAATTATTGCATTGGGGATTGGAAATCAGGACTTCTTCACTTTGCACCAGCTCAGTCATTACTTTGTTGTTCAGATGGGGTTAACTTATGTGACATTTCTATGCCACCATCTGCCCTTTGTAAAATGAGTTGAATCCTAATCTGCTTCATAGGAGTGTTAAGGCATATTTGAAAATGCCTTGCAAATCTTTAAATGAAAAGCACAATACATAAAAAAAAAAATCATAAATGACTCAGTCACTGATATGAGACCCTTACAATTTATTAACTTATGGTTAAGGTTAAAAAATGGTATTACAACCATTATGCTATTTTTTTTTTTTTTTTGGTTTGGTCTAAGTGGATTTCTTATATAAAGTGAATTTGATAGACATTATGATGACAATTTATTGTGTTGTGTGTATTTGTTCATTATGTTTTAAGCTGTGTGCTATTTTTATATAGCATACATTGCCATCCCTACTTCCTTTTGTGATATTGTTGATTACAGCTTTATTATTTATTTTTCCAGCCCATTATTCAAATCTTTAACTCTATGAACATCCAAAATCATTTTGTAGCAGTGAGTCATTATAATGTTAATGTAAATGGGGTATTTTAAAAATTGTGACACGAAGAATGATCATGAAGACTTAGTAGCCCATGTTGTAAGGTTAACCTTTATGCTGCTTTTAATGGGTAAAAATACATTGGACTACATAATGGACTGATGTTCAGAAAAATGTAATTTTCAAAAGCAAAGCCATGTCTGAATTATAAAATGATAAAATACACTCCAGCCAATTTAAATTTAAATAGAGTTTAAGTCCAGAAGGAACCATTATGATTATCTAGGCTGACCTCCTTCATAACTCAGGTCATAGAAATTTACCCACTGACCCTATATTAAGTTGAGTAAATAGTTCTTGAACTGGACCTTATCTTTTAGAAAGACTGCTATGCCAAGGACCTAGAATTAGAAAACATTTCCAGTTCTTCCACAGATTTGTATAACTTTAGAAAAGTTATTAAAGACAGTTTTTTCTAACAAACCACCCATTAATTTAGGGCATCTAAGGTTTTGGGAGTACAACTTGAGTATATAGCAACTGGGTACATCTACACATGCTCTTTAATGTGCAGTAGCCTATTTTACTGCTCATTAAAGCGATACATCAAAAACTGTGCTAATATTCTCTTTCTGTTCTTCTTCAAGTGGATTTCATTTAGTATGCATGATCACTTAATTATTTAAAGCCTATTCTAGTTGGCATTTTGGAACAGTGATAGAGGCCAAACTTTGGCTACATACACACATTCAAATAATTTGGGAGAATTCTCCCAGGCTTGTTCTCCTGGTAGAAAAACTTACCCAGGGATGCCTGATCAGACATTTCAATGCTGAACCCTTGAAAAGCAGTGAGCTGTGTAGGCAGAGGGCTCCTGCGACACATGTCAGCATGCTCTGCAGGGTCTGTATCTGCCGTGAAGGATGGCTGATTGGCTGACCCAGACTGCTCAGAATCAGCCTGTCTCCCTGCAGCAAAATATAGGATTGCAAAGGGAAGGAGGCAGTCCTGTTTTGCTCTCTATCTCATCAGGGACTTCTGATTGCCATGAGTTTTCAAAGATGATGGCCAGTGGCTCTGTAATCACATCAGCCAACTCACTCAGCAGCCTGCAGCACTTGCACCAGGAAGTTGTCCCCAATACTCTCTGAAAACTTCCTGGATTGCCTGCGCACTTCTGTGCTGCCCTCCCAGCAGGTCAGGGTGATTGAAGTCCCCCATGAGAACCATGGCCTATGATCAGGAAACTGCCGTTAGCTATTTGAAGAAAGCCTCACCCACTGCTTCCTCCTGCCCTGGTGGTCTATAGCAGACCTCCACCACAACATCACCCTTGTTGCTCTCTCCTCTAACTCTAACCCAGACACTTTTAACAGGCCTATCTCCAGTTTCATACAAGAGATCCAGGCAATCATATGGCTCTTTTATATAAAGTTCAACTCCTCCTCTTCTCCTCTGCCTGTCCTTCCTGAACAGTTTGTACTCATCCACGACAGCGCTCCAGTCCTGCGAGCTCTCACCAAGTCTCTGTTTTTCCAATCATGTTATAGTTCGGTGACTGTGCAAGGGCTTCCATTTTTTCCCATTTGTTTCCCAGGCTCTGTGCATTTGTGTACAGGCACCTAAAGTAAGTAGTCGATTGCCCTGATTTCTCAGGAAGAATGAGAACTGCTCCCCTGTTGCCCCCTCCTGCTTGCTTTTCCTCCAGGTCACCCACTTCACCACTTACCTCAGGGCTCTGGTCTCCAAACCCCACTTGGATGGCTTTGTTTTTTGAAGCTTCCATGGTGCACTTTTTCATTTTACATTATTCACATCTTTTAAAAAAGGCCTTTTGTAAAAACTGTGCAATCTCTATATGCTCTCTGAAGCACGTGCTTGAATGAGTCTTTAAGAAGAACATTCTATATACATAAATCCATCTGACAGTAGGAACAGAGAAGAGGAGATGTTGCTTGGCTAGGGAAGCAAAGTAGGGGAAAAAAAACCAAAACAACCCTTTTATCTCTCCTCCCACTTCATCACCCCAACCCTGTTGGAGCTGTATCAGCAAAAACCACATTTTGTGTTCCAGTTCAGGTTTTACATTTTGAAAATCCAATCACTCTAGTATGGATTGTGACTTACCACAATGAGAAGAATCCTATTAGAAATAATGTAAATACTAGATACCATGGTGGAATGTTACTGGTTGGCGATGTCATGATGATGTTAATGCTTTCATACTTGTTTATTCTGAAGTGTCTTTTTTAAATCTGCTATTTGACTTAAGAGCAGTGGTTAGCTTTGCTAGGCTGAAGTCAGTGGGAGGGAGGGGAAAGTGGCACCTGAGAGACTAACTGGTTCAGAGAGGCATGATCTCTTGTAGTCAACAGCATCAGATGAAATAGTTTGCTCCCTACAAGGGCTCATGCCTTTCTAAACCAGTTAGTCTCTTAGGTGTCACTCTGCTCTTCTTTCTGCTTGACTTCAGTACAGGATGAATGAAATTCTGGCCAGGAGAGAGAGCTGGACATCATAGCACTTGATTTTTTCTAGATTTTGTCACTTATTTTCACCTCTCCTGTGCCAGTTTTCTCAGCTATAAAAAGAAAAGTTTCAGTACAGCATACAGATCCTTTGGCGACTATTTCAAGATATGTGAAAATAGTTATTACTGATTATAGTTAGTTTGGGGCCATGCACTGAATCTTGTTGTCTTGGTTCGTGTTTTAAGTAGTTTAGCTTTCTCATTTTCTTCCTCATAGACTGTATTCATTTGTTCTGAAAATGTTCTAATTTCACTGTGCTTTTTCAGATTTATTAATTGATGATGATGAAATACTGACATTATTGCAGCATGTTGAGTAATATTAAATAAATGTAGCTGGCAAAAATAAGAATTTGTTTTCAGTAAGAAATACAGATCAAAGTTCCTAGTTCAATGAGGTCAAAACTAAAGTTTACATGGGAAAGATATATATATATATATATTTTGGTGACAATTCAGCATTAAGTTGTGTTTCCCTCTGGTGGCCCATTGCTTCCTGGGAGTTATAGTTCAAGTTGCCCAATGACTCCATTCTTTTTTAGGAATAAGGCTCCAGTGTTGACTGATTTTTATTTTGTGAAAGCTATTTTCTATTGGAGAATAGAATGGGAAATCATTGAGGTGGAAAATTTCCAACCAGCTGTAGTATTAATGCAAATAAAGGTGGGGGAGGGGTATATAGCCCTGAGTCCAAATTTCAGAGCAAATGAAGATGATTTTGGAAGGCTATACAGCACTTTCTAGTCACTATTGTTATTTCCCCTGTAGATTCTATGGTAGGAAGCTAGTGAGCTTGGTTCCCTGGTTGGGCATCTCTGGAACTGGAGGAGGCTATATGTTTTGGGGAAAGGGATGACCCAAGAATCTTTCATCCCAACAGGTTGCATCAAATATATTTTCATTAGAGAAAGCAGAATGGCTGACTTTCTAAAAACATGAGACAAAGGCACACACTTTCAAATATGTCCTCTTGATTTTGATAATTCCATTCTGAATAGAGTGAAGAGAATATTCTGAATATGCAACCCAATTGCATGCTCTGCAACCCAATTGCAAGCTTGCATGCTCCCTTTAAAAATGTTATCCTAATATTTTCACTTATATCCCTTTCTACCATCCAAAATTACTCAAAACAAAATGTTTATACAGGACATGTCTAAACGTGCATTTATGCTGTCTTAGATTTACTCAGCAGTAAATTACTGTGCAGTAAGAGGGAATAAGATGGCATCTACACACGAATGCATTAAAGTACATGAACAGTGTGTGTAGACTGACTTAGGACTAAATTTCATCCCAAGCCAGTCCACATACACAGAGTTACTGCACAGTAAGGCATCTACACATGCGTTACTGTGCATTAACTAATCAGGCATAAATTTGATACCTGCATGATACAAGTATCAAATTTACACTCAAGTTGACATAATTTGCCATATTTACTGTACAGTATGGGCATGGACATGTAGACGCCTACCTGTACTGTGCAGTAATTTTGGTTGCTGTTCAGTAAATGTGTACATGAAGATGTACCCACACAGTGGTAAAAGGACTGTTTAAGCAGTTATAAATACAATTTACTTTAACATCCCTCTAGGTTGCCAAAAATGAGTAAAAGAATCAAAGTTTAAATGAGAATCATGCCCTTCTTCCCCTCTATTGTTAATCTCTTGGCCAGACTCCTTTCTGCATATTTGATTTTGTTATCTTTTGTTAAATCCAGCCCCGGACCAGTTTTTCTGCTCTTTTTGGAGCACCTCAAGATCTTTAATACATTGTACTCAGATTTCCAGGATTGAAAAGCAACATCCAGGTGTGGTCTGCTCAGAGGCATAGAGAGAGGTATTATCACTCCCCTGCTTTGTAATGGGATGTTCCTCTTTATACAGCTTTAGATAACATTGGCTATTTGCTATTGTATCTGTTCTAATTTACTGCCTAATATCATCCTCAAGGTCATCTTCAAGATAACTACTTTTCAGGTTTTCTCTCTTGCTGCATGTCAGTATGTCAGATTGGTTTCTTGCTGTTTTCAAAGCTTTTGCCAATATTTCTAGCCTTCCTAGATCTCATATTTATCATTTTGCTGTCCAGAGTGGTGTTAGCAATTCATTGTCTGTGATTTAATGTGAACTACCAATTATCACCTGTGAATTTCAATACCTGCTGTTTACTCCTACTTCTATAATCATGAATGAGGTTGCTAAATAAAAGGAAGCTTAATTAGTTCAGTGAAACCTTATACTCCTTTTCCCTGTCAACATGCTATTTTATGGCAATTGGAGGTTGGGGTCCCATTCTTTGCTATGGGTTGGGCTTCCTAGAGGACTGCATAATGCAGTCCAGATTTCTGAGCTGTATGATCATGGGAATTGCATGATTCTCAGGCATAAAAGGAATTGCCATCCAGTCAGGGACCTTAGTACTAGGTGAGAATGAGGACATTGCATTAGTATGGTAACATTATTGATAATGAACTGAATGAAAACAAAGTAATTTGGGCCAGTTCATTAAACCCGTATACTTATTAATTTTCTAAAATTTACTTAGTTCTGATTTCAGCCAAACCTATTTAATTTCATTTTTTTTTCCTGCTGGCGTTTACTGAGATGTCACCAAATACTTTGTTGTGTTTGTTTTGTGCACAGACCAAGAAAGCATCCAGTCCTACAGTTATCAGGCAAGATTCCCATTGCTTTGAATATTTTTTTCCTAACTCTTTTTTTATGAACCCTATAGTATTTGTGCTCCTCATAAACATTAATCCACTTATTCTCACAATGCTTTGTAGGGTATGTGACCTTTACCAATATGATGAGGCATGGAACACTTAAGTGATACACATAGAGTGCGTCTACACAGTTCTTACTGTGCAGCCATTTAGTACTTGCTTAAGCAAATACTAAATGACTGTGCAGTAACCGATGTTACTGTTCAGTCTGGATGCCGCATAAGTCTTTTCCCGTGCTACTGCACAGTAGCATCAGCATCACGGTTCATGCCTGCCAACACTACGTCGCCATAGCAATGAGCTATGGAGCTGTAGCTCATCATTACGGTGTTATAGCATCTTATGTAGATGTGCCCTATACAGTCGCACTGGAAGACTATAGTAGGGCTGAGAATTAAATCTAAATCTGAATTTCAGTTGACAACTTTTCCTGTTTATTGGATGTCCCTGTGGACAGAGTTATCCGTGTGTGAGCCTGGTTTATATTTTGGACTCCATTGCCCTCTCATTTTCTCCCTGCAGTTATTCCCCTTCTAGATTTCTGCCATCACAACATTTTTTTTGACACAGTTTCTTTCACAGTTATTGTCTGCTGTGTTGTTTTGCAAATTACTTAGGGAAGATATCTCTGTCTCTTCCCCAGATGGTGCACATCTCTGCACAGTGACTGCTCTCTTGACCACTCAGTGACTTAGGAGTTAGTTTGCAACAAGCCTGGAGTCTATTTCATGACAGCAGAATGCAACCATCCTTCCAGAGGGTCATTTGTACAGATAACTTTGAGAATGGAAAAGAAGAATTAAAAGTCTTAAACTAAGTAAAAATAGAATCTTTTAAAGGCAATTATCTGCTGTCACAGTTAACGCTATTGTTGAACTTAGCCTGAATAGATAAGAACATCCTTTCTCTTTGAATGTGTGAGGATGAAAGATGAAAGGAATGAAAGAAAAGTGCTATAGATATATTCTGTAAGAGTCTTTCCTCTGTAAGACTTGACATTGTGGTAGAGTGTAAGGGGATTAGTAAGTGAACCCTGTTGGCTCACAGATGTGTTTCTCTGTCTCCTTACATTGAAGGAAAAGTTTGAAGCAATTACAGGAGGGAAACTCAGTCCATGAAGAGGGCTAGCATGATTAAATGCAATAACGTAGAAAGAATAGATTTTGAAAGCTGGACTAATTTCTTGTTTTCCATGGAAGAGCAAAACCACACTGAAAAAGAAGAAATAACTTTTATAGCGGGAAATATAGTCATAAATTAGTATTGTCTTGCTTGAAACTGTTTATGTCGTCTGTCCTTTGAAACTAGCTGGTAATATTATAGGGTGTAATCATATACTTTGGTGGATAATCCTTCAAAAAAAATTTTTTTTTAAACTGTTTCTCCAGGTTAGGTTTGTTCTTTCAGTTTTAAGTTAGTACAGTGATAGCATGTGGCTTAATATAGGAATGATAACGGCAGGAAGGAAGGTAGGGTTTTCTGTAGATGGGAATGTGTAAGGTATCAGAATATGACACCTGAACATTAATCTTTAGTAATAATACCTCTGGATTTCCTACATGGTTGACGCTGAAAAATATTTAAGGAAGGTAAAATGGATGAAGAGTATGACGTGAAAAATATGGTCAGGTCTTCAAGAAAGGGACTATATATATTACTTTGGTTTTGCTTAACACCTTCATGTTGGTGCCTTACTCCTGTTTGATTTTTCTTGAAGAGCTCATCAACAATTGTGGCCTGTCTGTGCTTTTGGAACAGAAAAGTAAAAGTAAAATGGCTGCCTGTAGCATAGTAGAATGTTTCACATTAATATGATCTTCTAGACTGTAGCCAAACCTCAGTTATCACAGAAACTATTGAGCCAAATCTCCGTGCAATAAACTGAAAGAAATCTTTCTTGAGATTCAAATCCAAAAATGTATTTTTATTTTTTTCCCAAGTCCTCACTGCTCTGTAGACAGATGTGCATGAGATTTTTATGCCAAGTTGAATCACTGGTCAGTCTTGTGGCCACCTGCCGCCTTCAACAGTCAAGATCTCATGATTTTGAAATAGTTGAGGAGACCTCCCCCTACTATATTGGCAGCGGCAAGGTTAGGAGATTTTTTTTTAACACTTCGCTCCTTGAAAGCATACGTTTCTCCAATTGCCAATGATCTTAGTGGACTAGACATAGCTAAACAAAGGGAAGTAGTGGATCCTCCACTGTTTGAAGTTTTCTGATGCAGACTGTGTATCTTGTTGCTTTAGTTAAGCACTGGTTATTGCATTCAGCCCAGAGATTACTGTTTGAAATTCTGCAGCCAGTATTACACTGGAAGCCAGACAAAATTATCGTAATGGTCTTCATGTGCTTAAAATTTGTTATTTTTTTTATAGCTAGCAATCAAGTGGGAAATCTTAGGGAAAATTTTGGATTTGCAAGATTTCTAGAATGGCAATTAGGTTGAATTAAATCAGGCCCGAATGATATCCTTTGTTACCAATGTGACGTTTCCATATTGAAATGTATTTTTTTGGCATGAGTCTGCATGCATGCAATTAATGTTTAGTGATTAGTCCAAAAAACAACATAAAGAACATATGCTACTAATGTAAGAATCAAGTGATCCTTTACTTAATTTAGAAACTTCTGCATCATTTAGAAGGTTAGAAATGCAAACATTTAAAAGGTTTGCACTTAAAATAATAGAGCAATACTCACAGCTGTGTTCTATATGAATGTGCTGATTTAAATTGCTCACTGAGAAACAAACATCATAATGTGGATAAGCCTTATCAAGGAAGAGTACCCGAAAACAAAATGTTTCACTACCTGGAGAATCATCTCAATAGAATACAACAATTGCAACAATATTACTTATAATGTATACACACACAGCCTATCACTTTTGGGAATGGATGGTACTGCAGCTGTTTATACTTATTATCCTCAATAACATTTATTTCACATACAAGCCTCATTTATATTGCTTACTGTAGTTTTTGGTTGAAATTACTCACAGTATTCATGAGCATTTCAAATCATTTTACATGCCATGGGGATATGGGCTATGCAAAGCAGCTCTTCCTGTATGTGCTAACAAAACCCAGTGCAAATCTTCTCAAACATATTTATTGGAGAATTATGACTGTTTGCTGATAACAAATTGGAAACCTGTGATACTGAAATATTATGCATAATGGTGTAAATCAGATTAACTGGTGTTCTTCCTTTCATACAATGAATTCTATAGAGAACATCTGTTCAAGGCAATCACCAAAGTACCTGGCACAGGATCAGGAAGCTTGCTGTACTAATTTTGGATCTTGGTCCAACTGGGAACATTGTTACTTAAATCTATTTGACACTCTGATACCTGCCTATTTCAGGCATTCATTCTCGTACCATTCGAGCAGTCAACTGTAGTGTTTTCAATGGCTGGTTATGCCCCATTTGAAATGTTAAGACTTTTATAACATCAGATTCCACAAGCTTGTTGTCAGTTTACTAAATACATCATTAAAAGAGAAGGCAATTAGAAGAGCAGGTGTCATTCAAAAATATCTTTGTAACAATGCTTGTAACATACAAGAGCTTGTGTTTATATCTGAGTTTTTCAAAAAGCATTGATGAATTGTGTGGGCAGGCAAATACCTTTGAAATAGTGATAGTGAATAGCCGAAAAATAAACTGCCAAGGGAAATGGTTGCGTGTGCATCTCTTGATGCTTACAGAGCAAGAATATTTGCTCTTCTAGAAGATATGCTTTAGTCAAACACATTCTATTGGGTTCAGTGTAGTAGAAATAGATGAGTGTTCATTGCCGGTGTAGTCCAAGAAATTAATTATTGTAATGTCCTCTGATGGCCTTAAGAGTTAGGCGTATCCTTGTCTATGTCCTAGGATTTTGTAAAATTGACCACAGTACTTAGCAACCTGATCTTGAAGTGAATTTTAATGTTTTGTCTTTATTTTTCCTGTTTGGTTTGGAAACTCCCAGAATTTTTACAAAGGTGTTTCAGAAACTAATGGCAATTGTGAAATAAAACCATGGTGGCTAGGGACAGACATTTCATATAAGCTGGTTTTAAACCTGTAACAGAACAGACATTCAGTGCACATAAACCATTTTGAAAATGGCTGAACCAGTTTAAGATAAACCTGGTTGAATATAGTATCAGACTTAACTGATTTGGGTCAAACCAGTTCATGCAATGTCTGTCCCAGGCCCCTTCCTGATTTAAGTTAATTCAAAGTCCCCCAGCATCACGGCATGCTCTCTGGGCTGGGCAGGGCTCTCTGCTTCAGAGAGCTGGGCTGGCCCCTCCTATCTGCTCCCTCACTTGAGCTCTGGCAGAGACAGCAGGCATGCCTGGCTTCCCCTGCCCTCCACCCCCATCACTGCTTGCTGTTCAAACAGGGATCCCCCTACCCCCCCCCCCAAAGTATGGACTGTAGCCAGCATGTCATATGCTAGCTAATGCTGAGAGGTGTCTGTGAAAGGCAGATGGGACAAAGGCAGACAGGACAGTGTCCGCTTAGGGCTTTTTGAAGCTAATCAACAGGTAACGTAATGTCCCTCCATTCCTTCCTTGGAAAAAAATTGTTTAAGAACAGCTTGAAGTAATGAGGGATGCTTTGTTTTCTGCTAGGGTGTTAAATGCTGATAACAGAGCTGATAAATGCTCTGTTATCAAGGGAGTGGGGGTGGTGAAACCCTTCCTAATGAGAGCATCCTGCGTCTGGCCATGCCCCTTCAGCTCAGCATTGTGAAAAGGAAGAGAGGGCTGCTCTAATGCCCCCTGGCTTCTAGCCCAAGCCACTGCAGGCACGTGCCTGAATTTCCTCAGTCCAGTGGGGATGTCTGTACAGTTACAAACTGGTTCAGCCTAGCCAGGTTAAACTAACCTGCAAAGATTGAATCAATTGAGGCTCAGGCTTTTTGAATGTCCGTTCCTAGCCTGTGTGTGCACTGATCATTAACTGGGACACATTGCTTCTCTACATAATCACCCTGCTTTGCAACACAACTATTCCAGTGTGTTACAAGTTTTTTGATGCCATCTTCTGAGAAGCTTTTCAGTTGTTGTGACAGCTATACTGCACCACAATTTGCATTTTTGCATCACTGGAAAATCTGCACCCATGAAGGGCAAACAATTTATAATCACTTGGTACAAGATTGGGACTTTAGGATTGTGCAACAGGGAACCCTATCCCTGTTACTAGGAGGCAGGGTGGCCCCTTGAAGACCAGAGTCTTTAGAAACACCAAGTACCAGGAGGGCAGGGGTTAAAAGCCCAACCACACAGGCAGCTGACTGGAAGGAGCTAGGGCTCTGGGCACATATAAACCCCAGGGCTGTGGCTGGCAGGAGTTAGTTCTCTGGCAAGGTGCCAGGGAAAGGAGCTCCTACAGGGCAGAACTCCCTAGTAATGCTATGGTTGCCAGATAGACTATTTACAGGGCTAATGAGGCTTCAGAAGTCTACAAGGTACCCAGGGCTGGGAGACACTCAACATACAAGGAACAGTTTGGGGTTTTAAAGAAGAAGAGTGTGACTTGCATGACTTGTATTACATTATAGCCCAGGGGCTCATATTTATGTTGTTGTTTTGACTGGTGGACTGGACTGAGGCTATTGGGGAGGAGGAGGCCTCATAGATGGGCACACTACGGGTTAGAGCCCCAGCACCAGAGATGGTTCAGTGAACCCAGGGCTGCAGTGAATCCAGTGCTGGAGAGGGCACAGAGACAGGGATGCAGCAAGCACGAGGCCACTCAAGGCCAAGTCAGAATTAAAAGGCATACCATCTTTGAGGCACGGGCCACCTTGTAGGGGAGGTTCGGAGTGGTAGATAGTGACCCCTGGCATCGGGGTAGTAAATGGGCATCCTCCTGCCTGAGTAACATCATAATTATTGTTCCATCAAGGTGTGGCAGGTGAGAAAGGTGGGTGGTTAGCCCAGAAACATAGGGTCAGGCCAACGTTGGACAGGCCCAGGGATGGCCCCCTGTCACAGATGGATACGGTACATTTTCAAACTCTAGTCCATGCAGCATCTCATTAGTTACTCATGCACTGTGTAGTCTTGCATTGTTGAGCTGGAGAAGAACACATTTCTTCAGTTTCCATGCCATTTGTTCCAAATAGCTGGTTTAAGATGGTTTCAGAGAATATAGTGGTAGGTGTTGATGTTGATTGTGACCCCATGCTCCATGAAGTGGACAAGGAATGATCCTATAGAATCTCAATACATGATAGGTAGGACCTTACCAAATCATGGTTGATGGCAGAATTTTGTTGCTGCTGGTTATAATGTGTATTTCCACTGCATGTGCCTTTTGCTCTTAGGATCATAAAGGTGGACCCAGCTCTTGTCACTGGTGAAAATGTATGAGAGGAACCCCTCATCTTCATCCCATACACACGGCAGGAGCTGGGTACACACTTCTACATGTTGTCATTTATGCACATCTGTCAGTTGTTTTGGCACTCAATGCTCACACACTTTTTGGCAATTCAGATGATCAGGTAAGATGCTGTGGATACTGCCAGTGCACCTATTTCCACCACTAATTTAGGAATGCTTACTCACCTGCTCATATGCTCAGTGACATTGAACTTGGCAATGCTGTCCTCCATTGTGTCTGTGCTGGGCATCCTGCCCAGGGTTCACCCACTATGTACATGTGGCCATACTTGAATTCATAGACCATCCATTGAGTCATACAGTTCTCGCCATATTATGCCACAATTCAGTGGTGAATTTCAGTAAGTGGCACACCTTCATGAAAATGAAGATGTGCCACTTACACACATTTACACACAGAAAATGTGTAACAGAATACTGTTTTTCAGTGCACACCAATAGCTGTAAAGCCATATTGTTTTGGTGCTTACTTATTCACATCTGTCAGTTGCTTTGGCACCCTGTGGATGCACAGTTTCTGGCATTTCAGGTGATCCTGCAAAATGGTGTCAATACTGCCAGTGCTTGCACCTATTTATGCCACCAATTTAGGAATGCTCGTTCACCCGTTCACATACACAGCTGTGTTAACCTTGTGTTCAACATGAAACAACGGGTGCTTTCACCACCATCATCAATGTGCTGTGTAGTTTCCTACTTTGTGGTAGACATACAGCATAGGCAGCCATTTTGCCGTTAGTTTCTGAACCACTCTCATTTGTACTAAAAATAATGTTTAGGTAATTTGATAGAAAAGGTCAGATTTATGAAGATATTTGAAATAAATGGAAGTAAAACATGTTTACAAATTTTGACCAAAGTTGACTAATTTGTTATGGATTAAAGGAGTGAATAGGATCAGCCACCTTAATAATAGCTAGGAAAAAAGCTTCCACACATCCTAACTAGCTTTCTTTTGGTACTAGTTTTGAGGGAATCCTCAGCCTACAAGTACTGTGTCACTTCCAGTATCTTTGTTTGATCAAAAGATTACCAGTGCAAATGTGATATGTACAAGCAATATATCAACGCTGTTGTCTTTTCTTTGTGCACTGACGATGAAATTAACCTTGGTATAAAGAGCTTTCCCAAATCCTGTGCACTACCAAAGTCCCAGCAGGAGCAATATCACCCTGGAAGATTAAATTGTTGGCATGGGCTTTTGAAGGATATATCATTTGTCAGCCATTTCTTCTTCTATCAACCTCAGTCAAAGATAATTGTATCTGACTTTCAAATAATGATAATTTCTAAACAATTTACTCTTCTGCCCTTGAATACAGCCTGTTCGATGAGACAGTGTCAAAATCTATATTAATTGTTTCTATATATCTGCATTTATAAAGCATTTGCTATGCTTAAACACCATGAAAAGCTTAAAATAACAAGGAAATCAATAAGATGCTTAATAAAGTCTACATATGTTTTGAATTCTCATACATTCTTTGATTTCATTCGGTTGCATAGGGGAAGGAAATTAATGTTAAACACTTCAAAAAAAAATGTCAGGAGAATAAATTTGTAGTCTAATGTCAAGAAACACGGGCTCAATTCACTAAAAATTATCAGAACAGATCCTATTTGCAATTGAGACTTAGTCTTAAACAGTTGCAAGAATAATTGAGAGCCTACTAACCACTCCAGATTACTACATTCATCTCTTCTGAGCTGAGACTGAGACTCCTAGAATTAGGCAAAAGCTAAAGGAAATTTTCTGACAGCTGCTCCTCTCATTACAAAAATGGGATAATAAAGGCACATACGTTTGCAGAAATATATAGGATAGACTTAAATATAGATGTATACAGGCTTCAATTATCAAACCAGTCCCCGGTTTGGCTCCTAAAAAAAGGTGTCTGCTCTGCCTCCCAGAAATTAAGTGCCTGAAAAAATCTCATTTATCTCAATGGGAGAAACATTAGGCATGTAAGAGCTTGCATCTGAAAAAAAAAAAAACCCAAAAAAACAAAACAAGCATTATACAAACTTTGTTTCACCCTTGGTTTTTTCTTTTTTTTTAAATTTGTTGGCAATACGTGTGCAGACAATTTTTTAAGGAGACTTAGCACTAAGAAAGATTTAGATAGTATGTGAGAAATTACTTTTGTTCCACTGTGGACATGTTTACATGTGCATTAATGCTGGAGTAAATTTAATGCACATTAAGCTAATGCACATTAAGCAGAAATAGGTGCCTACATGTGCAGATGTCTTGGAACTAGATTTAGTCCCAAGTCAGAGCAGCCTTCCATGTGCCCCTGTGGCCACCAGAAGGAGCTCAAGCCTCTTGGCAGCTGTGCTGAGGCCAGAGGCTGCTGCCAGCATGTGACAGCCATCTTAAGGCCTCATCCCTGCCCTCACAGCCCTGCCCAGCCTCTCCGCTGCCCAGAAGCCATGTGCCTAGCACAGGGCCAGCATGCAGCAGCTCCCTCCCTGCCCACCCTTCCTCCCTGTACCACTCTTGCCCCTGCCCCTGGTGACAAGCCACCCATGCTGCAGCCGGCTATGGTGCTGGCCCTGCTGGCCCCCACTAATCCCCCCCATCCCTGCAGGCCCACCACTGTGCTCTGCTGCTGCCCAGCCCCTACACCTGGGCTTGGGGCACACAGGGCTCCTGGACAATGGGGATGAGGGGCTGGCCACACCCCTCCCCTCCCCACAGGGGGCTTCTCGGGGGAGGCATCCCTTGGCCGGCCCTCCACCATGCTGCTGCTGAACCCTGAGCATGCTCCTGTTGTTCATGCTGCAGGCAGCACACAATGAGCTGTTCGTGCAGGCGGAGGGGTGCCCTGATGTTGGTGATCTTGCTGGTGCCCTGGCTGCTATGGTCCTGGTTCTGGACCTTGAACTATGGCAGTGTGGGGGGCAAGCCCAGACTTCCCTGCAACCTGCACTGCTATCTGGAAGGCTACCTATTACAGCTTCCCAGTCAGATGTTTTTACATAGCAGATGTAACAACACTCAGGATCTTCTGCAGGAGCCACCCCTCCAGAGCTGTCCCAACAACTTAGATGCTTTGGCCTTTTATCCCACCACTCAGGAGGCATCAAATCAGTCGCAGGTGCGAATATATCCGGTTCTGTTAAAGTAGCCATTCCATACTATGACAAGGTCTTTATAGTGGAAGCTGGCCCAGCATTACTTATGCAGTTGCCTGTTACTCTCCATAATGCATGGACTCCCAGGAGCTAATAACACAAAGAACTTTTGATCCTTTGCCATGTATCAGAGGTAACTGGATGGAAGAAATGATTGCCTAATAAGTGGATAGTGATGTGGGGGGAAATGAGAATATTCCCAGGTCTAAGATTGTCTGTTCTATTGAGAGGAAACAAGCACAGTTTATGTTAACATTGATAATAACAGTTCCTGTAATGGCTGGCTCTCCCGTGTTCTGTGTTTGTAATATTAAAGTCCAGATATAAGTGAATAGTTTGCTACAGAATTCTGTAGGTTATCTTATTAATTCTACAGTCAGGATACAATTTCATGTGTTTTTTCTATAAAAGTGTGGAAATGCCCACATTCACTGGCATACTCATTGATGCCAGTGTGTCAAACATGGTGATCAACATGTGTGTGTGAGACCCACAGTATGAGAGTATTGGTCATTGTCTCCCTTCTGATGGTGGGTCCACCTAGTAAGGTTAGTTATACAATATCTATCCACCTAGTAAGGTTAGTTATACAATATCCATGTCTCAACATAAGGGAGCTAAACAACACTGACTGGAAAATAAACAGTGCCATGGCAGAAGCTTGGGCAAAGTCACAGTTCATTAGTGCTGCCGATTGCAATGGTTGTTTTCACTATTCTGACCCTTACCCCACTATTCTGATCCCTATCCCACTGCCGTGTGATCTTGGACAAGCCACATCACTTCTCTGTGTTTGTTTCTCCTCCCAAACTTTTTCTGTCATCTTTAACTAGATTTGTAAGCATTTTGGAACAGTGTGTGACCATATAGTACCTAGCATAGTGGAGCCCAGCTTTCAGTTGGGGTGTCCAAGTGATTCTGTAGTGCTGATCCTACTTCTAATTGGAAGGTGCACTACTGAAGCACGTAGGTTTATAACTAGAGTTGACCTACCTTGGAAGAAAGGACCACAGAAAGGAAAAAATAAAGGGAGAAAATATGCAGTGGGCAGAAAAGGGTGGTGATTCACTCTTGCTTGGGTTAAAGTGCCCAAGCCATTGATGAGATATAAAAACAAGTAAAACCTCCTTTTCCTTCCTTCCCTCCCTGCTACCCCTTGTCCACATGGGTGCCACCTTGTTACTCATAAAATAGTTTCATAAGGTGTCAGCTTTCTTTTATATGAGTAAAAACAATACATTTGTCATCAAACCAAGGCCAGAGCAGTTGTTCATTTGTTGTTGTGTCATAGCTTGATTTTTACATCTAAGTGGATATTTGGAATCAACACAGTCTGTGTAATATATATGTCACCAAAAAAAAAAACTTGCTGTTGGAATCAACCCCACATTGCATCTTTATAGCATATAATCTAGGGAGCAGACCCTGGCCAGAATTATAATTGCTTTCTAGACAGAATCCAAGATAGATCCTGATCTTACAATTTTTCTTTCTTGAAATTTACCCTAGTGGTTTACATAAGTGACATTTTTCAATGAGGCAATTTCATTGGTAATGGATGATTGCATTAAATTCAACATCAGGTGTCTGACCAGGTCCATAATGGTGTCAAGAGCTCTGCAAGTTAGTGCCCATGAGCTGATAATAAAGCTATGAAAAAAGTCTTAAAGACAAATAGAGGAAAATCTTTTGTAGGTCCCCTTTGGCATAGTCTTTAAATGGCATGATATGTATGATTTTGGACCCTTGATAAAATAACAGCCTTTGTTGTTGTATACCATGGGAAAATAAATCAAATTAGCTGTCTTGGTGAATTTTCCTTGATGTATATCTCAATTTATATCTGAATGAAGATGCAATTAAACACTAAACGTTGTAGGAAACCAGATTATCCAAACAAAAGTGCATGTTGATGGTTTTTATTTCAATCCAGTAATAAGAAGCTGAAATTTCATCAGTGTTTGACCAAGGAAAAGTCTGAAAAATTGAGATTCAAGACTTTCAAAATATTGATTTCAAGAGTATTGAATGTTTCATTTGATTGTGCTATTTTGATTAATTTTGTTTCAATGTTTACATTAAATGTTATATACAAATAATGTTTTGTATATGTGTGTGTGTGTATGTGTATATAGAGATAGATATAACATTAATATTTCATTATATAGATAATTAAAACAGTTGGCATAACTGAAAGAAAATATTTGGCTTTTCCTGCAAAAAAACATAGCTGAAGTTGAAATGCACTCATAAATATTTCAGTTTAAAGAAATTGTATTTTTACATTGAAAAACTATTGTAAGAACAGTCTCAACCAGATTTAGTTACTACTTTCTATTTTAATGTAGTAGGTCAAAATTACCTCACTTCATCTGAATGTATGTGTAGGAAAGACCAGCAGAAAGATAGTGTGAGTATGCACGTGTGTGTGTGTGTGTGTGTGTGTGTGTGTGTGTGTGTGCGCGTAACTACTTTATCAATAAGTTTCAGCATTTCCCAATAGTAATTGCTTGACACATCACTGTGTTTTTCAAATCTTGCTTAAAGGAGGAAATACATAGTTGGCAGGTGGCAGTCATTGACCTTTACTTATTTTTCTTCCTTCATATTTTCCTCTTGTTTCCACTTTTGTTTTACATATTAATAATTATTGTTATTAATAAAAATGCTTGTCCTGTGCTGGAGCCTATGAACCCCACTCATCAGTCACAACTAGGAGCCCTTTGTACTAGGCAGTGTGCACATAATTAGAGTCTCTGCCCTGAGTTTATTGACCCTCCTAGTTTGATTTTTTTGCCAATATTCTTATGCTTGGGAGAAAAGATTTTTCTTTTTTGCAGAGGGTCTTTTTCTCTTGTGAGTAGTCACTTCAGTTCTTTCCTATATTGAATTTATAACTAAACTCAGATTACCTGCTGTGTTGCTATATTGCCCTATTCAATTCTATGTGACATTGTATTAAATTCACTGAATCTGTTCTTGTACTTAAAATAATCAGGACGACCATGGTGATCTCCACATAGCAATGCTTCAGCAGCATTCTGTCTCAATCCAAACAAATGGGCTGGTTGGTAGGTGTATATGACTGATTATTTTTTTCTGTAGCCAGTACAGGGAAAAAATCATATTTTGGGATCAAGATGCACAACTTTGCTGAATTCAGCAGATCCTCTTAACTACAGGAAGTAAGTTATAATTCCTCTCATGACTAGCAGTTGACAACAAGCTTTTTCTGTAATGCTTTTGTTTATTTCATGAATGCTCGAAATTGTTTTTTTTTTGCTTTAAGATTGTTTCTGATATTTTAAAGATGGAGTAGCTCTAATAGCTCATACAGTGCACTTCCCTTTCAGGGCAGGACTGTCCTTTTTACTGTATTTTCAAGTGGTTCCATCCATCCATTAAGTTAGAGTTGATTATATACTTAATTTCCACCCTAAATAACTTATATTTTTGCTTGATGCTCATAACCTTCAACCTGTCGTCATGTTTCCTGCTTCTTTCTTGTACCCTAACCAGCTTTACTTTAAATAACTCTTCCTGTGTAGAAAAGGGTTCTCGTATCCTCTCTTAAGACCTCTTAAGCAGGCTGCAACTAGGGGGTTGCATCTACACTGTGCTTCACTGCAGAGTAGACTAATTAGTTCTACAGTAAAGCACCGGTCTATACATGTGCTGGTATTAGGGTGCAGTAGATTAATTAATTCTGCTGTAAATACACTATGATGGGCTTGTTGGGGGACAAAGGTACTAAAGTGTGGGGTCTGCCTACTGGCTATCCCTGCACTGTAGCTCCCTTGTGCCCCAGCCAGCCTCTCCACTGCCCGACACTGCAGCCTGGAGCCTGGGTCTGCTCCATCCTAGCAAAACATGCTGCACTCCTGGGTGCATGTGTAAACATTGTGCCTCAGAGCAGCTGATTCAGCCATGAACTGTGCCCAAGTTTATTGCATCATACTAATTGCATATGTAGATGCATCCGAGTTGTACAAATAATTGCCTTTTTCAGTTTGGCTGCTGAACCCTTTTCTACCCAAGGGGGTTTGAAATCATCTTCCCCCCTTCCCACCAGGGGAATGCCTTGGCCACCAAAGCTATTCAGGAGTGGTGGTGGCAGAGTGGTGCAGTTCCAGTTTGCATATATAATTAATCATTCATTTGTATTCAGCAGGGCTGGCACTGAAAATCAAATATCCCATTTCTTGGGGAATGTCTTACCCAACAGACAGATGGCTCATTCTCTGTCTCGCATTCTCTGTCTGGCCCCATAAATTAGTCCATGCAAAGTGGAACAGCTCCAACAGAAGAGATTGTTAGAGCCTGATTCCAGTATAGTCAATAATACGGCGGTGAAAATACTGAATGCATGAAAATGGGAAGGTGGGAGATCCCATTTCAAATCCACACTCTACTTGGTTCAGAGGAAAAACTAAAATCTATGAACTCCCAGGTGAATGGCAGCCACTAGAAGATGAAAAAGGGTAGCTCCATGCTCTGGCAGGCAGCAATTCATGGGACAGCATCAGCTGCTGAGATGCCTATAGTGGCAACTATTTTTATGTCTCCTCCACAAAGGCAGCCCCTGGAGCTTCTGCCCCAGTCACTCCTCCTCTTTCCTCAGTTATGCTATAGTAAGGAATTCTATGGTGTTTTTCTTAGTTTCACCTATTGAAGTTGCTCTACTTTGCACAGAATGCATAAATACTCATTGGCTGTGTCTACATAAGCATGGATATTTGGTTCCTGGGAACAAGAAGCAGCGGTACAACTTGTGCTATTGCTACTTGTCCCCGGGGAATGCCTGTGCCCCACACCCTCTGGCACGTGGCAGGTTACCCAGGGTGGGGGAGGAGAGGCTGGGGCCAGGCTCTAGTTTTAGATGACATGCACTGCTGCCATGTGCCCTGTCTTGCTTTTTTTCCACACAAGTTTTTTTGACCCCAGGATCTCCCAGGGTCAAACTGCCCCCTTCCGCGTGCTGCAAAGTAACAGCAGGGGGAATGCCTGAATGTGTGGTGTGTGGCACCACATACGGCACAGCTGTGCTCATCTGGATGTTGGCATTGGGGCCTAGTGTGAGTGAAAGAATGATTATTCATCTTGGTGGGTAGGCTGTTCACCTTGGTGGTGGGATACCAGTGAATATTTTATCATAATTACAAAGTTTATCAGCTTCAGCAAGAGAGACTGAGAGCTCCCTTCCTCAAAATGCCGTATTGCATGGCGATTAGGGCACCTTCTCAGTGAGGTGGGAGAGAGATACATATCCACTCAAGCACACAGAATTAAACCTGGCTTTCTTATTCATCAGTGAGTCCTCATGCTACTGGGATATTAGACAAAAAAGCAGGGAGTCATGGGGAGAATGTCCTTCCTCTGACAATCTTGTGAACCTAACTTCAACAAGGATTTTTTTTTTTCCTTAGTCAGAAATACTAGGTAAGTCCAACCTGATTTCATAAGGAGCATTGGGCATCTGAAACAGCATCTTTCCAGGAATGTACTATTCATTAAAAATACCCGCAGCATCACTGTGCTGTTTTTCCCAGACACGTTTTATTAGAAAATTATGTCCATTTTGCTAGTTTCTGCTGTCCATGATGTCTTCCATTTACTGAAAACAAACATGCCTTGGATTATTTTCTCCAACACAGATGTTTTAGCCTCAGTTTTTCAAGGACAATCTTGTTAAAAAAATGCCAAGTAACTAATCACCTTAGAAACCTTTGTATGAATTCACTATCCTACCTGGCTTTCTCATCATTTCCCAGGTCAGTGTCATTTTCAAATTTCATTTGCATGCTATTTATTCCATCTTCAGAATCATTAATGAAGATGTTAAATGAGATGACAGTGTTAAGCACGTCATCCAAAGCCATCATCTTATCCCCCATCCATCCATCTTACAGTCAAAAAGTTCATCATCTCGTATCATCATTTCAGCCATCTGCTGCTTGGCCAAAAGGCTTCTACTTCACATACTTCCAGGGGAGACCAAAACAATCTGAACAACAGCATTCATTTTTTAATGTACCCAGGGGCAAAACCTGTCTGCAGTGTTGCCATCTGTAAACATTTTGTTGAATGTCTGTCCTTCAAGGACTGAAGCTGCAAGTGACAGGAAATAAAGCAATAAAATTGCCCCAGAGCACCTCTGGTTTGGTGTCAGCAGCATATTTGAAGTCACTGAGAGTGAAAGTGGTACTTGTTGGAGAGATTTGTCTGCAAGAGCACTGCAGATATGAATCAATCTCTTTGGAGTGCCTTGAGCTCTCATTAATCTGCCATGCCAGGTGTCAAAGCTTATCTTGTAAATGCTGCCATGTGCAATATGATGCCATGTGGAATATACGATCAGGACAGCATCAGTTTCTTCCCTTTATTCCCCCATCTGCAGCCCTGGGAGTGACAGACTTGATATTTTTGTTAAGGGAGTTTTTCTAATGGGGATATTTCTGCATGAAGAAATATGATAGTACTAATACGCTACAGCACAGTATTATTAGGCTACCACGCAGTAGTGTCACCCAAAACTCCCATTACTGTGCATTCATTTAGTTGCTAATACAAATGATAAATGTGCAGTAATGACTGCTCAGTAGCATCTTGTGTAGATGTGCCCAGTCATAACCTTAGGCATGTAAAAGCCAGGCCAGGCCCCTGACTTGTAGATTTTATAGATTTTGATCCAGAACCTTGCTGTTGTTCAGATTGTTTTGGCCTCCCCTGGACATATGTGAAGTAGAAGTCTTTTGGACAAGCAGCAGATAGCTGGAATGATGTTAGGAGATGATCTTTTTGACTGTAAGCTAAGCACCTCAGGATGTGATCCAAAAGAGCCAGTTTACTAAAAAAACCCCATACACCTAGCCAATAGAAAACACTAAGGACATGGCTGTGTCTTAAACTCTTCAAAGCTCTGGTGCTTTATTCAGGGCTTCAGGAATCCCCTTTGTCCACTTGATTGTCACAGACTGAAATATTCCTGAAAGTAGGCAAGAAACCAATGTGGGTGCACAAGGAGCATTTAAAATGCCTCAAATAAAAAAGGAAACCATACAGGGAATGGAAGAATGGGCAGGTCACTAAATACCTGTACCAGGAAATAGTAAGGACCTGCAGAGACAAAATCAGGAAGGCAAAGAGAAAGAATGAGCTGTGCCTGGCAAAGGGGGTTAAGGACAACAAGAAGAGGTCCTGTAAGTCGGTCAGAAAAGAAGGACTGAGGAAGCTATGAATCCTCTGTTAACAAACCAGGGGGAACTCCTAACTGAAGATGCAAAGTAGGCAGAGCTACTCAACACCTACTTTGCCTCAATCTTCACAAAAATATTAAACTGCAGCTAGATACCTGAGAGGGATTATTTGGATAAGGAAGCAGGCAAGCGGAGGGAGGAGATAACAGAAGAGATGGTCAGAGAGCTTTTGTTGGGTCTGAATGAATTCAAGCCAGAAGGGCTGGATCAGCTTCATCCCAGGGTCCTGAAGGAACTCGCAGGGGAGATCCCAGAGCCCTTGGCAATGATCTTCACGAAGTCATGGGAGATGGGCCAGGTACCAGAGGACTGTAAAAGCGGGCAGTGTAGTATCCCTCTTTAAAAAAGGGGGAGGGAGAACCCTAGGAACTACAAACTGGTGAACCTCACTTCAATATCTGGGAAGTTACTGGAGGATATCCTAAGGAAGACCATCTGCAAGCATCTGCAGGTGGAAGCAAGCCCTGCTAATAGCTGTCAGCATGGATTTATGAAAAACAAATTATCCCTAACTAGGGATCTATGTGTAAGGTCCACACATGGGTGAACTATATTATATCAGAAGGCCTTTTTTTGGCCTAATCCAACCTGCCAAACTTCTAAGGGAAATCTGAGCAATGCTCTTGTACTCCTCCCTATTTATTTGTCCAAGTTTCCACTTCTTATAAGCTTCCTTTTTGTGACTTAGTTTACTGAAGAGTTCCCTGCTAAGCCAAGCTGGTCATCTGCCATACTTGCTAGTCTTCCTGCAGATTGGGATAGTTTATTCCTGCACTCACAGTAAGGCTTCTTCACAGTACAGCCAGCTCTCTTGGACTCCTCTCCCCCTCAGACTGGCTTCTCAGGAGGTCCTGCCCATGGGTTTCCTAAGTGAGTTGAAGTCTGCTTTTGTGAAGTCCAGCATCCTTACCCTGCTGCTCTCCATCCTTCCTTTCCTCAGGATCCTGAACTCAATCATCTCATGGTCACCTATCCTAACATAGACTGTCGGAAACCTAGATTTAATTCCTCCATCTCTGAAGGATTTCAGCTCCCTCCCTTGCTATCTGCCACGTTGCAGGCAAGTGCCCTAGTTACCTGGCTAGAGGTTATTCTGCCTGAGGATGGAAGAGGAGAGTGGCAGGGTGGGAGAGTGGCCGTTAACTTAATTGCAGAGAAAGAGAGAGAGAGAGAGAAAGTATGTGTAGGTGGGGGCAAGCATAGTGGTTGGGGCACTTACTGGTACCTGGGAGTAAGAAGACCACGGTTTTGGTCCTTGCTACCAGTATTATTTCTGAATTTTGTACAAAACTGTCATTGGATTAAATACAAACAGTCTGGAACTGAGGACTCTACCTTTACTGGGAAGTGCCCTAACCACCAGCTCCCACTCCTTTTGGCTTAGTGAATTTGCCCTTCGTTTGTGGTCCATAGCACAGATTCATCAGAAGGAGTGAAGAATGTTCTGCATGTAGTTTGGGGATTAAACTCTCTCCAGTGAACTGGAAGATGTGGGCTGAAGAAGGAATTGTACCCCATCTGGCTGAGGAAGGAACTGTACCATGGTATCCTAATTCTAGACAAGCATGCTAGCCAATGAGAGAATAATGAGGGGAGTACTCAACAATTCCTCCTCCTCGCATTTAAAAAGATACTACTAGTATCTTGGTACTACTTTTAAAAGTGCCATTAAAAAAGCTACTACTACAATGGCTTGGTGCATTGTGTTAGGGGTGAATTAAGCTTTTTCTAGATTCAGGTGTAAGCTAGATCCCATGCTGGTCAGATGGGGCAGTTTTGAGTATGTACAGAAATACAATTCCAGAGGCCTTCAAAACCTGAAAGTAAAAAGAAAGGAACCTCTGTATTTAAGTATTGAAATTCTACGTAAGTCTACATGAGGATCCTATGTCCTTTCTTGTTACTCTTTTCAGTTAGTCTCTGAAGTGCTATCCTCTCCTACATTCTGCCTGACTTCAGGCTACTTACCTCTGTGTCCTTTATTGGATCTGCTCTTAACCAGTTTTTGCTGTGGAACAATTTGCTTGTATATATGCTAATTATCTCTCAATCAAGGTTATTTCACTGTTATTATCTATCTTGTTTCAATGTCAACATTTGAGTTTTTAAATGAACTATATACTAGAGAATTCATAGAATTGCAAGTCTGGAAAACTGTTAACCAGCACCTTCTTAACATTCAGCCAAATACTGGGCCACGTATAAGGGCAATTTCTTCCTCCTACGCAATTAATCTTAAGCACCACTAATATCTCCCAAGAACCTTTCCTATTATCCTCTTCAAGATCTTTTGACAAACATTTCTGTGAAATACAAAGCTTTGTCTCCTACTTGTCACTCTGGATATGTGCAGAGTCCTGTAAAGTCTCACTGCTACATTTAGTCTCACAATTCAAATCAGGAGAATTATGAAATTCAAACTCTCAGAATTGAGACATTAAATAAGGATGTCTTCAGTCAGTTAAACATAAGGTTTACCAAATAATTAGTTTGGAGATTCCCAGTCAGTGTCTGCAAAGGCATTAAAAATGCCTAATGTTATTTTAAAAAGTTAAATGCTTGAATGATTATTGTATAATATATGACTTTTGGCCATTAAGGTCATATCTACACTATGTTCTCACCTCTCCCAGAGATGTTAGCTATTGATCATATCCCACAAACACACTTCTTGTTGCATATAGTAGCCACCCATCAATCCTCTGGATCATGGTGTACATATAAGAGGTCTAGTCAGATGCCTGAAGAATCTGTTTGTGGCTGACAAGCTGAATTTGTGAGTGACTCAGCTTATAACAAGTTTCACAGATGCATGTGTTGTCTGAGCTGAAGTCCAAGTTTACAGCATGCTGCTGTCTCCTTTCTTCCTTTGCTTCCATCCTCTGGATCAAAGCATCTTCATGCTGAACTGCACCCAGTGCCAGATGTTCCCTCTAGATCACTGCATATGGTATGCCCCAAAATGCAGTGGTAAAGCCATCCAGAGGATGTCCTCAAGACATTAATCTTCAGTGTTTTTGGGAGCTGGTGGAAATGTACTCAAGGTCTCCAGAGTCCTTCTTAACACTGGACCATAATTCTTCATGTTGAGTGACTTCTGCTGCTGCTTAAGTACTATAGTAAAAGGAGCTGACATCAAACAATCCTTGCATAAAAGCTACAAGCTATGTAGGAGAGTTCAAAACTAATAATGTAAATGTAAAGCCAACAGGTATCCAGGCCCCAGTTTGCAACAATATGTAGTCATTAGGGCTGTGTGAATCTTCGGTCCCTGATTCAATTCGGTGGAGATTCGGCCCTTTAATCTTTCCAAATTGATTGGGAGAGATTCGGGAAGATTCAATGATTCAGACATAGACATAGCTTTAAATGTTTTTTCTACATACCTCAAGGTACCAGGGAGCTTGTGAATGCTGAGATGCTGGGGCAGATGGAGCATCCCATGGGAGCACGGGGTGGGGGTCCCCAGCGTGCTCGGCCGCAGATGCAGAAGTGGAAAAGAAGCACTTCCAGTCTACTTCCGGGTCCACTAGGGATTGTGGTGGGGGGTCCCCCTGTGCCCCGCCCAGCTTGACGACTTGTGCCTTCTGGGTCTGGGGGGGCATTCAGGGTCCCCCTCCAGCCAGTCTCTGAGCCAGGGGAGCATGGGGGAGCCCCCTGTGTGCTTGGCAGCGGACCCAGAAGTGGACTGGAAGTATGCATGCTCCAGTGGGTTGCTCCATCCACCCCAGCATCGCAGTGTTCACAAGCCATGCCTGGTACCTTCAGGTATGTAGAAAAAACATTTAAAGTTGTGTCCATGGCTGAATTGCTGATTCTCTGAATCAGCATCAAATCCTCAGATTCGGATTAATCCGAATTGAATCAGGGACAGTGATTTAAATTAACAAATTGAATCACTGTCCCCAATTTAGCCTAAATCCAAATCAGAATTAAATACAGCCGATTTTGCACACCCCTAGTAGCCATGGTATAACCCAGTTATCAAAAGGATTTAAGGGTGCTTACAGATGTTACACTTAGAAGCTGGATCAGGGAAAAGAATGGCCTTCTGCTCTAACATAGTTCACCCATGTTCAGACCTTACACATAGATCCTTAGTTAGGTCAAAATTGCTAAACTACCAAACTGTACAAATGTTCCCTGATGCACTAATTAGGCACAGGCTGGACTGAATGTACACATTCAGAGTGCATCCCCAGGGCTAAGAAAGCCAAGTTGTTTGCCCCAGCCCTAGGTAGGGTTGTAATTTTTCTTTGTCTCCCCCTCGCCAGGCTATTTTTAACCCTCTGTACCTCGCATTGCCAGATGGACAAACCCCACCCCACTGGACAGCCAGTCCTCTGCCCCTTGGTCCTATGAGCCCCCTCAATCCCACAAACCACCTTGTGGACCCACTACCCTCCTCTGATTCTTCCCACCTCTTCCCCAACCCTCATTTATTTAAATCAGGCTTCCAGCATAAGCAAATGTCTAGAAAACCAACATGGGATCACTCTTGGTGCTAGTTTTACAGATGTGCGCCAGCATTGAGAGCCTGGTCAAAGTAAGATGGGATGGAGGGAGGATCAGACAGAATTGGGGGAGCTAGCAAGTCCACAGGGAGGTTGGTGGGATTGGAGAGGCTCTTTCGCCCCCCAAACAGGCTATTTATTTTTAGCTCCCCTTCCTGCTCCCAGATGGACAATTCCCGCTGCGGATCCACAAACCTCCCCCACAGTCCTGCTAGCACCCTGATTCTGCCACCCCTGCCCCCACCATAGTCCCGCTAGCCCCTACTCCTTCCACCCTAAGTTAACCAGAACTTTACCAGAAGATGCAATGTGTTACTTTGTTCCGCTCTGCAGTATCTGTATATATTGAATGCTTCAGCGGGCTTTTTGGCACTTCTATCTAATAGCTGATTCAATTTTGGAGGCAAAGCTTTCTCAGTTTATGGTACTTGGTTGGGGAAATTTACTTTCACAGAAGAAGAGCCACCTCTAGAGTCTGTTCACATTTAAGAAATGCTTCAACCCTTTTGATGAAACATTTCTTCCATGAGAGGAGCAATACTTACAACTCTGAGATGCGGCTTTACTCCAAACATATATATATATATATATATATATATATATATATATATATTACTAACAAAAACTGTTTCTGGAAGGACAGCCAGAGATTTTGGAATTCACTAAGAACTTTGCTATTACTCATGATATTATGTGGATGTATTCAGATACTAAGGAAGATGTGGGGCATATGTAAAAGATTAATATCTGAGAGAGAGACACACAAACACCAAAAAACAGGAAGTACTGATCATTGTTAATATCTTTAGACTTCAAATAAGAAAAGGAGTCAGGGATGCCAGCATATTTATGCAAAAGCTGTCAAGCCTGAAATCTTATACTAGACACCAGCACAACAGAGGACTTTAATCAGCATTCAGGGGACAAGGGAATTACCAAGCTGTAGTTAAAGTCGGTTAATAAAGTGGATCAAAGGTGACCAGACTTCAAGGAAATTTATAGAAATAATTCCTGTGCAGAGAATCTCAGTAAACAGAAGTGATTTAATGAATCTTTCTATATAAGCTGTGAAGTGAGAATTTTAAAAGGAACCACAAGCAAGGTACTTTTAACTGTGGAACTGGGTCATCATTCCTTCAGGGAGAAGGGATTTTTTTTTTTTTTTAATTAAAGCAGCCAACAGAAAATGTCCAGTTTTACCTGTGGGCTGAGAAATATATAATGATAAGATATTTTAATTTAATTAACTATAATTGACATAGTATGTTTTGTTTAGTATAAGTAATAACTCATTAGTTATTTGAGTTTAATACATGAAGACAATAATGATTTGAAAGTAGGCATCACTAATTAGGCAGAGCAAGACTTTTTTCTATGAAACTTCTTGTTTAAAAATGTTGATCAGTCAAAACTGAAACTTTTTAGTTTTTAGAGTTTTTAGAAAATAGGTTTTTAGAAAACTTCTTAGAAAATAGGTTTCAATGAATTTCTTGACTTGAAAAAAAATGAGGAGGTTTGTAAACTGTCAAAATGCTTCATTTCAACATGTTAGAAATGAAAAAATTGTGGATTTCTCATTTATAATTTTCATTCATTCTAGATTTAAAATCTAAGTACATTAAAGTTAAATTGAAATAATCTCAAAATGAAATATTTTTTAAATTATCAAAAGATTTCCTTTTACTTGAACTGATTTTTTTTGCAGATTTTTGACTCACTAATTTTCTGATTTTGATTTTTTGTCCTGATTTAGGAGAATAAACACTTTTAATATCTCAAAAATATTCACAGGAAAGGAAAACAGTTTCCTTCCCAGCTCTACAATGTAGGATATTTTCTAGCTCATATTCTCGATGCTTATGCATATAAACAATTGATTTTTATTGTGTTAATTAATGCATGGAAGCCCCAATTAAAACTGAGTCCCCTTTTATGGTAAGGTCTGTGCAAACACTAGAAAATTTCTCTTTTCCAAAGATCATATGATCAATACCTCCTCATACATCACAGCACCATTGTGGACAGTTCAATACTAGAATACCCCACCTTTTGATGTTAACATCACATTTCTACAGATTGATCTTGAAGGTGTCCTTGAATATCTTGTTTTGCCCCACCTCTAGAGTGGTGACCATCAATGAGTTGGAAGTACAGGACCTGTTTTGGGAGTCGATTGTCAGGCATCCTTAGGATATGTCCTGTCCAACAGAGCTTGTGCCATATAAACATGGCTTCAATGCGTATGGTGTTTGCTTGAGCCAGAAAGATAGTGTTCATTCTTCTGTCCTTCCAATGGATATGGAGGATTTTCCAAAGACATCATTGATAGTAGTATTCCAAAACATTCAGGTGTTTCTGAATTGTCATCCAAGTTTCACACCCATACAACAGGGTAGAGATGACTACAGCCTGGTAGATGTTTGTTTTGGGTACTAATGTCATTGAAGCCATCATTTTGGAGATGTCAAAAAACAGCAGTGGCAGTTTTTATCTGGTGTTGAAAATCATTATCTGTGTTTATTTTTTAAGATAGGTAGGGGAAATGCTCAATATTCTCAAAGGACTGCCCTCCAAGTGCTAAAATACTGCTAAAGCAAGTACTAAATGACTGTGCAGTAACAACTGCACAGTCAGGCACTCATGTAGAAATGCCCAGTGAGTCCAAGCATTTCATATGCTTCACAGAAGCAATTAAGAGTGACCTGGCACTCTTCAATTGAGTGGGCACACATGACTGACAATCATTAACACATTGAAGATCAGTAATGGAGGTGTGGGTTGTCTTGATTTGGAACATAAACAACTGGTGCAGAGATTTCCACACATGCAATACTGGATCTTGACTCCAGCAGTGTCATGTCATTGGGTGCTAACTATGAGCAATGAGATATGGAATAGCTGGAATATAGATGGAAAATAATTGAGTATTAATGCAATCACATATCCATACTTGACTACAGTTCTAACAGTAAAGAGGTCTGTTTCTGAGCCATTGCTTAGGACAGTTACTGTCATGTTATGAAAAAGTCTGATAATAGTAACACATTTTGGTGGGTATCCAGATCTCATCAAGATCTTCCATAGGCAGGACTCTGTTGACTGAATCAAAGGCCTTAGTCAGGTCAGTAAAGGCCATGTAAAGATCTTGGTGTTGCTTGCTACACCTCTGCTGCAGCTTTCTAGCAATAACAATCATACTTACTGTATTTCTGAATGGTCTGAAACCACTGGTTTGAGACTGGCATGTCTCAAGTCAGTGGGCAGCTGTTCATGTTTCTAGATTTTCATAATAACAACATGTAGTTGGTGAGAGAGGTTGTTTTTCTACCTTGCTTATAAATTTCAGCTGGTATTCCATCAGGACCACATGCTTCATTGTTCTTCATCTGCTTAATGGTTTTCAAAGTCTCTTCATAAGTTGATAGATCTGCAAGGTAGACTTTATTGAGGTGCTGTGGAATGGCTTCAGTGGTCAAGTGATCCTTTCAACATGTATTGATGGTGGAGTTATTTTTAAGGAGTGTTATTTCACCTTTGAACATCAGATGGAAGGTGCCTTGTGTACTTGGTCCACAGATAGCTTTGGTTGCCCTAAAGAAACTATGCATGTCATGCCTGTCAGCAAACTTTTGAATCTCTTTTGCTTTGTCCTCCTACCACTTATTCTTTTGCTCTCAAATTTTCCTCTGGATCTTGGCTTTAATGTGGCTATAAGCAGCTTGATTCATTTTGGAGCTGATGTCATTCTGGCAAGATATGAAGGCTCTCTTTTTCCTGTCAATGACAGCTTGAATTTCACTGTCTTCTCATTAAACCAGTCCTGATGTTTCTTTGTGGAGAAGCCTAGATAGTTTTCACATGACCTATAGATGCCTATCCTGAGGCTCTCCCATTGATCAATAGTGTCAAGATCAGGGAGGCTGGAAAGTTTCTCAGTGAGGAACTGCCAGACACAAGCACTTTTAACAGGTTCTTACAAGCACTTTATATTGAGCTTCTACCTTGCTTGCTTCTTTTGTTGATGTTGTTTTGCAGTGAAATGAGTGGAACATGTCAAAGGATAATCCATCCAGCAGTCATCTGTGCTGGTCATTGCTCTGGTGACATGGATGTTTGACAGTCCCAGGCACACACTATGCCATAGTCAATGAAGGGCCAGTGTTTTGAGCAGGGGTGCACCCATCATGTTTTCTAATTGCTATTTTGGAGGAATAAAGAGTTCAATGATGACATTAAGTTCCAACTCTTCCTTAGAATGGTACTTAGAAGAATCAAGAAACAGGACAGTCAAGAAACTCTGTTGATGCAAAAAGCCTCAAAGAACTGGGAAGAAATATAGAAAAGGCACAATCTCTGCTTGCATTAATGTGGAAGTTTTATCTACAGTGCCACTGACTTAAAATCATACAAGTTTATCTTCTGTAAATGCAGAAAACTTAAAGAAGGTGAAAGGGAATGTAGTATAATGAATAAGACATCAAAAAACAAGGGTTCTTGTGTCGCTAACTTCATCTCTCTGTGCCCGTTTGCCCTATCATCATTCTCTATCTTGACACATCCTGTAAAAGTAACCAACTTTGCAGGAAATCATATCTTTTAAAATCTGTTACAAAACATGTAGCAACATTGTTAAGAAACAAAAGCCATTATCCTCATTTTCAAAAGCTTTAACTCTTCTGCGGAACTGAGTGCCTGCAACAGCCTTATGAGCAGAGATCTTGGTTTTCTCCAATAAAAAAAAAATCCCCAATTTTCTGATTAAAAAAAGTAACCCAAAATCCACATTTTTCTATGATCAAAATGAAACACCACTAATATATATTACATATAGTTATATATATAATAGTATATATATAATATATATTAGCGATGCTTCATATATAGTATATATATTATGTGTGTGTGTGTGTGTGTGTGTGTGTGTGTGTGTGTATTAGTGATGCTTCATTTTAATCATGGGAAAATGTGGATTTGGGGTTAGAATTGGAGTTCTGTAGTTTCTCCAAATTTACCCCAGCTATGCTGAATTTGGCCCAGCAGGCTTAGTTTGTTAGAGATGAGCCTTATCAGAGAAAATCCTCAGGAAATGAAGAAAACAAATATAACAACAATAGACAGTGACTAAAATGTCTCACAGGATACAGCTCATAGAGTTATCAAAATACTAACTAGCAGCAGAGGATAATTAAAGAGGAAAAGCCCAAACTTAAAATAATTCCTATGCAATGAGATGGAGATCAGCACTGTAGTTAGAGCTAGAAAGACATGTTGAAATGGTATGCTTTTTTTCTGGCACAAAAAAGAGATTTGTTGAAAGCATGAAGCAAGACTATAATTGATGAACATTCACTTAGAAAGAAAAACTGGGAAAATGCATTTTGATAAGTTTACACAATGACTTTTTGTTTCCGGCACTTCCACGATTGTAAACATTTAAAAAAAAATAGAAAGCAGAATGAAACACAAACCAATTTTTTTCCCCTCTAAGCTTTATTTCATATGAAATTAAAAAAAAAATAATTGGTGGGGAGAAGAGAAAGGGACAGGAGTTATCTTATTTGAGGATGAAAAAGGATAAAATCACATTTTATTCTATGAAACGAAAAGCTTTGTTTCTACCAGCTTTCAGTAAAACCTCAAATATATTGGAAGCAATACAATTTTATATTCCCTCCTTCATTTGGCCTTCTCATGTATAATGTACACAGACCAGGAAGAGGACAGTGATCTTAGTAAAGCGACTGTGGCTGTCCTGAGTCTGCTTGGCTTCTGTGATCGCTGTTCAAAAGTGAGCACCTTAAATGATTCCCTTTACAGAAGAGAATGGGTAGGCCTGTTTCACCAAGACATTATTTATATGGGGCTGATGGCTGTGCCTCAGTGTTCTCCACATCAGCATGTTCGAGTGCTGGACACGTAAAGATAGGGAGAGGCCACTCTGAGGCTGTGTATACCTGTACAGCTCAAGGCAGTAGCATGTAGGAATAAATACCGAAGCTACCTCTCTATCTATTAGCTCTGGAACCAAAACAACGTACCTGTGCAGGTGTGGCGCTGTGCTAGGGTAATGAACCCTGTTTCTCAGCCAAGTTAATTAATGCAGAATGAACACTATTCAATCAGTAGCATGCAGAAAACAAACTTGAGTATCTGCTTGGCACTCTTTTGTACCCTAGAAACATACGGTCTGTGGCACCCACTTCACTGTGATGATAATAAGTTAGTTCTGGGTGCATTTACATGTGCAATGAATACATCTGAATAAACTCTGGCACAATCTGAGACAAAGTAAACCAATCCTAACTTCACCATCTACACGTGCATTTAAGCACAGTAATTTGTTCTGCCATCAGATAGAACCTATGTATGACAGGACTACCTTATGCCAGAGTAAATTAATCTACTGTGCCCTAATTGTGGCATGTGTGTAGATGGTGACGCTTTACTGTGAAGTAAATTAGTCTATTGCACACTCAAGCATATGTGTAGATGCACCCTCTGAGTCCTAGAGAGTCTTGTAATGAACTCTGCATCACTCATCTATCTCCCCTGGAATATTCTAGTTTATACTGTGGCTATAACACAGAAAGCATCTCAGAGCAAGAGGGTCTGGTAGCACCACTACCTGTCAAAATACATTAAGGTGTGTCCTGTGTTTCCAGGACAACCCATTATCATATTGGAGAGTCCCCTTCCAGCAGCCCCACCATATTTTTAGAGTATTTGCATGTTGCATATAACCTTGTTCAATGGTTATCCTTTCTGTAATTATTCAATGTCTCATCACTCCCCGTCAGACTGATAAGTACTGGGGAGAGAGGAGAGGAACGCATGTGGTATCTTTTCTATGAAGAACTAACAAAATGTTTGCTGGTGTTAAGTTTTCTAACCCAGTAGGTTTTAGCTCTCTAATGAGAAGCTTAACCATTTAATTAAGAAAACCTATTTAAGTGTATATCTTGAGATCTGCTGAGAACTAACTAAAATATTTAGTTGATTATTTCTGACCTAGCCGTATAGTACTACAGCTGAAAAGGAAGCTTGTGAAATAAATGTTTACCACAGCAGTGTATTTACATGCAAACTAAAAAAGAATATAAAATCTAGTGAAAGAAAGATGAGCCTATTTTTCAGACATATTTAAGTATCTAATGATGCAGATAAGTACATAGCAGGATTAACAAAATTTCCAGGCAGGTTGACTTCTATTCCCATTGACTTTATGACATAAAACATTATAGCTATGGCTAAGCCTCAAAGGCATCATGAAATCACAGAAGTTGGATGAAAAAATCCATTAGGTATCAGTATACTTTCTAACTGTTTCCCAACAAGTAATTAAGTTTCTATTTGGGAGGCTGTTCTGCACCTTAACATCCTTGACTTTCTGGAAGAGTGTCTTGATAGCCAGCTAGTATATTCAGTTTTTATAATTTTATTCCACTTTTCCCACTTGCACATACAACAATATGCATGTTTAGCTCTTTACAAATATATTCTGCAAGTTGTTGGACTCCATTCACTCTCACCAAAGCCAGTGAAAAGATGTGTGGCTAAATTCCCTGGACTGTTGGAAATTTCCACCAGCAATTTTAATCTGATTTAATCTAGAAGGATTTGTCTGTGCTTTGCAGGTCCTGACTACAGAAGCAATAGTAGTTCTTTCTGGCTAAAGAAAAAAACCCCTCTGTGACAGGTAGAATTACTGCTATCAAATTATTGCTGCTAAATAAATGCCATAATATGTCTCTTGAACCTCATTTTACCTTTCTATTCTTTTCTCTATGAATTTTCACTCCACAGTGTTTTGGGTTCTCTCCAGTGTCTCTATTAATATTATACCTCAAACTTCTCAAATGCCCCTGCTCTAGTTCACATTCACTGAATTTAATTTGAAAAGCAGACATACTCCTGCCAGCAATTTGCATTTACAGATTATGATAAATAGCAATATATTAATTCATATGGCTCTACCAAAATTCTGTTGGCATAAAACATGCAGCTTTACATTTCATTTGGCTTTCTTTATTACTGTGTATTGGTTTTGTCTATACTGTTAGAAGCAGATGCACTGTATTTTGTTTATTATTTTTAGACCACAGTCTTTGTTGCCTTCCCCTCATAATGCAGAAACAATCTCCGAGATTTGTATTTAAGACAGTTTAATTGGCTCAATTGCTGGGTAGATCTAGTATTTGGAGCTGACTGTAGCTTGTCTGACCTCTTTCTATCAGATTGAAATATTATTATATACTCTCCTATATTAACTTTTATCTGGAAAAAGCACAATCTGTTCTTTTTAAGCTTCTTAATAATTTCTATTCCTGATGCATTCGAGTTGATCTAACAGCTTGTTATCGTTATACAGTAGGTGGTAATGCAAATGTTTTGCATTGAAACAAATTGTAGATCAGAAGCAGGCATAAGTCATTTGGAAGATGTGAACTGAATTACTTTTTATGTTTGCAGTGACATATGTGGACAGATTTTGAAAAAGGGCCAGATATTCAGGTATTCCACACCCAAAATTCAGGCTAGTTCTTTTTTTTTTTTTTTCCTTTTCCAGAAAGCTCAACTCCTAGTTGTCTTAAAAATCTATGCCACATTTTTTAAAGTCTTAGTCAGTCAGCAAATCTTATTACAACATTTGTGCCTACATTTTCAACAGAAATGAGGATTCAGTGAACATCTGGTTTATGTCCTAGAACAGAGTCAATTATAATATAGATCTACACTTCAAGCATTTTACTGGAGGTAGAAATTCATTAGGGAAGAAAGAATTAGAATATAAACGACTTTCAGATTCATCTCTATGTGGTGTTCTGTAGATCTTCCAATTGAAATTGATTACAATGAAATAACTACAAATGAATTCCTTCTTTTAGGATTAAGAAGAAAACTTAAAAACTATTTAAAAACCCAGTGAGCACCCTACCACAGCTGTCATTAAATTGATCCACTGGTTAATTTATCCAGTGGTTAATCCTTTTATTCTTCTCCCTAGTCTCCCTTCTGCCTGAGCAAGAAACCATCTCCCTGGGGAAGGTGGTGGGTAGGAGCCAAGCACCCTGGGATGCTGGAGGAATGTGCTTCTGCTTCTCAGAAGGAAGCTTATATAGATTTTTGTTCTCCTGGGAGAAACTCTCTCGGGAGTGATTTAACCCTGGTTGTTTCTGGTTATTTTTCTTTCAGCAAAATTTTTGCTCTGGGAGAAAAATCCTGAATATCTATACACTCATGGTTTCTACTGGGACAGCAGCAATTCTCCCATGAGAAAGTAAATGTCTCTATGTAGCCTGGGTCTCTTGGATAGCACCTAGTACAGGTGGGCAGCCCTTTGGTGTTATCAAATTGCATTTCCAAGTTAAGAAGTACATTCCTTTTTGAAGTCCATGATTCCATAGTTTTACCATGCATCTCTCTCTCTTTTTACAAACCTCCCAGTTCTTCATCCATGAGGAAAACATGGAAAAGAAACTCTTGATAAAAGTTGTATCCCTTCTGTCTGTCCACCTCCCTTTCTTGAATCTGTATGCAAGTTTGCATGTGCACAGACACACACACACAGAAACACAAGTTTTCAATGAAAGGGAAATATTACTGTAAGAAAATTCTTATTAATATGCCTTTGCTTCATGAGAAAATCTACCAGAAATTAAAGCCCTTTTTTTTCCACCAAAGACTCTTCATCACCACTACAGTGTAGCTGAAATTAAATATACATACCTCATCAAAACTACTCTACAATTAGGGAATTCACTATGAATAATTAATTAAGTAGCGTTTAATCAGCAATGATCATGACAAGAGCTCCACTGGTAAATTTGTTTGAGTACCTTACTGCAGAGCAGCATTTTGTTTTCAGCAAATCTCTCTCAGGCTTATGCCATGTACTTAGTTTTCCCAGCTGAAAAACTCTGCCACTTTCAGACAGAGAATATCACAATCTCTTTCTTTTTGTTACTGAAAAAACATAACATTTTGGCAAGTGGCCTCATTATTTTGAAGCACTTCCTCTAATTTTTCATGAGGTACTATTTGCTATTTGGCTTAACAAAATCAGTGCATTTTTACAATATAAGCATTTGTTTGACTGTAAAAGAGTTAATGCTCTTATAACAAACTTCAGTGGAATAAATTATACTTTGAATAACTAATCTAGTGTTTTTCATGCTGAAGAGATTCCATTCAGTATGTAAATTTGGACTGTTTGGGAATTTTCTAATTAATTTCTTTTTCACAGAAAAAGCAGTTTTGTGCAAGATCAGAATTTCCCATAGGGAAAAGAAAAGTTATTTTGCTAAATTTCCTTTTATTTACATCTTGAAAATCCAAGGACACTATTTCATTTTAGGTCAGATTAAATCAAATCAAAAGAGTTTTTTGCTTTTCAACCAAATTCAGTCATTTCATTTTAGGTCCCCTCAATGTGAATTGGTGTGAGGCCAAGCCGCTGAAGGACTTCATGGGCATTATGGTTCATGTGCCTAATGGTCCAATTATGGTCTGGCCTGAATTCCTTTGCCATGAAGCCTCGTGGTTTTGACTTTTGATGGAACTGAGGCCATAGCTCACAGTAGAAAATGAAGCACCCAAGCTGCAACTCTGATTCTCCTGGGAGAGGAAACACCTCAAGGTGATACAGTTTAATATCCAGAATTACATATTTTGGCCTTTTCCAACTCTTTTTTTTTTCAGAATTTTTGTGAATATTTTGATATTTTGACTTCAAACAGAATTGAGCTTTTACATTTCAACAAACTCTAGTCATACGTGGGAGGAATAATCGTTTTGTGTTTGGGTACTGGAATACAACTCGGGAATTTTGTGTAGATTTTGAATCTAGCTTTGTGTCTCTTTGAAATCACTCTAGACCTCATTTCTTCTTTATAGATCACAGAAAAATAGGGCTGAAAGAAACTTCAGGAGTCATCAAGTCCAGTCTCTTGAGCAAGACAGGCACATTCTTGTCTAGATAATCCCAGACAAATGTTGCCTGATTTGCCTTTAAATGGAGACAACAACAATTCTTTTTTCTTAAGGTTGGCTGTCCTATTTGTTTATATTGTAAGTTAGAGACAGTTTCCTGTTACGGGTAAGTACAGTGCCTCATACAAGAGGGCTCCTAACCTCTGTCATAATGCTAAAATTCCTATAGCACATGTAACCTGATATACAAAGGGTTGTATGCCTTGCCCAAGAATACAAAGGTAGATAGTGAAGGAGACAGGATGAGACTAAGGAGTACAAACTCCCAGATCCAACTCTAACCTCTTAATTATCATTTTTTTTCCTCTGGTCGATACTTCAATGTATTTCTGTCTGAGTTTTCAGTAGGCTTGGCAGCAATAGACTGCTTTCATGGGAGATTTGAAAGACGATAACAAGGTGGATGTTTGTGTAGATGTTCTGGGGAGTTCATCCCTTGTGTTTGATTCATCCCATGGCAGGGCAAAAAACATGACAATCCTCTCTCGTGGTTTGGGTTAGGATTCTCCTTTAAGTTCAAAGAAACAAGCAAGCATGGATTCATGACTGCTGTGATCCTAGTCTTTAGTTTTGCCATGTGCAGAGGCCCCCAGAGAAGAGTCTTTTATCACAGGACCATTCTCACTATTTTACAGGCTGTGTGTGATTAAAATAAACATCATTATGGTCCAGACTCTATTATGCAAATGGTCACATCCTGACTAATACTCATTTTATTTAAATTCTGAATATTGCCTTGTAAAACAAAAAAAATTCTGAATGCTGAGTTTTTACCTTTTACAAATTACCAGGAAACTTCAAAGAATTGAGCTAATAGAGGCAGTGTAACCAAATCAGAAGGGAGTGTATAGCTCCATGGTTTATAAACTTTTTGACATAAGTTTTATCTGGTCTCTCTAAAAAAAAGTAAAAAAAATATATTATTTAGCGGTCCTTTGTTAATATCAATAATCTGACCTTTTGTTAAAACACAAATGCATTTTAACTAGGGATGATAAACTATTAACAAATGTGATTGTGATTAGTTACACAATTAAAAAATAAGTCACAATTCATGATTTTAATTGCACAGCTAAAAACTCAAAACTGCACAGAAAAACTCAGTTATGCAAAATTATATTTACTTTGTATGGTTGGGGGGTAGGTGTGGGGGGGATTTGTGAAGGTGTGTGTGGGGGGCTGTGGGTATGGGGGGGGTTGGAGCCTGGGGAGGGGGCTTCCTGTATACCCTGGTAGGATGTGGGGTACCGTGGGTCAGGAGTGAGGGGCAGCAGCAGGGCTTGGGGGGGGCTGTGGCTTGGGAGTGAGGGACAGACACAAACAGACGCACACACACACACACACACACACACACCACCCAGCAGGTAAGTGTGTGGAGGGGAAGGGATGTGAGGGAGGGAAGGGGTGGGGGCGCAGATCAAGGCCCCTATGATGATGGAAAGAGTAGGGCAGAGGCAGGAGCAAGGACTGGGGTGAATGGGACCCTGGGGTTGGGGCAGGTCATGAGACAGAGCTGTGGGTGGCTCATCCAGGGGCATGGGGAGGGGGCCATTCCCGCTGCTGTGTGCACCTCTGGGTGGAGGAATGGAGGCACATGCCTCCTAAATTTGTGCACAAGGAGGAGGCAGGCTGTCCACTGTATGCTGGGCTCTGCAACCTGCTTCCGTTGCACTGGGAGCCATGTGACTTCATGTTGTGCCTCCCACTGCTGGGCAGGCAGGGGACGTAGCACAACCAGTGTGAGGCTCCCGGGGCAAAGGCAGCAGGGCTCACAGTCCCAGCCTGCAGCAGCAGCCTGCCTCCACCCCACACACAAATCTGGTGGGGGCATGTTTCCCCAATGCCTTCCCCGGGGTGTGCGCAGTGGTGGGAGCCCCCCTGAAGTCCTCTGCACTGCTACCGCTGCCCCGCAGGGCAGCTTGGAGGTGGTGGTGGTAGCATCACAGCGCAGCCCAGGCATGGGCTTCAAAACCATGTGCATGATTTAATATGTTAAATAAAATTATGCAAACAATTAGCGTGTTAACCGTGCAAGTTAACCACAATTAATTGACAGCCTTAATTTAAACTGACATGTTTATTTTTCCTAAAGAAAGACGGGGAAAAAGCAAAAAAAAAAAGCTATCAGCATGTTTAATATCCTTGCTTACACTCTATGTATCTCTGGTTTTCCATTTAGGTAACTACGGTGAAAGTGGAATGGAAGCTTTTAAAGATATGTCGGCCAAGGAGGGGATCTGCATTGCACATTCCTACAAGATCTACAGTAACGCTGGTGAACAGAGTTTTGACAAACTGCTGGGAAAGCTAAGGAGCCATCTGCCCAAGGCAAGAGTGGTTGCCTGCTTCTGTGAGGGCATGACTGTGAGAGGGCTGCTTATGGCCATGAGGCGTCTGGGGCTTGCCGGAGAGTTTTTGCTGCTAGGCAGGTAAGTAATGTTGTTGTTAACTATACCATCCCATTACATACATCCATGTATGTTGGCCACAGGATATATATATACATTTGCTGAAGTTCAGGATATCTTTTAGGCAGAGGCTTTATCACCTGTGGTTCAAATACCATGGAAGGGTTGTGTACAAAGGTTGCATCGCCTCTGTCTGGAAGGTATTACTCAATAAAATAATTTGCCAGAAGGTGACAGCAATGTACATATACATATTTATGATTTCTATTATCCAGTTTCATTGCCACATTTTCAAAATGTGCCATGTAAGTACAATGTAATTGATAGCTCGATCTGAGTGCACTTGTTTTAAAAGACGCGGCCTTTTGTGTCTTTTAAAGGGGGTCTGCCCTTTTGTCAAAATGGAGTCTCTTAAAAATGAGGAGATAATATACAAATTGCTGATTTTCTTTAGGAGAAATTAAGTTCTTTCTCTGAATACCGATGACAGCATTCGGGCGCTCTGTTGTATAATGAGGAGCTCAGTCACTGTGGTATAAATGTTCACTTCCATCTGCACACGGGGGAAAAAGGAAAATACTTAGCTGCATTAATTAAGCAGGAAATGAAACTGAGGTGATTCCACAGAGACAAAAGGTGACTGATGTACGCTTAATGTGCCTTTGTTCATTTTCTACGTGTTTGGAAGAAACTAATGTGTTTTCTGTGGGGCAAAAAAAAAGATATCCAGTTTATATGATGTAGACTCGCCCCGACTCCAAAAAAGTATAGTTGGAAGGATGAATAAATGCTATTGTGAGCTTGGACTCAGCTTGAAGGTTCATGAGAATACTGATGAGATGACAGCAATGTGACAGAGATGCAAGGTAAACTGGTGAGCTACAAGTAGGTATTTAAACAAAATGGGAATAGTGCATTTCTAAACAGTTGCATTGGTATCTGTGGGCCTCATGTCTTAGTCCTTGTAGAGCCTGGGCTTCTCTTCATACCACCTGCCTCTTTCATGTGGCTGTTCACCCCACCTTGGTGGGGGAACCATGAAGAGAAGAACATGGACAATATGGACTTCTGCTTACTTTCATTGTCTTCTCTCCAGAAGGAAATGTTTACTACCTCTTTTTGCTAAATTATATATATTTTTGTGCCTTAAATAAAGATGAGCTCATTGTTATGGCTATCATGTTCCAAGTGAATTTGCTCTGTCAAATCATGCCTTATTTGAATCATTTCCAGTCTGATTTACAGAACACCTATAACCTCTATCAACTTCAGTTGCAGTGATTGGTGCTCATCACTTTAGCGAGCCTCTATTACACTAACTACAAAGAGAAATTTCTTAACTGCAAGCCTCCCATTATCAAAAGCCATGTAGGTAATTGGTTCTTGCAGACCTCAAACTTCTTTTCATTGTAATAGGAGTTACTTGTATACAACAGTTGAAGAGTAGGACTGAGAGAGGTCCATTTGTGACTGAATGAGACTGAGTCAGTGCAGGGATTAACTGTAGATCTTTAAAAAAGGTAGAGACCACACATAAGCGACTTTGCATTTTTTCAGTGAGATATACAGTACATACCTTAGTTATGATTGGGGTGGTCATGTCTAATTGAAAAACAGTTTAGTATATCATTATAGTCAGTATAGTATTTTTATTCAGTGGATTGACTGCATTGGTTTGTTTTAGAAGTCTATGTAGAAAATTTGGGTTAAAAACAAAACAAATAAAATAAAACCTGTTACTCCTATTTGAGTGATTTTTGTATGTTCTTGCCTCTAGCACAACTGTTGTGTTTATTTGTGAATATTGTCACTGGAGTGTGATCTGTTCAGACAGATCCTTTTGATTTTTTTATCTTCAATATTAAAAGGCACTGACATATGATTGTGATAACTGGTGGAGTGTAAAAGCTTTGGCCTACATTCTTAGTTATGGCCAGTATCTGCTGGGGCAGGGGGAAATGAAGCAGAGAAAACCAGTTGCACCTCTCCAGTTAGGGGTACAGTAAAAATACACCTTGTTATACTGGCCAGCTGGCAATTGCTGGAATGAAGGATGCTTTCTCTCCCTGGCCCTGAAAACTGTTCCTATCAGCTCTGCTGGGATCTACAAAAAGGGGAATCAGCTATATCACCTTTTTCTTGCTCTTTTTCAGTCAGGTGATAGTAGTATTTTATGTCCTTTTTGTTTATTATGTACAAGTGCAAATAGAAGTGTAGCTTCTAGTCGTAACTCCGAATGATTTCTGCAAAGTGTTCTGAGTTACAACGTTACCCCAGACCAAACAGAAGTTCACTGTTGGTTCCAGGGGGAGGGGGATCTAGCTGGGGCTGGGAGCCTGCAGCCAGGTTCCCATAGCAAGGGACACAGCTCTCTGCTTGTGCTCACTGTTTTCAGAATGGGAGGGGGGAAAGGCAGCGGATGGAGCTTGATCTTGGGACTCCCCAGCTGGTGTTGAAGGGTGGGGTGGGTGAATTGGAGCCTCCCCACCACCTTGGGGGAGGGGGGACTCCAATACACCCATCCCACCCTTTGTGGGAGCTGAAAAAAAACCCCAGACTGAACTCCTTCTGCTCCCTTTCCCCCTTCTCATTCTGCAGTGACAGGCTGGGAGCTCTGCAAACACAAGTTACAAGATGCTACAATTTGACCCATCTTTATTTGATACCTCATGCAATGAGGGGTCAGATTTTCACCCAATCAGCCATTTTAAGCTGTTTGTAGCTGTTCACTTGTGTTTGGTCAGAGCTATGAACTTTCTGTGGCCAGATAAGGTGAACATTGTCATTTCTGTCTGCACCCGTATGCTGAATAGGAAACAGTTCTCCCATCCCATACAAACTTTGATGTTCCACTCTGGAACAAAGCTGAGACCTTTCAAAAAAAAAAATGAATGAAAAATGAGATAGCCAGCTCCTAGAGTAAACCAATCGTTAAAATAGTTGACTGGATATAGGTCACACAGTTTTAAATCTATGAACCACATGAGAGTGAATAGGGACTTGAATTTCGGTTTACCACCTTGCAAAGGAGCACCCTTTTACTGCTAGGCTGTTAACTTTTTTCTGGGGAAGAAGAAACTCATTCTCAGTTACTGTTGTATAAATTATTAAATAGTTATTGGTGTAGGAAAGATTTACTTCTTCACATAATGTTTAGAGCACTTCCCTTATATGTGGGTGGTAAAAATTAAATGAAAACTGAAACCTGCTTCATCCAAAAATCTGTGAGCTGCTCTAGTAATAAGACCAGAGTATGGTTCAGGATAGACCCCTAGAATCCTCTAGAAGCTCCTAAAAATACATATGAATTTTCTAGCATATTCTTACTTTTTATGTATAAGGATTGCTCAGAGTATTTAAGTCATATTTGTAACATTACATGTTTATTTGGTGAGCTACAGCAAATAGCAAGGTTCCTGAGAGGCTGTTTAATCAATACACTACACTTCAGTGTGCACTAGTGATCTAATGTTTATACCTTAGCTTCATTATAAAGAACAAGGCAAAAAACAGATTACTCTAAGCACCTTCCTGTGGTGCAGTGAACCTACAAGTGTCTACCCCTGGAGTGAGATATGATAAAGAGAATAGGTTTTAGAAACTACAAAAGACAGTTTGAAGTCTTAGAAATAGATTAGTATCTGTAGTTTATTTATGTGATGGAAAAATATGGATTCTAGGAAGTCCTTAAATGAACCACAGGAGGAGAAATAACTATGAACTTGCCTAAAATATTGACTCACAGGGCAAGTCTACACGTCACCCTATGTTGCTATATTGATGCACTATGTCACCATACGATGCGCTACAGCAGGGGTGTCCAACCTTTTTGAATGTGGGGCCGGATCATGAACTTTTTATCACCCAGTGGGCCGGCGAGCCATATACATATTTTATCACACCGCAGGCCGTGTGTTGGACAAGCTTGAAATAAGGCAAAGCTGGCATAAACCCCCACCTGTGCTACAGCAAATGATGTCCTAGACCAGCCATCCCAACAGCTGGGGCCCCACTAATGCCTACTACAACCACCATTTGAAGGCAGCCTCAGAAGATATTTGACAGCCGTATTAAAATATGTGACCAAACCAATGTAACCAGTGCTCTCACACAGGCCAAGGGGCCACCTATACCACTGCTTCCCCAGGCCTTTCCCACACCAGCAACACCACTGCCCAAAGTCTTGGCAGTGCTTGGGTAGTCACAGCTGGGGCCCAGCCAACATGTGAGACGGGAGACGGCAGAACTGCGGGAGCGAAGCCAGTTCCCAGCCTGGCAGGGTCTCAGGCCTGGTCCGCCCAGGGCGGCTCCTGGTGGGGGAAGGCGTCGGGGGAACACGGGCCACTCCACTGCTCTGTGCTTCCCTGCAGCAAAGGCAAATGGCCCCGGGAGGGCACAGGCAGCCGCCGTGGCAGGAGAGCAGCTCCTGGCCCAGCCACAGGGAGCGACAATCCCCCCTCCCGCCCCAGGCTGCCCCTGAGCAGCACAGCCCCACGAGCCGGCACTGCCCAAGGCGGGCCGGAGCAAGGTGGCTGCTGCACCACAGCCCCTCGCTTGCCTGCCCACATGGCCCTGCTCACCATGGTGCCCGGCTACCTGTGCATGCAGCCCCGGTGGCCTCAGCACTGCGAGTCCGGAGAGCAGGGCCCAGCGGACACCAGCTTCCACCACCTCGCCCTGCACAGTTCATGCCAGGACCCCACCTGCCAAGGCCCTCCCGGGGCTGCCCTGCCGATGGCTTGTGCTGGGCGCTGAGCCCTGTTTCCGCCTCATGGCTGCCGAGCCCGGTGGGTCCTGGGAGGCGGGCGGGACGCAGGGGGAAAAGGGCCGAGTTGGAGCTGACTAAAAGCAGGCACTGTCCTAAGCTCGTCCTGTCATGCACAGCCAGGGCAGCCCTGCACTGCACAGCCCTTGGGGCAGCGACAGGACCCAGCTCACGTGACATGGGAGGTCACGCGAGCCTGGTCCCGCGGGGGTGAGTAGCTCCCCTCCCCTCCTCCGCCTGTCCCGAGTGAGGGACCTCGGGCCACAGAAAATGGCTTGGTGGGCTGCATGGCAGCTCGTGGGCCATATGTTGGACAAGCCTGGGCTACAGCAACATAGTGATCGCATGAGTCTACACATGACTAGCAGCTCCTTCGCTGTAGTAGTGCACTCCCCCATTTTAGCATGCTGCTACGGTGAAGTAGCAGCTAAAACTAACTGTGCGCTGCATGCATAGTGCAGTATGGGCAGTTACTGCACGGTATTTTAGTACTTCCAAAAGGAAAGTACTAAAGCATGGAGCAGTAACAATATCACCAGAGTGATGTGTAGATGCTCCCACACTAGCTTAACATAGAAACTAACTGCAGGAGCCCAGAGTTATAAGATATGATAGGTGCACTGTTAGTTATACTCCATCCTCCGTGCAGGTAGGGGAAGAGGATGGGGACCACATGATACTTTGCTTTTATCCTCTGTCCCTCCTGAGTGTAGCTGCGACAATGTAAAATATCCTAGAAAAAGGGCTTTTCAGCTTATTGCCCACTTGGAGCAAAAGGTGAGAAAAAGGCTAAATTGCGGCATTCAGATTACAGTTTAGGTGTGTACACCCCATTTTGCAGAGTTATTGAGGAAGGTTGCTTGTGAGCATACCCTACCCTCTCTCTGCCAGATGCCCTTGTTGGAAATGTGGTGGTGAAGCCACCCTGGAAATAATCACTTTCAAGACAACTATCTCCACTGTGTTCAACAGTACCACAGAAGCCCAGTAGTTCTTATTACTGTAGTATCCAGGGTGTTAGTAGTGTTAGTATTATTTTTAGTGATGATAAACAGGGTAGAGTGATGAAGTGACTTACCAAGGTCAATCAGGGAATTGAACCATCCTCTCCCACATGCTGGGCTATCCCTCTGAACCCTGGGCTATCATTCCTGCTTGTTTGTATTTCCTCCATATTTTCCACACTGTCATCTTGCATAAATCACGTTTGCAATCTTGATGCCCCACAAGCGTAGCCCAGATCACATGCCAGCTGGACTCTGGTTTTGTCTTACATAGGCAGATCTCTGGAAAAAAGGTAGCCCTCCAGAAATGCTAAATTCTTCACATTTTCTGCAGTAACTGATTGCTTTGCTTATTTGTGATAGAGATGAAAGATGGCAAGCATTTAAGTGACAGTAGAGCTTTAGGGGGTTTTCTGATGCATGAAAAACATTTTAAATGCTCAGCAAATATTTACCTCATATGCCTTGAGGAACTGGATTCAACCCCAAATGAAAAGGTAAGTGCACTGAATTCCAAGTGTAACGTATTATGCTCTACTTTAACCCAGCAATTATTCAACTTAATAGAGATGCAGGCACAAGGCCATATCTTCATGTGCTTATTGCTTGTAGCATCTGCAGGTCATCAGACAGGAAATAGTATTACAGATGGAACTTATTAGAGTACAAGAAATATATCCAGAAACAGTATAGCTGTCTTCTGAACATTCTGTAGAAAGAAATATGGAGCATTCATTGCATTGGCTAAAATAATTGTGTTGGATATAATATCCTGGCTGGATCATGGCTGATTGTAGACATTGCTGATTACAGAAACAATCTGTTTTGATTTTATTTAATGTTCAGTTCTGGTAGGGCAGGCTACGTTTCACACTATGCATACACCTTGCTCTGCTTCTCCTCCCCCTCTATTAAGATAATTTTTTGATATTTGAACAAACATCTATGATACTATTACCCAGTTCACAGTAGCTTGATATAGAAGCTTCCAGCCTCAAGGGCCGCATCCAGATGAGCAAGCGTATGCCTGTTGTGGTGTCTCAAAGCACTGCAAGAGGCACCCTGGGAAAGAAAATATGTTCTACTTTGGATACCAGGAAATCCTGGTATAAAAAAAAGAAAAGCATGCTGGGAAAAAGCAGTGCAGGGCACACTCCTGAAGCATGCCATGAGGCAACTGGAGGCTGGAACCTCCAAAGAGATACTCTGCACCCGGCCACAGCATCTCTATGTCTGTCCCCTTCCCCTGCTGCTCCAGCACAGGGGACTGTGGGGTTGGGGTGCACTGCTCAGGAAGGGTGGGTTCCCTGACCGCACCCCCCAAAATGACCCACAGCCCCCCTGCACATGGGCCATCGGGACGCTCATGCCCGCTTCTGATAGACATCCCCAGTGGAGCAGGGCTGCCTCAGATCAGTGGCTGCATATGGCGGTGGCCCGACCCACACGCCCTCAGACAGAACCGGGATGGCTCCTGCTGTCACCTGCTGCTTCCGACGCCACACACAATGCTGGCCCCACCCTCTAGCTCCCCCTGTCTGAAGATCTGGTAGGAGCAGGGCAGGGTCAGTTTGTCCCAAGTGGCACAATTTGCCCCACACCAAAGTGCATGTTCAAGCACGTGTGCTGAGGCACAAATCTCTTGCACAAAATTGTGCTGCTGTTATTTGAGCTGCTGTGAGCATACATGCTTGCGTGTGTGGACGTGCGCAAGGATTTCAAAGCACTTTGCACTTCGTGGCTGTATCCACATGACATTCGGTTCCCTGGGGACAAGTAGTGGCGTCGCACCTTCCTCTGCTGCTACTTATCAGCAGAAGCATTTTGGGAATGGCAGAAAACAGGAGATAGCAGCACAGGAAAGATACAAACCTTGCACAGAAGAATCACACAAACTGGCTGCAAAATCTTTAAATGATGCAAGGAGAGAATGGTGTGATACATTAAAGACTGCAGAAAAAAGGACATTTAATTTTTTTTTTTTCACATAGTGAAAAATAGGAAGCAATTTGAAGGGATACTGGAAATGTAGAAGGACCAGAATCAGAAATCACAAGGGAAGAAATGCATAGAGCTGTAGTAAAAACAAAAGGCTGCTATTTAGATGTGTGGGTGTCCTCACTTGAGCCAAGTTAACTTGAGAGGAAGGAACTAAAGTCTAGATAAAACCAGTTAATTCTGTCATCAGACCTTATCCTAGTCCCATCTCTCCCTCAGACATGTCTGTTTTCTCTCCAACACAAGTGAGTGTGGGATTAGGTAGAGTAGACCTTCTGTAACGATTTTTCCTGAAGTTTTTTTTTTTTTTTTTTATAATTTCAAATCCACTTTTTTTTGTGCATCATTCAGCTGTTTTCCCCAGCTATTTCAGTATAAATAGTAACCTTCTCTCCTATCCAGCAAACTGCCTTGAATTCCAGCTTGGCTTCAGATACTGTGCCTGACTAATTTTTTTTTGACAGTGCTGGGCTGGGGGGGGGGGGGGGGGGGGGGGGCACACAAACGCTGCGTGTGTAGATACCGACAGGGCTGGATGGGGCATGAGAGTGCTTCAGTGTGGGCGCTGCCTACTAGCTACCCCACACTGGAGCATCCTTATGCCCCAACTAGCCCCTCTGCAGCACATTGAACTGGGTCGGTGTAGCTCTGAGCTGGCAGGCTGACCCCTGGGGCTCCCTGGCAGCGGGGGCTGCTTTCACTTGGCTTAACATGCTGCAGTCCTAGCCACACATGTAAACGTAGAGCCTGAGAGAAATAAACTCTGGTGCATATTGCACGAGAGTTTATTGCTTCACATTAATTTCATGTGTAGATGTGCCCAAAGGTGTTAATATGATCTTGTCACTAGAGACTATTAAAAGTATTTCAGGACTTCCAGTGCACGGACTTCACCCTACCTGGTCTGAACCCACCACTATTTTTTAATTTCTTAGTAGAGGTAAAGGAAAAAGAAGGAAAAACCACATAAAGTATTTAGTAAATTTTCATTTTATATCCTTTGTTCCTTTTCACATTAGCAATGGAGAATTTTTCTAAGGTATCCCTTGCTCCCACTAACACATTTGACAGCTTTTTTGAATGGTATTACATACCCTGATTTGTGGGAAAAAGAAAATACTGGTTGAGATGTTGTTGCTAAACTCCAAGTTTGTTTCTGGGGAAACAACATGGAATAAGCACACACAAAAGGCAGCAGAAAAGGGCAATAATGATCAAAATAAGGCTGTTGTCTTTGGTGCTGATTCTTACTTTCAGCCCAACTCCTGGAGAAACACATGATCTTATCAGCACTCTAAGGCCTGGCAAACTCTGCTAGTCTTGAGTTGTTTACAGCTGTATTTTTCAACTTGTGGTCTGTGGACTCCTGGGGGCCCGCAGACTATGTTTAAGAGGTCCATGAAAGATTATTATGATCAATCAAAAGTATGTGAATACACACACTTACCTCCACCTGCAGCAGTTCATCTGGAGAAGAGATATGCAGTCCCAGCAACAGAGAGGAAGGAGCACGTTCCGGTGGTGGGGGAGGACAGACGAACAGAGGCAGATTAAGATTTATCGGGGCCCAGGGCAAACAGAAAGTTGGAGAAACACCCCATTAAAAACATGAATGTATCAAAAAGCATTAATAAATAGACTGCAAAGCTTGCAAAGAAGAATTTTTCAACTATAAAAAATAGTTTAATATGTTTAATGTCAAATGTAAAATAGTTTAATAGTTAATGGTCTAATAAAAGATAGCTTATAGTGGTGTTTTTTCCAGTCTGACTTTATTTACTATGTACTGAGCTATAAGGAAAATGGAGCATGCCTCCTGGCCAGATTGATTCTTCTTTGATTTGTTTGAGGATAGCCTTTTGAAGGTTTTCCCCTTGTCAAAAAATGTATATCTGCATTTTTTTCAAACACAGAGCCTTAAATTTAGACTTTAAAGGGTTTGGGTATCTAGATAAGTGGCCTGAAGATTATCAAGTGTGCTTAGCACCCCAGGCAAGGTTATTTGGGTGAATCTGATATCTTTTATTAGACCAACTTAAATAGTTGGAAAACAATTATTGAGCAAGCTTTTGGATTCAAAAACCCTTTGTCAAACTAAGGAAGTTTCTGCAGTTGGTGTGCGCTCTTCCTGGATGGAATGAAAAGTAAAGAAGCCAGAGGCTGGGCTGGACTGCATACAAGATAGGCAGTCAGTGAAAATGTAGGTTGAGGAGTCAATGGGTGAGAGACAGGCTGGGGAGGGGTGGGGGGGAAGAGAGAGATGGGGGATGAATAGTGGAGAGGTACCTGGGGAGTCAGATGTCAGACAGGTTATAATGTGTCATCAATCCAATGTCTATATTTAGTCCATGATTTTTAGTATCCAGGAGGCTGATGAAGTGGAGCTCATAGGCTCATCTCTGGGAAGTGTTTTGTAAGTTCCCTTTGAGGATCAGGACTGAGAGATTGGAGAGAGAGTGGTTTTCTTGTGAGAAATGTGCCCCCACCGGTAATTGGGTGTTTCTGTCTTTGATAGATTTCCGGTGTGCGTTCATTCTGGTGCGCAGTTGTTGTCCCCTCTAAGCACCCCATTCATATACAATCCTAGCTTCAGAAATGGAGCTTTTAAAATAATTTGCCCAACTCCTTGGACTAGTATTTTGCTTGGGTCTCTCTGCTTTGCTGCCTTTGCCCTGGGGGCCCTGCATGGGCCGCATGTCCCCCACCTGCCTGGAAGGCTGCAGAGCAGAGAGACCCAAGAAAACAATGCACAGCCCGCCTCTACCCTGCACACAAATCTGGGGTGCACATGCCTCTCCCTGCCTCCCTTCTCCCCCCCAGGGTGTACACAGCAACAGGGAGCCACCCCTCTACCCCCTCATCCGGTCTCTTGGATGAGCCACCTGCAGCTCCATCCCGCTCCCTGCCATGGCTGGGCAGTGCCATGCCCCCAGCCCCTGCCTCTGCCTCTGCCTCAGCCCCCCCCCCCGACCCCAACATGGGGGCCTTTATTTACCCCCACCCCATGCCACTTCCCCACCATAGACTTACCTGTATGGAGCTGCTGTCTGCCAGGCTGTGCTTCTCCTGGGTACCTGCATGCCTTATGGCCATGCATATGCACATATGCATGCCTCACTGCCAGCCTCTTGCTCCTGGGGGCCTGTGTTAATCTGCCTATGCAGACCAGGCTTCACCAAGGTGGGAAGGATTGTGACAACCACCACTAAGAAGTGAAGGGTGGTGGTGGTGGCAGACTCCCTACTGCAGGGGACGAAGGGAGCCATCTGCTGATCTGATCTGTTGTCTCAAGAAGTCTGTTGCTTGCCTGGAGCCCAGATCCAAGATGATGTCACAGAGGTATTACAAAAATTCATCTGGCCCTCTGACTACTATCCCATGCTGCTCATCCATGTGAGCACTAATGATAATGATACTGCCAGGGGAGACCTTGAGAGGATCAAAAGTGATTACAGGGCTCTGGGTGCAAGGGTGAAAGGGTCTGGAACTCAGGTCATGTTCTCTTTCATCCTTCCAGTCAAGGGAAAAGGCCCCAGGCAGGAATGGGTGCATCTTGCGGATCAATACCTGGCTGTGCAGGTGGTATCGCCATCAGGGCTTTGGCTTCTTCGACCATAGGATGTTGGTTCAAGAAGAAGGATTGCTGGGAAGAGATGGGATCCACCTGATGAAGAGAGGGAAGAGCATCTTCACAGACAGCCTCTCTAACCTAGTGAGGAGGTCTTTAAACTAGTTTCGCTTGGTGATGGAGAAAAAAGTCCTGAGGTAAGTGGGGAAGTAAGAGACCTGGAGGCAGAGCAAGCAGGATGGGACAACAGGGGAGGTGCTCTCATACTTCCTGAGAAATCAGGGCAGTCAACTAGTTTCTCAGGTTCCTGTACACAAATGCATAGAGCCTGGAAAATGAGCAGGAAGAACTGGATATCTTCCCACAGTTGCGAAACTATGATGTGACTGGAATAACAGAGACTTGGTGGGAGCTCACATGACTGGAGCACTGTCATAGATGGGTACAAACTGTTCAGGACAGACAGGCAGGGGAGAAGAGGAGGAGGAGTTGCATTTATGTAAAATAGCTGTATGATTGCTCAGAGCTCCAGTATGAAACTAGAGATAGGCCTATTGAAAGTCTCTGGGTTAGGATCAGAGGAGAAAGCAACACGGGTGATGTTGTGGCTGGGATCTGCTATAGACCACCAGACCAAGAGGAAATGGTAGATGAGGTTTTTTTTAAAAAGCTAATGGAAGTTTCCCAATCACAGCCCTGGTTCTCATGGGAGACTTCAACCACTATGACATCTGCTGGGAGGGCAATACAGCAAGGCATGGGCAACCTAAGAAGTTTTTGGAGAGTGTTGGGAACAACTTCCGGGTGTAAGTGCTGCAGCAGTGAGCTAGGGTCCATGCTCTTCTTGACTCGCTGCTCACAAATAGGGATGAATAAGTGGGGAATGTAGTAGTGGATGACAACTTGGGCAGCAGTGATCACAAGATGGTTGAAGTCAGGATCCTGAGGAAAGCAAGGATGGAGGACAGCAAGGTAAGGGCCCTGGATTTCAGAAAAACAGACTTTGACTTGCTCAGGGAACTCATAGGCAGGATCCCCTGGGAAGCCAGTCTGAGGGGGATGAGTTATGTGCATCATCATTATTATTCAGTCATTAGAGCAGTGTTTATTTTTTTCCCTTTAGACCCAGTGCTTTTTCATGTGTCTAGTTTTGAAATCCAGATTTGAAAGCATGATCCGAACTTTGGAGAGGCTCTCCCCATTTTTTTCCATATTTAAGAAGCACTTCCTTTAAACACCCAGAAGGTTTGAACATAAAAACATTAGTCACACAACACAGATTCAAACTGGCCCTGGACTTCAGAAAAGCAGACTTCAACTCACTAAGGGAACTTATGAGAACGATCCCCTGGGAAGCCAGTCTGAAGGAGAGAAGAGTCCAGGAGAGCTGGCTGTACTTTAAAGAACCCTTTCGAAGATTGCAGGAACAAACCACCCTGATGTGCAGGAAGACTAGCAAGTATGACAGAAGACCAGCTTGGCTTAGCAGGGAACTCTTCAGAAAACTAAATCCCAAAAAGGAAGCTTATAAGTAGAAACCTGGACAAATAACTAGGGAGGAATATAAGAGCATTGCTCAGGCATGCAGAAATGAAATCAGGAGGGCTAAAGTACAATTGGGATTGCAGCTAGCAAGTGATGTGAAAGGTAAAAAGAAGGGTTTCTACAAGTATGTCAGTAGCAGGAGGAGGATCAGGGAAAGTGTGGGTCCCTTACTGAATGGGGGAGGCAACCTTGTGACAGAGGATGCAGAAAAGGTTGAAGTGCTCAATGCCTTTTTCACTTCAGTTTTCCCAGGCAAGGTCACCTCCCAGACTACTAAACTGGGCAGCACAGTTTGGGGAGGAGGTGAGCAGCCAACACTGGTGAAAGAACAGATTAGAGACTATTTAGAGGTGGACATATACATGTCCCTGGAGCCAAAAGGGATCAACCTGATGGTGCTGAGGGAGTTGGCTGATGTGATTGCAGAGCTGCTGGCCATCATCTTTGAAATTCATGGTGATCAGGAGGGGTCACGGATGATTGGAAAAGGGCATACATAGAGTCCTTATTTAAGAAAGGGGGAAAGGAGGATGAGGGGAACTACAGACCAATCAGCCTCACCTCAGTCACTGAAAAATCATGGAGAACATTCTCAAGCAATCCATTTCTACACACTTGGAGGAGAAGAAGGTGGTAAGAAACAGTCAGCATGGATTCACCAAGGGCAAGAAAAGCCTGAAAAAACCTGATTGCTTTTTATGAGATGATTGACTGTGGTTGCAGGGAGACCAGTGGTGTAGTGTATCTTCATTTTAGCAAGGCTTTTGATACGGTCTCCCACAACATTCTCCCACACAAGCTAAGGAAGTATGAGCTGGATGAATGGACTGTAAGGTGGGTAGAAAACTGGCTGGAGCATCAGGTTCAGACACTAATCGTCAATGGTTCGATGTCTAGGTGGCAGCTGGTATGAAGTGGAGTGTATCAGTGGTCAGTCCTGGGGCTGGTTTTGTTCAATGTCTTCATCAACAACCTGGAAGATGGCACAGAGTGCATCCTCAGCAAGTTTGGTGATAGCACCAAGCTGTAATAAATACACTGGAGGGTAGGGCTAGGATTCAGAGTGCCCTAAACAAATTGGAGGTTAGGGCCAAAAGGAATCTTATTCGGTTCAATAAGGACAAGTGCAAAGTCCGGCACTTAGGACAGAACAATCCCATTCGCCAGTACAGGCTGGGGGCTGACTGGCTGGGCAGCAGCTCTGTAGAAAAGGACCTGGGGGTTATAGTGGCCAATAAGCTAAATATGAGCCAGCAGTGTGCCCTTGTTGCCAAGAAGGCTAACAGCATACTGGACTGCATTGGTATGAGTGTTGCCAGGTCAAGGGGAGTGATTCTTTCCCTCTATTCAGCACTGGTGAGGCCACATCTGGAGTACTGTGTCCAGTTTTGGGCCCCCCACTAAAGAAAGGATGTGGGCAAGTTGGAGAAAGTCCAATGGAGAGCAATGGAAATGGTTAGGGGGCTGGATCACATGACTTCAGTGGAGAGGCTGAGGGAACTGGGTTCATTTAGTCTGGCATAAAGGAGACTAAGCAGAGATTTAATAGTAGCTTTCAAGTACCTGAAGGTGGTTCCAGAGAGGATGAAGCTGGACTGTTCTCAGTGGTGGCAGGTAACAGAACAAGGAGCAATAGTCTCAAGTTGCAGCAAGGGAAGTTTAGATTAGATATTAGGAAAAACTCTCTTATTAGTAAGGTGGTGAAGCACTGGAACAGATTACCCAGAGAGGTGGTGAAATCTACATCACTGAGGGTTTTAAAACCTGGCTTGACAAAGCCTTGGCTGGAATGATCTGATTGGGGCTAGTTCTGTTTTGAGAAGGGGTTTGGACTAGGTGCTCTCTTAAGGTCCCTTCCAACCCTAATTTTCTATGATTATGTGATTCTATAATTTGGTTCGTCTCCCTGTCCTATTTTTATAAACTATTATCTTCAACAGTTGTTATTAAGAGCACAGGGAAGGAAAAGGGAGGAGAGGAAGAAATGATGATTAAACTTGTTCTCCCCTGAATCAGGTTCCCAAATTATTCAACTTATCTGCACTACAGCTCTGTGCGTCTTTGAACTCTTGTAGCTGCAATATCAAGAAAACCCTAGTACAGCCACCTAAGACTAGATCGTTTCTTAGTCCCCTCATCTTTGCTTCTCTGGAAGGCTGTATAAGGGTTTAAATCATGGGCAGATCTAGAATTTTGAAATGGGAGTTGCAGATGGTGAGATGAATCATCACATATAAAACAACACATATTTTTCTCCAGTTAAAAATAAACTAGAAGCTTTACTAATATGCTAGGGGCCTAAGGCTATATTATAAAGATTAAGATTCAAGCAAAACCAAACATCGCTTCATTGGAATGACTTAAAAACAACCCACAGGGCTGTGAAATAGAAACTTCATTACCAGGAGCAGTGAACCAGACAGCAGAATTGCAGAACAAGGGATAGGTTGATGGAATACAAAGACCGTTAAAAAGAAGAGAGGGTTGTTAACACCTGTGGAACGAAGAGTTTAGAAGGGATCAGGTGGATTATAATAAACCATGAATCAATTGACTTCCTCAGCACTGTCTGATGATGACATGATGAACTTATAGGCAGCCACAAGGTCACCTCTCAACCTTCTCTTGCGGAGGCTGAAGAGGTCCAGGTGCCCTAGTCTCTCCTCATAGGGCTTGGCCTGCAAGCCCTTAACCATACGAGCGGCTCTCCTCTGGACCCTCTCCAGGTTATCCACATCCCTCTTGAAGTGCGGCGCCCAGAATTGCATGCAGTACTCCAACTGCGGTCTGACCGGCGCCCGATAGAGGGGAAGTATCACCTCCCTGGTTCTGTTCATCATGCATCTGCTGATGCACGATAAAGTGCCATTAGCTTTTCTGATGACTTTGTCACACTGACGACTCATGTGAGTCCTTGACCCACATTGTGTGTGTCTGGCTGGTGGAGGAAAACTCCTCTCTCATCCATTCGCCTACATGTGAATCCCGAGTTTGGCTGATGGGAGTTTGGCTGACTGGGGAAAGCGGGGAGATCACACTGCCTTTTTTTTGTGCACCAACAAGGGTGGGACAACGGGCAAGGTGCGTTTCTTCTAGTGAAATGGATCAGCTGATCTGCTTTATTTTGCAATGTATATTTTTAGCTAATGAGCTTAGCTACATAGACAGAGAAGGTCCATGTTTGAGCAGGTAGGAAGCACTGGCATGGCAATCTATACTGAACAGCACACTATTCTATGATCTTCACAAGATTGCTTCATGTGAAGGTCATAGAAGGTAGTGTCTTACTGTCCTGTCAATAAAATGGAAAATAATACTTCTGAACCTCATAGAAAGTAATTGATTAATAATCATTAAAAATTATTGGGACACTCAGATATTACGAAGTTGCTAGACTGAATGTGAGTGGTGGGGATAAGGACAAAGAAATAAAACATGAAAAATGCTGTGAAGAAAAGTCTGGCCGTTCCTGAGTGGGGCAGCTTAGGTAGGCCCATGACTGACCGGGAAGAAACTCAGCAAAATGTAAGAACAGGCTGGTTAAGCACTGACACTAGGATATACAAGAAAGACCTACTGCTGCTGAAAGAAGATTAAAGCAAGACAGATGATCTGAGGGAAATGACTTTGTTTCAATAATTTAAAGAGAGACCTTTACTGAAACTTACAAAGCGTCTGTTACATGAAGAATGATCTCGCAGCCAAGATTTAATAATTCCTTTCGAGAAAGAGCTATCTGCAGTGTAGTTGAGTGTCATAAGTAACAGGTCTTTTTCAGTATTATTACCAGTTTGGTTGGTTTCAGAGTTCCCGTAAAATAAATGAGGGTGTGACATTTTACAGAGCTGTAAATATTTGCTATAAATTCATTTTCTTTATTTCTAACAATTTGGGAAAAATAAATCAATGAAAAGCAAATTTACCTTGAATGTTTCTAGAAATGGAAAATTCAGCAGAAATGTATTAGTGCAATTTAACACAGGCATGGAACCATCCTTTTTTGGACAAAAAATAAGAAGGCACAGACAAATGGTTAGTAGGGTCCATGAACAGAATAGTACTAGAATCTAATGTTAATTTTTTTCTTGGTATGACCACAGACATCATCTCTGCCCACGTACAACTGACCTCATTTCCCTGCTTCTATAGGACCCCTCCAAGAGCATGTCTAGACAGCAAATTCTTTACACTAGACACTATTTCAATATGTACGGATTGTGCCTAATATAATAGGGCTACAATCTTCACTCAAGATTCCAGAGACTATGATGATGAGATTGATAATAAAAAGGTCACTTTATGAACTTGCTGTTACTACAGTGGTCTATGCTGCTAGTGCAAAATAGTGACAATGTCACTTTATTTCCCATGCAATTTAAATAATTAATAATTAAAAGCAAAAGCCTCACTACCTCCTAATGACATTGAAGTGCCAAGTAAATTATTTCCTTATGGAAGATTCCAGTCCTGTCTGTGAAAGATGCTTCTCAATCCTATTCCTACAAAGTAAGTGAGTTTCATGTGTATATTGAGAACATCTGGCTTATTCTGCTATCATTTCCCCAAAGGCCACAGTATTTTATTTTCAATGTGCAGTCAAAACATATCTGCACATAGGATAGGATTTTTATTCTTAAAAATATGTATTGGTAGTGGAATATGACATAAGACAGATGCAGGGAATCTTGAAATGTTTGCCTAGGGTTGAATTCTCTAAATGGATAAATGTCCCCAGAAAGGTGAGGCAACCCACTCAGTCAGCATCTGAGTAGTATGATAGTTTCAAAGACATCTGCCAGCTGCTAACATGTTTGGATATATAGTCCTAGGTCAAACACAGTAGATGGAAGTGCTGGGATACAATCTTTGTGGATCAACTGTGCCCTCTTACAGTATCTACTTACACCAAATTTCACCCTTATACATGCCTACAAGTAATGGCCTATGTTAGCCATCTGTCCACTAAAACACAGTGTAGAAGGAAAAAAAGAAATGTATACTGAAGGTCACTGTTTTCAACTATTTCAGCTTTTCTGAAAGTGATCTGAAGTGGAGAATGCACAGCTAGAATTGCCAGAACTAAATGTACCCGGAGGATAAGAAGGACTTTGCTTAGAACAAGGAGTTATACATATCCCTATGAATGTGGAAGCCATTCTTAAACTGCAGGACAGTTGAATCAAAGATAGAAACACAAGAGAGGAAGAAAGCTAGTGTTTAGACACCAGAGTAGGCATTGCACTATTAGCAATTGTGTCAATCTGTATATAAAAAAACAAAACACGTGACTGGAGAGAGATGGATGTTTTAAAAGTTGAGAATGGGACTAGAAATATGAAACACCAACTGTCTTCAGCCCTGTAAAAGATACTAGAGTCATGTTGAATTCAGTAGAAATAAGTTTATGTTATGTGACTTTTTTTATTTGCCACATTTACGGAACAGTATGACATCATCACTTCTAAAGAGTGTACATTAATGAGGAAAAGGCCTTTCCAAAAATGTGTTCCCCCTGTATTTTCCAGTGTGTCAGTAACTGGCATTAGTTACAACTTTGTCTTCTTTTTCTTTCCATTTAATATTTTTTTCCCTAAACAATGTACTCTAAATTTCTGTGCTTTCACATCTAAGACTTCAGTGCAAATATTTATGTTCGCTTTAAAAGGTTCTTCTTGAGCCACAGAATAGGAAACTTAGGTTGAGGATCTAAGTTGCCTGGCTCTGCTCTTTTTTGCTGCCCTTTTCTTCTTGCACTTTTTGGGATAGAAAAAGGACCATGGCCACTGTGTTCCATATCTCCTTGGCTGCAAAAATATTTCCTAGATGGCTCTTGTAGCCAACTATAAATTAAAGAAACCACATAGGACTTTGCAAGCATTACCTGCTTTTTCATCACTTTCCAGCACCAGTTGCTATACAGAGGATAAATTTACACCGGGGGAAACCAGTGCAGAAAAGTTACAGACCAGGTTATCTGAAGTAGTTTTGACATGGAGCACTCAGTTCTTGATGGCCCAAATCCAAGCCTAAATTTCTGAGGCATTGAGGATCCACAGCAAATACCAGTCCAGCACTTGCTTAAATTTACATATGTGCTTAAAATTATGGTGAATAAGGATGTCAGCCTGAAGCAAGGTTTCTTGGAATTGTTGGCACTTGAAAAGCCAGTCCCTGAATAGTTTATGAAAATTTGACCAAAACCACAGAAGAAACCAGTGTAAAATCTTCCCTTAAAATTCAAAGACATTTATTCCCCCTTCCCAGCATAGCTGAAAGGATAATTCCAAGTGGGTAAACAACAGTGGAAATATTTTTACTGCTGTGAATGCATCAATCTTTTAAATTATTTCCCATTCCACTGTAGTGCTATTATTTTCTTTCTTTCATCAAAACTATACACCTATTTCATTGAACACTTAGTCAGGAATTAATAGACTGTGTGCTGTCCAAAGTACACTGGGGACTGTGATAACAAGCCCAATATCTAATGCACTAAACAGGATTGTATACTGAATATACTAAGATGGAGTAGTAAAGGTATCTTTCAAATGCACAGTATTTCACTATAGATAACTTGCTCAGTTGCTAAATTCCAGTAATAATTATATAATTATTTTTATTTAAGAAGGATTTAAAAAAGCACAAAAAGGAGTTAAGTGCCCATTTGGTTCATTGGCTTCAGTGGAAGCTATGGACCCCGCTAGTTTTTCATGCCTCTGGAAATCCTGGTATAAATGACAGTTGTGTGGTGTGTACCATTCAAAATACGAACATAAATTGTAATCCCTGCTCCCTGGAACTCAGTCTATGATCAAATTAAAGTTCATTGAAAGAGCATGAATACACTTGGGCTTATACCTTGTAAGTTTGGAAGAAGTGATGATTATAAATATGGGTTATCACAGAAGTGACTATTCAAAAAGTATTTAAGTAAGAGGATGTTTTCTTATTATGTACGTAGGGATCACATGCACCCAAAAAGAGATGAGTTTCCAATCTATAGCAAGCTGTAGAAATACATTTAGCAAACAGTAGGAGGGGTATTGAACAGGAGAATAGCATTGGTGTCAGAGATGAGTTATGTGCATCATCATTATTATTCAGTCATTAGAGCATTATTTATTTTATTTCCTTTAGACCCAGTGCTCTTTCATGTGTCTAGTTTTGAAATCCAGATTTGAAAGCATGATCCAAATTTTAGAGAGGCTCTCCCCACTTTTTTCCACATTTAAGAACCACCTACTTAAAACACCCAGAAGATTTGAACATAAAAACACTAGTCATACAATACAGATTTATACTGACCCTGGACTTCAGAAAAGCAGACTTCAGCTCACTAAGGGAACTTATGGGCAGGATCCCCTGGAAAGCCAGTCTGAAGGGGAAAGGAGTCCAGGAGAACTGAACTGGCTGTACTTTAAAGAAGACTTACTGAGAGTGCAGGAACAAACAGTCCCAAAGTGCCGGAAGACTAGCAAATATGGCAGAAGACCAGCTTGGCTTAGCAGGGAACTCTTCAGTAAACTAAATCACAAAAAGGAAGCTTATAAGAAGTCAAAACTTGGACAAATAACTACAAAAGAATATAAGAGTATTACTCGGGCATGCAGGGATGAAGTCAGGAAGGCCGAAGCGCAGTTGGAGTTGCAGCTACCAAGGGATATGAAGGGTTTCTACAAGTATGTTGGTAGCAAGAGGAGGATCATGGAAAGTGTGGGTCTTTTACTGAATGGGGGAGGCAGCCTAGTGACAGAGGATGAAGACAAGGCTGAACTATTCAATGCCTATTTTGCCTCAGTCTTCATGGGCAAGGTCACCTCCCAGACTACTAAACTGGGCAGCACAGTTTGGGGAGGAGGTGAGCAGCCAACACTGGTGAAAGAACAGATTAGAGACTATTTAGAGGTGGACATATACATGTCCATGGAGCCAAATGGGATGAACCTGAGGGTCCTGAGGGAGTTGGCTGATGTGACTGCAGAGATGCTGGCCATTATCTCTGAAAAATCATGGCTATCAGAAGTGGTCCCAGATGATTGGAAAAGGTCAAATGTAGTACCCATATTTAAGAAAGGGGGAAAGGAGGATGAGGGGAACTACAAACCAATCAGCCTCACCTCAGTCCCTGGAAAAATCTTGGAGCAGGTCCTCAAGGAATCCGTTTCTAAGTACTTGGAGGAGAAGAATGTGATCAGGAACAGTCAGCATGGACTCAACATGGGTAGGTCCTGCCTGACTGACCTGATTGCCTTCTATGACAAGGTGACTGGCTCTGCAGATGCAGAGACACTGCTGGATGTGGTGTACCTTGATTTTAGCAAGGCTTTTGATAAGGTTTCCCACAACCATCTCCCAGGCAAGCTGAGGAAGTATGGGCTGGATGAATGGACTCTAAGGTAGATAGAAAACTGGCTGGAGTATGAGGCTCAGAGAGTAGCAATCAATGACTCAATTGTCTGGTTGGTAGCCAGTATCAAGTGGACTGCCCCAGGGGTCAGTCATGGGGCCAGTTTTGTTCAATGTTTTCATCGATGCCCTAGAAGATGGCACAGAGTGCACCCTCAGCAAGTTTGCTGATAACACCAAGCTGGGGGAGTAGTAGATATGCTGGAGGGCAGGGCTAGGATTCAGAGTGACTTAGACACATGGGAAGATTGGGCCAAAAGGAAGCTCCTGAGGTTCAACAAGGACAAGTGCAAAGTCTGGCACTTAGGGCAAAACAATCCCATGCACAGGCTGGGGGCTGACTGGCTGGGCAGCAGCTCTGCAGAAAAGGACCTGGGGGTTACAGTGGACAATAAGCTAGATATAAGCCAACAGTGTGCCCTTGTTGCCAAGAAGGCTAACAGCATACTAGGCTGCATTGGTGGGTGTATTGCCAGTAGGTCAAAGGAAGTGATTCTTCCCCTTTATTCAGCACTTGTGAGGCCACATCTGGAGTACTGTGTTCAGTTTTGGGCCCTGCATTACAGTAAGGATGTGGACAAATTGGAGAGAGTCCAGAGGTGCATAACAAAAATGGTTCAGGGGCTGAGGCATGTGGCTTCTGAGGACAGACTGGGGGAACTGGGTTTATTTAGTCTGCAGAATAGAAGACTGGTGGGGCGGGGGCGGGGCGAGGGGGATTTAATGGCAGCCTTCAACTACCTGAAGGAGGGTTTGAAAGAGGATGGAGCTAGCCTGTTCTCAGCGATGGCAGATGACAGAACAAGGAGCAAATTGTAGAAATTTTATGTTAGATATTAGGAAGAATTTTATCACTAGGAGGGTACTAAAACACTGGAACAGGTTACCCAGAGAGGTGGTGGAAGCTCCATCCTTGGAGGTTTTCAAAACCAGGCTACACAAAGCTTTGGCTGGGATGATCTATTTGGGGATGGTCCTGCTTTGAGGAGGGGTTTGGACTAGATGACCTCCTGGGGTCCCTTCAAACCCTCATTTTCTATGATTCTATGATGATTCCATTTCACTAGCCCCAGTGAGTGATTATAAAAGAATATAAGTAATGAGAAAATCTGATTGGTAAATCTTGTTGTATAATTCATCTCTGGGTTACTCCCTTAAAATGACAAACTAACAAACATGGCAAGTACATTTCCCCCTGAATGACTGAACTGATAGTTCCTAGTGAAGCTGTTGTGTCCCCAGAGGTTAAGGCTGAAGGCAACTGATAATGTGGATGAAATATCAAAAACCTAAAACCTCATTCTGGGAGGATTCAGCCTGCTAGAGCCTAGAAATACGTTGTTAATCTTGGCAAGAAGAAAGTATTTTCAGGAAGGCTAAAAATTGCCGTGTTCCTACTCAGATAGTAAGACCCAACTCGAACTGCGTTATGTATAACAATGAAGCAGATAAAATGCACACTTTTTTAATTGAAAAGGCACAGACAGTAACATAACATATGGACTTGGAAAGGGCCAGATTCTGCAGTTATTTTTGACACTGAATAACAACTTACTATGCAAGTCACACTTGTGAAGAAAATGGAACACTTCAGGAACCAATATGTTACTTCATGTAAGTAAGGTCATCTCTACCCTGAAAAAAAATATTAAATAAAGCATGTTAAATTCATTCTCTAACATGAATTTAAAACATATTTAACATGTTTTCTAACTTGATAGATTTTCCAGTGTAGAAGAGGCAAAGGACAGAAGAGTCTGGTTAATCACCTGGTTCAGAGTAGCAAATTTAGGGCACCTAATATCTCCTGTGAATTGTACAAGGCAACAATGTTTAGCACACTAAGAACTGATGCTGTAATAATAATTATTTGCAACAGGGTGGACATTGTACAGTGTGGCAAGCACCAAGCTCAACTAAGAGGCATAACAGAGAAGAACTAAACGAGTTTTATTGTGGAGCAGTAGACAAGTATCTGCAGTCCTTTAACCTCTCTAACTAGCTGGCTACTGCCTAATTGGGAACACCATTTCCCATTTCCCAACTGTTCTAAATTAGGGAGCATCTCTAAATTATAATGTTTATCACTTCACATGGTATAGCATAAGGTGAACTACATTAGTATAGTGTTACTGGTGAAGATTGAGGCTTTGCTAAGTTACCTACAGAAAACTACTATTTTTATAATAATATATACATTGTAGAATCCTAATATCATATAAAATTAGGGTTGGAAGGGACTCCTGGAGGTCATCTAGTCCAACCACCTGCTCAAAGCAGGACCACCCTCAAATATCATCATCTCGGCTAAGGCTCCTCCAAGGATGGAAATTCTACAACCTCTCTGGGTAGCGTGTTCCAGTGTTTTACTACCCTCCTGGTGAGGAAGTTTTTTTCCTAATATCTAACCCAAATTTACTTTGTTGCAGCTTGAGACCTTTGCTCCTTATTCTGTCATCTGCCACCACTGAGAATTGTCTAGCTCAATTATCTTTCTACCCATACTTTAGGTACTTGAAAGCTGTTATTACATTGAGGTGAATTATTTAATTACATGAGTTCTAGAACTCTAAAAACTCTTTTTAATCTTAGGAAAATCCAGCTCAGTGCTGTGTATTAAGAATTTAATTCTCTCCCCGCCCCTAAAAAAAATTCACAAAAAGCATACGTTTTGATGAATAGTTTAATTATATTTTTTGATGTTACACAGATTTTATAAAAAATACTGTAACTTACATAAATCTTAATGAGAAATATTAATGAACTTTCACCATAGGACCTATGAAATTATTCCCTCTGCTTGCATATTTAAGCTATTTTACCTATATTTTCCCCTTTTTCTTTTAAAATATGATTATTTAATAGTAATAATTGAATACTATGTCTACTATCTTTATTTTTCTAGCTAGTCACTATCAAGGGTCTAATTACCTATTTCTCTTCCACCAGCCCATTTGAAGGAGGAAGGCCCAATGCTAAGAAATTGGGAAAAAGTAATTAATGTTTTACAGTCAGGTCTCCAACTGCCATAACAACCATAGCAGAAGCTTTCATATTGTGTCCCCTGTCAGATTCCATTGAATCAGCTAAATTTTCATAAATACCTTGTCATCAACTTTGATGACAAGGAAAGAAGAAGAAGATGAAGAAGAGGAAAAGGAAGAAGTCATCAGGTCTCCCAATCATTCTAAGCTTAACTAAATTTAGTATCTCTGTTTCAATCACTCCTGACAGACAGAGCTACTTGAGTAGCTCAGGCTTTGCACTGCAGCTCTTTTCTTTGGATAAGAAGACTTAAAATGTCTTTCTCTGAGGCGGTCATAACAAAATGTCTTAGATTTTCTCCTTTATCAGATGAGGAAAATCAAATTTGAACTAAGGCAAAACATATCCACAGAAGTGAACTTGAGGATTAGAGTCCTCTTGGCAACCTCCTGTTTTTAGAGTTGGGAAGTTCCCAATTTCCCCCCTAACAGAATTGGAAGTCTGATACTGTTCAAAACCCAGGGTATCTCAGGGTGGCAAAAGGAAGAGGGACCTGGCTTCCCTCTCCTTCCCCTACTCTGGAGAAGTGAGAGGGACCTGACTTCCATTCAGTAGTCTCTGTTTGCAAACTTTATTCCTAAATCAAGGAAGCTCATTTTATGCTGGGAAAGTCATTTGTAATAAGTGTCTTTCTGTCTCCAAGACAGGAAGTGAGGGAATCTCACGCATCATTGGAGTCGCATGGTTGCAGAGAATAGCACTTTTTTCTTTCCAAGGTCAGTTAGAAATTTTGTACATCTAAACCTCAACTCTCATAGAGCTTGAATCAAGCCCTTTCACAGGACTGCTCTAGTATTTCCCATAGAATGCAAGGAAAAGTCTATCTCCTCCCCAGTTTTTTTCTTTGGAGGTCTCTGTGTGAGCTCAACATGGCAGCTATGCTTCCTGAGGGTGTCTGTTAGGCCTGTGCAAAGCAGCTAGTATTCGCTTGGGATTCGGATTCAGCTGATTCGGGGAAAAGTGACTTGATTCGATGATTCGAATCACTGTCCTGAATTGATTCAGCTGAATCTGATTTGGAGATTCAGTTGTTGCCAAATCTCTGAATTGTCCAGGCCCATTCCTTGCCCACCTTCCCAGCCTGGCAATGGCTGTCTCGCCTGCCCCAGCTCCCAGCACTTTGTAAAAAAATGCCCTGCTGCCCCCCAATGTCCCACGCCACTTGGGGGACTCTGCATGAGCCCCCCACCTGCTGTCCGAGCCCCCGCATGGCTGCCCTGCCCACCCTAGCTCTAGTCCTTTAAGAAAAAAAACCCAAACCCCCCAGACTCACTGTTCCTACCTGGTGGGGGGCAATCTCCACTGTCCCCTGCTGTCCTGTACCATGTGGGGGGCTCTACATGAGCCTCCCAAAGCCCTGAGGCTTCTGCAGGAGCAGTGAGTCCTGGGGATTTTCTTGGATTTTTTTTGTCTTAAAAGGCCAGAGCTGGGGCAGGCGGGCAGGGCAGCCATGGGGGTGGTCAGGGGGGTCGTGGCAGAGCCCCCCCCCCCATGCAGCATGGGTCAGTGGGGGGCAGTGGGGTCACTCCCCCACCAGTACCACCCGGTGAGTGGGAGCTTTTCTTTAAAGGGCTGGGAGCTGGGGCAGGCAGGGCAGCCATGAGGGGACTAAGGGAGTGGGTAGGGGGGGCTGGGGGAGCAGGCATGGGATGGGGCCTGGCAGGGGTCCCCCCCATGGTCCCCTCATCCCCCCTTCAGCCCCCCATCCCCTGCCCCCTACTAACCAGCTCCAAGTCTGGCTGCAGCTCCCTGCTGCAGCCACTGGGGACTGCCCAAATCATCAAAGCTGTCTGAATCCTTTCTGAAGATTTGAAGAGCTTCAGATCAATTTGGACCTTTTAATTGGTCCCCTGATTCAATTCAGATTCGCAGATTTAGCCACTGAATTGGGCGGAATCTCCTCCAAATCGAATTAGCACCCAAAGCTTCACACAGCCCTAGTGTTTGTCTGATGGCGTTCATCTCCCAAGTACACGCATGCCAGCTCCCAGCAGCTTCTTCATGCTCCATCTTAGTAGATGATTATTCTTCTTAGAAAGATCCCAAGCATAGGAATCTATTCCTTTTAACTTGGAGAAAAGATAATTTGCCTTTAATTTTTCTTACCAGAAGGTGTATGCTTTAATAAGTTAACACTCAATCGCCCACCTTTCCTGAGTGCTTAGGAACATATATTGGCATCTCTGGATGCCTTCTACCTTTTTGCTGAAAATGAACTGACAGCTACATGCACCAAGGGACTTCTGAGCCCACTAAAGAGGGACAGAATGTTCTACCCATTTAGACAGAGAAATAAGCAGACCTCAAAACTTTCTAGTTTGGGGAATTTCTATCCAGGTATGTGATAGAAGTACAGACCCAAGGGTGTGACTCTTTTACAAGTTTTACAATCTATCACAAAGGAAGAATTATAGGCAGGTATGTGTGTACATTTCTTTGTCTTCTTTCTACCGTCCTCCCCTGGCTTCTAGTCCCATGCTGCTTCTCTGTCAGCTGCCAGGAATATTAAATATTGCTTCTCATCTCCTCTACTAAGAACTTTAATATTCTGTGGACTGCAGCTCTTCTTTCAGGCTGTTAAAGCAGTCTGCATTGTTATATGTAACAGATATGTGTCTTACAGTTTATATGTAAGAAAAGGGCCAAACATCTGAAATTTTCTTTAGGCTATCATAGATGGTAAAGGGCATTTTTGAGCTGCCAGGTTTTGGAAATAAATTGTGAGGAAGTAAAAACTTAAGTTTTTAATAGCTGTTTGCATAAATAATTGGTGGCATAACGAATCAGTTTGCATATGTGGCATGCATAATCTGTTTGTATAGATAATCTGCCAAAAATTGAAAACCTCTCTCATAAAAAAGATGCTATTTTTTCATACTGGTCTGTTGATAACTAAGCTCTTTTTATTAGAAAAAGAAGTTGGTGATTGCTTTTAAAAACATTATTTAAATGATCAGAGATTTTTTATAAAAAATGTGGTAATTATTCATTATCCTTGGAAAAGCTTGCTTCTGAGCAAAGGACTTAGGTTTATGCCAAAAACTTTCAGAGAAAAAAAAATACCACCAGCTTTAGCAATCTGTGTTCTTGATAAAAGCAGTGTTTTTCCTAAGTACTGTGAAAAAAGTAATTCCCTGAGAGTCAAAAGACCTCCTACAGCTCAGCAAATTAGACTGGTTTCAGTGTGGTAGCAGCACAATTCTGCAGCTAGGAAACTTAGTCTTTATACCATTGTCTTTTTTTTCCCCAGTTGCATTGCCCACACTTCCTATGGTTTTATTTCATTACAGTTGTGCTACACTAGAGAGATGATTCTCATCACCACTGTGACTATGGTGCTTATGACATCTCTGGTCTCTGACACACCACCTACAAGCAATGCTAGCAAACTATTCCATTTTATTTATGTATTTATTTATTTATTACTGTTTTCCTATAAAGAAAAGGGGCTAAGACACTTGCTGCTATTTCATAATTTTTTAGGTATACTGTTGCAATGAACTCTTCATTTAGAGCCAAACTTGATGGAGTAACAAGAAGTTGCCCTTTTTTATAGGTATACTAGCAGAAGGACCTGTTCTTCACCCAGGTCATTATTTTTGTAATTGCAGTGTTTGTTTATTTTCCAAGAACTGAGTACAACATATTTAGGTAAAAAATAATGTTTATTTTTAAAGAACGTGGTACAAGATATTTAACATTTAATATTTAACACGGAGCGCCATTTCAGATGACATCCAAATGAATGATCTTTATTGTAGAACTTCTTTGTAAACAATGTTCGCAGTGTTTCTTCTTGGCACCAGTATATACATCCCTCTTCAACTACCAACTCTGGAGCAAGCCACATATAACTGTACATGTGAAAAGCAGTGTTCCCTTAAATAGTCACTGGCAGCCCCAAAAAGGGTCAAGTGAAAAATAACCCACCTATAATTTTCGTCAGGTGGTATTCAGTGATCTGTATATAAATATGTAGACATAGATATACATAGATATAGATATGCGACTGTTGTATAAGTTCTGAGAAAGTATAGGAGTGCTTTTTCATGCTGTCTCACATGCTTGGTAGGACACCCTGTAAACATTCGCAGCAGCATATCATCCTCTTTCCAACCCCCGTCAAGTCATGCCTATAAAAAAAACTTTTCAACAGTCAAAACAGTAGCTTGCTAGTATACTGAAACCACTACTTATCATGCTGACAAATACTGACTCTTCTTTCTTTGTTCTTTCCTGTCTGCCTATGTCTGTATTTTTTCTCAGGTCCTGTATTGTGAATGTAAGCTCCTTAGGGAAGTAACTATATTTTGGTTCTGCGAGTGCACAGTGCCTACAATGGACTCCTGGTCTGTGGCTGAAGTCGCTAGGCATGACAGTAATAGTAAATAATTTAATAGTAAATAATTATACTTAGTAAAGTGGCCCCATATATATTTGTTTCAGGGGTGAACCAAGGAAGGGCACTTGTCTTTTATTTGATTCTAAATTACGTCTGAACCATTCTGAGGGATCCAGTCTATCACAACCTTGGAAAGCAATGTGGATCTGGAGATTCATACTTTTCAGAAGGCAAGAAACCTCAATAACTAACCTCAATTAGTTATTGAGGTTAGCAATGGCTGTTAGCCACTCAGTCGTGTAAGTGATTCCAAGAATCAGAGAGATGCTGTACAAATCTTAGGGCAAAATCCCTTATTTCATAATGAACCCCCTAATTAGCTGTCTAGTTATTGGATCTGAAAAAATAGGTGTTTAATTAAGCTATAATAAATGGCTTTCTAAATTCAACTTGGTGTCCTATTCTACATGGTTATTTAAAAATTAATTGATTGGAGATAAGTGTCACAATGAAAACTTTGTAGGTTATTCTTCTGTATTTGAGGTATAACCTGTACTTGGGCTAACGCTGATTAAAGAACCTTCTATGAAACTGTGAATTATATCAATCTAAAACAAAATGTTTTGCAAACAAATGTATACCAGTTTTCCCATATTTACCTCTCCCTTTAATTAAATCCAGTTTTCTGAAGAAGTCGTCTTATTTTGAGAGAGAAATCACAGAAGTTGAACACTACATCAGCTTAGCTTTTTTTGCTTGCAGTAGACTTAAGGTGTTATGTTAGGAATCAGAGCTCCCACGGAAAAGCATCTGTTCTGACAAATTCATTTTAGAAAAAAAATGGGAAAAAATGATGTAATGTTTTGACATTTTTCCCAAATTAAATATTTTGATTTTCATTTTTAAATGATTTTTTGCTTTAAAATGTGAGCTGCCATATTTCTTAAAATAAAACAGATTGAAATCAAAACAAAGCCTTTTGAAACCGTCAAAAAGATGTATTTTAACCTGAACCAAAAATTTGGGGAAGCAGAGGCAGGACTTTAGCTCCCACTCCTGTGTGGGATACAGGAATATTTTAACACTGTATTCAAAGTGCCCTGCCACTGGCAGGGCAGTTTCTACTGGAATAATCAATTTTCCCCCTAACAGCTTTAGAGCACACTTTGATCTTTCTGGCTTCATCCCCACAAGCAGAGGTGTGAGATTGCCACGGGGAAAAAAAGTAGTCACAAATTTAACTCCACTGCTTTTTGCCCCAGTGCATGCCTCTGAACATGGGGTTAACAAAGGGGAAAAATGCTTCAGATGGGGTTGGGGAGGCTGGGGCTAGCACCTGGGCAGCAGCAATCTGGGCACTCAGAGCCTAGCCAGCAACCAGAGTATGGCTCTGGCAGCCAGGCTCCATGTGCCACCCAACTTTTTCCTGGCACAGGGTTTTTTTTTGACATGGGGATCTCCTGGTGTTTAAAACACCTGGCATGCCGCAAATTAGCAGCATGGTAAACAACTGCATGTGTGATGTATGAAGTTTGCTGTGCTGCAGATGAATCTGTGGCATTGCAGACTGCATGTACCTGCTCATCTGGATGCGCCCTCTTTGTTTACGCATGAGTTTAGTTCTGTTTCTGGATACCACTGGAATGAATTTTCTATCTCACTTTCAATGGCTTTCATTTGATTTAATCAGTCTGCATCTTTGGTGACTTCAGTATCCTAGAACAGTAAGCAGAGTAATTGAGAATGATCTCAGAAGCCTGTATCAGATGAGAAATAAGCAATTTGCAGATGAATATCTCATGAAGGCACAATTTAGATCAAGACCCTCTAAATGACACTTTTGCCATAGCAGCTGAATTGTTCGCAAGCTGGTGAGCTCCTATGTATAGACCCTTCAGTTAAGCTATCCTGGTTCTGCAACTCTCTGCTCTGTAGCGATGTGGGTGGCCTCCCTCAGACAGTGGGTGGCCATCTATAGACCTCATTCTTGGACCTTCACAGTGCATTCCTGGGCCTGGATGGCTCATTCAAGTGCAGCAGTAGCTCGAGTGCAAGCAGTCACCACCCTGTCCATTCTAACACACAACATCGAGGATCCCCTTTGTTCCTCATTTCACTGGCACCATCCATGCACATTTCCAGTGCTCTGCAGGTGTCTGGATGAACATCCTGAATCCAGCAGCTCGGGCTCCATGACTGGGCCTCCTGTGCACAAATGCACATACTGAAGACAAGACAGACACCGAGGGACCAATTGCGAGTCCCCTGTCCAGAATTTTTCTCCCTACCCGGGGCTGGAAACTGTGCAGCTGCTCACAGCCTGGCACCAGTCATGTCATGCAACACCTGCATCCTGCCTCCCAGCTGGAAAAACCCAGATGCCTGGGATCCATCTCCCTGTTTTGAGCTTAGAGGACTGTGGACCTGCGTGTCAGGGCCCAGACGGATACGTCTTCTCCAGTTCTCTGGGAGGAGAGGGAGAGAGGCAGGGAGTGGAAGGGTTTTTACTAGGGATATTTTTTCTCATTCTTGCTGTGGTTTACCTGCAGCCATGCTCATACCTAGGTGCTCTGTCAAATGGTACCTGATGGTGTGCCAGTGCAACCCATAGTTGTGACTGTTGCTTATACCTCAGATGCAGGGCTTGAAAAAAGCTTTCAGTGTCTTTCGGGGTATTTTAGGATGCATATTTGCACTAGGTAGATCTACGTCAACATGCTGGCCTCTCTCAGGAAAGCAGTGCGACCTTGAGGGATGGGGTGGGCAGTTTTAACCAGATTTATGGTTACACTCAATGCAGACTGGTAAAAACAGGAGAGAGTAACAACCCTGGTACTTCATCTTAATTCCAGACCAGTGGTGTGGGGGGTTGGGAAGGAAAGGGTCTTTTAAAAGCACAAGGGCAGTGGGGAGCATCAATAAATCAGTATCATGAGTTTTCCACTTGGACAATTGTTGAGCCAAGAGCACACTGCATATCAGAGTAGGCAACCCCATCCTTCCCCATGAGCATACTCCAACCTGCCAAGGAGTCACATTAAACTGTTGCCTCACCTATAAGCATTCAAAAGGTCATCAGTAGATATTTAGCCTTAAGACATTTAGTCAGCATGACATAGGGTGCCAACTTCAGTGTGCTCAGAACCACCACACTTGAAATGGTATATGCCCCAAGAGATTACTGTTCTCCTGTGTGGTCCAGAAGATATTGCACTAAAAAGCCCGACACTGTACTTAACAGTGCACAGGGACTCATAACTGGCTACACAAATTATACACACATACGGATGTATTCCCTGCACTATGGGGCATTAGGCCAAGTAACATAAGAAGACAGCCCTAACTGGTCCCTGGTTGTCAGGTTTTTGGGCCCTTGGAGACCCCAGCAGGCCACATACAGTAGCTTTGATAAAGGGTAGGGTGAATGGAAATGAAATGATTGTTCAAAGTAATCCAGTCTGGAATCTATTCCTACAGCATTTTATATCAACACCAAATGAGTCTCCCACTGGGAACAACCTTGACAAAGAAGTGTAGGTCAAGCTGAACAGGCTGAGATCTGGATACAGATGCTTCAAAACAACACTGTACAAGATGAACATCTTGGACAGTCCCTTGCATGAATGCAATGTCCAGCAAACAGCACAGCATTTAATGAAAATGTTCAATCTTTAAAAATGCCCAGATGAGGAAGATGGAATCCACACATTTAGCAATAATTGTAGACAGTGGGTCATAGCTTGCTGGAGGGCACAAGAACGGGAGGCTAGAGCTGGGGCGTCGCCACTTCAGGTCACAGGGCTCGTGAGTGGGGTTGGCGCAGCACTCGGGCAGAGGAGGCAAGCTCTAACTTAGGCTAGACCAGTGCCCCATGAACGGGGTTGAACGACATGCTGCAATACTCCATGGGATGTTGGTGGAATGTAATGTACTGTGAGTTATAATGGGCTTCAGGAGGTCATCTAGTCCAACCCCCAGCTCAAAACAGGACCAGCCCCAATTAGATCATTTCAGCCGGGGCTTTGTCAAGCCAGGCCTTAAAAACCTCCAAGGATGGAGATTCCACCACCTCTCTAGGTAACTGTTCCAGTGCTTCACCATATTGAGAAAATATACAATCTAAGCTTCCCTTTTTGCAATCTGAGACCATTGCGCTTTGTTCTGTCATCTGCCACCACAGAGAACAGTCCAGCTCCATCCTCTTTTGAACCCCACTTCAGGTAATTGAAGGCTGTTATTAAATCCCCTCTCAGTCTTCTTTTCTCCAGACTAAATAAGCCCAGTTCCCTCAGTCTTTTCTCATAAGTCATGTCCCCTCAAGGCATCTCACCATTTTTGCTAGCCTCCACTGGACTGTCTCCAATTTGTCCACATCCTTTCTGTAGAGGGGGAACCAAAACATCACACAGTACTCTAGATGTAGCCTCACCAGGACTGAATAGAGGGGAATAATCACTTCCCTTAACCTACTGGCAACACATCTACCAATGCAGGCCAGTATGACATTAGCCTTCTTGGCAACAATGGCACACTGCTGGTTTATATTCAGTGTATTGTCATTGTACCCCAAGGTCCTTTTCTGCAGAGCTGCTGCCCAGCCAGTCAGTCCCCAGCCTGTACTGGTGCATAGGACTGTTCTGTTCAAAGTGCAGGACTTCGCATTTGTCCTTGTTGAACCTCAGGAGCTTCCTTTTGGCCCAATCCTCCAATTTGTCTAGGTCACTCTGAATCCTAGTCCTACCTTCCAGCATATCTACTACACCCCCAACTTGGTGTTATCAGCAAACTTGCTGAGGGTGCACTTTAAGCCATCTTCCAGGTCGCTGATGAAAACATTGAACAAAACCTGCCCCAGGAGTGACCCCTGGGACACTCCACTTGATGCCAGCTGCTAACCAGACATTGAGCCATTTCTTGCTACTCTCTGAGCCTGATGCTCCAACCAGTTTCTATCCACCTTAGAGTCCATTCATCCAATCTGTACTTCCTTAGCTTGCCTGGGAGATTGTTGTGGGAGACCGTATCAAAAGCCTTGCTAAAATCAAGGTACACCACATTCACCGGTCTCCCTGCATCCGCAGAGCTAGTCACCTCATCATAGAAGGCAATCAGGCTGGTCATGCATGACTTGGGACTGAGGTAAGACTGACTGGTCTGTAGTTCCCCTCATCCTCCTTTTTCCCTTTCTTAAATACGGTCACTATGCTTGACCTTTTCCAATCATCCAGAACTCCTCCTCCAGTCAGCAACACGGAAGTCCTTGACTTCAGGAAAGCCGACTTTGACAAGCTCAGGAGGCTTGTCAGTGAGGCCCTACAGGACCATGACCATGGAGAAAGGGGAGTTCAAGAAGAGTGGCTGCTCCTCAAGGGAGCGATCCTCAATGCACAAACTAAGTCTATTCCATCTTGGAGGAAAGGCAGCAAGAGGGCACAGCAGCCCCCCTGGCTCTCCAGGGACCTAGCAGACCTCCTGAGGCTAAAAAGAAAGGCCTACAAAGGATGGAGGATGGGAGTCACCTCCAAGGAGGATTATTCTGCACTGGTCCGGTCCTGTAGGGAGCTGACCAGGAAAGCCAAGGCTGCAACTGAACTCCAGCTAGCTTTGAGCATCAAGGACAATAAAAAGTCCTTTTTCAGATATGTGGGGAGCCGGAGGAAAAGCAGGGGCAACGTTGGATCCCTGGTGAACCAGATGGGGCAACTGACAACTGACGCCCAGGAAAAAGCCAACCTATTAAATAGGTATTTTGCATCGGTCTTTCATCAGCCCCATGGGACGCCCATGCCCGCTACAGGGCCGGGAAGTCCGGGTGAGGGTGATCCCCTGCCCTCCATTAATGCTGACTTCATGAAGGAACATCTTGAGAAGCTGGATACCTTCAAGTCAGCCGGCCCTGACAATCTTCACCCCAGGGTACTCAAGGAGCTGGCGAGCATCATAGCCCAGCCTCTAGCGCGGATCTTTGAAAACTCTTGGTGCTCTGGTGTAGTGCCCGAAGACTGGAAGAAGGCCAACATTGTGCCTATCTTCAAGAAAGGGAGGAAAGTGGATCCGGCTAACTATAGGCCCATCAGCCTGACTTCTATCCCGGGGAAGATCTTAGAAACGTTTATTAAGGAGGCCATCCTTAATGGACTGGCCGACGCCAACATCTTAAGGGATAGCCAGCATGGGTTTGTTGCGGGTAGGTCTTGCTTGACCAATCTCATTTCCTTCTACAACCAGGTGACATATCACCTGGACAAGGGAGATGAGATTGATGTCATATATCTTGACTTCAAAAAAGCCTTCGATCTGGTGTCCCATGATCGTCTCTTGGAGAAACTGGTCAATTGTCACCTTGGGTCCTCCACGATCCACTGGCTGGAAAATTGGCTCCAGGGTCGGACCCAGAGGGTAGTAATTGATGGAAGTCACTCATCGTGGTGTCCTGTGACCAGTGGGGTCCCCCAGGGCTCTGTCCTTGGACCCATACTGTTCAACATCTTCATTAATGATGTGGACACTGGAGTCAGAAGCGGACTGGCCAAGTTCGCCGATGCCACCAAACTTTGGGGCAAAGCATCCACACCAGAAGACAGGCGGATGATCCACGCTGACCTGGACAGCCTCAGCAAGTGGGCGGATGAGAATCTGATGGTGTTCAACGTGATAAATGCAAGGTTCTCCACCTTGGGAAAAAAAACCTGCAGCATCCTTATAGGCTCGGCAGTGCTATGTTGGCTAGCACTATGGAAGAAAGAGACTTGGGGGTCATCATTGACCACAAGATGAACATGAGCCTGCAATGCGATGCTGCGGCTAGTAAAGCGACCAAAATGCTGGCTTGCATCCAGAGATGCTTCTCAAGCAAATCCCGGGACGTCATTCTCCCCTTGTACTCGGCCTTAGTGAGACCGCAGCTGGAGTACTGCGTCTAGTTTTGGGCTCTACAATTCAAAAAGGATGTGGAGAAGCTTGAGAGAGTCCAGAGAAGAGCCACGCGCATGATCAGAGGTCAGGGAAGCAGACCCTACGATGACAGGCTGAGAGCCCTGGGGCTCTTTAGCCTGGAAAAGCGCAGGCTCAGGGGTGATCTGATGGCCACCTACAAGTTTATCGGGGGTGACCACCAGTATCTGGGGGAACATTTGTTCACCAGAGCTCCCCAAGGGATGACGAGGTCGAATGGTCACAAACTACTACAAGATCGTTTCAGGCTGGACATAAGGAAGAATTTCTTTACTGTCTGAGCCCTCAAGGTCTGGAACAGCCTGCCACCGGAGGTTGTTCAAGCGCCTTCATTGAACACCTTCAAGATGAAACTGGATGCTTATCTTGCCGGGATCTTATGACTCCAGCTGACTTCCTGCCCTTTGGGCAGGGGGCTGGACTCGATGATCTTCCGAGGTCCCTTCCAGCCCTAATGTCAGTGAAATCTATGATAGCCATGAGTTTTCAAAGCTGATGGTCAATGGATCTGCAATCACATCAGCCAACTCCCTCAGCACCCTCAAATGCATCCCATCTGGCCCAATGGACTTGTACACATCCAGCTTTTATCAGTTGTCCCTAATCTGTTCTTTCACTAGTGTTGGCTGCTCACCTCCTCCCCAAACTGTGCTGCCCACTGCAGTAGTCTGGGAGCTGACCTTGCCAGTGAAGACTGAGGTGAAGAAGGCATTGAGCACTTCAGCCTTTTCTGCGTCTTCTGTCACAAGGTTGCCTCCCCCATTCAGTAAGGGACCCACGCAACTCTAATTGTGCTTTGGGCTTCTTGACTTCTCTGCATGCCAGAGCAATGCTTTTATACTCCTCCCTAGTTATTTGTCCAAGGTTCAACTTCTTATAAGCTTCCTTTTTGTGATTTAGTTAACTGAACAGTTCCCTGATAAGCCAAGCTGGTCTTCCACCATACTTGCTGGTCTTCCTGTGCATTGGGATAGTTTGTTCCTGCACTCTCAGCAGTCAGGTTTCTTTAAAGTACAGCCAGCTCTCCTGGTCTCCTTTCCCCCTGAAGATTAAATAAAAGCAATAACATTTTGATTTAAAAACATAACTGAGCAATTCTATCCACTCCCTCAGAGAAACTCAAAAGTAGACACAGCAGGGAAATAAAATGTTAACAGTAGATATGTAGGCAAGACCACTCATGGCTACCATATCTTGCATAGCATCTGGTTCATTGTGTAGTGATAGGTATTTATGGAGAGTGGACAGAGAGGAAAATAGCACAAGTAAATGACAGTATAGGACAGAGCTAGGGAAATAAATGGAGAAGTAGGAGAATGGAGGGAACGACAGAGATTAAAAGCTGTACTTACAATACAACTATAACATAAGCTGAAAGAAGACATGCAATGAAGGGGCAGAGGAAGGACATGAAGAGAGACAAAAGAATCAGTACTGGTAAAGGACCAGATCCTCAGTGCTAGCTCACCTTACAGAAAAGTTGTCTTAAAGTGTGCAGCTTAAATTTTCTCCTATATTTCTATGCCATTCAGTCCCGTTATTGCTATGCAGGAGACATGTTTGGAATCAAAAGGGTTTATTTGATCCTTGTTGGTCATAATAATCCTAACTTCTCTAATTTAAACAGGTTTTCATTTCACACCTACCAATGGCAAGTGATTAAGGAAGCAGGAAGGTGACCTATAGACGTTGCATCTTATTTTGAAGTTCTGGTTCACATCCACTTGCTAATTTAATTAACACAATGGTAAAAATTAAAATGCTACTAGTAGGTGACGTCTTCAGTTTATACAACCATTTTCCAATCTGACTGTTGGAAAAAGCAATAATTACAACTGCTTCCAAACGTTCTTAATTGGCAGCGATCAGTATTCCCTACACTGAGACAAAGACCTCTAATCAAAGATAAAAGGGAATGTGTTTTGAAATTTGCATCTATTTGTGTGTTTAGGAGAATGTTAATTGGGAAGGTGCTGAAGCTAACAATTCCCTGAGACCACTCATCCCATGAATTTTGTAGAAATGTGAGCATAAAATACATCCTTGGGACTGGAAACAGGACCTGGCAAAGATACAACTTTTTAAGATGTGGCGTTAGTATTCAGGACAAGACAATAGCACAACACATTCAGTGACAACAGAATATTTTGCAGCACTGTTTGTGATTACTTAAGCACCCAGGTAGAGAAATGGCATGTTGGCTTCTTTGCTACAGTTTTATTTGAGGAGTTAGTTGGAAACAAAGGGAGATAGAAATGACTTTTCATGTTCTACTTCATTGGAAATGTATAAGGAAACTGGACAATAATGAGATCTAATCAACTTTGGGACTGATTTATTTAAAGGATTTTGGTGAAGCTACAAGGAGTCGCTGTCCATAGATTCATACATGTTAGGGTTGGAAGGGTCCTCAGTAGGTCATCGAGTCTGCCCTGGGCAGGAAAGAGCGCTGGGGTCAGATGACCCCAGCTAGGTGTTTGTCCAGTCTCCTTTTGAAGACCCCAGGATAGGGAAGAGCACCACCTCCCTTGGGTTATGGTACCCAGGTTATTAAGTCTATAGCCACTAAAATTGTATCTAAAATTTAAAATATATTAATTCCTGGTAGCTTAATGTGCATTACTTAATGAGTTTAAGTAGACGTATAAGTGTATACAGTGTAAGCCACTATGGGGAACACAGGCCAGAGGTATAACTTTACACTTTTGACTATGGTGGTGTTGGGGAGCAGGAGGGGAAAGCAAAGAGGGAACAGGGGAGCACTTACTTCCTTGTGCAGGCTGCAGCAGTGACACAGGCTGCTACTGCCTTGGTGCCGACTCCTCCAGCATGGGCTGTAGCGCTGGTTCAGACTCCCTTGGGCCTGCCGTTCTGGTGCCCCTCCTGAACAGGGACCTAGGCCTAGTGCTAGTTACCCTCACTTCTTCCCAGGTTACACTACTGAAATAGGCAGCCATTTCAACCATGTAGGTCCTCTTGATTGCTATGGGACAATGCTTAAACTAAATTAAGCATGCTAATTCACCCATGCTAGAACAGCATGACGGAACTGTTTGCACCCCTATCTAGGTTTGTTACCTTGTTTTTAAGGAGGTGAGAATAATTTATAACTAGCTGATTGCACCTCAATAAAGATTGCTACCTTGCTGTCAATTATGTGCTGTAGGGAAAGAAAAGCCCTCAGTCCTAGAGGTTGCCTGATTGCTTTATATGTCCATGCCTTTCAGACAATTTCCTGGCTGCCAAATGAGCCCACCCTGTGTGCCTTAAATTGCATTTTTATAAACTTGTCTCTAGTCTAAAGAGAGCGCTCTGCTTTTATCATTTGCTAAACTAGTCAAGTTGTGTTACAGCCTTGGAGGGGTAGGGGGCTCAGTTAGTCAAGCATGTGTTAAAGATGGTGCCTAAACTAGATTTGTAAAAAAACCATTGGTATGCATTAGCTAAACTCACTCCTTTAAATCTTAATCTGGGCATTAGCCTCTGAATGGATTGGGCTGCCTGGTTAAAGACTTCCCATCACAAGAATGCACAGGATTTATGACAATAAACAAAGCTAATCTAAAATTTATACCAAGTTAACATTAGTTTGTAGAAATCACTGTCAGCCTCATGATCAAAGGGACAAATTCAAAGCTTTCTTTTATCTTGCATATTATATAAGGAATACACTAAAATAACAGCCTTACAGTCACGGTAGATAGGAAATTCAAAGCACAATGGAAGAGAGAGCTCAAAGTAAAAAGAGGAGAAAATACAATGAATCTTTTTACCTTAATTATAATTCTTTTTACAGATTATGTTAATTTCTGTACTGAATTATTTAACCAAACATTTAGGGATTGAATCAGAAACTAGATATTTGTTTAACTTAAGTGGCAGGGTGTTTAGTTTGCCCACAAACTTGGAGACATAGATTGAATAAATATTTTTTCCTATGGCTCAATTTGGTATAGCAGCTTTAAAACACAGGTTTAATTTTGTTTTTCATATAAGAGGCAATATAACCTACATTTTTAAAGAGACTTTTAAGGAAACAGTCATTGGGACCATTAGGATCAGTGTGGTCAATTCTAAAGCTTATTTTTACAAAGCTGAATATAGGTCTTTCATTATATCCAGGCACATAACGATGTTTTTTTCCAACTTTTATTTGGACCGTTCAGGATTTGTGATGTCCCCCCGCACAGGAATTATACAATCATAGAAGGGATCTCACAAGATTGTCTAGTCCAACCCCCTGCTCAAGGCAGGGTTGTCCCTGACTAAAATGTCCTAATCTATCTTCCCTTGAAAGTTTCCAGGGATGGAGATTTCACAGTTTCTCTAGGCAGCTTGTCCCAATATCTGACCACCCTCATAGTCAGAAAGTTTCTCCTAATTTCCAACCTAAATTGCCTTTGCTACAGCTTAAATCCATTGCTCCTAGTCCTGTCCCTGTGGCCACAGAGGTAAACCAATCTTTATCCTTTCCATAGTTACCTTTCAGGTACTTCCACACTGTTACCAAATCCCCCCTCAGCTTTTTCTTACCCAGACTAAATAATCCTAGTTTTTTCAGCCTTTTCTCGTAAGCCATGCTTCTCATGCCCCTAATTATTTTTCTTGCTCTCAGCTTGACTCTTTCCAATCTCTTCACATGTTTCAACCGATCCACAATCCAAATCCTTATCAAAACAGCTTGACCATACCAGAATTTCTTCAACAGTAGCCCCAAGGAGTTATAAGGTATGGAAAGTTTGAAGGTGAAAAAACAAGCTGCTTCTGAAGTGCGGAGCCCAAACCTGGATGCAATACTCCAGGTGAAGCCAGTGCTGGACAGAGTGGAAGAATTATTTTCCTTGATTTGCAAATGAGAGTCCTTGTAATAGAACCCATTATTCTGTTTGCCTTTTTTTTGCACCAAGAGCACACTGCTGGCTGGTTCATACTCATCTTATGGTCCACTGTAACCCCCAGCTCCTTCTCTGCAGTACTGTAGCCTGTCATTTTCCAATCAGTCCCCACCAATGATTTTAACTGATTGTAAATGAATGGTAAATATGTCTTTATTGTTATTTAAATGTTTATCTTGCATATTCTTATACACATGCTTGCTTTTATTCATAGGTACAGTCCTCTGGAAATCAAAGTAAGTGTATGCAAAACTGAGGCATTAGCAAATTTAACAGAAAACAGTTCAGTTTTTGTTCTTTCAAACCTTAAAAAAAAACATTTCAGTATAAGGAAAATTTTCTGTGAAAAAAAAATACTTTTAAAAGGCCATTTGCATCACAAAATATTTTGAAATGAAGTATTTAATCAGGCCCTGTTGTTACCTATCAATGCAGTCTAATTTTCTTTCTAAACTTTAGTCTGAGAATAGAGGCCAGTACACCTAAAAATATTTTTAAAATTATATAGTCCCCTCCTGTTCCAACTAAAGTCAGTGGCAAAAAAGTCTATAGTGAAATCAGTAGGATCCCAGCTGGGATTTCTACCTAGACACAGTCCAAATCCTTATTGAAACTGCTTGATCATACCAGAATTTCTTCAACAATAACTCCAAGGAGTTATAAGGTATGGAAAGTTTGAAAATGAAAAAATCAAGTTGCTTTTGAAGTAAGGAATCCCCCCCGCCTTACTTTTTTAGGAAAAAGTAAAAATTATAAATTTCTGGTAATCATCTGCTAACCTGTAAATGCACAGATCATTTATCTGTTTGTTTTTAAACTCTGCAGAGATAGTTATTGCCTTAAGAATAATTCTGTTACTTTTCTAGCCAAAGCAGTTTTCCAAGGCAAAGTTAAAGGAATGCTTTAATAGGCTTTTATAAGAGAAGCTGCCACCTCTATGCAATGTCAAAGGAAATAAACATCCCCATCAGTTCAGATGATGTCTGGTTGGACTAATATTTTACAGTTAATGACTGCATTCACAGCTACTTACAATCAACCCGTAATATTCTATTAGCATTGCAAGGTATTGCACCAGTTAACGGAAAACCCTGTTTTCTTTCACTAGGGTAAGTGGATTTGGAAGTAGAAGAGGTTGTATATGTATATCGTTTGTGAAGTAGATGAAATCTGCCCTCCTGGATATGGAATAGCAACAAATGGCACTGATGCATTGCTACAACCTTGGAGCTGTGGTCGATTCCATGGGTGTTGCAGGCCCATTAGATGTCTATCCAGGAGTTGATCACTGGATTTCTAAAACTTTGGATTCATCAGTCTTTTCTCAACCCAAATCTATATTTTTTTTTAAGATTTCCTAAATATCCCAGCAGAAATGTTTTACCTTCTGTCTCAAATTAACCATTTTGTTACATTTGGGAACTTCCTCTTTTGCTTTGAAAACATGGCCTGAACTTCAGTAGTATCATTCTGGATATTAACATACACTAAACCACTGCAACCACTGGTCCAGATGTATTATGTTTTGTTTAGTGGCTTGTTTAAACAGGATATGAATCTCTTTAGCTTAATTAGCTCAAGGCTACTGGGAAACTTACCCCAGGCATTGGCTTAGCGAGAGGGACGGCATGGAAAAAAATGCTGGCAGCAGCTGGAAGTGACCACTGCCCTTGTGTGTCACCCAGCTGCATTATGATGCCTCTGATGCATGTATTATAATCACTGCCAAATGGAGCCAACCCTAGAATTCAAGAAATACAGAAGAAAATTCTGGGATTGATTCCCGTGGTGAGCCCATGATAATAGTCCTGACATCTGCATAGGAGCTTACAGGAAAACCTAAGCTTCACCGTAAATGGTCTGGTATTTTGAGCCATGCTTTCTTCAGTAAACCTCTGCCTTCAAAATGTTTGTGTCTTGTTGTACATTAACTTATATCAATACTTAATGTTAATGGGATGTTATATATTCTATACCCAACACTTCAGGACTATATGTTTACCATAAAATGTTAGTTCAAGATGCAGTGTGAAATAATGAGAATGTCTGTTTTCTTTCAAGTCAAACACATGCAAAAGCATTAATACTCTTGCACATGATAAACTACTGCAGTCATTCTATAAATGGTGCTAACAATCTAGAAGTAAATAATCTCACCACACATTTCTAAAAGATGCTTGATAAAGGAACAATGTCCCTTAATTAAAACAGCCCACAGCTAGGTGCAAATGGACTTAGCTTTCCAAGATTTGCAAATAATAAACAGACTATCAGTTCAGTCTCCAAGCTTGGGCTGTTCATTATGTTCTGTATTTGTCTAATACTTGTCCTTTAATCATAAAATGAGGGAGTGCTGAACTGCTGCTTAGTGGGTGAAACCTATCTTTTAGTCCACATGTTTAGTCAACCCTTGGGCTCAAGATGGATAATATGTGAAGGTTTTTTGCAATCCCAGATGTCCCAGATGATATTTACACATATCACTTAAAATATCTGTGCTTTAAGGGTTTTTTTAAATATTTGCATTACTTAAATAGCCAGACAGCCAAATCAAAATTCAGTGTTATAAGGCCAGGTCAGCATTGTGGGTACAGCCAGTGCCAATCAGAGGTTCAGGGTATTTCATCCTGCCCTGGCTCCAGCTGATCCTAGTATAGGGCAACCAGGGTGGTGACAGGCTGTACCCACTCCAACTTTTAAAATCTCATATCTTCCTGTGTACCAGGTAAGCTTCCCCAGCCACTCATACTTAAGTTCCTAGTAGCATCAGACCCTGTTGTGCTACATAAACTTGTGCGTTTTGTCCCAAAGCTTTATACAAGCTAGAAGTTTCATTGTTTTTAAAAAATTCAGATTTTCACATTATGTTAGAGAGATTAGGTTGAATATAACTGACCCTAATCAAGGATTGACAGGTGGAATGCAAAATTAACCGGAAGCGTTTTCGGATAGGTTCATTTCTAAAAAAGGAAAAAAGTGATATTTTGTATTGGCCCACTGATTCTCAACCAGGATGCTATGACACCCTGGGGTACGATGAGATCCTTTGAAGGGTGGTGCAAGGTGTGAAGAGATTAGCAAGGTGTGAAGACAGATGAATAGGAAAGCTCACCCCTGCCTTCACTGCCCAGTCCCCCTGTAAGGAGGTAAGCAGTGAAATAAACGGGGTGCTGCTGAATTAAAAAAATATATGGAGGGGTGCCCAAAGCCTAAAAAAGGTGACAGCCACTGTACTAGCCTGAGAGGGGATTCTATCAATGGCATCCCAACAAGAAAATCTCATTTTTGTTCACCTACTTGGAAGGCATGTGGATAGATGGCATGATTTGATTTAGCAGAACTTCTTGGAAGAACAGGGGAAAAGAAGAATGATTAAGGCCCAGGGTTTTTGTCATGATGTGTTTTCTCCCACTGAGGGAAAAACCTACCTCTGGACTGGGACTTCAGTTTTAAATTTGACATTTATTTTTTCAATGCAGCTACCACTAAAAATAATTTGGAAATAGAGGAAGAGAAAAAAATGGCAATGGCAAGCAAGAAGGGCACTGTAAGAAAGGGTGAAAGCCAGGTAGATCATTCTAGTTTATTCAGTGAGGCTGTTGAACACTTCTTGGTGGTTTTGATCAGTAGGGGAAGAGGGGGGAGTGGGGAGAGTGGCTGGAGCAGTAGCCTGGGAAGGAAAAGGCTGCACTGTCCTCATCAGCACTGCTCCAGCTGGCACTGCCCCATGTGCTGTGGCTGCACAGATGTGTGAAGTTGTCCTGCTGTGCCTTTGGTTCTGATGCCTTAGGGTTGTGCACTTATTAAACTCCTCTGGTGTTACTTGTCAGAGAGGTAAGGTCTTAACACATCTAGGAATGAGATAACAGATGTTTTTAAGCAACTGTGTATGTTGACATGGGTGGGAAATGAAGGGGCTGTTAGGGCTGGCATCCTCATACTCTGGAAGTGATGAGGAAGGCATGTGTTTCAGAGGTGTAGGCCAGGAGCTGAATGATGAAGGGTTTTGAAAAGAAAAGACCAAAAGTTAAATTTGGTAAGCAGAGCTCTGAGGAACTAGCAGAAGGATTTGGAGGTGGGAATGCAGCTGGAGCTCTGCTTGTGTACCTCTGATTATTTTACTCAATACCAAAATGTGTAGTAGGAATGTTCTCAAAGCCATTAACAGTTCTGCATAGGCTCAAAGGGCCTCCCAGTCAAGGATTTCTTGGCTAAAGAGATATGTCTCCCCAAATACAGTTTTGTCCTTCGCTGTTTACATGCACACCCAGTTAATGAAAGTATTTCAGACATCCCCAAATTGCTTGCCAAGAAGGGAGGAGTTACACAGTGTGAGAGGTAGACAAATTGTGAATCTAATGTAATTTATTGTGACTTAGCCATTTACATGGGTGCCAGTCTTGCTTCTGTTCCCATCACCTGCCACAGGCATAGTTCAAGGGTGCAGATAGGACAGGTTTTGTACATATTTTGCACTAAATCAATGTGCACATTGGGAGAAGGTGACTAGAAATCCAATGAAATATATAAGTTGTTCAAAAAGGTTTATGAACATAGTTAATCACCACAGAACATTATCAGCCATTTGTGTTACTTAGTAACAGAACTTGTGGCTCTACTGTGCAAATTTAAATAATGATTAATCCCCCACCTACACAAAATAAAATAAATAAATAAATAATGAATTTAGCTAAAGAGCTGGTATTGTAGGAGCAACAATTCAGATATTTAAAATTCATGACCAAAGATTAAGTTATGCTAAGAAGGAATGTCCTTTATCACATAATCAGGGTTGGGTAGGAGTAAGGCTTTTCTAATATTGTGATTAATTCTGGAAAAAAAAGAAAAGAAAAGTGAGGCCTGGATTTATTTAGTGGAAATGTTTAAAAGGTTGAGGCTCGAGAGATTTTATTTTTCTAATGCTTTAGTGACCTTCATATGTAAAACCCTGAACTTGAGCCAAAAACAAAAGGGTCTTGTTTCTTTCTTGTGTTTTCTTTTCTAATTTTGATGCCTGAGTAAGATACAGCAACACATCCCAAGATAAACACACTTTCCTATTATTTGCAACCATACAGTCAGTGTTTTAACACTATAAGCAAAAAATAGATAAATTATGAAACTATTTAAAGATATCATATATAAAAAGCAGCTCATTTTATCTAACAAAAGATGTTGAGAACCCACTGATTACTGCCATCCACTGAAAGAAAAGGTGGCTACAAAGTCAGTGTGCTGTCTCCAAGTCAGAGAGAAAATTCCTAGCTCAAAGCTAACAAGTAACTTCCAAAAAGTCCCTAAACCCTCCTATTTCTGTTTAATTTAGTGCCCTGAAAAAAAGCACTTTGCCTTCAACGATGATTAAAAAATGGACCCGGGGAAGGGAATATGAGGAAAATCCTCCTCCACAGACTAAGAAAGCGTTATAGGAGCTGACCCACAACATTCATCCACTTCACCTACCATCTAATCACTATAATATTTAATTGTGGTTCTGGTGTTCAGTAGCAGTGGCATTCAGTTATAGCTGCATAATGGGTGTGTTCTGCAGGATATTGGATGCAGAAAACATGCATGAAAAAGCATAATTTCCTTGGGTATCCAATCTGTCTAGTAGAACTTATAATTTGTCCAGGTATTTCTGGAGTTGAAGGCAGGCAAGTCTCATGGCCATATTATCATTGAACCAACAAAAAAAGGGTGTTCTGTTAAACTTGGTTTTGAGAAGCAGCTGTCAGGAGCCAGGGCAGCAGGCAGTCTAAATTGTCCCCAGCTGGTTACCGCAGTGGGCCTGACTGCCAGTAGCCTAAGTACTTCCAGTTGGCCCCAGTTGCCTAGATGATAGGGCTGCCTGCTTATAAGCAGCAGCTTTTTAAGTCCCACTAGCAACTCTCTCTAGCCTTGACTTTCCAGCTTCAGGTTCTTAGTTTCCTTGTTCCTTCCTGTTGATTCCTAGTTGCTTGGGTTGCCTGTCCTGAGTTCTGCCTGTCTGGTCCTAGTTTCCCTGGGTCTTGTTTGTTGGCCTCATGCTTCATGGCTTCATACTTGTCCATGGTTTCTACCCGCTGACTCCTTGTTCCACACTTCAGCTCGAACCCCTTTACTTCAGACAGACTTGCTGATTCCTGACTCTAGTGCAGACCCATTTTCTAATGGCCAGCTCTTAGCTTCTGCCATTAGTTCAGCAATTGCCCACATCCTGGTTTTGCAGCCAGTTCCTCTAAACCCCAACTGGTGACTGGGTCCCTGTTGCACGCTCCTGACTCTCCTGGTTACTGGTTATGCCTGGGATGACTGCCTATGTCTTGGTCTGCTGTAGACTTCAGCCTCCTGACCCACCTCCTCCTAGTCCCCTAGTTCTAGTTGGGACCCTTGTTTCTTATCCCTGTCAGTTCATGATCCCCTGGGGTTTGCCCTTGTAGGGTCAAGCTCCAGATGCCTATGTCCCAGTTACATCCTTGGCACTAGTGAGGACATTATATAAAGAACTAGTTCCTATATGAAAAAAACCTTAGATTAAATGATCAATGGTTGATTGTATTTAAATCAAATACATAAACAAAAGTCAGCTTTTAACTAAGGGGAAACTGAGGCATTAAAGCAAAGCATAGCAAATTTAACTGAAGTTAGGAGAAGGCTGAGAATTTCTTTGTCAAGAGTGCAAAAGCTACCTTGACCTTCAGAAGGGAAAGGTCCCTTCCTGAAAAGATGTGTAGGGCAGAGCTCCAAACTTAATAAGATTTATAACCCACCTCACAAAGGATATTGGGAGTTAGAAAATGGCTTAGAATGAATGGAGAAAAGGTCTGAGCAAGCAGAGAAAACAGCAATTTGCAGTTATGTAAGACATTCGGGGAGGTTAGGGGATGGTTAGATCACATTAAAAATAGCCACCTGATGTAAGATAAGTGGGGAAGGCAGGGGACTAGTAGGAAGGGGTGGGGAGATTGAGGGGCAAGCAGGCTCAAGGGAATCAGGGGCGTCTACAACGGATTGGGGGGAGGGTTGCTGAGATCCAGGAATGAGCGGCATGATCAGAGGGGTTTGCAGGGTCTGCAGGGAGGGTTGGGGAGGGGCTCTCTCCCATACCCCCTGAGGACCAGGAGTTATTTTAAACCCCGCAACCTCCCACTCCAAGACAAACAGTCCCCTTGGTGAATCAACCCCTCTATCCTGCCCACCCCTCCCTCTACCCTGACTTACTTCCTTCCTCACTTCCTGGCACTGGCAAATGCTGATAAAGCTAGCACTGGGAGCATTTTGCAGGATGGAGGATTTGGTGGTGGGGTTACCATCTGGGGTGGGGAGAAGGGACTGAGGACCTAAAAATAGCCATGTGCCAGCGAGGGGGTAGAAAAAGCACAGCCCCAAGGCTGGAGCCAGTGATTGCATTTTCCCAGCCCTGGGGCTGTGCTGGGAACTATACAGAAGTTCAATTAGATAAATCTCACTGGACCTGAGCTCAGTTAGATTACCTTGGAAGTACACTGAATTTAGATCAGGTTAGCCATTTTTAGACCAGTCTAACTGTCCTGAACTGTTGTACAATTCACACATAGGTCTGCCTAACTAGTGTAAGGTCCTCACCTGGGCAAGCTAAATTAGATTGGGTTGCCATTTTTAACACAATCTAACCTCCTGCTAACTTCTCTGAATATCTGTACACAGCCCTAGTAGATAGAAGTGCCAAAGTCACGCGAATTAAACCTTGAAATGGAAATTAAAGCAGATAGCAAAGGATTCTTCTGCCATATGAATAAAACCTGGATGGGGAAAGAAGTAGTAGAGCCCCTATATAGTGAGGTTGGTGGACAGATTAAAGATGATCAGGAGTACATGAATACAGATGATGATGCAATGACTCGGAAGATTGGGTCAAATGAAGGAGAGCTAATGAAATGTTTTCAAATAGATGAGGGCCTGAAAATAGAGTTACCACATCTATGGTATAAACAAAACTCAAACAGCCTAATGCACTCATGAGAAGAAGATTGGATAATTTCTTCCCAGGGATTCTGAAAGAACTGGAACATGAAATAGTAGTATTGGTAGCAAAGGTTTTTAATGAAGGCAGAGACTTCCTCCTACAAACAGCTCTGTGAGTAAACACCAGAAAGGAAGAAATGCTGCTTAAGGCAAAGGACAGCACTGGCACCAGAATAAATAAACTGGTCATGAATAAATTTAGACTGAAAATGAAAAGAAGGTTTCTAAGCAACAGACCAGTCAAATTTTGGAACAGCCTTCCAATGGGAATAGCTAAGGCAAAAAACTTGACTACTGCTAAGACAGACCCTACTACATTTAGGAAAGGGATTGTAAACTGTAGTGTAGGGGATTAGATCCAGTGACCCAGAAGCTCCTTGTCGCTCTATACATCCAGTGAAAAAACAGCTGTGTATCTGCTTACTGCTGGTAAACTTGTCAAGGGCCATCTCAGTTTCTAATAGGTAAGTTGCTCACAAGGAGCAAGATGCAGGCAACACTGCCAGCTGGCTCAGATGTGCTTCTAGGGCATTCTGGGGGTCTTTGATTTTATCAGAGTTCATTCTTTTGTATTCATTCATTGTAATCCTGTGTAAAGCACCTATGTGAGCTAGTGCTGAATGGCGGTTAGCACTCCGGAATGCTCATGGTACAGAAGTCAGCAGTCCTGGTCCTGATGGCTCCCCTATCTTGGCTGAGTATAAAAAGTAAAGCCATTCTGTGAAGTGACAGGAGGATGTATGGAGCTATCCAGTCTGGCCAGCACCTCCATAAATGAAAAGACATTGAAGCATTTAGAAAAAGCGAGTGTCTTTTACAAGGCAGTGATTCAAGTGAAGGCTGGATAGGATGCCCATTTGACTAAGGCTGTTCATCTGATTCCAGGACTCAGTTGTATTAATTAGGGAGGTAGTGATAGTATCAGCTTAGTTTTCTATTTCCATTGTTAACATGTAATATACACCAAATCGTGCTATTTAAAGTCAATGAATGTTAGGCGTCTAACTGCTGTGTGTGGGTTTGACAGTTCTCAGTGGATGTCTAAAGGATCCCAAAGAAAGTATCCAGTGTGATTTACAAAAAACCTGCCTATGCTATACCCCCCAGATCAACAGCTTGTGCCACAGCTGAATCCATTCCTCTGCAAAGGGAAGTTTTCTCTTTGGATACATCTAGTTTTATATGCAGAGCCTTGACCTCATGCCCTATTTATCTACCCCCGGTGCTAATCTGTACATTGCATTTGGAACTCCAGACTATGCAATGTTTTGACATCCAAGAGCTAAGGAATTCCCTGCATGGGCAGCTCTGTAACTTTCCTTGATTTAGCAAATGCATGAGATAGGCCTTTATGCTCCTGCTTGCAACTTTTCCTCTTTATGGCAAAGATTAAAAGAGTGAAAGGAGACAGGTGAACAGATGAAAAAAAAAAAAAGAAATGTTAGACAGCAGAGGTAAGACAAATGTTTCCTGAGAATTTTAAGATAATAGAAGAAACCATCACTTCATTCAATCTGGGTAACTTCATTGAAACGGAGTAGAACAGGTATTTTGTCTTTGTGTAGCCAGGATAGACTATGAACAATGCCATGCTATGACTACCCAGAATTAGCATATTATCTTCAGTGGTACTAATTCACTTCAGCAGCAGAACAAGGAAAAGAAAATGCCACTTTCTCACATACAACATGTCCCTAAATAAAATGCTCACTTTCTTTTGGAAAAGCAGACTGAAGAAAAGAAGATCTTTTCCTGAGAGCCTCTGTCAGTATGGGTAGTCCCCCAGGGAAAAAGGAGAGAAAATGTCTAAAGTCAGTAGCTAGGGAGTCCTGCATTTAGCACATGCATTCCCTTGGCAGTAATAAATGGCAAAAAACTGCTATTACCATATTTCCTTGATTATACTGTGCTCTATTTGGTGTCAGGAAGAAATTTTACCCCATGGTCAGGTTGGTATGGGGGTTGGCATGGGGGTTTCTCCTTCCTCTGTAGTGGGGAGCATGGCTCTCTATCTGGGACCTGTTGGCTATATACTGACAACACTTTATAGAAGCAGAACATTGACTGCCATGGTTCCCTTGCTTTACCTATGGTATGTTTGGGTGTTAGGTCTATGTTGTGTTAAGGTTACAGGTAGTCTTATGTAGAGTTTAGATTATGGTTGTATGGGATGACTTGGATAGGGATGATCCTGCCTTGGGCAGGGGTTTAGACTAGATGAACTCTGGAGGTCCCTTCCAGCCCTGGTTCTCTGTGACTCCATGACATCCTAATTTCCAGCAGCTCAATTTTGGAAAGAAGGGATATACAAGAAAATACAGTATTTATACATTTTGAAGTTTTCAAAGCTCAGCTTGATAAAGCATTAACTCTCCTGATCTAAAAGTGATTGTTTGGAATAGTGGAATAAAAGTGGAATAGCAAACAATGAGATCTGTGCTACCACTAATAAGAAGCACGCACTGCTCACAGCAATATTGCAAGTGGAGAGGAAAATTACAACATTTGTAATCACTGAAGTACGGTGGAGTTTTTAACAGTTATTTGGTCAAGTTTTCTGACTCTAATCTTTATCTTTCTGACTATAAACTGATCAACTAAATTATCAAGAAGGAAACAAGAGTATTATCTAATCAATGGATTTATTTACGCGTGTGTGTGTGTGTGTGTGTGTGTGTGTGTGTGTATGTGTATGCAATGTAAAAATTGCTTACACCTTTTTAGCAAGCAACTTTCTCAGAGCTGAATAATTCTCCAACCCCTGCTCTAACCTGCCTCTCTCTGTCTCCATGTATCTCTCATAAGCTCAGTCAAACTTGCAACAAAGTTAATTGAAACATTTCCACTGATTTCAGTTTTTGAATTGGACCCTGGGTGTTTACAGATATGCTCCAGCGGTGGGGGAATGCTTTAATTAGAGCAGGTCCAAGAGCCGCTCTAATTAAAATGCCAGGAGCGTCATGTGTATCAGTATCCCCCTGCTGAAAAATGGCAACAGGGGTGCTTTAACTAAAGCAAGTCAAATGAACTTTAGTTAAAGTGCCCTCGCTGCCATTTTTCATTGCGGGGATGCTGATACACATGACGCTGGAGTCTGCTGGAGCGCAGTAATTACTATACTGCAGCAGACTTAATTAATATTCTGCTGTGATGTGTTGCAATTACGGCACATTGAAGCAGCCTCGCTGCATGTGTATAGTGTTCTTTAGGACTCTGCTCCTAAAGTTTTTCCTCTGGCTATTAGACAACTGTCCTCTCCCTCCAGTAGTCCTCCTCTTTTACTGCCCTGAATACCCTAATTGACTCTTTCATACTGTATTCTACTTATATTTTCATATACATTGAGTTTACCACCAAAATAGCCAGCATGGTAAATTACCAAGATTGATTAATCCAATTTATTATGAATAAGACCCTCTTCTTACCATAAAAGAGAAAGTGGGAGCTCCATGTTTCCTTTATTCAAGGTATTAGTGTTGCTTAAAATAAAACAATAAAAAAGTTATATAGGAGTGATGTATTCTAATTGGACTCCTATGCAGACATCTATATGGTACCTCTGTGCACAGCAAATCATAGTCCTATGTAAAGGTAAGTGTCACTGATTTAGAAACTGAAGTCCTATATTCAAAAAATGACTTAGGCAATGATTTCACTATGACTTAGATGTCCTACATTTTTAAAGATGTTGTGGTGCCTGATGATTTAGATGGGTATCTGGCTGCCTAATGGTCTTAGAAAAAGGCAGTATATAAACATTTTTAAAAATAAGCACCTTTAGTCTCTAGATATGTAAACATCTTTAAAAAGCTGTCCCTTTTTTAAAAGTTTACCTAATACTTTCTATATACAAAAACCAATCTCTTAAATTCATACTGGAAACTTGAAATCATGCTGGTATCAGTCCTTCAGTGTACCTTCCGCAGCTGTGGCTTCATTATGCATGATTTCTATTGTTAATAGCTTTCAACAATAAAAATCAGGAGGCATAAGCTGTGATTGGAATGGAGGTGACTTAAAAAAAATGACATTCTTAAAAGGATATTTCTTTTGATTTTTCAAAAATTCTGAGAACCAGCTCTGAGAGACTCCCCTTCAAGATCTCTCAAGCTGTTCTACAGCATTATTTTTGAAAGTTGAACCCCCAGTATCTTTCCTTACATAAGAAGAGAATTATTCCTTTTTTGGCACATGAGCAGCAACAGGCGTCATCAGGACATGGGGTACTGCTTCAAGAGCTGTCTTGAGGTTCAGAGACTGCATGCAAAAGGGAGAATATTTTCAGTGTGATACATTCAACTCATGTTCACTTGGCACCTATAATAACCCCTATGAATCAAACAAACCAAGGGAATAGGGGCAGATTAAGAGCCTGACAAATGGGCCTGATTGTGGGAAGCCAAGAGACCATCTGTGAGTATCAACTGTCCTTGCTACTAATGGCTAGAATCCCAGCCAAGAATGGCCTAACTATCCATAAGTTTTAAGGAGATATACCATTGTATTTTCAGCTCTGGTCTGGATTAACTGGCGCAAACAGAATGTAAAACTAGTTCTTCCCCTGCCGAATGAGAGAGGTTTTTTCTCCTGTTGAATTAGGGATTAAATTTTCCCTTCAGATTAGGTTGGTTTGCAATATCTTCATTTCCATCCTTGGTTTGGCTGTGTATGTGAGGCACCTGTGCACTGTACCCCAAAATGGATCTGCACATTAAGATCCAAATAGGCCAACTGGATCTTAAACGACATTTCATGGTCTTCTGCAGACACAGTATTTATGCTGAAAACAGCCTGGTAGTTAATGAGATGCACAAAATTTATACAACATTTTCTTTAATGGCAAAATGAATAATTCAGTAAGTAAGAGGGAACTTTAGATTTCATTTTACTGAAAGGATAATTTGATAAAACCCAATATTACATTTAGCCTCAAATTTTATTGGATCATATCCATAATGGTGTCTGCTTTGCCTCCATGATATATTTTCATAGCTTAATTTGGGATCAGTATCTAGTCTAATTTTTATTCAAGTTTATATATGGATGTGCTACTAGTATAACTTCTGCATGGTGATACTGCAGAATGATTTCCTCCCCTCCTCCCCAATAGCTCATGTAGTTTAAGCTATACCAAAAAGGCTGTTAAGTTATAAAAATCTTGTCTATGTAGGATGATGTACCAGCATACTTATAGCAATAGCAATTCACACCTTCTTTTATACCAGTATAACTCCACATGGGGGAATGGTGAAATATATACCTGTCAGCCCTTGAAATTGGAAAATTAAGACAGTAACAGAGATGTATATTTTAAAAAGGTGATTTAAAAAAATATTTTATTTTGAAATATTATTACTACCATTACTACTACTCCTACAAGGATAATGATGCAACTAATTTGGGACTGTATGCATGAACCAAATTGTCCTGCCTGACAGTTTTGTGAGCACTGTGAGAGAGGGGAGTTTTTAAAAGCTGCCATTGGTATTCTTTCATAGTAAGAAAATTCCTGGCAGGTCAGAGGATTGCATGTAACTGACTTGCCCGAGGTCCCTCGGGTAGAATTGACTCCTGTAGAACCAGTGCCAGCACAAGATGACATGTTACTGGGACAGAAGTGTGGCATAGGCTTTGTGCATACTCTCAACACAGGCTGAATTTCAGTGTCAGTGGCCACATCTACACATGCTGCAGAGTAGACTAAATAGCTACAGGGTAAAGTGTCACCATCTACCCATGCAATAGTATTAGGCTGCAGTAAATTAATTAACACTGCCATAAGATAGTACTGTCACAGACGGTAATATCTTACAGCAGAGTAATTAACTGTGATTAAATGCATGTAGATACAGATGTAAATTACACCCAGTTAGCCCTGCCGGCAGAGGGCCAGACTCCTTGCCTGCTGCTTAGCCGCATGGCTGTGCATTTTCAGCACCCTCGTGCCCCAGCCAGCCCTGACACCACCCAATGCCGCCACCTGGAGCCTGGGGCAGAGCAGGGCAGGAGTAGCCCTATCGTAATCTGTTTTGCCCCGTTTCAAATTGCTAGCTGGCCCAGGCACACATGTAGACCTTGCACCCAGGAGTATTTTACTCCAGATCAAACTGCTCCAGAGTTATTTGCTTCAAATTAACTGCATGTCTAAACGCACCTGGTATGTTGAGCTAGGGTGGAGCAGCCCCAACCCAGGGATGTGGAGCAGCCTGCCAACCCAGGGATGTTCCACCCTGTCTCTGTGTGCTACGGAGGGGCTACCTGGGACATGGGGGTGCTATAGGGCATGGCTAGCTGACAGGCACCCCCCACATCGTAGCACCCTCATGCCTTTGCCAGCTCCAGTCACCATCTACACATGCATTTCACTGCATGTAACTACTCTGCTGTAGGAAAATACTTGTCCCAGACAATACTATCCTACAGTGGTGTTAATTAATTTATTGCATCCTAATACAGGTGCACAAGTAGACTGTGATACTTTACTGTGGAGCTAATTAGTCAACTTGCAGTAAAACCCACATGTAGATGTACTCAGTAAGTAGGTGGCTTAGGCCAGATTGAAAGCAAGTCTTCTTTAGAAGTTGTTGAAGAGCATATATTTTCTAAATGAAATAGAATTCTCTGAAAGATACTTTTTTCCTTTTCTTATCACTATTACCAGTACTTTCAATTGGCCCCATTAAGCAAACAACTTTGAAAGCTAATGTAACATATGATTATGCTTTCCTTTTTTATAAATCTCTGTAGATTACTTGTATGATCTTAAATACCATGTTACTGTGTGTTAGCCGTTCTCAACAGGTACAATGTTTCTTGTACCAATGTTTCTTATATCTGATCTAGGGATAAGCATAATTCCAAATGCTACTAACAGTTATTTTCTGGCTCTGCTCTAGGGTGGTCTTTTTATAGATTAACTAGCTGTGTTAAAGAAAGTGAACTAGCTGAAATGCTAGAGTCCAGTCCCAGACAACAATTGTTGTGCTGTTTTTTCATCTGGAAAGAATACTGATGCTTTCCTGTGAAAAGGCAACTTATTTCTATATTGTTAGGTTTGGGCCTAAATTATTCATTTGAAATGAAACTGAAGAATAGGAGAGAAATAACAAATAAGTGTGATAAAGGCAGGGGGAAAGGTTGGAAAATTGACAAATATTGAGACAGTCTATAGGGAATATGAAGTATGACTACTGCTTACTATGGCTAGGAGGTATTTCCAGTTTAAATAATTTCATGCTTTACTGTAACCCATCATGACAGCTAATGGGGAAATAGTGAGATTACACAGGAGAGTGCAAGGTTGCCATAATAGTAAAGAGGACAACAACAACAAAAGCCATTTCTATTTTTTAAATATTTTCATTCCAAACCATGATGTAAATACTAGGCCAAGTTATGTCATTGCTTACACTGGGGTAAACTTCTGTTGGAATCAGAAGATGCATGTTGCAGATTTCCCCTTGGGTGACTGTCACGGCGGGGTCCTCGCGGAGGGCCGTGATCTCCTTGAGGTCCTCTCACCGCGCTACTTCGGCCCGAGGGCACCCTCCATTCTCGCCCACCACGTCTTGATGGAATATATAATAGGGAGGCTGCCTTGTGTTTCCTCGGGCCTGTCAGCTCCTGGACCCCTCGTGGGTCTCCCCGTACAATGGGCGCTACCCAAGCGCCCTAGCCTTATGGGCTATGCGTGGCTCCTACCTCCCCTGATACCAGGCCCCAAGCCTCGCAGATGTAAAGGACGTTGTTCGGTCTATACGCCAGCTTCCCGGGCCTCCTCTCTAATGTGGCCCACCCTGGGCTCCTTCTCTCGTGCCCTGCCAGTGTGGTTCCGCTCAGGGACTCTCTAGCGGGCCCGCCGGTCCTATGGGCCAACCGCATGGATACCCTCCGTGACTCTGGCTCCCCGCGCTGCTACTCCCTGTCTTCTCAGGGGCAACTGCAGCGCCCTGCCTTGGTCTGAGGGGGATTGCCGCACTAGCCTGTGGCCAGGCTCGCTATGCCCGTGCGCCCACACTGGGCTACTCAATAAAACACAATGGCGTTCCCCCCTCTCTGGGGCTCGCCGCGCCCACACTGGGCTACTCAGTAATACCGCCCCTTTCCTGGGGCCGGGGGCTATGTTCCCCCCGGACGCAATCCGGGGTCTCGGTCCCCGTCCGCAACCTACGGGTTGCGCCCGCGACCCACTGGCCGTGCTCCTCGCCGCCAGCTGCTCGGGCAGTGGCGTGCGAGCTGCGCCTTCGGGGTCTATGTTCCCCCACACGCAATCCGGGGTCTAGGTCCCCGTCTGCAACCTACGGGTTGCGCCCACGACCCACTGGCCGCGCTCCTCGCCACCAGTTGCTCATACACTGGCGTGCAAGCTGCGCCTTCCCTGGCGCTAGGGCACCCCACACTCTCTGGGGTCCCTGTGATTGAGGCCTCCTCCAACCCCTACAGCCTCGCCCAAGCCTCCGGGTGTAATAATACAAATGCAAAGCAAAACCACAAGCCCCTAGGCTGTAACACAAATGCAAGCCGCATGGGCCATAACTCATCATCCTAGCTCAAGCCTCCAGGGCTATCATGAGCTGTACTTGCCACATCCTCACTCTCAGAGCTCCTGCCTCCCAGGCTGCTGGCAGAGAACTGCCAGCCTGGCCTCAGCCCTGCGCTTTATAAGGGCCAGGCCCTGCCCCCTACAGGCAGCTGGCTCCGCTTGGTTGCTTCTGCAACCCACAGCTGTGCTCACTTGGTTCTGCCAGGGCTCTCTCCCTGGCAGTTTCTCCTCTCTTAGGAGCAGGGGTACTGAGGTGCCCTGTGACAGTGACTAAGAGCAGTCCTGGCCTTTAAACAATATAAGAATCACTTTGTCCATAGCTAACATGTAGCTAACATGCCACCATCGAGGTTGAATACAGTCGTGTGTTACCATTAGGACCTTGTTTTCAGGGTGGCCAGAAGAGTCTTTTCCCACATCCTTTCACTCTTGGGAATTCTGACCTCCAGATGAACCAAGGAGAACTAACCAGAGGATGACACTTCTGTTCGCAACATCTTTTCAGATGTCAAGCTGGTTTTCATTCTGGACTGTGACAAAAACAAAAACCTTCCAAACAGGGTTGGGTAAAAGTATTGTGTCAAAGTCCATTTTCAGCTGTGAAAGTCTGGAGGTAGCCTGGTGATTCTGGTGCTGGCCCGGGATGTGGGAAGCCCATATCTCAGTGCAGTGCTATGATCACCAAACTATATGCGGTGAGAATTGCTCTCCCCCATTTCCACCATGAAAGCATTGTCTAAATGCCTAAATCTCAGCCAACTGTTTCCATTTAAACAAAACAGATATTTTCAGTAAAATTTCATTTTGCCAAAGTATTCTGACCCCTTCTAAACCTAAATTTAAAAATAGGACGAACTAATAGTCCTGTCTTTCATGGCTAGATTCTTGATGTGATATGATTTACTCTGGCATAGACCTATTAGAACTCAACACCTGTAAGCAGAGTGGAGAATTGATCTGATCATGTTTTATAAGAGCAAAATAATAATTAATGCAGACCATGCAAGTGATAGCACCCGTAGAAACTTCAGATACTCAAAACCAATAATGAGTGTTGCATAAAATTTAGCTGATTGATAGGAAACTTTTCAAATTCATACTTTGGATGAACCTAACACTTCCTTACCACTATGGCTTGTCAGAACTCTTCTACTTGCCTCTACAAAAAATGTGCTTTACGATAATATTTTTTTATTGAATTATTTAATGACATTATCAGTCACAATCATAGTAGTTACTGACCCTGGCTGCATAATTTGCCCAAAGCAATAGGCTTTTTTCAGGTGGCATAAAACTGTGTCTTCTGATACATATTCTACACTTCTCTTAAATAAGTTTGAAAATGTAACAGCTCTTCCCCACAGAAGCATGATTAAAAGCACTCTAGCTTGGTTACATTTAAAAGCCTACATTTTGGCTAGTAAAGTTTTATCACAGGGAATGTGCCCAAAGTTTCTTTTATCTAGAGGGTAATCACGGTTCTAGTATAAAGTGAGACTGCTTTCACCATTTATGATATGCTATAATTATTTACTGAATAGCTCATGCAGCACTGGCATAAATCTGCAATGTTTATTTCAGTTATCTGAAAATTTACCATTGAGATTCTGAATAGAAATAAACAGATTAAGACTAAACAGCGATAAGTCTCATTCCAGCACCAGGTTGCTGCAGGCAGGGTGATGTCCAGATGGACTGAGGCATCTTGTACCTAAGCAGTTGCCCCATGTTTAGATCGGAGGTCTAAGAGTAAGAGTTCCTGGCTTTTTACATAAGATTAAATATCCTTCATCTTTACTGTGGGGATAATAAAAGTCACTTCCTGCAGAACAATAAAATTAGATGCTGTTCACGCTAAATACTTTTCTTGCAGGTTCCTAGCACACCATGGGGCAGGTATAGGAGTGTCTTTCAGTTCTTTAGGAAAAGCAATGATGCAGATTCTCTCTATGCCCCAGTTGCTGCAGTATGTTTTTGTATGTATTCTTGTAATGCAGGAAAATGCACTCCCATTTGACAGATGAGGACCTGATGTACAAATAGATAAAGTAACTTCTGACAGGATAGAGCAGGGGCGGGCAATTATTTTGAGCGGAGGGCCACTTACACAGTTTTGGCAGGCTGTTGAGGTCCACATGGGTAGCCCCGCCCCTTGACAGGTGCCCCATTCCCCATCACCATCTTGGGACCAATGTCCCAATGTCTTGGGCCAAATGTCCTAGGGCCAGCACCGGTGGGGCCCGAAGTGGGGCGCAGGCTGGCAGGGGTCTGTGGAGCCGGGCTGGGCTGCACCAGCAGGGAGAGGGGGGAGCTGGCCCGGCTCCATAGAGCCCCTGCCAGCTGGGACCCTGTACCCCTGCCACCCTGCTCTGGGCCCTGCTGGCCCTGGGACACGGGTGCGGGCCCTGCTCCTGCACCCGCTCACTCCTAGTGCCCCCCAGCTCTGCGGCACAGGCAGGGGGCAGCATGCAGCCCCAACCCTGTGCTCACCGGCAGGAAAGGAGCTGGTGCTGTGTGCGGGGGAAATTTTTGACAGGAACCAAGGGCAGATAAATATTAATTTTCTAAATTTTTTAGGGGCCCTGCAGGCCAGATAGAATGGCCTCAAGGACCAGATCTGGCCCGTGGGCCATATTTTGCCCACCCCTGGGATAGAGACTCGAGCCTGACTCTCCTGAAAGCCAGGCTACTATCTTAATCACTAGAACTTAAATTCAGCTGTATAGCTGGACCCATCTGAAGAAGGCCCCACTCTGGGCACATTGGACCAAGCTGAAGAAGAGGTCATCTGTTAACTAGCGGCTAAGGCATGCACTTATGCAGAGGTTTTTCACATGCATGCAGACCAGCCTTTAAAATGGTTTAAAAACATGAAGTACATACTGACCAATTTTGACTTCCAGGCTTCACTGGACAGATGATCAGAAGTGAGAGCACTGTAGTGAGGTGAGACTTTTCAGTAAAATAAACTTCAGTGAGCTATTAGCATCAACAGCTTATGCCAATGAACAGTGATACTATATGGTTTTACATCATAGCAAAGGTTTATTTATCTTCTTTGAAAAACAACTTTTGATACTTCCAGGCCTTGTTCTAAAAAGAACTGAGGTGCAGTGTTGCCATCTCTCATGATTTTTGGTGCTGTTCTTAAAGTCTAGACTTTGGGAATGTAAAAAACATAGCTTTTTTCTTTTATCTATATTTATATAGATAAAATTTCAGCAATACTGTAAGTGCTTACAGCTCTTACGAATCTTACATTGGATATGTTCTCATGGTTGCTCATTAATTAAGCTTTCGCTGTAAACTCTGTTGATTGAACAAAACCACCATTACCTGATAGTGCCATACAATAAATAAAGAGTCCCAGCATGGACTCAGGGAAGCATTGGTCTATACAGGACTAATTTCACTATAACCTGTAAAAAGCCTTCAACACCACACTAAATACATGCATTAAAAAGGAGAACGTCATGTCCTATTTCATTGCCTACATTGGCACTTCAGGCAGGAAGAAGCTAACTCTTAATGATCATCTCTCTGTTAGCAATGAAACATGACTTTTGGGTTCTATGAGACAGTTTTTAAACTGAGCTTATAATTAAATGCCAGTTTCTAATACAGTTTCTCCCAGGAGTAGAATGTTACTCTGAAAGTAGTTCCACTGATGTCAACAGGTAGAGGTGGTTAATCGAGTCAGGAAGGATAATCAGTAAATTAATAAGGAAAAGGGGATGGGGGAGGGAAACTAAAAACACCTTTCCAATTAAGTGAATGACTTTAAAGGCAGATAATTATATCAATTAGGGGTCAGCAACCTACAGCTTGCAGGCCAGATCTAGCCCACAAAAAGATTGGATTCAGTCTGCAAGCCATTCTTCATTTTACCAACTGCAGACTGAAACCCATTTGCAGCCTAGACATTAGTCTGCCTGGATTTCACATGCTACATTTTACTAATGGCCAGCTAATCTTTTTGCTGCTGATTCCTGCAGAGGGCTCCATGCAGTCCCAGATCTGACTCCAGCTTCATGCATAGGATTGCTCTCTTCTGCCACTATTTACTGCAGCCTCTGCTCACACTGACAAGAGACAATTTAGAGGATGCTGCTTGGGGGAGGCAGGAGGGTGGCCAGAGCTCAGCCCCTCAGCACAGAGCAGGTTCACCTGGGCTAAGTACAGACAGTCAAAAAGCCTGAGGCTGAATTGATTCAGGTTAGTTTAAAATGCAGAGATTAAACTGAGAAACAACTGAACACACATTTATTTTTGATTCAGGAAATGCAGTCACATGCCTAAAGGAGCTCAGATCAGAAGGGTGGGGGGGATGCTAGAGCACAGCTTTCTGGCACAGAGCAGGCAGGGTGATGTCCAGATGGACTGAGGCATCTTGTACCTAAGCAGTTGCCCCATGTTTAGATTGGAGGTCATCACTTCCTCTTTCTGCTTCCAGGTGCCTCTGGGATTTGTAGTCCACAGTCATAGCCAATACTAAGTTTCAGTAAGTTTAGCAGCAGGACAGCTCTGTACTCAGGGTAAGGGGTGTTTAACCCCCCTCTCTGGCCCCAGACCCCAGCTAGGGGTTGCCTGGGGGAGGCAGTCCCTGACCCCCAACCCTTCTCTGTTGGTATAGACAGCCCAGCCTAGCCCAGGGCTGGAAAGGATGCTGGGAGACCCTGATTTAACTTGAACCAGGGAGGAGTCTGGGACAGAAGTTTCATAAACAAGTTTGACCCAAATTAGTTAAGTCTGTTACTATATTCAACCAAGTTTATCTTAAACCAGTTTCAGCCATTTTGAAACTGGTTCATGAGTGCTGTGTTTCTGTTCTGTTACAGGTTTAAACCAGTTTCTGATTACTTAAACCAGTTTATGTGTAACTTCTGACCCTAGCCCTGGGGAGCAGCAAGGGATGGGTGGTCTGCAGCACTGGGTAGGTTGCAAGGGGTGGCCTGCAATGGTCAAAAGGGTGTCAGGTATTGGTATAAGTAATATGTTTCGGTAAAGGATATGTTTCAACCTCTGTGCTTTGCCCAGTTGAAAAGGGCCTTTAGGTAAAAGCCCTTTACAAAGGAAAGTAATTTGGTTTATGTAGTTTATTCATAGACATGTGCTGAATAAAACTAACAAGTGGACTTTAATCCTTGCTGCCACTGACATGAGTTGAAAACTGGAAATTGCCTTAACAAGTACACTCTGACAAGGTAACTGTTCTAGGGAAAAAACAAATTCTTGCCTAAAAGAGATTTTCTATCTTTTTTTTAATTAGCTCCAGGTGTTGGAAAGAAAATGTTTTTGATAATATTAAAAAAAAAACATTGAATGTTTGATTCATAATGACAGAATTATTTTTGTAGAGCATGAATGATTCTCTCTTCCCTTTGTCTTCATTAAGTCTCTCTTTTTTTTTTTTTTGGGTGCACAAAGATAAGCTGATATAATGTCATGACCTATAAAACTGAAATCTACAAGCTTTGGCCTCCATTGTTTTCTTGATGAGCTACATGTAAATGACAATGTTGAAGGATACATGGAGCTAAATCAGCCCTAAGCAATGCCCATTTTGGAGGATGATAGTTAAGATGTGCTATATTATGATGAATCACTTAGGTGCTGTTTTAAAGCATAAATTCTGTTCTTAGGTAGTCAGACATGCATGGACACTTCTGTGCTGATCCATCCAGGCATTTCTTACTGCTTAACAAACTAGTATTACTAGAGACGATCTCTTATTGAAATAGTAGTGTGTGGCTACTGCACACCCAACATGCCATATCCAATACGCTTGCCTCTTGATGACCTAGCCATTTATTTTGAAAGCTAGGCTTTTCTGTCAATGCTGAACACTTTTTTTTTTTTAAATCTGCCTCAAACTCTAAGTTTCAAACAATTCTTTTAAGTTAATATTAGGAATGAATAACAGCATTCACTTTTACCTCTCACAACTAAGATTTAGCCTACATTTAACAAGCAAGGAAGAAAGCAGTTTCTTCATATTTAGCATTACAGTACAGAATTATATCATACTTGGATTCCACTGAACTCTAATAAATGTTTCTTAGTGTACTAGTCTATTTTAACATTTTTTTTCCTGGATATTTTATTTATTCTATCCAGTGATATTGCCTATTTAAGTACAGGGGATGTATCCCAAACAGAATCATTCCAAACTGATTTTTTTTAAGTGTGACCACTCTGTCCATAGTTAGAAATATTGAAATGTGTGCTACAAAAATCTATGCATGCAATACCCAGAACAGGTACAGTAGATTGTATAATGATGGTTCAAGCAGACGTCTATCAATGCAGTTCAGTGTCTCTAAATAGCATGTCTATGACAGCTTGCAAACCTATACACATGATATTTCTTGATCTGGATTGCTCTTCACTAACATGCATCCTGTTCTGTAGATCTTTGCTTATTCCTTGCTGATTGTTTTACTCTGATATAGCCATTTTTGTTCTCATATCATTTTTAAAGTACGGTAATGTATTCTTCATGCTTAGTTAGTTAGGTAACAAATAAAATAAAAGCTAATATTCACCACAACCAAATTCTCTGAGCTTCTGAGAATTAGGAAAGTTGTACTTCACTTGGACCTTTATTTATATTGGGATGAGTGACAACAAAGAGAAACGTGCAAAAAAAAAAGGGTATATGTAGTGTTGTTGAGATTAGTTAGCCATGGATGGACATGTCCTAGAAAATGACCATTTAAATAGAAATGTAGTTTCTTGAGAAGCATGGGGTTACAGGTTGGTCGTATATTAGTTTACTTTGTGGCAAGTAGTTGTTCACACAATTTTTAAACTGCTGCAGTGCAGATAGCACCAAAACTCTATCTTCTTGTCATGTCGGAAGTCAGAGCCGAGTACATTAGATCCCATCTGGCCAACTCACTAGGAAAGAGCCTAGCACACACGTAATGTCTATGAAACAAAAATGGTTGACAATCGTATATTTTTAACTAGTACATCAAGGTCTGGTAGGAATACCCTGAAATTATTTCTCATAAAAAATTAAATAAAGGCAATTAACTAGGACAAAGTTATTGAGCCATGTAATTTTAATTATGTCTAAATTATGTTTGTTTTTATTGTTTTCATGGCTTAATAAACTATTGTAATAAAACCACACTAGTCTGGAATTACGTACAACCTACAGTTAGTGCTGTTATTGAAAAGGAGCTGTCTTAGCTGGTTCAAATAGGTTGTAGTGGGCAACCATGTTCCAAAATTTAATCTCCTTGTTTTGTATTTTAATAATATAAATTAGGAAGGTCAAATCTAACTAGAAATACTATTACGTCATGGCTGAAATGAGCTGTAGTACAAAAGCTGGCATTTCAAGTTTGGAAATAAACAGGACAACCATGGAAAGGACACAAATATCTTCTCCTCTCTTTATTTAATTGATTAGATCTAATATTTGTCATTGTTTAGGTATTAGGGCGAGTCATGGAAACGTCACTGTGAATCCTTCCCCTTGAGGCTAAGGTTTGTTCAGGACCATTCTGGGATCAGAGCCAGAAAATTCTTTACGGCTTGACTGCTCTGTAGCAAGATTGTTAACAACTTTCTTCTCGTGTGAAAAGAATTGGAAGTGTAACATGCCAGTCATAGAGAGATTGCCAAGGCCTAGATTTTAGGACTCCATATTTTTGGAAAAGTATAGTCATAAATCTGAGCCTGGTCATAATCTATAGATACTGGGATTAAAAATCTGCTCTTTGTGGTCTGTCATGTTTGATCTAGTATTTCCCAAATGAAAAATATAGTTAGAATTCTTTTTGTTGTTTTTGTATGTTTTTTATATAGGATAAATGTATATACATGATGTGACTTGCTTTGTCCCTATTTTTCTTGAATCAAGATGTTTTGTTCCCTGATAAAGTAAAAACAATTAAATAGGTCTTTTGCTGGTCTGTGAATTTCAGGCCCCTGGCAGATCTGCAGTTAAAGACACAATGAGATTTGATGTGCAATACCCACAAAGTGGGCATCGCTTGCTGGAATTTATTATCCAGCGCAGGGTGTCAAGGGCCTACAGCAAGGTGGTAGCCCTAGACTTCAAGAGGGCCAGCTTCAACGAGTTGAGGAGATTGGTGGGAGAGGCGCTGGGGTTCTTGAGGGCAGGGGAACTCAGTGCCCAAGATGAGTGGTTGTTCCTTAAAGAGACGATACTCAGGGCCCAAGAGGTGACAATCCCAACAAGAAGCAAGGGGGGCAAGAGTGCCCGGAAGCCTCCCTGGCTCACCAAGGAAGTCCGGGAATGCCTGGTTGCCAAAAAGGTGGCGTACACCCGGTGGAAGGGGGGGACTATCTCCCAAGAAGAGTATACCTCCACTGCTCAGGCCTGTAGGGGAGCTGTTAGGAAAGCTAAGGCGGACATAGAATCCATTGGGAGCTTGACCAGTTTTTCTCAGAAGACTAGAAATGTTTATTTCAATCCCAACATTAACCTTACAGGCACAAGCATTTATCTTTTCTTACAAGCCAAACAGGATTCCCCACTGAGCATGCTCTGTGCATTGATCTGAAGGCTATGAGTCCCTCTTCCACATGAGTTCAAATCAGTAAGAGGTCTCAGAAGGAGCTGTATGGTGTGATCTAGAATGGGGGCAAGAACCCATTCTTCCAAATCTCTCTATCTCTTTCAAATAATTTTTTGCCACGACAGGTATCCTGATTTTTGCTTTGAATATCAGGCACTCTGTACATTTCATCCAGTCTTATCCCAGCTAGTAGCAAGTTGCTATGCGAACATAGGAAGTGACTTGTTGCTCAGGAGCCCTATCTAAACTTTCACGAATAGGGGAACAGCAGAAACAGCCCTTATGTGTGTTTCAAGAAGATGTTATAAAGGCTTCTGTGAAATATATAAAACTGTGTGCATAAGATTTTCAGTTCCATTGCTGGGTTTCTGGATGTAGCCATGTTGGTCTAAGGACATCGGCAAGCAAGGTTCTTTGAGTAGATGTGATATCTTGTATTAGACCAGCTGCGTAGTTGTGTACTCAGTTCCATTGTGTACTCAGGAGAGTCATGTTTGAGGCTCTTTTGATGCTGATGCCATCAAAACTTTCAGGATATGTGCATAGGTTCAGGGATCAGTGAAACACTTTAAAATCTAGAGCTGCCCCCAAGTTGCTTTAACTTATGTCAAGGATGGGACCAATGCCAAGGAGATACTAAAAGGTCTCCATCATGCTTGCTGTTGAGTGTATTATAGCATAGAAGAAAATTTCCCAAATAACATTGAAGGCAAGAGACTTCAATGGCTCATCAGCCTCATTAATATGGAATTAGTGTACATTATATACATGTCTGTTTCATATGATCATCCCTTCTATACTGCTGAAATAAAATATAAGCCTTCTTCTTTCCTTAAAATCATTGGTGATCTCTCATGGTGGAGGATGATTACTCCTATGGGTCAAGTAAAGGGTTGTAAAACTTTTATTGGACCAACAATATAGTTGGGATAAAATCAGACAATCTTTTGAATGTAGAGCATTCTTCTTTAGGTCACAGGTTCAGTAAAAGATATCACCCATAAAAATTCTTCCCTCACACAATTTGTGGACCATCACAGCTACATCATCACTCCAACATTACCATTAACATATCCTAGCCACTTATCACCATTCTGTCCCAGCCTCTGTTTCTTCAAGCAATAGCCAAAGAATGAACCAGTTTAAGAAATGCTGAATGGAAATACAATTAATAGAATTTACATATACATTCTGAAATAAGTAGTGTTTTAACCTAAGGAAACAATACGGTGGTATCTAAATCTGTTATTATATACAGAACCACTCCCCCTCTCCCCCTCCAAACAAACAAAATGTAAGACCATTGTTATATTTCTCAGCCTTCCAATTCCAAGTTTTCTTCTTGATTTGTTTTAAGAAATGTCATCTAGAGCTGCGCATTATTTCAAAAGACAAAAGATATCAGAATGTGTTTTCAAAAGCTTTTGTGAGTACCATAATTTGTAGTTTGCTACAAAGCACCTGCAAGTCATCCAAGTAGTGTAAGTTATTGTTCTTAAAACAACTTTGCGGATAGTTTCAAAGGAACTATCCTGTCACAGACCACTTGACAAACTGCAAGAAACAACAATAGGGGTTGTTTATCACACAACTAATAGAAGTCTCTTGCCTTTAATGTATATTTCTTACAGCTCCAAGAATCGATGGTAATAAAACATGACTGAATAAGGGATAGACACTCCTGGAAGATGGAACTAGTCTTCCAGCTTCCTCCTTTGGGAGGGCTAAGGTTCTGAGCCTGCTTTCTAGTCTTCTGGGGAATTTCATGCCACTTTTCTTCCCATTGGTGAGGCTCCCCATGCATTGTAGCTATGATCTGTCGTGCCATCAGCCAGTAGGCAATGCCCACTGCATGCCCTCAGCCAGTAGGCAATAAGGAAGTGCATCATGGGCAGGATTCTATGCATGAGTGATTTTTTTTTTTATTTGGTAGCCAAAGTAGGGAAAAGGTGGTTTGCACTAAACAAAAATTAATTTGTTTTCAGCTTCTCTCAGAAACAAAGCACCTGATCAGATGCTGTGCTCAAGATGTAGGAGAAACAAGTTCAAACCCAATCTTTATCTGATTCAGAGCAGAGATTTGGCTCAATGATTTGATTACTGCAGGGGTCAGCAAACTATGGGCCACAGATAGGATCCAGTCTGAAAGGGTGTCCAGTCCTGTCCGTGAAGGTCTGATCTGGCACGGGGGACCAGTGTCATGAAGCTACGCCATGCTAGCTGTTCCCTCCATGGTACTCCCCTCCACTGCAGATCCTACTACTGTCTGTTTGCTGTAGACAGGTCACTTGGTGGGGGAGAAGTTCAGATTCACTTGGCCATCACTCCAGGTGCTGCCCTTCACCTGCAAAAATTTTCCAGCCCTTGAATTAGACTTGATAGTACTCTAACCACTATGCTATAAGATAGCCTGAGGTAGGTTATTTGAAGCCTCTAGTGTTGAAGCTGTTGCATTTTTTATCACAGAATTATGGGAAAATACAACTGGAAGGGACCTCAGGAGGTCATCTAGTTCTGCTCATGGCAAGATCATTCCTTCCTAAACCATCCTAGACAATTGGCTGTTGAACCTGTTGTTAAAAACTCCAGGGATAGAGATTCTACAGCCTCTCTAGGCAGTCTGCTCCAGTGCTTAATCATCCTTATAGTAATAAGAAGGTTATTCCTAACATTCAACCTACATTTCCCTTGCTGCAATTTAAGAGCATTGCTCCTTGCCCTACCCTGTGCCTGGGGCCATAGAGAATCGTGTATAACCATCTGCGGCATAGCCACCCGTCAGGTATTTGCTGGTTGTTATGAAATCCTCCCTCAGTCTCTTCTTCACCAATAAATAATCCCAGTTCTTCTATCCTTTCCCCATAAATCATGTTTCCCAGAGCTCTAATAGTTTGTTGCATTCTCCACTGGATTATTTATAATTTGTCCATGTCTTTCTTGAAGTGCAGTACCCAAAGCTGGACACAGTACTCCAGATGAGGTCTCATCACTGCTGATTAGAATGCAAGAATCACTTCCCTTGATTTTTATTCAGAAAGTCCACTTAGCTATTAGCTTTTTTTGCAACAAGTGTGCACTTTTGGCTCATATGCTGCTTAAGGTCTAGTATAACCCCTAGGTCCTCCACTGCAGTATTGTAGGCTAGCCACTCATTCCTCAATCTCTATATTTTATACTTAATACTTCATATTTATGTGCCTAAATATTTCCCGAACCAGAAAGAAAGAGTAATGTAATAGCTTGGTGGTTATGTTCCGTATCTGGACAAATAAATGATTCAACAAAACTATTTACCTAATTACTGATCATGAAAGCTCTCAGGGATGCTGGGGTAGGGAGTTGGCTGGAGCACTTTGAACTGTACCTAAGTGAACTGCTGCTGCTGCCTTGAGATTCATACCCAAACAGCATAATTCAGAGCAGGTCCCAGGATGCTCCAACCTGTGCTAGCATAGATTATCAGGAAGCTGAAGATGGTTGCAGATTCTCGGGTGCCTTTTTCTACCTAATCCTCTCTAGGGCTGCTCTGAGTGCTGTATAGAGGAATCAGACTTTAATTTATGTTTCCCTGGGCTCAGGTGTTGAAGATCTGATTGCTACCTGGCTCTTCTTGGACACTCTAAGGCTCAACAAGTAAATAGGCAAGAGAGTAACCAAAAGTACTCAGTCATCCCTCTCTGAAAGTATTTAAACAAAATTTTTAAAAATTCTCCATTTTTTTTTTCAACAGAATGACACAAAATGAGGGGAAGATCCTATTAACATTTAAAATACCTTCATTTTCCTTTCCTCCATTTTCTTCAGTAAAAAGGACAGAAAAATCAAAGGCAAACAAAGTGGGGAAACTCTAATGCTCCCCACTCCCAAAAACTAAGTTTTTATTGAAAGAAAGCTTGGAGACTTTTTGACCAGTCTTAAGGGATATATAAGTTCCTTAGGGCCTTCCTGGCATATGGGTTAGTGTTAGGAACCAGCAGGGGACATGTAGTTCCCTTTTAGTAGCAAATTGTCAGGTTCTGAATTGATACTTCTTTTATAAAGGTGCAGACTATGGGCCAGGGAACATATTCAACCAAGTTATTCCATGAAATGTAGTGTCTTAGGAGCCAAAAATGGTCATCAGACCCTAGTGTGGGTGCCACTGGTATAGGGCATCAGCAATATCAACTTGTGTCAGAAGGGTGTGCTTCCTCTTCGGTTGTTATCTTTAGTGTCACAAGGTAATTTTCTTAGTGGAACGACACATCATAAAATATTGCAGCTATTTGTCAACCTGGGAAATAACAATATTCCTGATTTCTTTGGTCTGTAGAAAAAGGCTGTCAGAGAGCCAATGAGAACTAAAGAACAAAACTTGCATCTGGCAGTGCCGCCTGTGCTTTCATAATTGCAACCAAACCAATCTGTGCAGGATTTTCATTCAAGAAGAAGAGCAGAAAGTCCACTTGCAATTCAGTGCCATAAACAAAACAGAATTGAAAACAGCATCTCAGGTTGAAATGGTGATTATGGGAAAGGGCAACTGTTGCCTGTGTTAAAGAACACTATGCTGACCCATGAACACAATACATGTTGTTCCCCATTTTTCCATGCACAATTCAAGATGCAAACACCCAAATGCTGGCTGACAAACAGGAATCCTGGTTTTCTCCGATTAAAAAAAAAAAAAAAAAAAAAAAATCCCCAATTTTCAGATTAAAAAACTTTCCCAAAATCCACATTTTTCCGTAATCAAAATGAAACACCACTAATATGTAGATTTTAATTTGGAATTTGGGCATTTGTTTGTTTGTTTGTTTTATTGGGAAAGACCGGGATCCTTGCTGATAAATGCCCAACCTATCAACATGACTATGTTTTAGATTTGCCAAGCTACATGTTTCACTGCTATCCAGTTCCTATTGCCTTTAAAAATTAATGTTGATTGATAATTAATATGTACTTTATTGCTGCAGTTAATCTCCAGCAGTTTTTTGGCACATTCTTTACTTACATAGCTGGATAGGGCTGTATGCAAATTGTTCTCTTGATTTCAGTTGCATTTTCCACATGCCAGTATACCCAAAGCTTTGCAAAGCTTCTAATACTGCAGAACAAGCAAGAGTGTGATTCTTGGTATTAAGGGAGCAAGATCAATTAATTTCCTTTTTTGCTAATTTTTTTTTTCTTCCTACTGGTACAGAATAGAAGATGCCTAGGACTGTAAACCATTAGAATTAATTTAGCTGTGTTTACTCTGTGCATTTGACAACAGTTTATGCTTAACCTGTGTCTCATATTCCTCCACAAAGTATTCAGTGATGAGAACCATCTGTGTCTCCATGGCGCCTTCATCCATGATCTAAAATTCTACTTAAGTGTAATAGCACCTCTGCCTGTAAAGTAGGTGGTATTCATGGATTCATAGATTTCATAGACATTCAGGCTGGAAGGGGCCTCAGAAGATCATTGAGTCCAGCCCTCGCCCGAAGGCAGGAAGTCATCTGGGGTCATAGGATCCCAGCAAGATAAGCATCCAATTTTTTCTTGAAGGTGTTCAATGTAGGTGCTTGAACCACCTCTGATGGCAGGCTATTCCAAACCTTGGGGGCTCAGACAGTAAAGAAATTCTTCCTTATGTCCAGCCTGAAACGGTCTTGTAGTAGTTTATAACTGTTCAACTTCATCATCCCTTGGGGCACTCTGGTGAACAAACGTTCCCCCAGATACTGGTGGCCACCCCTGATAAACTTATAGGTGGCCATCAGATCACCCCTGAGCCTGCACTTTTCCAGGCTAAAGAGCCCCATAGCTCTCAGCCTGTCATCGTAAGGTCTGTTTTCCTAACCTCTGATCATGTGTGTGGCTCTTCTCTGGACTCTCTCAAGCTTTTCCACATCCTTTTTGAATTGTGGAGCCCAAAACTGTATGCAGTACTCCAGCTGCGGCCTCACCAAGGCTGAGTACAAGGGGAGAATGACATCCCAGGATTTGCTTGAGAAGCATCTATGGATGCAAGCCAGCGTTTTGGTCACTTTACTAGCTGCAGCATCGCATTGAAGGCTCATGTTCATCTTGCGGTCAATGATGACGCCCAAGTCCTTTTCATCCATAGCGCTAGCCAGCGTAACACTGCCGAGCCTGTAAGGATGCTGCAGGTTTTTCCTCCCAAGGTGGAGAACCTTGCATTTTTCAGTGTTAAACACCATCAGGTTTTCGTCCGCCCATTTGCTGAGACTGTCCAGGTCAGCCTGGATTGCCTTCCTGTCCTCAGGTGTGGATGCTTTGCCCCAAAGTTTGGTGTCATCGGTGAACTTGGCCAATCCACTTCTGACTCCAATGTCCACATCATTAATGACGATGTTGAACAATATGGGTCCAAGGACAGAGCCTTGGGGGACTCCACTGGTCACAGGGCACCATGACGATTGACTTCCATCAATTACCACCCTCTGGGTCTGACCACGGAGCCAATTCCCCAGCCAGCGGATTGTGGTGGACCCAAGGCGACAATTGGCCAGTTTCGTCAAGAGTTGATCATGGGATACCAGGTTGAAGGCTTTTGTGAAGTCAAGATATATGACATCAATTTCTTCTCCCTTGTCCAGGTGATAGGTCACCTGGTCGTAAAAGGAAATGAGGTTGGTCAAGCAAGACCTACCCGCAACAAACCTGTGCTGGCTATCCCTCAGGATGTTGGTGTCGGCTACTGCATTAAAGATGGCCTCTTTAATAAACTTTTCTATGACCTTCCCCGGGATAGAGGTCAGGCTGATGGGCCTATAGTTTGCCAGATCCACTTTCCTCTCTTTCTTGAAGATAGGTACCACGTTGGCCTTCTTCCAGTCTTCGGGCACTACACCAGAGCACTAGGAGTTCTAAAGATCTGTGCCAGGGGCTGGGCTATGATGCTCGCCAGCTCCTTGAGTACCCTGGGGTGTGGATTGTCAGGGCCAGCTAACAATTGTATTGTCCCCATGTGTTGCTTATATAACAGTAAGGAGGAGAGGAGCATTTTAATGAAACAGAAAAATACGATTGTAAAACAATTGCCAGGGGAATTAGGGGGATGTAAAATAACTTTAACTTGTTTTTAAAACTAAGAATATCCCTGCTGCCTTCTCCCATTAATCTTGAATGTTGTCTTTCTGTCCTTGCCTTTTAGCTTCAGTTGCTTGATTTTTGTGTAGTGTTCTTATCCTCTCTGATTTTATACTTTTTTTATAAATATATTGCTCTCTGATACAATGGAGATATCTAATGCTGTTCCATAATGAAATCAGTGCTGAAAGAGATGGTATGTAATAATCTAAGAATGCTGAGATGTAATAATTTTATTATCACCATATGTGACTTGGTCAGTGAAGGCAAATTAAAGTGTATGTGTATATTTTACACTTTGCCATATGGATACGTTGATCTAATCTAACAGGGCTGTGGGATCAAATAGGTATAGGCTTCTCCAACATACAACTTCTGACCAAACATTTATCATGGTTCAAGAATGGCAAACCTCCAGGTCCCAGGCCAGAATAACACAGCCATTTTGCCAGTTTACCTGGGAATAAAGAGTTCAAAAGAATAGCAACCATATAAAAAGCTTTCTCAGGAAAAAAAATGGTGGAGTAGTTGCTTTCCAGGGGATTTCCAACAATGTAAGCTAAAACAGAAAGATACTTTATGGAGGAATATATAGGAAGTGTGATCTATTGGGATACCAGGTTAATTTTTGATAAACTAGACATACCCATTCCCGGAGGCATGATTAAAAAGTTTTGTCCCTTGAGTAAAACTGTGCCAGAGATCAGGGGAGATCAGTGGTGGTGATTAGGATGATCAGTCTTAACTGGCCCTGGGACTCAAAGGCCTTGGCTGCTGGTGCATTGCTGGTTCCCCTCCCCTGGCTACTGGTGCCAGCTGCCCCTGTGCCCATGCTGTAGACTCCTTAAAGGGAGTGCCAGAATGGCATCCTTCCATGTTGGTGCCTGGGGATAGTGCCCCAATCACTCACCATTAGTTATGCTGCTGCTCTAACTGAAACTTACTTTAAAAGACACCGGGTAGAGATAAACAACTTCACATTTTTCCTAAGATCCAAAATTATTCTTGAATTTGAAGCATTTAATATAAAATGTTATATTTGATTATGATACTTGTCATTGTCTAAGAATATGCTTTTTTTGTAACTGATTTTGTGATTGATACCACAAATCCTTGTTCAGTTAAGCAGTAGTTCCATAGGTATCAGTGTGTTTGAAATTGGGCATGTCTACACGTGCATTAAGGTGCTTTTCCTAATGCACATTGAATTCATTACCTCCAGTATAAGATACTAAATAAATGTGCATTAGGCTGTGCTAATGTGCAGTAACACAAGCGCACACCTTTTAGGTGATGCTTAATATGCAGTAGCCTATTCTACTGCTCATTAGTGTATTAGCACATTTTTAACGCAGCACTTTAATGTGCATTAGAATAGGCTATTGCTCATTAAAGCACATGTGTAGATGCACCCATCACCTTGAAGAATAGATGATCTCTCTTTCCATTTTTTACGTGATGCTCAGCAGACTTCAGGGACTCTGAATACTACTACTAAAAATACCTAAAAAAAGAGAATGCACTTTCGTTGTACCATATTTTTTCATGTGAATTTCCTTCCTAATCACTGTCTTCCAAAAGTACAAAACTCTGCAGAGAAATCCTGGATCCGTTAAAGTTAATGGCAAAAATACCACTGATTGCAGGCCCACCAGGAGTCACCCTAAAATTCATTTTAACAGCAAAGAGGAAAACTAATTACATGCAGCAAGCATCAAATGCCCAGTGTACCAGGTTTTAATCTTGATGGCAGCAGCTCAGCTTTACATATTTCCAGAGCTGAGACTGATTTCCAGGTGCTTTAATCTCAGGTGTTCTTTAAATGTGACACATAAACCTAATATATGCCTGTTCTGCGAAGCTGTATAAATACTATGGTATTTGTCATGATATACACATTTTGCCCTTGAATGAAAGTTTCCCCTTCCTCCTTGTGTCTACTATATACACACAGATACATAGAACAAGTACTCTAACCAAATTAAGATTGTGTGTACATACATGTATTTTGAAAGTGTGCTAAAGAAAAGTTTAAAATCTCCATCACTGGTGGCTTTTGATTTAAATTTGCACCAATTATGCATTTACTACGAAGATACTGTTAACTTCCAAGAAAATTGATTAGCAAATCAATTATTCCTACAGGAAGAAAGGAAGGAAATTCAAATTAAGAATAAAACTCTAAAAAAGTACCAGTATCCATTCCAATGTCGAGTTGTCTTCCATGCCCCCCTCCCACATGTCCTGCAGACTGCTTCTGGCACACTTTCATGATAGTCATAACCTATCATGTTGCTCATATGGATTGCCTTTTCTTGATGAAACTGCTGCTTTAGGGAACATTTCAGGAATAAGTTTAGAGATGGGCAATTAGACAAGTAGCCTGAAGTCAAGCAGAAGGCAGGGCAGAGTGGCACTTTAGGGTGCCTATACACAAGCAGGTAAGCTGCTCTGATGCGCTGGATTATAGCACATCAGAGCAGGCTCAGTTAGTCTTCTGGAATGTGGTAATTACCATGTTCGATGTGGTAATTATTGTTCAATGAGCTTTAGATAATGTACCCCTGCTGCCATTTTGAAATGTAGGGATGCTGATACACAAGATGGTGCAAGCGCTTTAATTAGAGAGGATCTTGGAGCCACTCTAATTAAAACACCACCCCTACCTCCACCACTCCTGGAGGACGTGTATAAATGCCCTTAGATACTAACTGGTTCAAAGGCATCAGCTTTTATAGGTAAATCTACTCTGTCATAGCATTTTAAAAAGGCTGTTGCCTGCAAAACCTTGCACCTCTCTGAAACAGGTTGTCTCTAAGATGCCACCCTCTGGAGCACTTTTGTGTACATGGCAGAAAAGCATTTTTTGTAGAAGGCATGTGTTATATAGCAGCTACACGTCAAAGTCAGCCCTTTGATAGATTGTACTGCCTATGTACGTAGCATGTTAACATACTTATTTCTTGATTCCTTTGCTATTTAAAAAAAAGAAAAAATGTATCTCTGCTAAGTAGAAAAACAATGCAAAAATAATTTGCAGTTCCACAATACAGTTTTCCAGTACTAATCTTTCCTTTCTTTGTATTGTCCAAAGCTAGCAAGGCACTCCATATTTTGCTGAAAGCTTTACTAATTTTAGAAATGCCTGTTGACTAAATATACTTGGTTAGCCAACAAAGTCTGCCAGTTATAACTAGATGTCAGTTGTTGGCAAGGCAGGCAGTACAGCTCCGATCTTTTTTTCTGAAAAGAAATGATAAAGTAATGAGGTATGTCTTCATAAAAGTGAATTGAATTTCAAAATTACATGACTTACTGTGGTAAGCATTGATATTACTCTTTTCTCAGCTGATTTGCAAGCCATTTCTTTTTGTCTTGTTCAGTGATAACGTAACGGTGATAAGCTGTTGGTCAACATTTACACTTTTAGGAGCTTGGGAAATACTTTAACATGAAATGACATTCAAATTGCTTCTGACCCCACATCTGTTTGAATTTCAAATGTTCCTTTGGGCATTACTGAGAGGAAAATAAAGTCCAATAAGTAAAATTAATAAATGAAGCCACAATGGCAAACATTTATGGTAAATATAAAAAAAAAGCATCACTTTAATGTTGCAGCTTCCTCTGTCTTTTGCTTAAACTCACTAGGTCAAATTCTGTTTTTTCTGCTTTGTATTGTTTCCTTGACACTTCTGAAACTGATTGGAAAGGCCAATAAAGAATGCCATTCTTTCATATAAAGTATCGCCTAATGTGGACCCTGGTGTCATGCAGAGTTTCATTCAAGTCAGTGGGCCTCTATGTTGTATAAAAGATTCACGCTGACAAATCACAATGTAAAATTGAAGCCTAAATATGTACAATATTAATTTATGCAATTTAAAAGCAAACGGAGGATTTGAAGAATGTCTCTGCTGGAAATGACAGATCAAAAAATGCACCAGTAAGCTTCAACCTTTTTTTCTAAACTCAGACTGTGGATAACCTCTTAGCACAAGAAACACACTGCATAATAGGCTTTATTTAAAAACTTTACTTAACAAGCAGAGATTCTTATTAATGTTTATAAGGAGAATCAGAATTTGAGGACTAACAAGAAAAGTAACTTTTAAAAAGAGAGTTGTCTAAAGTGAAGGTTTTGGTCTGTTTATAGTATGTATTCATTTTTTTCCCTGGCTAAATTATAGAAAATTATATCCCATAATTTTCATGTTGCCCTGAAATTGCTTTTTATGAATCTTGCAGTTCATCTTTGATACTACTTCATTTTATTGTATCCATTGTATTAAACCTACAAAACATTGTTCTTGAACATGCCAGGTTTATGTTAATTAGTGTGCCATAGAAACTGGTGATGAACGTGCTATTGTCTTTAATGTAAAACTCTTCAAAGGAACAAGCTCCATGGCCTTATTTGCCTCTGCTATTTGTAATACTTAATTGCTTTGGCCTAATGAAGAAAATTAATGTTTTTCTAAAGTCCATTTTAGTAGAGGAGAGAGGGAGGCTTTTATGATAACTAGCACCATAGAAGAGGGAGGCTATGGAATAAATGGTTCATTACTTTTTTTAATGAAAGAGAATCTGTGAATTAGGTGGAGTCCTCCTGATTTAATCAACTCAAATCATTGTGCATCTCTTGGGCAGTACTCAGAAAGCTAAAAAAATGGAGAGACTTCTAATTTCTCTCTCAGTATTTAATGAAATTGTACAATGTGTGACATGGTTTAAAAACTACCCCAAGCAAAAGCTTTAAAATATACCCCAAGTATTAAAAATGGACCATGACCCGACTGTGATACTATAGCTCAATCTGTACACAAGGACACTGTTTGATAGGAAATGGCATGATTCTTCTTACTGGAACATAGGCATGATTCTTCTACAGATGCATAGGGAGCAAGAAAATGTCAAGCTCCATGTGGGACCCCTACTGAAAGCTCAGGGGCAGCCCACAGTCAATGCCAGTGAAAAAAACGAGCTCCTAAATGTATACTTCACATCAGTATTCCTGAAATCAAATGGGATGTTCACCTGCCTAGAGGCTAGGGGAACATGGGGAAGAAGACAAACTATACAAAATCAGTCCTGAACAGGTGAGGGATCTCCTGCAACACATGGGTGACTTCAAGTCTGCTGGGCCCAATGACCTGCACCCAAGAGTCCTGAAAGAATTGGCTGAACTAACAGCAGCACTACTGGCAAGCTGTTTCAAGAGTTGTGAAACTTGGGAGCAGTCCCAGATGACTGGAAGAAAGCCAATGTGGTACCTGTCTTCAAGAAAGGGAAGAGGGATGACCCTGCAACTTACAGACTGATCAGTGTGACCTCAGTCCTGGGTAAAATCTTTGAGAAATGTATTGAGGAGACCATTATTTGCAAGCTGGACATGGACAGGATATTAAGAAGTAATCAGCGTGGCTTTGTTGGGGGTAAATCATGCCTGACAAACCTTGAGTCCTTCTATGACCAGGTAACTACCCATCTGAATGAGGGACACGTGGTGGACATGATTTACTTAGACTTCAGCAATGCCGTTGATTCTGTGTCCCATGGGATTCTCTCAAACAAGCTTGAGGGTGCTGGACTTGACCAGTCTACAGTGAGGTGAGTGGACAGTTGGCTTAGAGGCTGCTCCCAGAGGGTGGTAATTGATGGGATGGCCTCATCCTGCAAGGCTGTCTCCAGTGGTTTCCCCCAGGGATCGGTGCTTGGACCCGTGCTCTTTAATATATTCAGTAATGACTTGGATGAGGGGGTGGAAAGCTACTTAAGTTCACGGATGATACCAAGCTGTGGGGAAATGAGGGCACGCTGGAGGATAAGGTCAAGATCTAGGATGATCTTGACAGGCTGGACTTATGGGCAAAACAGAATTAGATGAGGTTTAACAGGGATAAGTGTGAAGTCCTTCATCTGGGTAGGAAGAACCCTCACCACAACTACACAATGGCTGGTGGCCACTGGCTGGCACAGCATCTGAGCGACACCTGAGGGTTTCGATCGACCAGAAGATGAATATGAGCCAGCAGTATGATGAGGTTGCCAGGAAAACAAATAGAGCACTGGGGTGCATCAGCCAATCTGTTTCTAGTAGATTCAGGGAGGTGCTCCTCCCTCTCTATTTGGCACTGGTGAAGCCTCAGCTGGAGTACTGTGTCCAGGTCTGGCCACTGTACTTCAAGAAGGACATGGATAAGCTTGAGAGGGTACAAAGAAGAGCCACCTGCATAGTCAAGGATAGGCCCTAGGAGGAGAGACTTGGGGAAATGGGCCTGTTTAGTTTGAGTAAGAGAAGGCTGAAAGGTGACTTCATATAACCACCACAAGTACACCAAGGGGTGAACACCAAGATTTAAGTGAGCAACTCTTCAGGAAGGCGCCTCAAGGGAGGACAAAGACCAATGGACATAAGCTTATAGAGCGTAAATTCAGGGTAGATATAAGGAAGAACTTCTTCTCTATAAGGGTCACCAGAATCTGGAACATGCTCCCAGCAGAGGTGGTGCAGTCGCCATCCTTGGAGGTGTTCAAGAGGAGGTTGGACAGGCATCTTGTTGAGCTTCTCTGAGCCCAGTAATTTTCTGCCTGTGGCAGGGGACCAGACTTAATCTTACGGGTTCCTTCCAGTTCTAGAGTCCTATGATTCTATGGACTTCAAGAATAGACTCAGTCAAAACCTGCAATTCCAAACCCCTTTCAGCTTTGAAAAGGAGAAGAGTTTGAAGTTGGATTTCTGTTTTGGCTTTGACTCCAATGATCTGAATCAAAAACCTGGTTCAAAATCTCTTTATGTATACTCAGTATTTTTTCTATAAAGCCATTAAATAGCTGTAATGGAAAACAACTGACAGCAAAATGAGTAGGAGATGTGAAAATTACCTATGATACCCCATAAAAGTCAATACAAGGCACCACTAATGTGGGAAAATGCCAGTATATTAAAATCTATTGCCACCATTCACAACGATAGAAATTATATGAAATTAAACTTATTTCCTTCAGGACTAATAGGAACATTAACTTTATTACAGGTTTACAGGTGAGATTTGCTCAATGCAATGCAAAAGTGTGTGTGGTGTGTGTGTGTGTGTGTGTATATGTGTGTTTGTTGAAGGCTAATCAGTAATCTGGTTATTCCATTCAGTTCTCATGGGACATTTTAGTTGGAAGCTGTAAAAACTTCAAACGTGCATAAATGATGCTTCCAAACGGTCTTAACTGCTTTGTGAGTGATCACCACTTTTTCACTTTTATATCCTTTTTGTTATGTACCAACAAAGGTCTTCCTATCACCAAACACTTCTGTTTTGCAGTGTACACATTTATGTCAGAAAATGTTTTAATTGTAACATAATAAAAAAATTCACCTGTTTATTGTGAATATATCCATATTAGATTCTTATTTGCTCTTTAGCATTGTAGCATTTGAGCCCCGAGTGGGGTAGAATGGATGAAGCAGTTCTTGCAATTTGCCTAGAATCAGGCCTGAATTTGAATGCTTCCTCTGATGCTTGTTTAGACCCTAGACCTCAGAAAAACAGGCTTTGATTCCCCTGGGGAACTGATGGACAGGATCCCAGTGAACAGGGGCAGCAAACAGATCAAACAGTTTGCAGGCAGTTTACTGGCCAGTTTGCAAAAGTTTGCTGCTCTCCCCCCCCCCGCCCCTTTGCACCTCTGAGGTTTGTGTCCAGGTGGGAACACTCACAATCAAGGCTTCCACCCAGCTCTAGGTTTAGTGCTGTGGGGACTGTGGCTTGCAGGTTCCTTGCAGGGATGGCCAGGTTGGGGAGTGTGCAGTGTGAGATCTCCTGTTGGTGTTTGTCAGGGAACAGGCAAGAGATCTACAAGAGGAGGTGGTGAGGCATCTGAAGCATCCTCTGCCATGAGGAGTTCATTGATTTGATGCTGGAGGAAACCTCCGGGACTGTGGAGGTAAAACTACCAGAGGCAGTGCTAGAGAAGGGAAAGGACATGGACTGCTAGGAAGGTGGAAACTGGAAGCTTGTGACCTCTGACAGCAAGCAGAAGTCTCCATCTCCACCTGCAGCACTTCATCTGGAATATACATATAAAACCCTAGCAATAGAGGGCAAGGAACATGTTCCATTGGTGGAGAAGCATAAGCCAGGCCTCCTCAAGGTGGGAAAGATTGAGACCATTGTCTCCAAGAAGAAGCGATGGGTAGTAGTGGTTGCAGACTCCTTTCTGTGGGGGATAGATGGATCTATCTGATGACCTGACCTGTTGTCTCAGGAAGTCTGCTGTTTGGACGCTGCTGTTTGGAGGTTGGAGGCTGAGGCCCGCCCCCTTCCCCCTTTTCCCCTCCTCAGCTGGGTGGGTGAGATGGGTTGGTGGTATGCCCTCTATCTATGGTGGCCTCAGCTTCACCTCTTGGGGACCCCTTGCTGTTCTGAAATCCTTATTTTTATATACTTTCCCCTCTGTGATGACTCTTCATCTTTGGCCATTGCTGATTGGTCTCCTTAAGGTCATCATAGTGTCCACATTCTGTCCTGTCAGCATATTCCTTTGTTTTACAAACCCATCACATGCATGCATCCTTGGCCTTTCCTGTTCTTCTCCTAATTTGATCTGTTCCCCAAAACTGGAAATCCCAAGGGCTCTGTAGCTGGGCAATGAAGCCTGGTGCTATCTTAACTCATGTCATGAAACAGTGTGGTACATTTCTTCAATTTCCCAGCGTGTGTGTTGGCTTGCTGCTTGCCCATGTCAAACACAGTGGGACTAGAAGGCACAAACAGGCTTTTTAGAAATCAATTAACCCTTGTCATTGCCCTAGATCATTATTCTAATACATATTATCTACTTCACCTATAAGTCAGTTTCCAAAAGCAAATCTCTAAATACCATTTTCTAGCCATCACTGTGTGACTTGTTTTATATAATATACGTGTAAAGATTATAGTCACATCTAGAATAAGTAAAGTTGTATATTACCCTGTTATCTTTGAATAATGGTCTGTACAATATATATAACTGTCATATTTATTAATTGACCCAAAGTTGTGTACCTACTTGATAAAGATATGTTTATTTTCATAAAAAGAAAGGTGTCCCGAGCTTGCCTGGAAGCTGGAGCGGCATTTTGATAATTGGTAGGAAAACCAGAACACTAAAGATGTGAGAACTTTAGAGGCAAAGTGAGATGTTTGCTGTGCTTTTTTGCTTGCCAATAAACATAATGCTGTTTCAGCTCAAGCCAAACTATTTTATTTCTGTTTTGGTGTCTGTGCTCTGGGAACAAACACAAAGAGCTGGGACCATCTCTGTGTGCATGCAATTTTCACTACAGCATTGCAAGCCAAAATTGTAGGAGGGTTGCTTTGGAGGATAAGAATTCCTTTCCCTAAGCCGGTTGAAACCGTTTATTACATTGGTGTCCAACTGATGTTTGTGTGTCACAGTGAGGGGATGATGTGCTTGTGGCACATCCCTAATGAGAGTGGATAAGGCTACACTTCGGGGCTTCTATCATTACTCACAGAAAAGAGGTAGCCATCAGTGTTGAGGAGTCACTTTTGTGCAATGAGGATTTTGCTCATGTGTCTTGTCAAGTAGATCTTTGCTGTCTTCCCCAACTGTCAATGTTTGCAAGGCCTCTCAGAGAGTTTGTGAAGAGGTACAGACTGAATTGTTTTCAGGGAGTTGTTGACTCACAGCTATTATATTTCCATCTCAGCCAATTCTGCTAGTACAGCTGAGTATATTTCTCACTATTGGGTCAAGGTCTAGGAGACTGTGAGTGAACCAGCAAAGTCCAAACTTGAGAAGACAGAGGCAGTTCTCATGTGGTAGAGGCAGCAACTATGAAATAAGAACAACCATAGTGGGTTTGACCACAGGTTCATCTAGGCCATTATCTTGTATCTCACAGCGGTAAAGAGTAGATATTAAGAGAAAGAGATTCATGCAGTGTCTGTCTAGATTGATCTGATCCCTGCCCCTTTTCCCTTACAGCTTCTGGCATACTAAGGATAAAGGAGCTAAGGACAAAAGGAACCTCAGGAAAAACCTAAGGAAAAAGCTAATATTGTAGTGGCCTCATTAACTCTGACAGTGCTTTCTCCTTAAGAGCCATCAGCGGTTCTGTCTGAGATGCTGCTTTAGTTTCCATACTACACTATGTGGGTACCTCACCATCCTTCAGACATTTATCCTCACAAGTTTAATTTTTTTTATTCCCATTTTTGAGGACTTGCCCAAGGTGACATAGAAAGTCTGTAATAGAGAATGGACTTGGACCCCAGTCTCTCAAGTCCTTTTCTAGTGCCCTGAACACTAGATAGAAAATTCCTTCCTGGTCCTAAATACACTTTAAGGCATGCTACAAAGACCATCTCTTTCAGTGGTCATATGGGGAGGGCTGTCATGGCTGAAGTGAGTTTTCTCTAACAACTGCAAGGGGGAACTTTCTGTGTTTTTAATATATTGTTACTCCCTGACAGCTTTTATGCATGAGCATGTGGGTGTGTAGGGAACTGTATGGCTATTTACATTTTGAAATAACATTCACTGACTCTTTAAGTCATGACAAAGGTGTCTAAAAGTAATGTTTACTGCATATGTATTTTCATTCTTGATTGCTTCTGGGAAGCATATGAAATTCTTGAACTTATTATCAACTTCACAAAAAACAAGTTCCTTTATCAACCCACCCCATAACAACCAGGCGCTCCTCCACATATTGCAGTTAGAGAGGAATCCTTGGAGAATGTTGAACATTTCCGCCACTTTTCCCAAAAAGCAAACAAAGACGACAATATTCAACACTGGATAAAATCTACCAGTACTGCCTTTAGACGTCTCCAAAACCATGTCTTCAATGATCATGATATCAGGACCCAAACCAAGTTTTTCATCTACCAGGCAGTTGCCCTCCCTCCCCTCTTGTATGGGTGTGAAACTTGGATAACATATTGGAAACACCTGAAAGCTTTGGAGTGTTACCATCAGTAGTACCTTCAGGAAATCCTCCATATCAATTAGAAGGACAGAAGAATGAATGTAACTGTTCTAGTTCAAGGAAACACCATCAGAATTGCAGCCATGTTTACACAGCACCAGTTCCATTGGACAAGACATGTCCTAAGGTTGCCTAACAACTGACTCTCAAAACAAGTCCTGTACTCCCAACTCGCTGATGATTACTGCTTCAGAGGTGGGCAAGAACTTCAAGGATACTTTGAAGGCCAATTTGAAGGAATGTAATATTAACACCAGTATCTGGGAGGCTTAAGCACTGAATTCTCCCCAGTAACGACATAATGTACAACAAGTTATTAGATGCCTGTTGATGTATGATGTATGAAATTAGAAATCTGATCAAAAACAGGTATAGAAGGTCTCTATTTGGGGGAATTGTCCCCCAATAACAACATAATGTACAGCAAGTTATTCATCATTTTGAGCAAATTTGCTTCACTATAGTTGCAGATGACACAGATGCATCTATACATTATAGATGTAGGAGAGACAACAGGAAAGAGCTGTGACTCAACATCCCCAGGATCTACTCCTTCCTCCTTCTGCCATGTCTACAGTTGAATATGCAGTCAGATCTGCCACACTCATCTATGAACTTACTGAAGACTTCCCTATTTACTGGATGACTGTTGTTCTTGTATTGAGGGACTGCCACTACCGATGAGTTTTAATTTTTTTTTATCTATTTATATCCATGGATATGTAAATGTATACATAGTTGTCCTGTGGGTTTTTATTCATTGTCATTTGTCTGCAGCAACCACATTTGGTGAGAAGCAAAAAAGTGTTACACTTGAATTTTCCTCCTTTCCCCATAATGCCAAGCCAATGTGACAGCAATTTTCTGCACCTCTGACAACATTTCCTGCAGTACTTGTTACAGGTGTTTTCTAGCCAAGTCCCTGGCCCTTTGTAGCATATGAGATGATAGAGATACAGACATCGCTTTGTTCAATAACTCTCTTGCTAGCGTGCTAGCCACAGGTATCAGTATCCTCCAGTCAATGTTGTTGTAAAAACAATATTATTGTGAAAATATGAGATGTGCTCATTAGACTTGATACTGTATTCTTAAAATAGTTGTTGACATAGCAGTTTAGACTGTGTTGCTTTATTTTGAAATGAAGGTATGTAAAATCCAGTTGCTGCTGTAGGTCATCTTGAATCACTGTAATCGTTCAATACAGGATGCTTTCACATGGAAGAGTACCTCTGGGCTAGTTACTCTTAGCTCCTCACTGTTGGTGCGTATGTGTATACATGTATGCATATGAGGGCAGGGCTTTGTTTTTGATTTTTTTCCCCCAAAATCAGACACTGAAAGTATGATTCTGGAAAAATAGATCATGATTTGACTGATATATATTTCACATATGTTTGCATTTTTGCCATAAATTCTGTCTATAGGCAACTGGTAAGGGATGTATGGGGGTACATACACTGTTTTATGAGCAAAACATCCCATGGCATGATATTAAAACATCATACAAGATATAGCAGACATTTATCAGGTCAAATTAAGGATCTTAAATTGCTCTTGTTTGGAATTGTATTTCATTGTGCAATCAAATCAATTTCTAAAGTCATTGCTGAAATTGTTTTTATCTCCTTTCGTCTCATTTACTGACAGGTCAGTTTTACTGCTCAAGAACTTACCACTTCAGTATTTATTATTCATCCTTAATTTCACCAGCATCTTTGAGAGTATCATCAGCATCTGAAATACACAAAATGTCTTGATGAATGTTAGGGATCTCATTTATTTCCTGAGAAAATTGTCAACAACATATCTTACAGTACAGGAATTTTTAATAATCCTTTCAAACTAAGTGTGAAACATTAACATGCAATACAGTTCTACTACAAATAGAGACATTCTATATTATATATCAATTTTCAATCAGATTTCTTATTTCATATATCATACATTAACAGGCATCGAACAGGAAGGGGAGTTTTCAGTTAAAACCTAAAATAGATGGGCAACAGGTAATGCTCAGAAATATTGAGTGGCTCTTGCAGGTGTCAAGAGCATTAGAGGAGAAAGCTCTTGCTTCAGGAGAGATTTTTGAAAAGGGAAATAAAAGAGCTTGGTTATAGCTGGTCAGAAAGAGAAGGTTGGAATACAGAGACAGACCAAAAGAATGTTACAACCATCACTTACATCTGTTTTATATTATTGTAGATGTACTGACATCAGTGGAATTACTTTTGCATTACACCAGTAGGGTAAGAAAATTTAGGCTGTCTAAGGTCCCATCTATATGTTACACTCAAGGCATGATTAAACAGTTAATCATGCCTTAAGTGGTCACCCAGCCACACATTCAATCATTTACTGGCATGATAAAAAAAGCAATAAGCCACAATGTTATGCCACAAAATATGTGTAATAACTTGGTAACTGCTTCCTGTCATACTATTAATTGCATATACACACAGGGGCCCTTGTGGCTGGGCACCCCATCAGCTGATCAGAGCTCCCAGGTGGGGGGGGGTCTATGTGCACCCCCAGGCTTGGGAGCTGCCAGCTGATGGGGCTCCCAGCCCTGATGGGCATCATGCACCCCTGCAGCTGGAAAACCACAGATCATGTGATCCTAGCTGTGGGGGTGCTCCATACCCCACCCCACCCTACCCCCACAGCTGGGAGATCACAAGGCCTGCAGTCTCCTAGCCACTGGGGTGCATGGTGCACCCTGCAGCTGGAAGTCCATCAGTTGAAGGGGTTCCCAGCTGTGGGAGCTTGCTTTTTGCCAGTGCAGGGGGAGCCTTGCATCATGCCTCCTGCCATGCACATGTGGCACATCAGGAGGCATGATTTTGTGGATTGCGCATTAAATCCCATTATGCCTTACCTGCATATGTAGAGAGGCACTTGGAGAAACTACTTCTGACTTTACTGTGGTCAGCAAAGTAGGCTGGAGAAATTTCCCTTTAGAAAAGGGAAAGCAGGAAAGCAATTCATCCACGTGGATTACCAGGTTATTAATTAGGAAAACATTCTAGGTGCTTGTGAGTTACTTCTCCATAATGGCTGAGAAGAAAGCAGAGCTTTTTACATGAATTTCATTTTGACTGAGCAATAGTTGTTTTTCTTGCACATTTTTTTATGGCAAGTGAGTCAGGTGAGAGTGTGAGGGGGCCTTATTCCTTGTCCAACATGAACCAATGCAGTTACTTTAATTTTTTTTTCTGAATTGCAGGGATTTAGGTAACAGAAGCATGAGTGACTGGTGCCTCCTGAACCTGGGGGGGCACCTGCACCAGCCCTACTGACAGCATCAGTGTTGGCCATCGGGGGGGGGGCGGGCATGTGCACCCCCATACACCCCCTACCAGCTGCCTATGAACAAAAGGAATGCAACACTGGCTGTTATTGTGTATGCAGTGTCCTTACCTCAGCTATGTACCTATAGTTGCTATGGTAAGGAATATTTTTGATATTTAGTGCATAATGAGCCTGCATGTTCAGTGAGGAAAGGACCAGAGATGAGCAACCCAAGGGTACTAGGAATGAAGCTGACTTTGCTGGTACCTAGGGGCCTGGGGCTGGGAGGTGAGCACTTATAAACCGGCACAGCTTATAGCAGCCCCAAGACTGCTCTGAATTTTCACCAGGGGATGATTCCTTCTCAAAAGCAAGAAGGGAAAGAGATGAAAAGGAAAAAACCTCCTCAATAAAACTCAGTTCAGCCCCTGCTGTGGATTTAGCCCCAGGAGAAACCCCATTGCAATCAATGACATTATACAGTGGGCTACAAGTAGTATTAGATCAAAATCGGTGAGGGTGTATTGACACAAGGAGTGAGTCAGACTGACAGTCCCGTATGGTGAGAGGGAGTGTGTGAACAAATCCCACTGTATAACATTCAAAGGAGCTTCTTACAGTGTTCTCCAGCACAGATACAACTTCATGTGTTAACCTAAATGCGATCAATACCTGTATAACCAGCTGCACTGCGCAGAAAGATATACATTGCATATGGAAAAGACCCATGTGTATTTTTTTAAACTTTTATGGCATAAATGTGCTACAGCACGCGAACATGCTAATATTTAGCACAATATGCTGATTAGAGTGGTGTAAACATCACTCAGATAGCTTACCTTGAGTAACATGAGTCAGTTGTATTACAGTCATAAATTGATCAAGTTTCCACAGTGGACATTTAAGATCATGTCTTCAATACTATAATAAATTGTGAAATGATGAACCTTAGATTGCAGTTGGTATATAAAGAGTAGCACCAACAAAGTTGGACATTCACAGAAGATTAAACAGAATCCTAATGAAATAAAGTACAGTTTATTGACTTGATTGGCTTGACTTGGCTTTAGATCAGGCTCAGAGAATTAAAGCTGATGGATTCTGCTTTTCCATTAATTTGTATAAAGCAGGCTTGAAATCAATGTATTGAAATCAATGGGTTAATACCTGTGTGACTAGGGATTAGGCCCATGGCGTGAGTATTGAAGAATATGCTTAGGACTGAAAATGGAGAGAGTGTGGTAATGACATTTGCTGAAGAACTGGATAAACTTAAGGACTGGAGGAATAGAACTCGGATAAAATGTAATAGTACACATCTCAAAGTCATGCACCTAGAGACTAATAATAAGAATTTTTTCAGAGGCTCAGCATTTAGAAATGAAAAAAGGCACAGGAAAAACGGAACGCATCAGTCCGATTACAGAGGGATTATGAGCCACAATTGTGGATACAACTGTGAAAAAGGCAAATATGCTCCTAGTTTATATCACGTGAGGTATTTCAGTGGAACTATAGAAGTATTCAGGACAACATGCAAGGCCCTGAATATATGTGTATTGGAACAGTTTATAGCAATCCTGGAACAGATACAAAGAAGGGCTGCTAAGGTGATCAGAGGAATGAGGGGCATAAATAGCCTAGACAGCAACTTAAAAGAACCTGGCTTGCTTAACCTGGCAAAGTGACAATTGAGACAGCATATGACTGTTCTCCCTAAAAGCATCAAAAGGGTATCATCAGGGAGAAAGCAGAGCTATTTAAGCTAGAGGATGGTGTTGGCACAAAAGCAAATGGGCAGAGATTGGACCTGAATAAATTTAGAAATTAGAAGGTTTCTAACCCTGAGAGAAATGAGGTTCTGGAACAGCCTTTCAGTAGGAGTGGTGCAAAGAAGCTATCTAATTTTGAGATTGAACTTGATAAGGTTATGAACAAAATTATCTGACACAGTCATATGAAAATTGGGGAGTGCGTGGCTGGTAGGGGGAAGGGAAGGAATGAAAATATATCTCCAGTTTTCACCAGTATGAAAACTTTTTTAATTTCAGGTCTGAAGCAATTGTGTTTATTTGTTTATTTCTGTTTGCCACAAAAAAAAAAATAAAAAAATTCACAGGCCTAGTGATGATGCATATTTTAAGTACAAACAATGTATTTATAATTTCAAAAGAGCTGAAATCTTTTGTACTCTGTTTTAGAATTCTCTCAGCTTGATCTATTAGCTTTCTGCGTCATTGAGGGCCATTATAAAATATACTGTAGCCTGGACAAGCAAGCAAAAGGGTACCTTCTCATTTATTACAAGCACCTGACACACTAATTAGTCCCCTATCTTCTTAGTAAATACACTGTTATATTAACTGAACCATACTTTAAATGAATTAGGTCTGATTCCTTTATTGTAATAAAGGAGAAAAAGAAGAGTGACAAAAAATTACTACTTCCAAAATTAGGCAAAAAAAAAAAAAAAGACTTTATGATGATGGTGGCTTTTGACAGGTTATTTTTACTGATCCTGCATTACAGCAGGGTGGTCACTGGCATCTATCTCACATACTGAAGGAGAAGGGACTTGCTCCAAAACACAGCTGCATTCATCTATCTTTATCATTCTTGCACATGCACACAGGTGCTCTGTGCTCTGTACATCTCAGCTCACCAATTTTCCTTTCTGGGAAGCACTCTCTATTTTGTACAAGCATGACAAGGTCTGAAAGCGTTTCCAAGTTTCATAACTGCAGTGTCTGCACTGGGGGCAGGGTTTCATACAGCTTGTCTTTCATGCTAGATTTATGTTACTTAACAGATTGTTACTGGTTCCAAATTATCGATCACCTATGCTGAGTGCTATATTTGGTAGAATGACTTCCTTTTCATTGGCACATCTTTATTTCCTCTTGGCAAAAGCCTGAGTATAAATCTTCAAAATATTTCTTTGTGTTGTGTATGGCAAGTGAGTTATATTTCCCCATCTCAATGTATTCTCTTTCATATTGATTACATAGTGTAAACCCAAGGAGGACTGACTATACCCTTTTCAGTTTGTAATCATTGCCTTTCTTATTTGGGTGGCAGCTGCAGCAGCATCAGTTTGAAGCAGACTAGAGCTGGTGACTGTTCGGGGGTATACAAGAAAAGCAATTTAATCCTTTCACACTTCGATGTTCTTTTGTAACAGTCATTAACCATCCACACCACAAATCCCGATTTAGTCCAGTAAGGTGTGCACTGTGTACCACCGCTCACATGTCACCATGCTGTAGGAAATGCATACTCTTAATATACAATAGTGGAAAAATGATTTTCTTTAATAGAGAAGGTAGACACATTTTCTTTAGTACAGCGGACTAAAAAGCATGAAGATCACTTGTTATTGTGTTATTTATGGTAGCATTGAAGTGAAGTGGTTGTGTTGGTCCAAAAATCATGCAAGACACAGGCAAAGATTTCTTAGGGTGATACCTTTTATTGAACCAACTATGTAGTTGGGAGACAGACAAGTTTTGAATGCAAGAAAGTCTTCCTCGGGTCTCTGATCACAGGAAGCCAGATACAGCTTGAGGCCCAAAGACCTAAGGAAAGACAGGACAGATGATACAGCTCTGTGATCATAAGGTACCATGTCCACTTGGATCTTTGATAGTGAAATTAGAGATATTCCCTGCTATCTGGCAGAAAGTTGTCTTGTAAAATTTCATTGCTACCTCTAAAATGTGCTAGTTCATAATCTGCTTGTGTACTGATTTTTTTTCTCTGCAACAAGCTTTTCACTGTAGCTGTTACAGAGATACCATCAGGATCCCTTATGTCAAGCCAAAAGGCTTAGTGGAGTTAAACCTTGATTATTATGTAAACGCTTCATACAGCATTTTCCAGAAATGTCAGTGTAGTGAGGCTGAGCTGATCAGCAAGTCTTTTTTTATCCTAAAAGCTACCTCCATTTCCAAAATTGCACACACAATATTTTAATACTGGATTTAACACTGTTCCTGCTTTAAGACATAGCTTATCTTTTTAAAATAATGCATTTGTTTTAGTATGGCATTATGCTCTCTTTATGCATATCTGTCCCTCCATATGGCTTAGGAATGAGTGTGGAATAAAAAATGCTATGGTGGCTCTACACTGATCACTCTTTGCAGAAGGAGAAATCATCCAGACGCTAACTGATCTGACATCAGGTCCCTGGCTGCCAGGGTTATTTCTGTTTTTTAAATAATGATTACCGGAGACCATAACCTATGGTCATCCTTCTCTTCTTGCTTGCCATCCTCCTGGTCCCATTAATCTTCCAATCTTGGCTGTGTTATAGGTCAGTTCCAATGAGAGGTATGTCCTATAGCAGGGGTTGGCAAAATACAGCCTGAGGGCCAGATTCAACCCATGAGGCCATTCTATTTGGCCTGTGGGGCCCCTAAAAATTTAGAAAATTAATATTTATCTGCCCTTGGTTCCCGTAAAAAATGACAGGAACCAAGGGCAGTAGGACCCAGGGGAAGCCCAGTGGGCTCCCGCAACAGCAGGGCCTGCCAGCCCCCGCCCCTCCCTGCGCCAGAACCACAGGTAAGGGGTGGGGGAAAGGGCAGGGGAGGAGCCTGGGGAAAAGCTGAGCATAGGGGGAGGGAAAAATGGCCCCTTGTCCACCCCTTGCCTAGTGTCCTGCACTGCAGCTGCTCGCAGCCCGCCTGGAGCTGCCTGTGCTTGCTCTGGACAGCTCCTCGTGGGTAGTGAGCAGCTGCAGCAGGAAGCATCAGCCACAGGGTGGGATAAGGGCCCATTCCCCCCCATGCTCAGCTTTTCCCTGGGCTTATGTTGCTTTGCTGTCTCCAGATTTGTGGTCAGTTAATCTGGTTATCCTATGTAATAAATCTTTTCATTGTTTGGCCTCTTACTGATGGCCTGTGGAAAGAGTGATTTCTGGGCAAGTGATATTCCAGGCTAGCCCTCTCCACAGAGATCGGGACTTAAATGTTCTTTCATAAGCCAACAGGATGGCTACCTGGGTCTGGCAGAGATTTCTTCACTGCAGATTCAGGGCGTGGCATAAAGGCAGTGGAACTGAGGCTTGCTGGGATAGGGAATTATCCCAGGGCAACCTTGGTCTTATCTTTGGGGCAAGTAGCAGCACCATGGGGAGAAACTCAGGGCTCTGGGACTGCCCAATAGTTGAGTTTGTGACACAGGCGATGCTGTGCTTTTAGGCTGAACTCATGCTGTTTTTAGTTTGCATGTTGTGAATCGGGTAAGCATCTTCCTTCTTAGCAATCAGGATCCTGACACAATGTAAGTGTCTCCGTTTCAGGCCTGATTCATATTCCGAAGCTCAGAAGAGAATCATGAATTAAGACGCACCTCTATGCCTCAGTACTGAGTGACAAGCTGAACTTCATCAGTCTGTTCTATAGGTATGTTGATCAGGGTTGTACCAATGAAGAATAGTGCCTAAATTATACCTCATTGGTTAAATCGAGGTGCCACACAATATCTGACCCTAAATGTACAAAGTTTATCCATTATGTAAATTCTGTTTTTCTCTGCATATACCCCCACCCCAAAGTCCAACATAAGGAGGTAGAACTCTTCTAATGATTTAACCAGTAATTGAATTAATTCAACCATTGTGGCTCAGATCCAGAAAGCGCCTTATGGGTCTAACACAGGAGTTCTCAACCTTTGGTACCTTACGTACCCCCTGCCAATCAATGCGGCAAAAGCGAAACTGGAAGTCCCACCATGGCACTTCTGGTTTCGCTGCCGCGAGCAGGGGGGGGGGGGGGGGCAAACTCAAAATGCAGCACTTGCATACTCCCAGGGGTACGCATACCACAGGTTGAGAAACACTGGTCTAACAGATTTTATGATCCACAATATTCATAAGGTGCCTAAAGCATGTGTAAGCATGTGGGTTTACACTAGTAAAGTTCCCAAGGTTCCTAGGATGCTGCTGTCATGCATTTTGAGAATTGTCTTGTCAGAGGTAAGCATCTTGGTGCTTACTCCTAAGTCTGTCTGGGATTCATGCACAAGAAGTCCCCTGAGTAAATATATGCATACTAACTTTAAAAAGTTAAGGCAGCTCAACTGTCAGAAAGTCAACTTAACAGTCCGAGCATACACACGTGTGGAACAGAATCAACTTAAATGCAGAACAAGATAATACACCTTGCAGGAGTCACATTAGTTAAGTTGACTCAGCTCACAAGATGGCTGCCACAATGTTAAGGACCTGTACAAGTGTATGCTCCGCCATAGTTTAAGTTAAGTAGACTTAGTAAAGTCAACTTAGTATGTGTGTATGCATTCCATGTTTCTCAAACCCCCCAAGGAACCCAGTCTAGTAGGCACCAACAGCTCTCAGTTGAGCAAAAAGTGCATCTTTCACAGCTATTTTCCTTTAAATTAGGGCAAGAGGAGGAGCTCACCTTTTATGTAATAACTGAGATTTATGCACTCATAAGAAGTAGGAGTCCTAGGCTTGCCTTAACATAAAGGGATTCCATGGAAAGTGTCCTGACCATCAAGCTAGTGATCAAGCTGGGATTGGAGCATTTTCCATCACCACTGTTGGGACTGTGCCACTGCACTTAAAAAATGTGAGATTCACTGGGCTTGAGAAAGTATACTCACCACCCCTCACCCTTGCTCCTCACTGGCAGGGTCCACCACTTGCTCCTCTTGCTCCTCATTTGCTACCCTTCTTCCTCACTGGCAAGGTTCATCTGTGCTGCACTGAGCACACTCAGCCTGGCTTCACAGTAGTGTTTCACAGCCTGCATGGCTGTTATGGGGACTGGGCTGTACTGGGGCTGTGTTCAGTTCCCTAGGCATGACAGGGGATTGAGCCTGCAGCACAGAGCAAAGAGAAGAGGTGGGGAAGAGGTGCAGAAGAGGCTAGGGTTTAAGAGGGAGCAGAAGCTGAGTAGAAAGGCGGAAGGTGGGAAGCAGGGGTAGGTGTGGGAGCAGAAGCAGGGGCAGCAGGAAGGAGCCCAAGGCTGTGTGGAAGGAGACAAGCAGGGGGAAGAGGTGGCAAGGGGGAAGGCACAAGCAGGAGGTAAACTGCTTGACCACACCACCTGCCCCTCCCCCCATCTCCCTCCCTTCCTGCAGGATGAGTTGACAGCCCTCTAATAATTTGATTCTATACATGGGCAATTATAACAAATTTATAGATTTCCCATGTATGGAATCCAATTACTGGGGCATCATCTCAAAATCAGTATTGTCTTAGATTCAGGTAGATATAGTGAATACAAGAATTGGGCAGATACATAGATATCAAAACCTCACTACCTTTCTGTTTATAGATCTTTGAAGGTGATAATCTAATTATTTAAAACATTAAACTTGCTATTATATTTTTTATCTAGAACCTGGGACTCCTGTGTGCTAGGCCAGTGGTTCCCAATCTTTTTGTTCTCAAGGCACCCCTTTATAACTTCTGTGAATTTCCGGGCACCCAGTTTCAAAAACTAATATATATACTAGTGCTTATCTCCTTGCAGACATACTGGACTATGGGGTTGGGGATCAACTGGGCTGGGACAGGCCTAAGCTTGAACTTTTCTGCTTATCTTGTCACACTTTACTTATCTCCACACACCTCATGGCACCCTTTTGAAGCATCTGGCAGCACCCCAGAGTGATGAGCGCCCTGGTTTAGAATCACCATACTAAGCAATATAAAATACCTAACAAAACAGACGGTACAATCTGTACCACATTTATTTTAATCACAGTTTCTGATTGTTATATAAAAATAATATCATCTGTTCTAACAAGAAAGATATATTCAATTCTAGACCCTGCTTCCTTTTTTTCCAGTCTAAAAGTAAAAATATTGTACTCTTCTAACACCTTTAATGCAGGTTCTCAAAACAATTTACTGAAGACAGCAATTGCATTGTTCATGATTTTTATGGTACTCATCCATCATTATATCCAGTTGTAGTAATGACTACTATCGTATTTTGTCACATATCACATGCCCCAAATAATGCATGCACTTTGTTTTGGGAAGACAGAATGAAGAAGAAAAAGATTTTTCCAGACTCATGGCTCCATGAAGCAGGAACAGAGATTACCCTTCAGTTCACACACCTTCCCTTTCCTGCTCAAGCAAAAGCTACAGTTCTGACCCCCTCACAGCTGCTGCCAAATTGACAGCAGCTTCTGGCTGATCAGCCAAAACCTATACCAGTTCAGCAGTGGGTGCAAGAACATCAAAACTGTAGCTGCTGCTGAAGACAGGACCTTTCCATTCCCTTCAAGGAAGAGAAGGGAAAGAATCAGCACTCATTACACAGCATTTCCATGTTTCTGTTCTGGGCAGAAAAATCAAATTCCTTACTTAAGACATGCACCCTGTTACCAAATTTGCCCATTACTTTGGGGTGTGCTCATTTATTAGGGATAGTTTCTAGGGTCTTAGTGATTCTGTCAATGTGCTGCTTGTGTTACTATACGGAGCTGTATTTCTCCCTTCTGCAAGCCCTCACCCCCAGTGGAGCTATCTTGCAGGACTCAATCTCAATGGGACTGGGTTCCTCCAGTCACCAAATCAGTCATACACACAAACACACACAAATTAACGTGACACGCCTGACCTGGCCGGGCTGATCAGCATGGACAGGCTGACACCCTCATATGCCAAGAATCAGTTCATAAGAGCAACAATAAAATGCAGTCAGACACAAGCACACAGGTAAACAGAATCCCTCTGAATCCGGCTGGGTGTCCAGCTGACACCCTCATGGGCCAGCATTCAGTTCATAAGGGCACGTCTGAGTCAAACTGGGTCAATCAGCCTGTACAAGCTGATCCCCTTATGTGTTTCAAACTCAGCACGTCCCAATCTTTGGCCTCTTGATGAGCAGACCCCACAATAATTTGGGCTTCACAGGGATCTTTAGCATAGGTAAAAGAAGCGTTGCTGCAGAGCACAGGAGGAAAAAGAAGCAGAGAAGGAAAAATATACCCAATTACTACCAGTTTGCCTATAAAAGTTATTTATTGCTAAGCATATGAAATATATAATAGTACTAGTAGTAATAGACATGCAAAAGAAAAACAAACACAAACAATGACAATACTACCCTGGTTTCACTAAGTATTTGGGGAAACTTAGCTCAAGCTTAACTGATACAGGTCAGGTTCAGAAGTTTATGCCTAGAAAGAAGAGAGAACGCTGGGAATCTCACCGAGTCCATGGTACCCAGGCTGCAAAGCTGACAGGCACAGTCCGTAGCACAATCCTTGAAGAGAGAGACGATCTGTTCTTCCAGCGTCCCAAGAACGACAGGGGATGGTGTCAGCACAGGAGTTTTCTTCTTCTTCTTTCTTTCTCCCTTTTCTTAAGCACACACACTTACAGATTTTTATACCCTCAGTTCAGCTGCTTTGAAGCACCCACAGTAGTGTAAATCATTGTCTTTTCTATTGACAAGGGGTTATCTGGTTTGGACCATCTCAGGAAACTGATTGATAATCAGGAAACACTTAAGATTAGGGAGTAACCCAAATACTTGGGAGCCAGCTTGAGATTCCTATGGATGGCAGATATCCTGATGGGATATCTCATGGTTTCTTCAGGAACAATAGATAGCTTGCAGCATCAGGATTTTGGATTTTTACTTGTTGTGCACAAGCCTCAGCTTAGCATGACTTTTCCAGATTTTACTATAGTCTTTTAACAGACTTAAAGCAATTATTGGGGTGCTCATAACCTTTTGTGGAGAGGACTCCCACCAGTCATCTCGGGAAAGATATGACAACACCTGGGATTAGGGCTCCAGCAGGCTGGATGCTGTGATGAACCCTTAACCATTGTTCAAATGTTGCCCATACCCCCCCTGACTCGGTCTCTTGCCTCAGCATTCCCTAACCCGGCAACCGAGTTTTAGTCAATCAAGTTTAAATAGGCCTCCCATAGTGGGACCGGGGAATGTACGGCCCGAGATGCCTATTCAATTTAGAGCTGTGTGTGTGTGTCTGGGGGGAGAAAAGTCCTTAGCAAATCCAGATTAGAACTGGTCTGATAAATGCTGAGCTGGGTGTGTGTGAACATGGGTTAATTAACATTGGAAGCACAGATTCCCCATCATGCAGCGCTCTCCTGCTTCTCTGGTCCCAGAATTCACTGCAGTCTCTGCTTCAGGCTTTCTGTTTTCCATCTCTCATGTAAATGAATGGTCATCTGGTTCCATCTCAGATGCAAATGAGACCGAGGGCAGTTGTTCACTCTTATCACCCTTATCTGGAGAGTTTTAGGTGCGTCTCTCACTGCATCTTAATCAGTTTCGTTTATGTAGAGGAGGGGGGGGGGGGAGTCCTTTGTGAGTCAGACAGACTGCATCCTGTGCCAGGGTTGCCCAAGAATACAGAGCTGAGATGTAACAACCCCCATTTTGAAAGTTTAAATTTTGGGGAAAGTGTATTGGTGGTACATGGATAAATGTGATATGTGTTTTTTCATGGTGTTGTCTCATGTAACAATTGAACCATTTCCAAATATCACTAATTGGGAACTGGTTCACAATTCCTCCAAATCACAGGTATCTGCATGTACAGTGCCCTAGCATTCCCAGTAGAACAGTCACCCTTTAGGCACTGAAGTGCAGTGGCTCTGACCCCAAGGGGTGACAGTGGGACCACAGCTCAGCATGCCACATGTTGGAAAAGTTGAGAGGCAGTGCTTGCACCCATGTTTGGGGGGGGGCAGGGGATGGTAACTTCTAGCTAAGGGCATTTTCACTTTTCTGCTTTCCCTTTTTTCTTAAACATGAGTTCAGTAAATTTCAGTAACTTGCATTTGACCAAAGTCTGCAGTGTGCCAGGGGGAGGGGACGTTCTGGCTCCCATGTTTTGGGTTCCCTGATGGCTGGGGAGACATGAGAGGCCCCAATCACATATGGAGTGAAGACACAGCTGGTTGTTAGAAAGATAGCTTTTATTGATGAGGCACTGCAAGGAGTTCATTGATTAAAAAGTGTCAACAAAAGCAAGTATAAGGGGTGAGGGAATGACAGGCAGCACTAGAGTTCTGACCATGTACCAGGGTGGCCAGCTGCATCAGTGGCAAGGATGACTGCTTAACTCTGAAAAAATGAATAGAAATTGAATAAAAAATTGTTGCTGGAGTTCCAAGAGGCTCTTATGTATATTAAACTTCCAACATCATTTGGAGTTCATATGCATAGACTAAGTGCTTGGACTAGGTACAGACATTTGGGAAGGTTAGGGGGAGATCATACTAAAAATGGCCACTTGATCTAACTTACTTTGCCTCGGTGTGGACCTTATACTTAGAACCCTAGGATGGTCAGTTTAAGTGTGTACTCTACAAAAGTTAAGGAAGGTTAGATGAGTCTAAAAATAACTGACCTGATCTAAGTTAACTGTATCTCAGAGGTAGTCTAACCTAGGTTGGGGCTGGTGACATGGAATTAACTGAACCTCTAACAGTTCCCAGTACAGCCCCAGTACTTGGAAAGGCCAGCCACTGGACTCTACCCTAGGGCAGCATATTTCCTAACCTCCCCCCACCAGCACTAGGCTATTTTTAGCCCCCAGCCTCTCACCCCCACCAGACAGATAAGCCTTCTCGTGGACCAGCCAGCCGCCCCTTTCCTCCCGCACCTCCCCATGCCTGGATGTCATAAACATCCAATCCTTCAAGCTGCTTCCTGTGCTAGTTTTACCAGTGTTCACCAGTGCCAGAAGTTGATGGAAGTGAGTTCAGCAGGAGGCATAGGTGGAGGGATAAAAAATTGGGGGTGGGATGGGCTGAGTACACATGCGTGCACACCCCACACACCCCCAGGTGAGAAGGACAGTGGGGGAAGAAGCAGGGGGAGGGGAAAGGACAGAGGTGACAGAGTGGGACTGGGACCGGGCAGGGATCAGGAGGGAGCAGAGCGGAGCCACCCCCAGGATTGGGGCCAGGGCCCACTGTGCCCATGAGGCCACTATTTCCCCTGCACCCAGGGTTGTTGCCTGGTCCCAGTGCCCCCTGTGCCAATGAATCCATCACCCCCCAACTCTGCACTGGACCCAGCTGCCTCCAAACACTGGCCCATGCCCCACATCAACCGGGGGGGGTGAAGGTGGGGGCCAGAGCAGGGCCAGCTTCAGCTGTGTCTTGGACATATCAGGGGGTGGGGGGCAAAAAGGGTCTACGAGGGGAGATGCTGGGGTTCAGAAAGTTTTGATGGGTCAGAGGGGGTTGCAGGGTCTGCATGGGGAGATCAAGGCGGTTTTACAGGATTCATAGATTCATAGATGTTAGGGTCGGAAGGGACCTCAATAGATCTTAGAGTCTGACCCCCTGCATAAGCAGGAAAGAGTGCTGGGTCTAGATGACCCCAGCTAGATGCTCATCTAACCTCCTCTTGAAGACCCCCAGGGTAGAGGAGAGCACCACCTCCCTTGGGAGCCCGTTCCAGACCTTGGCCACTCGAACTGTGAAGAAGTTTTTCCTAATGTCCAGTCTAAATCTGCTCTCTGCTAGCTTGTGGCCATTATTTCTTGTAATCCCCGGGGGCGCCTTAGTGAATAAATACTCACCAATTCCCTTCTGTGCCCCCATGATGAACTTATAGGCAGCCACAAGGTCGCCTCTCAACCTTCTCTTGTGGAGGCTGAAAAGGTCCAGTTTCTCTAGTCTCTCCTTGTAGGGCTTGGTCTGCAGGCCCTTAACCATATGAGTGGCCCTTCTCTGGACCCTCTCCAGGTTATCTGCATCCCTCTTGAATTGCGACGCCCAGAATTGTACACAGTACTCCAACTGCGGTCTGACCAGCGCCCGATAGAGGGGAAGTATCACCTCCTTGGACCTATTCGTCATGTATCTGCTGATGCACAATAAAGTGCAATTGGCTTTTCTGATGGCTTCGTCACACTGCCGGCTCATGTTCATCTTGGAGTCCACTAGGACTCCAAGATCCCTTTCCGCTTCCGTGCCACCCAGCAGGTCATTCCCTAGGCTGTAGGTGTGCTGGACATTTTTCCTCCCTAGGTGCAGCACTTTGCATTTCTCCTTGTTGAACTGCATTCTGTTGTTTTCTGCCCACTTATCTAACCTGTCCAGGTCTGCTTGCAGCTGTTCCCTGCCCTCCGGCGTGTCCACATCTCCCCATAGCTTTGTGTCATCTGCAAACTTAGACAGAGTACATTTCACTCCCTCGTCCAAGTCGCTGATGAAGACATTGAAGAGTATCGGTCCAAGGACCGAGCCCTGCGGGACCCCACTGCCCACACCCTTCCAGGTCGAAACCAACCCATCCACCACGACTCTCTGGGTGTGACCCTCTAGCCAATTCGCCACCAACTGGACTGTGTAGTCATCCAAGTTACAGCCTCTTAACTTGTTCACTAGTATGGGGTGGGATACCGTATCGAAGGCCTTCCTGAAGTCTAAGTACACAAAATCCACCCCTCCTCCTGTATCCAGGCATTTCGTAACCTGGCCATAAAAAGAGACTAGATTGGTCAGGCATGATCTGCCTGCCACGAACCCGTGCTGGTTTCCCCTCAACATAATTTGTCCTGCCGGGCTCTCGCAGATGTGAGCCTAGATAATTTTTGGATTGGAGAGGCACTCCAATCCCACCAAACCTTCCTGCCGTTCCCACCCCTCCCCCCACCACAAACCACTTCTGGGGTCAGTTTTACTGGCATTCACTGGTACCCAGAGTCTGATTGAAGTAAATCAGATTGGGGAGAGGGGTGGTTAGACTGTGGGGCGGGGGGGATGGCAGCTCCACAGAGGGGGGGTTTGTGGGATAGAAGATTCTCTCTGCCCCCTGAGACCCAGGGCTGTTCTTAGCCCAATGATTCCTCCACCTCCAGATGAACAAGCCCCCTGGTGAACCAACCCCCCCCCATCTTGTCCAGCTATCCCCTCCTGAGATAGGCAGTGGAGTGGGAGGCTACTGGTGCTTAGCCCCCCACAAATGCCAGGGTAGTCTGGACTCAGGCTGCTGCAGCAGGTTGGGAGGGGTGCTCACGCTAAGATACCCTGTGCAGCCAGGATTGCAGCTGGCCCATCAGGCAGGAAAGTTTCTTTCAATCTACTTTCTTTATGATTGCTTGGGCTTGGGGGTGGGGGTGGGGGGCAGATTGAGACCCCCACAGTGCAGGAGGGAGTGGGGTAGGGGCAGGGGTGAATCATTCATTCACACCTCCGATCTCTCTAAGCCCCCCATAGATTCATAGATATTAGGGGCTGGAAGGGACCTCTCAAGATCATCAGGTCCAGCCCCAAAGTGCTTGAGCAGGAAAGACTGCTGAGGTCAGATGATCCCAGCAAGGTGAATGTCTAGGTGTTTTTTGAAGATATCCAGAGTAGGTCATTGTACCAGTTTTGGGGGGTCTATTCCAAACCCTTGGGCATTCGAGTTGTAAAGAAGGTTTTCCTTATGTCTAATCTAAAGTGGTCTGTTAGAAATTTTTGACCAGTAGTCCTAGTCTTCCCCTGGGGAACCCTGGGGAACGGACATTCTCTCAGTCCCTGATATAGGCCTTTTATATATCGATAGGCTTCCACCAAGTCTCCTCCGAATCTTCTCTTCTCCAGGCTGAAAAAACCTGTGTCTCTCAGCCTCTCATTGTATGGCCTGCTCTCCATACCTCCAACCATATGTGTAGCCCTCCCTTGGACTCTCTCAAGCTTCTCCACATCCTTCCTGAAGTGTGATACCTGGAATTGGACATAGTACTTCAGCTGCAGACCCCACTTGTTTCCTCCCAATCCTATCAAACCCTCCTGGACCCACCAGCCCCCTCTGCTGCAGACCCCAGTAGCGTCCCTGATCCCCCTAAGTTCCCCTGCAGACCTCTCCTTCCCCTCCAGTACCCCAACCCCCTTCCCTACAGATCCTATTAGCTCCCCAATCCCTCTAAGTCACCCCATGGACCACATTTACCCTGCTACATCCTGACTTACCTTAGATTGAATAGCCATTTTTAACCCTGTCTAACCTCCCCCTAACCTCCCTGAATGTCTGTGCGTACCTTTAATGTACTACTAGGATGCATAGATATCAGAAAATATTAGATCTTAGATTTACGTGGCAAGAAGCAAAATGAATTTTTAGGACACTGTCCTTGATTGCTGATTTAACTCTCTAAAAAAAACGTACATAATTAGTGCATGGTTAGTAGTACAGAGATTGCATGAGATTGACTTCTAAAGCAGTAATAAATCTTATTAAAAAAGGAAGGTACTAGAAACAGTTTTGACATGAGGAAGTTGTAAAAATAAAATCTACCATATTTAGCCACTTTACAGATTTATGAGGACTTAAATTGCCTATCTAAACTACTAACAATCCTCTATCTTTCATCTTCCAGTTGAATTAATTTGTTATTTAATGTAAACAGTATTCCCAGAATGCAAAAAATGCATATGCCTTTCTTTTGAACTTGGGAGTTGGCATCATTTCTGCATCCACTGTCACTGTACCTACTGGAGAATGTCTTAATTTGTTCTGTCTTGCTGCTATAAATGTGTTAACAGGGTGCTTTGAAATCAGAATCATTTCTCATTTCATCTGTACTGTATTCCTACTTCAGTTTTTTTTGAGACTTTTGGGTTGAACAGCAGACAATTCTTGGCTTCTTTTCATGCATTTGTAGCCTTTAGTTATTGTGCTTACCTCTAGTTTTCATTCATACTGCTTACATCCTTAAATTCAAATTGCAATATTTCCAATGTTCTCCTTTCAGCTTGGCAGGAAAACCTGTTCTTTTGCTTCAATTTAAGTTTGTGCTTGTGTGTTTTCATAAAGAGAGGTCTTTTTCCCTGCTGTGATCTGCAGTTGAAAAACAAGAAAATTTTGTACTGCCTTTCTGTAAGCTATTGGCAGTTCTGTGATTAGAGCGAATATAGAGACCGAAAGCAAAAAAAATCACATCGGTTATGTCAAATGAGTGAAAATTATATATCTTATCATGTTAATTTTATCTAGGGAGAGATCAGACTTTTCACTGACAAATACAGCTCCATGAAAGTATCCCAAGGCGATGGACAACAATCTGCCAAAATACATCAAAGTAGCTGTAAAAAGGATTGAATCAAAATAAAACCATCTATAGAGTGCAGCTGTACTGTATCTACTTCAAATTGTCTGTGTAGGTGCAATCAGGGTTTCATGTTTTATTTTTGTGTCAGCTGTGTCCTAGCAACCCTGTCCTCTTCTAACATGCTTTGTTTCCTAAAGAATTTCAATACTAATGTCAAAAACAAGTATAACCAATTGAATATCATGGTGATATTAGATAGCCACTGTACATGCAACACTTGAGATAATGAATATAGAATCTATTTCAAATGTGTAAATTTGAGCAATAGCTTTTTCAGATTGTTTTTCTTCTTCTGTAAAATAAGTCATCAGTAATGTTGCCGTCTGACAATTTAGTATATATTTATTCAAAACACAGGGGAAAAAAGGAATTATAATTTGTTTTGCTCACTTGGCTGGTTTTCATTTTTCCCCATATTTTAAAGGATTTCAGTGTTTGTTAATGAAAGAGTATTAAGGACAGAAGCACAAACCACCCCAATGCAAAGAAAAGACAGGAAGCACCATAAGATACCAACTTATCTAAAACATGAGCTCTTTCATGACCTTAGAAAGTTAAATGTTTTCAGATTAGCTGGGCCTGATTAATCACTCAGTAGTACCTAGTAGGCCTGTGTGAATAGGAAACTATTTGATTTGGATTTGACTGATTCGGATGCCAGAAATGTGATCAGAGATCTGAATCATTTTTCCGATTCGATTCAGCCAAATCGCTTCAGAAGATTCAGAGATTTGGCCATAGAGTATAATGGGGAATCAGTGAAATATCTATAACTTTGTTGTCCTTTGCCTGATTTGTATGAAACTTGCAGGGGTGATAGCCTCTACTGAGTGCACAAAGCCTGCTGTGCTTCAAGATGATAGGTGCAGGGGTTTCTGGGAAACTGCACCTCAAATTCCTGAAAGCGAAACTCATGTCAGATGTATGTGTTAAGCTACAGTGGGGTGAAAACTGCAGGGATGGTAGCTCCTGCTCAGGCCACAAAGCCTACCAAGTTTCAAGGAGATAGGTGCAGGGGTTTCTGGGAAACATTACCTAAAACTGCTGACAAGCAAAACTCATGACATAGGTGACACTGTGTGTGTAGTAAGGCACAGAGGAGTGAAACTTGTGGGGATGAAAACTGCTAGGGCCTGCTGTGGCCATGAAGCCTGCCAGCTGTCAAGAAGATAGGTGCAGGGGGATTCTGGGTTCTGGGGCCCTGCACCTCTGGCTGCAGGCAGCCAAAACTCATGACATGGGTGCTTGTGGAACTCTGTGTGTTTTCAGGTGTGACCTATCTGGCACTGGGGCCTCTGCACAACATGGCAGTGTGCCCCCATGAGGTCTCCTCTCCCCTACAGCCTTAGTCCAGTCCACCACTGTAAATGACAGCAGATCAAAATAACTTAGTTGGCTCAACACACACAGTCCTTCAGGCACCCATGTCATGAATTTTGCCTGCCTGCAGCCAAAGGTGCAGGGCCCCAGAACCCAAACTCCCTCTGCACCTGTCTCCTTGACAGCTGGCAGACTTTGTGGCTGCTGCAGAGGCTACCACCCCTGCAGTTTTCACCCCCCTGTGCCTTAACACACACACACACAGTGTCACCTATGTCATGAGTTCTGCTTGTCAGCAGCTTGGGGTGCAGTTTCCCAGAATCCCCTGCACCTATCTCCTTGCAACTGGGCAGGCTTTGTGGCCTAAGCAAGAGCTACCATCCCTGCAGGTTTCATCCCACTGTGGCTTAACACACACACAACATGAGTTCTGCTTTCAGGAATTTGAGGTGCAGTTCCCCAGAAACCCCTGCACCTATCACCTTGAAACTTGGCAGGCATCAAGCTCTCAGCAGAGGCTACCACCTCTGCATGTGTTATTTGAATCAGCCAAAATACAACAAAGTTATAGATATTTCATTGATTCCCCATTATACTGTATGGCCGAATCTCCAAATCACCGAATCTTTTCTGAATCGATTCGGAAACTCCAAAGCAATTCAGAAAGCCTAAAGCATCTAGCAATTCAATTTGGATTCATAGATTCGGCCTCTGAATCATCCAAATCATTTCCGAATCCGAATCCCTATCCGAAGCTTTGCACAGCCCTAGTACCTAGGAGGTGGCTGAGACAATCTCAGACCATATAAGTATTTTCTCTAAAAATTAATGGAGAAAGGGTAAGTTTCCAGAAAACCAGAAAAGAGAAAACATATTGCCTATCCACAGAAGGGGAAAAGAGTAGGAACAACAGAATTATGAATTTGTCAGTGGCATTTCAATTCCCAGAAATATACTGCAAGAAATAATGAAAAAATCTATAAGCAGGTAGAAGATAACAGATTGTTAAGTAATAGCCAACAAGGATTTGTCAAGAACAAATCTTTTCAAAACAACCTTCTTCCTTTGACAGAGAAACAAGCCTTATAGACAGGGAAAGGAGCAGATGAGGTATACCTGGACTTTAGTAAACTTTTGCATCTGCCTCCCATAAAATTCTCATAAGCAAGGGAGGGAAATATGGTCAAAATAAAACTACTAAAAGGTGGGTGGACAACTGTTTGGAAAGCCACACACAAAGGGTGTTTATACCCATGCTCCAACATATTCTAATTAGCATGCTCAATTAATTAGAATGATCCAACATTGTCCAGTGTCTGTGTGCCAGTGTCATGTGTATTCAGCATCTCGCATTTCAAAATGGTGGCAGGGGCACTTTAACTAAAACTCGTAGAATGAGCTTTAGTTAAAGCATCCCCATGGTCATTTTGAAATGGGAGATGCTGCATACACCTGATGCTGTGACATTTTAATTAGAGGTGCTATTTGGGAGCCTGTCTAATTAAAACATGCACCCCCCCTCCCCATCCTGAAGCATGTGTATAGACACCCAAAGAGTAGTCTCTAGTGGCTCATTCTCTGACTGGAAAGAAGTTTCAAGTGAGGTTCTTAAGGAATCTATTCTATATATGGTACTATTCAATATTTTTATTAATGACTTGGATGATGAGAGAGTACACTTATTATATTTGTTACTTTATAGATTTATAGATTGTGAGGTTGGAAGGAACCTCAGAAGATCATCAAGTCCTACCCCCCTGCACCAAGCAGGAAAGACAACTGCAGTCAGGTGACCCTAGCAAGGTGACTGTCCAGGCTCCTGTTGAAGATTTCCAGGGTAGGTGATTGAACCACCTCTGGAGGGACCTTATTCCACAGTCTGGACACCCTAACTATGAAGAGGTTTTTCAAATGTTCAGACTAAAATGGTCTTCTAGGAGTTTGTGGCCATCACTCCTGGTTTTCCCCAAGGGTGCCCGGGTGAACAGTTGTTCACTGTGCCCTTGATGTACACCCCTGATATAGCAGTAAGCTGCTACCAAGCCCCCTCTCAGCCTCCTCTTTTTCAGGCTAAAGAGTCCCAGGTCCCTCAGCCTCTCCTCGAATGGCTTGCCATGCAAGTCTGATCATATGCATGGCCCTTTTCTGGACCCTCTCAAGCTTTACCACATCCTTGTTCAAGTGTGGCCCAGAATTGGACGCAATACTCCAGCTGTAGTCTCATCAATGCCGAATACAGTGGAAGGATCACGTCCTTGGTTTTGCTGGAGATGCATCGATTGATGCATGCCAGAGTATTACCCTGTTGGCTACTGCATCACACTGCCAGCTAATGTTCATACCGTGGTCTTTTATTAACCCCAGGTCCTTTTCATAGTGCTGGTCATATTGGCATTGCCTAGCATGTAGGTATGTAGAGTATTGTTCATCCCCATGTGGAGCACTTTACATTTCTTGGTGTTGAAGTTCTTCATCTGGTTCTGATCCGCCCAACTTCCCAGCCTGTCTAGGTCCACCTTTATCTGCAGCCTGTCTTCAAATGTGACCATGCTTCCCTGTAACTTGGTGTCGTCTGCAAACTTGGTCAGTGAGCTCTTCACCCCCACATCCAAATCATTGATGAAAATGTTGAATAGCACTGGACCAAGCACTGACCCCTGAGGGACACCACTGTCCACTTCTCACCAAGACAATACTGATACATTCATTAGGACTCGCTGGGTCCTACCCCACTGCCAGCTTCATACCTACCTAACTGTCTCACAGTTTAGCCCACAGTCCTCCAATTTTGTTGTGAGAACATTGTGGGATACCAGTTCAAAAGCTTTTTGGAAGTCAAGGTATACAATGTCAACCTCCTCTCTCTTATTCAGGTGGTGAGTTACCTGATGATAAAAGAAGATGAGTTTGGTAAGACAAGACCTACTCACAATGAAGCCATGCTAGCTGTCATTCAGAATCCTACCTTCTGCAAGCCTATCACACATAGACTCTTTAATTAATTTTTCCAGGATTTTCCCTAGGATTTTTCCTATAGTTATCTGCTCCTCCCTCCTCCCCTTCTTGAAGTTGGGTACAACATTGGCCCTCTTCCAGTACTCAGGGACCTTTCCAAAGCACCATGAGTTTTGGAAGTGTTTCACCAGGGGTTCCACAATGACTTCTACCAGCTCCTTCAGTGTTCTTGGATGAAGATCATTTGGTCCTACTGACTTATATATGTCTAATTTTTTTTTAATTCATCACACACCTGTTCTACAGCAATAGTAGGAAGGCGGTCATTCCTACCCATCTCATTCTGTGCCCTATCTGGCATGATTATCCCCTTGGCCTGGTGAAAGACCAGAGCAATGTAGTCATTCAGGAGTTGAGTTTTCTCCTGAGTGCTGGTAACCAGCTGTCCTGAGTTTTTGAGCAGTGTCCCCACACTTTCACTTGTTTTCTTCCTGCTCCCTACATACCTAAAGAAGGCCTTCTTGTTGTGCTTGATTCCCATTGCTAATTTTAGTTCAGTCACCACCTTAGTCTTTCTAATCCGTTCCCTACAAGTGTGGGCCAGTGTTGTATAGTCCCCCTTGGGGCATGTCCCAAGCTTCCATTGTCTGTACATCTCTTTCTTCTTTCTCAAGAGGACCATGATTTCTCTGTTTAGCCAAGAGGGCTTCCCAGCCCTTTTGCTACCTGTCCTCCATGTGGGAATGGGCTTCCTTTGTACTTCAAGGATTGTGTCCTTAAGGAGAAGCCACTGTACATGTACTCCTTTCACCTTTGGTCCCAGATCATGCAGTACTTTCTCTACTAGTGACCTGAGCTTGTTGAAATTTGCATTTTTGAAGTCCAAAACTTCAGTCCTGCTATTTAATTTGTCTGTCTTGTGATGGACAGTGAACATGATGGTTTCATGGTATCTCCATTATATCAAGTTGAGTGAGGCTGCAAGCATTTTAGAGGGCAAGACTGCAGTTTGAAACATTCTTGAGCCTTGACAGGTTGGAGAAGTGATTTGAAGTAACTAGGAGGCAATTCATCAAGGATAACAGCAAAATATTACACTTAAGTAGAAATGATGAACTATATAAATACAGAATAGAGAATGACTGCTTAGGCAGTTTTGGGGTCATAACTGAATACAAGGCAATGTGTCATGTTATTATGGAAATAGCAGGCCAGGGCCAGAGGCAGACCCACAGCAGCCTCCTGCTCTCCATTCCACTTGCCCTCTGCAGCCTTTTTCCCCCCTCCCCTGCCCACCTTACCCCACTTACAGTCAGGTGCAGTTTGGTGCCAGCTCAGTCTAGATCCCCTCCTGGGCATGGAGTGCATGGAAACTCTATCCCCTACTTGGAAAATCAGCAGCACCAGAATTGTTGCATAGCCTGGAAAGGGTTGTGCTTCCATGTGCTGTGCTCCTTGACCCAGGAGGGAATATGGCCTGAGCAGCATCTGACAGGAAGGAGGGAGGCAGAAGAGGTTAAAACTATGGGGAGTGGGGAAGAGGGGCAGAAACTGAGAGGACTTTGGAGTGGAGGGGTACAGGTGTCAGGGGGTCAGGAAGGCTGCAGAGGGACAAAATATAGGAGTGCAGAAGGCAAGGCCCCCCCCTCCTGGCCACCTGACCCCTCCCCAGCCACTGCAGAGGATAAATTTAAGTCAACCCTCTCATAATTAGATTTTATATCTGGAAAATTATAACAAATTTATAATTTTCCCATATATAAAATCTAGTTACTTGGTTGGGGGATCATCTTAGATTTGAATAAATATGGTATGCACAATTTTCTGGAGTTAATTCAAACTTGATTTTATTATAATCTTGAATTACAATAGTTCTTGGAAACCTTGCATGAGATCAGGACTCTCTCATGCTAGGCCTAATTTTTTGGCCTAATGTTTATAGACATCTAGCATTATGCAGGCAGTAGTGTAACTACAGCAGGGCAACTGGGACAGCATCCCCAGTCTCTGAGTTGTGGGGGAAGGGAGTGCAAAAAATAATGGCTGTTGACTAAGGAACTGTGTCATAGCTCTATATTTAAAGTGTGCACATGCTATCTTCCAGTGGACTACACCATTTGTCCTTGCATTTCTGCTTTTGACTTTTACTGAATTGTTTTTGTCATTATATCATGAAACCACATCAATGTCTGATGCTGTGACAGCATCACTACTAGAACTAGTTAAATTTTCCTCCAGAATTGTTTTATGTACTCATCCGCTTGTTGTTTCAATTGGGACTGTTGTGAATAATTGTTTTTCATGGTCTTAACAAGGGGAAAAAAAAGGTTTCATGTTATTCTGAAACTGATGTTTTTTTCATATTTTCCATGAATCAGTTCAAAACAAATATTGTAGGTGACTTGATATTAATCATTACATTTTTTCTCCATTTTAATAACATCAAAGGGCTAGAATTATAATGGGATTATATACTCTTCACTGGATTATGGTGGTGGTATTTGATTTCCTAGCAATCCAGTAAGAGGTGTGAAATCTAGTCTCAAATTCTATCCTTTGGATTTTATGTAGGAATTTGAATAGAAGTCTCCTACTTAAAGATCAACTTTAAGCTCCAAGCTGCAGGAAATTCTGGGGTTGGGCCTTTTTCATTCTCTCCTGTTGATGTTGTTTCATTTTATACACAAAGTTGGAAGCATATAAAATTGGAGACAGATGCTTCCTCCAAAAATGGGTGCCCTAAATACCACACTATTTTATCAATTGAATCTTCCCAATTAAAAAAAAAAAAAAAAGCTTGGAATATTGTTTATGAACAAACAAATAGATGAATAGAAACATACTCACAGGGTGCGTCTACATATGCACATTTACTATGCAGTAACCTACGTTACTGCACAGAGCAGGCACGCATCTACATGTACACATGCATATTGCTCAGTAACTATGGTGACTTATGCTGACTTAGTCATAAAATCGATACCTGCATTATACAAGTATCAAATTTACACCCAATTATTTACTGCTCAGTAATGCGAATGTAGATGCTTTACTGTGCAGTAACAGTGTGTGTGTGTGTGTGTGTGTGTGTGGACTGACTTGAGACTAACTTCAGTTCCAAGTCAGACCACAAACAACGTTAATGCATTTTGACGCATGTACACATGCCGGCCTATTTCTGCCTACTGCGCAATAAATTTAATGCAACATAAATGCATGTGTAGACACAGCCACAGAGAACTACATATGATGGATATTAATTTTAGTAATTTATTAAGTAGTACTGGGTGTGTCCATACATGCTATTAATGCAGGAGTGCATCTACAACTACACCTTCCCCAGAAGCGCATCTACACATGCACCCTGTTAGGAAATCTAATCCCAATGGGAGCAGCTCAGTACAGGACTGCTCCTGCCCTCCTCTGCCCCCTGCAGCAGCCAGGGGGAGCTCCAGACACTCCATGGAGTGCTAGCTTTGGGAGGTGGCAGGGAGCACTGAGGCCAGACCTGGTACACATGGCACCAGGAGAGCTCTGGCTGTAGCAGCAGTTGTCTCATGGCCCCATGAACATTGTCAGGGGTCCTGAGGTACATGGGGCTGGGAGACAGCTGGCACTGGAGCTGGCATAGCTGTCCTGGCCACATGCATATGGGGACAGACAGCTTCTGCTTCCCCACTCAACCGGACTCACTGGCAGCTGTCCTGCTCATGGGAGCTCCACCAGGAGCAGAAATCCAGCCAGCCCCCTGCTGCACAGGGAATCCCTGCCTGGCAGGGGGCTTGTTGGCTGCTGTTCCATGAGTGGGACAGCTGCCAGCAAGACCCCAGCTGATCGGAGAAGCAGAGAGCTCCCTAGTCCCAGTGCTGCTTGACTCCCAGCTCCTGTGGGAAGCCAGGAGCTGCGCAGCATCGGGACAGGGGTAGTGGTGGGTGGGGAGTGACCCCATCCTGGTGACCCCCTCCCATCATGGGGGGAGCTAGGAGCTGCCCAGTACCAGGACTGGGGACAGAGAACTTCCCATTCCCCTGTGGCTCCCTTCTGGTCTGGCTGACCAATGCCTACACGAGCACTACTGTGCAGTTAATCTAGTACCTGTATTTACAGGTACTAGCTAACTGTGCAGTAGGCTAATTTACTGTGCAGTAAATGCCACACACATGTAGATGATTCTGCTTAACTGCACAGTAGATTAGTCTACTGAGCAGTAAACTGGCTCATGTAGATCTGCCTATAAAGTCCTCAGATACATGTGATATAATGGGCAAGAATTTAAATGGAACTGAAAAGAGCTGATTATCATCTTTTCTAATTTATGTGTGTGGTGAAAATCTGGTTATTGAAGTGTGCAAGCATTTAACCTGAAAGTCACAGTGGAAACTCACTTGTTCTGTTTAGTGGCCTTAACGCAGAAGGGAAAAGGAAGTAAATCAAAGAAATGTGTGAGATTACAGTAATATCCATTTAAAACAACTTACATTTAAAAACTAATAAAGCAAAACAGTTGAAATAATCCATTTGCCTTAATTATCACAATGTATACTGGAGGTTTCAGGCACTGACAAGATCAATAAAAGCAATTTAAATATGTAGGATAGCAGACTTGTATACAATAAGCCAGAGGTTTACAGAAGTGTGGTCACTTGTGAAGTGAAGCCACAGCTTATTTTATTGCAAATTGATTCAGTTGAAATAACCAAGGCAACATATTTATGCAGCTGCTGAAATGACAATGAATAAAAATCAGTCTCTGCATTTTTTTTCTCTTGATTTTCAAATTCCCCTCGAGGCAGATATTATGGGGATGGTTTTTCAAAAATGAAAGCTTGACCTTAGCAGATTTTACTATTGACTTTAGTAAGAGCCAGCTTTAAGTTATAAAATGCATTTGAAAATCCATCTCTTTATTATTATTATTATTATTATTATTATTATTATTATTATTATTATTTAGGAGAGATGGAAGGGTAATCCTTTGATTTAGTATGCTTAGGTGCTTTTGAGAAGATTTAGGCTCCTCTTCAATAGAAAAGTTTTGTCAGTATAGCAAGCAAAATATGCAAAACTGGATCTACGCTAGGGCTTATCCAGGCATATAAAAGATACACTATTAAATAAAACAGCTAACCTTATAAAAAGTTCTAATGAGACCTGCCCTCAGGAGCACAAATCCCCTTGACAGTCTGTGAGAGAACTATGCTCCTTAAGTCTCTTAGGTTCTGTTGATTTACTTATTTTATGCTTATTGCTACTTTGTACAGTTATGCCACCACTATCCTGTTGCCATAATCCTTCCTGCACCAGAAAGTCAAAATGCCTTTATTTGATAATATAAGTAGTAGCTAAGTAAGTAAGCTAAGTACAATTAGCTAAGCCAATTAGTGGGGCATGTTCTTAGTTTCTAATTCATGAAAGCATTCCTATTTTGCAAGACCCTAACTACCTGCTTAAAGGTAAGCATGAGTATACGCACTTTGCTGAACAGGGGTCGATTGAAACCTAGACGCTTACTCGCATATCTGAGATTTAGAGTCAAATTTAAGCTGTTTTGAGATCTGGCCTAATGGATCTTGACACTGATATTGACTCTGATGAGCCTTACAGATGTATACATATCTCCCCCTGGACCTGGTATTGGCAACGGGGGATGACATGGTAGGAGACCTACAGATTGGTGGTCACCTGGGGGACAGTGATCACCAAATAATAGAATTCTTCATAAGACATCGAGTGGGTAAGGTAACTAGTAGGGTGAAAGTGCTAGACTTTAGGAAAGCTGATTTCAATGAGCTCAGGCGATTAGTCAAGGACGCACTGCAGAGTAGGAGTTTTGAAGAGATGGGAGCCCAGGAAGGGTGGCTGTGCCTTAAGGAAATGATCCTTCAGGCACAGAGGGAGACGATCCCAATGTGAGGAAAAAGAGGGAAAGGGGCCAGGAGGCTTCCTTGGCTGACCAGAGAAATCCAGGGCAGTCTACGGGCCAAAAGGGGGGCACATAAAAAGTGGAAACAGGGAGAGATTACCAAAGAGGAGTATACCTCCTCTGCTCGCGCTAGTAGGGAGGCAGTTAGACGGGCCAAAGCTACCATGGAGCTGAGGATGGCATCCCAAGTTAAGGATAACAAGAAATTGTTTTTTAGATATACAGGGAGCAAAAGGAAGGCCCAGGGTGGACTAGGACTCCTACTAAATGGGCAGAAACAATTGGTGAGGGATAGGGAGGACAAGGCTGAACTCCTCAATGAATTCTTTGCCTCAGTGTTCCTAAGTGAGGGGCAAGACAAGTCTCTTACTGGGATTGTAGAGAGGCAGCAGCAGGGCACCAGACTACTATGCATAGACCCTGAGATGGTGCATGGAGGAACTGGATGCCTTTAAGTCGGCAGGCCTGGATGAGCTCCGTCTGAGGGTACTGAAGGCACTGGTCGATGTCATCGCACAGCCACTGGCGGGAATATTCGAACGCTCGTGGTGCACGGGCCAAGTCCTGGAGGACTGGAGAAGGGCCAATGTGGTCCCCATTTTCAAGAAGGGGAGGAAGGAGGACCCGGGCAACTATTGGCCAGTCAGTCTCACCTCCATCCTAGGCAAAGTCTTTGAAAAAATTATCAAGGCTCACATACGCGAGAGCCCGGCAGGAAAAATTATGCTGAGGGGAAACCAGCACGGGTTCATAGCAGGCACGTCGTGCCTGACTAATCTAGTGTCTTTTTATGACCAGGTTACAAAACACCGGGACGCAGGATTAGGGGTGGATGTCATATACTTAGACTTCAAGAAGACCTTCGATACGGTATCCTGCCCCATACTGGTGAACAAGTTAAGAGGCTGTGACTTGGATGACTACACAGTCCGGTGGGTGGCGAATTGGCTAGAGGGTTGCATCCAGAGAGTCATAGTGGATGGGTCGGTATTGACCTGGAAGGGTGTGGGCAGTGGGGTCCCGCAGGGCTCGGTCCTTGGACCGATACTCTTGAATGTCTTCATCAGCGACTTGGACGAGGGAGTGAAGTTTACTCTGTCCAAGTTTGCGAATGACACAAAACTGTGGGGAGAAGTGGACACACCAGTGAGCAGGGAACAGCTACAGGCAGACCTGGACAGGTTGGACAAATGGGCAGAAAACAACAGAATGCAATTCAACAAGGAGAAATGCAAAGTGCTGCACCTAGGGAGGAAAAATATCCAGCATACCTACTGCCTAGGAAATGACCTGCTGGGTGGCACGGAAGCGGAAAGGGATCTTGGAGTCCTAGTGGACTCCAAGATGAACATGAGTCGGCAGTGTGACGAAGCCATCAGAAAAGCCAATGGCACTTTATCGTGCATCAGCAGATGCATGACGAATAGAGCCAAGGAGGTGATAATTCCCCTCTATCGGGTGCTGATCAGACTGCAGTTGGAGTACTGCATGCAATTCTGGGCACCGCACTTCAAGAGAGATGTGGATAACCTGGAGAGGGTCCAGAGAAGGGCCACTCATATGATTAAAGGCTTGCAGGCCAAGCCCTACGAGGAGAGGCTAGAGAACCTGGACCATTTTAGCCTCCGCAAGAGAAGGTTGAGAGGCGACCTTGTGGCTGCCTATAAGTTCATCACGGGGGCACAGAAGGGAATTGGTGAGGTTTTATTCACCAAGGCGCCCCCGGGGGTTACAAGAAATAATGGCCACAAGCTAGCAGTGAGCAGATTTAGACTGGACATTAGGAAGAACTTCTTCACAGTTAGAGTGGCCAAGGTCTGGAACGGGCTCCCAAGGGAGGTGGTGCTCTCCCCTACCCTGGGGGTCTTCAAGAGGAGGTTAGATAGGCATCTAGTTGGGGTCATCTAAACCCAGCACTCTTTCCTGCCTATGCAGGGGGTCAGACTCGATGATCTATCGAGGTCCTTCCGACCCTAACATCTATGAATCTATGAATCCACACAATTACGCCTCTTGCCATGCCACAAATGCATGGTAGGAGGCATGACTGTGGGATTGGTGCTGCACCATCGGGTGTGGGCTGCACATGTGCCCTCAGGAGTTTCATGCATGTCTGAGCCTTAGGGATCATAGCTGCCATGATCCCTCAGGCCCAGGGATTTCATGCTGGGCATCGTGCACCCCCACAGCTGGGAGCCCTGTCAGCTGACGGGGTTCCCAACCACAGGGGAGAATCTGCTGGATGTACAAATCAAAGCTTGATAGCAACTAGCTATAAAGTAAGCACACACATTTTCAAGGTTTAATTTTATAGCTGGTTGAAGACCCTCATAATATGATTGCTCAATTAGCCAGTTACCATATTTACTTGAATACAAGACAACTCTGAATGTAAGACAACCCCCCAATAATTAGAATCTAAACACAGAAGAATTATAAATTGATTATATAATTTTCCATGTGCAGAATCTAATTATTGGACAGTCATCTTCAGTTCATTCTGATCCCCCTCTCTCTTTTGCAGATGGTGGAGAGAAAGGGTGATGAGAAGGGCAGAAATGGAGCAGATGGTGGGGAACAGACTGTGGAGAAGGCAGTAGGCGGGGCATGTGTTAGGGCAGGAGAGGGGTAGTAATGGGGCCAATAGTGGGGGTCAGGCGGTAGGGGGCAGACAGTGAGAAAGACAGGCAGCTTGTCCCTTGCTGCCTATTCTCCCCCACCTACTCCCCATTGTGTCCCCTCTGCAGCCTCAGGCTGCCTCGATTTCCCCCCCTCCCCTGTTCCCCCCTCCTCCCCTCACCATACCACTTCTGCTACCTGCAGCCTCAGGTCCCCACCTTCCTTCCTCCCATCTTCTCTCCTGTCTCTGTGAAGTCTATCCCCCTACCTTTGCTCTGCGCCGACAAGCTATTTCCCTGCTGCAGCCCAGGGGATGGAGTATAGCTCCAGCCTAGCCCCATAGCAGCAGCGCAGAGCTAACACTGCTGCATCTCATTGTGATTCTGTAGCTGACTCACAGAAGCCCAACCATAAACCACGGAAGTGAATGAGAGTCTTCTAATTGATTTCAATAGGAACAAGGATAGTCTCCCAGTGAGAATCTGGCATGTTTTATTCCAATAAAACAGAGGTTTGCAAAACATGGATATTTAAAAAGAGATGCCATATACATGCATATTTAGAACAATTGCCATGACACCTGAGTGAAAAGAATCTTGAAAATATATCAACATATTTGATCCATGTAATTTAATCCTTTAGGTGGAAACCTTTTAAATATGCATATATTGGAGGGAAAAAAACCCCTAGTTACTCATTAATTCATATATCATAATAGATCATGGTTGGCTTAGGTCTTCAAAGACTTCTGATGCAGCCAGGAAAGTAGGTTTGTAGATTTATTATTATAGAATTCCAGTTTAAAACAGACCGTGTTGCACCATGTGTTACATTCAGCTGTGATATGTTAACAAGGTAATGCTACTTACCAATATGCTACATGAAATATCACTGTAATGTATCGGATCATAAAATGAATTCCTTAGGACATGAACTGAAGGAAGTTGCAGAGGCAGAGGAAGTTCAGCCCCCAGGGAAGAGGTGGAAGGTGGGGAGAAGTATGCTGACCAATGGAGAGCAGTGAGGGGAGGCAGAAGGACACAAAGGAGAGGAGTCTTTTATTCCCAGCTCTCCTCACTCCAGCAGCAGTTTCTCTGCTGTGGATGATGTTGCAGCAGCATGAACTTGGGCTGCAGCCTCTGGGGGACAGGCAGTGGTGTAGACTCTACGGTGGCCACTTCAGGTGCCCCATTCGCTCCCTCCGTCCCCACAAGTGCAGGACTGTGCTTCCCATGGCAAAGCCTCCTGGACTGTCCATGCTGTGGTAAAGACTTCTGGGGGGAGGAGGTCATACTGGCATCCCCTTTAAGTCAGCATCTGGGGCTGGTGTCCTGCTCACCCCACTCTAGTCACTCTACTGGACAGCTGTAGTCATTCTGATTCTAGCTTTGCACTGCTGTTTTAAAAAATGTGTATCATTTTGTCCCTGCTGCTCTGTATCATTTAATCTTGTAATGCGTTTTGGGATAGCATTTGTATTAAAAATGCTATACAGAATCAGGTAGTTCTGTATTATTGCACTATAAAATAACCATTTACCTAAGCTGTCATAAATGCCATGCCAAAATATCATTACTCTGTCCTTAAAACATTAATTGTCCTTTGTATTTAATTCCTTTTTCTACCAGTTTTATCCAGAAAATAAAACTGCAGCAAAATATTTGTAGAGAGTAGGACATAGATTTAATGATAGACTTCATATGTATTTATTAATCTTACTGGTAACCATAACAACAATTTTGAAATCCCAGAGCCCAATTCAGATCTCTCAAGGATTTTCCACTGATTAGAATTGATTGCAATAGAGCCACTCTTGATTCATGCCAGTGTGAGGTACAAATAAGGCTCTAATTCTTTTCAGTAGATTTCTTGTAAGAAAAAGCAGCTTTGTTAAAGAACTCATGTTTTTAATTTGATATGTATGCAGATTCCATCACCTTTCTATTACATTTTTACCAATATGTGCTGTACAGCATGTGGTTTTCAGTTTGTGCACTGGTGTCTGACATTTTTGAATTTCACTCCCATGTCTGACTTCTCATTTACATATGAACAATCAAGCTGGCAGTGTCAAGAGACCATAAAGTTAATGTACATTCCATTAAATGAGAATTTGAACATTGTACACTTTATTACAATAAAAAGGAGAGTCATGCATATGGATGCTCAGATCCACCTGAGAAAAAAGCCCAGGAAAGAGCAAATGATCATGAGTGTATGGACATCTGAATGATTACACTTTTTCCTGGGATAAAAGGGTTTATCTTTGGACAAATGCAACATTTATGGCCTCAATAAATTAACTTAAAAAGTCTCCCTCACAAATGGGAAGACTTGGATTTGGATGGCTAGAAAAGAGGTTTGCTTTTGGGAATTTGCTTATAGGTAAAGTAGTTATGCATTAGAATAATGGTCCAGGGCAACAGCAAGGGTTAGATGATTTCTATAAAGCCTGTATGTAACAAAGTTTCTTCAAGGCTCAGTGTGTCTGACAGGCAAGCAGCGAGCAGATACATGGGCTGGGAATTGAAGCCATGTACTACACTGTTCCATAACATAAGATAAGTTGGTACCAGGTCACAGTTCCCAGCTGCAGAGCCCTTGGGATTTCCAGTTTTGAGGAACAGATCAAATTAGGAGAAGACTGGGAAAGCCCAAATTAGGATGTGTGCAAGAGATGAGTTTGTGAAACAAAGGATTATGCTGGCAAAACAGAATATGGACAGTATGATGACCACAGAGAGATCAGTCAGTGATGGCCAGAAATGAAGAGTCATCAGAGAGAAAAAAATAAAAAAGAAGGGATTTCAGAGCAGCAAAGCACCCTCGAGAGGGGAACCCAAGCCTACCATGGATAGTGGCACACCACCAGCCCATCTCACCCCACTGGGGTGGTGGATCTCGGCCTCCAACCTCCAGGCTGCTGATATCTGACATTCAAAAGACCCTTAGTGAAGCTTATGTACTGGCCAGATGTACCTTCCCTCTGATGATAGCTCTAGGACTGGTAGCTATAGAATTGTTTGCATTATTCTTATCTGATATCACTGTGTATCAATAAAATTTGGCTACTATTGAATGGAAAGGTTTGGTCAGTCTGAGGGTTTTGGAACAAGGTACCTGGGTCATAAATCCAGTGCCACCAGATTTTTCTGTGTCTTCTGGCAAAAAAGGGTGTGAAAGAAAGTTACAAGGACTGGAAAAGAAGCTACAGAATTCAGTTTTGAAGGTCATACATCCTAAAGACTGTTGTAGCAGTCTCTAACCAGTGTTCAAGACTGTATCTACATTCATCAGCCTGTGTCTTGGTCTAACTTGGAATGCATTCCTTCTATGCACAGTAACCTGTTGAGATTTGGTAGACCACACTGGTAATTCAGTTGAAAACACTTTAAGTCAAATAAAAAAACAAACAGTGATTATATGGATTATTTTGAGCATGCGCAACTAATACTAAGCAATAGTATTCTCCATAGTATTGCAACCCAGATGAAATACACTAACTTTAAGCACTGATTAGATACAGCCAACCCAGGGAGTTGCAGTTTCATGCTGGGGATGCCCCAGTACAGATCACTGGCACAAGCAGCATCCTTCTTCCTGAATCTCTTTTATCCTGCTAGATTTCCTGACCTTTAATTATTCCACTTTGTTATTCTTGTTTAGTTTCTTAAGTCTTGGAGGTGCTTGAGAACTCATAATAGGTTCATAAATTATTAGAATTTTAATCATTTTCTTTTTCTCTCTCTGCTTGCTCCATTACTTTTCAGAAGTTTTAACCTTTTCTTTTATCTAACAATGTAACACTTTGCATTGCAGTCATAACCCCGATTTAATTTCCTTAATATGCTAGAAACTACAAACATACACTTTTAATACAATTCAAATGATCTTTTTCTTGATATTAAGTCCTATATAACCCCATTATACTTCAAACTAGAGTTCCTGTGCTTTATGTGGCTGACTTAATATTTTATTCAGGTGAAAATTTAATAGAATATATGAGCTGGTTTCTCCTATGCATAAGTTAGCATGACTTGTTGGGGCAAGAATCTACATGGTACTGTCAAAGGGAAATCATGCCTCACCAACCTACTAGAGTTCTTTGAGAGTGTTGATAAACAGGTGATCCAGTTCATGTAGTATAGCTGTACTTCTGAAAAACCTTTGACAAGGTCCCCCGTTAGAGGCTCTTAATAAACTTATGTAGTCATGGGCTGTACGTTAGCTCTACAGTAGCTTTTACCACACAGGAAAGAGATCTGGGAATCATTGTGGACATTTGGTAAAAACACCAGCTCAGTGCTCTGCAAACAAAATAATAGAAATTATTCAGAAAGGAATTGTAAACAACCTGGAAAGTATCATTCTGCCTCTTTATAAATCCATGGTATGTCCATACCTTCAAAGCCATGCCCAGTGTTGGTCCCCACACCTTAAAAATAATACAGAAAAACTAATAACATGTAGAGAGAAGGGCAGCAAGGATGATTAGTAATATGGAGCAGCTTTCATATGAGGCAAGACTAATGAGGATAGACCTGTTTAGAAAAGAGACACTTGAAGGGGGACATGATAAGGGTTTACAAAATGCAAAATGGTGAAGAGAAATTAAATAAGGATTTATTATTTACTATCTGTCATGATACAAGACCTACGGCATAGGGTCCAAAATGAAACTAGTAGATAGCGGCTGCGTCCACACATTTATTAATGCTCTGAAGGTACTACACATTAAGTTTAGTGCTTGGTTAACCAAGTACTAAATCAATACACAGTAACTTGCCCTACTTCACAGTATCCCCAGCCGACAGCTTTTTAGTGAATCTTACTGCACAGTAGCCTAATACTGTTGTGCAGTTAGCACGGTTTTTGCGTGGCATGTTACTGTACAGTGTTATTAGGCTGTTACTGCACAGTTATTAGGCTACTGCACATGCACGCATGCTACTGCATGTAGACATGCCTAGTAAGTTCAAAACTAATAGAGGAAGTTCTTTTTCACACCATGTGTAATAAAACTGTGGAACTCATTGTCACAAAAAGTTGTGGAAACTGACAGTTTATCCAGATGCAAAAAGGGGTTGAGCAAATTATTAGATGAAAAGGGCATCATTAGCTGTTAATCATGGAAGCTAGATGTATAGCCTCTGTAACAAAACTTCTTAGACCTTAAAATACTAAGGATGCAAGTGGGAGAGAAACAGTGGAAAAACTCTGGTCATACTCTGTTCACTCTCCCTTTCAGCATCTACTCTACCACTGTGGACAAGTTGTGCCTATGGCCTGACGTAGTAAATAACAGTTCTTATGGTTTTGTGCTAAACTGTGGGCAAAACTCTGTCATGTAAGTGAAAACCTCTATTTGGATGTAAAAATAATGGTACTGGTCACTGTCATAACATAATAGAAAATTAGGGTTGAAAGGGACCTCAGAAGGTCATCTAGTCCAACCCCCTGCCCAAAGCAGAACCATCCCCACCTAAATCATCCAATGCTTTGTCCAGCCGGGTCTTACAAACCTCCAAGGATGGAGATTCCACCACTTCACTGGGTAACCTGTTCTAGTGCTTTACTATGCTCCTAGTGAGAGAGGTTTTTTTCCTAATATCTAACTGAAACTTCCCTTGCTCCAACTTGAGACCATTGCCTCCTTGTTCGGTCATCTGCCACCACCGAGAACAGCCCAGCTCCATTCTCTTTGGAACCACCCTTCAGGTAGTTGAAGGCTGATCTAAAATCCCCACTCAATCTTCTCTTCTCCAAATTAAATAAGTCCAGTTCCCTCAGCCTCTCCTCAAAAGTCCTCTAACCATTCTTGTTGCCCTCTGCTGGACTCTCTAATTTGTTCACAAGCTTTCTGTAGTGGGAGGACCAAAACTGAACAAATTACTAGAGGTGTGGCCTCACCAGTACTGACTCACATCCCTCAATCGGCTGTCAGCACTCCTGCTAATGCAGCCTGGTATGCTGTTAGCCTCTTGGCAACAAGGGCACATGGTTGGCTCATATTCAACCTATTGCCCACTGTAACCCCCAGGTAACTTTCTACAGAGCTGCTGCTTACCCAGTCAGTCCCCAGTCTGTACTGGTGCATGGGATTTTTCCATCCTAAGTGCAGGACTATGCATGTGTCCTGATTGAACCACATGAGATTTCTTTTGGTCCAGTCCTCCGATCTGTTTAGGTCTCTCTGAATCCTAGCCCTACCCTCCCTACTTCCTTAGCTTCCTTGCAAGAATGCTGTGAGAAACTGTATCAAAAGCCTTATTAAAGTCAAGGTACACCACTTCCACTGCTCTTTCCACACACATAGAGCGAGTCATCTCATCATAGCGGGCAATCAGGTTGGCCAGGCATGACATGGCCTTGGTGAATCCATGCTGACCATTCTTAATCACCTTCTCCTCCAAGTACTTATAAATGGATTCCTCGAGGACCTGCTTCATGATTTTTTCCAGGGACTGAGGTGAAGCTGACTGGTCTGTAGCTCCCTGGATACTCTTCCTTCCCTTTCTTTAAGATGGGCAATATATCTGCCCTTTTCCAATTGTCTGGGACCTCTCTTGATCCTGAGTTTTCAAAGATAATTCCTGATGGATGACCCTGCAATCACTTTGGCCAACTCCTTTAGCCCCTCCAGCTACATCATGTCTGGCCCCATGGACTTGTACACATCCCATTTTTCTAAATAGTCCTTAACCTGTTCTTTCACCACTGTTGGATGCTCACCTCCTCCCCAAGCTGTACTGCCAGGTGCAGTAGTCTGAGAGCTGACCTTGCCTGTGAAGATTGAGGTAAAAAAGGCATTGAGTACTTCAGCCTTTTCCTCATCGTCTGTCACCAGGTTGCCTCCCTCATTAAGTAAGGCACCCACCCTTTTCCTCCTCTGCCTCTTGTTAATGACATACTTGTAGAAACCCTTCTTATTACCCTTCATATCCGTCGCTAGCTGCAACTCCAATTGTGCTTTGGCCTTCCTGATTTCATCCCTAGTCATTGATCCACATTTTCACTTGTAAGATTCCTTTTTGTGTTTTATCTTTTAAAGAGTCCCCTGCTAAGCCAAGCTGGTCTTCTGCAGTACTTGCTAGTCTCCCTGCATATTGAGATGGTTTGTTCCTGCACTCTCAGTATGGTTTCTTTAAACTACAGCCAGCTCTCCCAGACTCCTTTTCCCCTTAGACTGGCCTCTTAAGGGATCCATCAGTTCCCTGAGTGAGTCAAAGTCTGCTTTTTTGAAGGCTAAGGTCCTTACTCGGCTACCCTTCTTCCTTCATTTCTACAGGATCCTAACTCAATCATCTCATGGTTACTGCTACCCAGGTTGACATCCATTTCTACATTCCCTGCTTATTCTTCCCTGTTTGTGAGCTGCAGATCAGAATAGCACAGTCCCTAGTTGGCCTGTCCAACCCTTGCACCAGGAAATTGTCCCCAACACTGTCTAGGAATTTTTTGGGTTGCCTGGGCATTGCTGTATAGCCCTCCCAGCAGATGTTACAGTGATTGAAGTTCCCCATGAGAACCAGGGCCTGTGATCTGGAAACTTTTGCTAGGTGCTCAAAGAAAGCCTCATCCACCACATGGTTGTGACTTGGTGGTCTATAGCAGACACCCACCATGGCATCACCCTTGTTGCTCTTCCCTCGGACTCTAACCCTGTCTCAAGTTTCATAGCATAGCTCTGAGCAATACATACAGCTCTTTTACATAAAGAGCAACTCCTCCTCCTCTTCTCCCCTGCCTTTCCTTCCTGTACAGTTTATATCCATCTATGACAGTGCGCCAGTCAAGGAAGCTCCCACCAAGTCTCTGTTGTTCCAATCACATCATATTCCACATCTATGTGAGGACTTCCAATTCTTCCTGATTGTTTCCCAGGCTCTGTACATTCATATATAGACCCCTGAGATAACTAGCCAATTGCTGTACTTTCTCAGGAAGAATGGTATGCCCTCCCTTGTTGCCCCCCTCCTATTTGTGCTTCCTCCAAGTCACCTACTTCCACACTTAACTCAGGGCTTCATCATTCCATGACTGTGAGAACTTACAATTCTTCCTGTCAGAGAACTGAACTAGATGAACCTTGTTTTTGAACAAAAAAGGTAATTATTGTGTCCTTATGATGTAGAATTTGACATAATTATATAGCTGTGGACATGGATGGGTCATTGATTTCCTCAACACTGAAAATCAAATATGGTATTGGGGGGAGGTCATTCTTTAATGTTGACCTAAATCAATAGATGTTTTCCTTTTGCTGGAATTAAAACTAGTTATATATTTTTAAATTCTGCTTCTTAAAAATGGAGACCTTTCAATCCTTCTGTCAAGAAAATAAGGAAAATAAATAACTTCAGTTAGATAAAATATGTGTCTGCAGGAAATGCCATCTCTCTATGTTTTCACATTACTTCATTCTCTTAAGAAGCGAGAATGTTCTTGTTTAAACTTGCTGTGAGTCCTGAAGAAGATTTGTGGCTTGCTGCAGCAGAGCATCCTTATTCCTTCTCCACATTTCCTTATATATAATATAGATTAGCTCTGTCATTTTGGTAAGTTTTTTAAAATACATAGTTTTCTGGAAGAAGATGGCTTTGCATGCTAAATTCTGAATGACGTAACACTGAATTTGCAGGGTCTATCACATTTTTTTCTTTTTTGCATGTGTATTGATCTATTCTTGGATGTACCCTTCTTATCACCAACTGGAGTAGTCCCTTGGCGTAACAAATTTGTGATTCAAGACCATTCATATATGTAGCTTGTGATTAACTAAGTTTGAAATCAAATTAAAGAGACAACAAAGCTTTTCAAAGATGTTTGGAAAGCAGAGGAGATCCAAAGCAGCATAACCTGAAGGGTGACTGTACTAGGGCTTATACAAGTGATGGTGGCCAGCTAGTGAGCATGTTTCCTAGCACCTGAGAGCTGCTTTTGATAATCAAGAAAAGGTAAATGGGGAAAAAAGGGTTGTCTGGTGACCAGAGCATAGGATCAGAGGATGAAGTTGATAATTCTGGCCCTAGTGAGGTCAGTAGCAAAATTCCTATCAAGTTCAGTAGAACCACAGTTTCAATGGATGAACTTTGCCTGGGTTTTAATGGTATATAGAACTTGGTTTCCTCACTGGGTTTTCTGAAATTATTTTAATCTTCCTAGCTCAATCTGAATAATGAGAATAATAATGCATACTTAGTCCATCACCAGGCTATTATGATAATTCATTAGTGAATATTTGTAAAGTGTTATGTAGGTGATAAGCATTATAAATATGGTATAGAAATTACTGTTCACCTCTCTCAAAGAAGGCCACCACCACAAAAACTCTGGCACATTAACAGTTTTGTAGTGCCTTTCTATGTGCCATTTTGCACACAGAGGATTTATGTCCCACAGCTGATCGAGTTACACACTGGTAAGCATACTCCCTAGACTCATCATGCTGCACATGCAACGTTGTGCACTACTTCTTTTGTGCACTATATAATAAAGTACAGAGATTTTCAATTACAAAGAGCATTATTTCATGGTTAAATTAATGTTCTCTCTTATACAAGTGCATACTAGGTGGCTACCACTTTTCTTTCCTATGCAGATAACAGAAGAAGTCTGTATTCTTCTTTGTCAACAGGTAGTTTAAATGCAGCCTCTGAAGGAATAGTTAAATACCATTTTTTCCTAACATTTATCATTTTCTGTTTTTTTTTCCCTCAATTCTTTCTTATTATCTATAAAGACATGGTCTAATGATAAAATATTCTGTGAACTGTGTGCAAATCACTGACTGGGATCTTGAAAGCTTTGTGTCCTGAGGCTTTCAGCCATGTCAAGGTTTTGGTGTGCAGCTTTGGAACGTTGATTCTTGCATTGCCCAGCTCTTTATTATGCATCCTTAATATTGCATTTATAGAGACTTCATGATACTTATGATATCTAGTTTATACATAAATTAAATCAGTGTTTTAATATAAATACAGTAATTACATAGGAAGGGTTATGCAGTATAAATTTAACAGCACTATACAATATAAATCTTGTATGAATATGTGTATATATTTTTATATCTGTTATACAAGCATTGACTACACATATAAAAATGTGAATAAAATATACAGATACTTCTATTCTAATACATTTTCCTATATTATTTTTTTTAAGTATTCAGCCAGTTCTAAGACTACCTCAGGTGCCTGGGGTCTGTACATGAATTTATCATGTATATTCCTATTTCTTACCCACAAAAAGGCGATGTTTGGATGTCTAATGGAAAACAATTCAGTACATGTCTGCTCTAGTAAAACATCAGTCCAAGTGAAATTCAATTAGATGTAAGCTATTTTTTCCCTGATAGACATGATGCAATGAAACATCCTATCAGTCAAGCACATGTAAAGTTAATCAGCAGTAGAAAAATAGCTCTGGCTTATACTTATGGTCATAGTGTTATAGAACAAATTATGGACCACTCTTGGGAAATGGCTCCCACAGTGTTATCTTTGAGCAATTTCAGATCTGAGTAGGTAGAACTCAGAAACATGGAGCTTTTTGACATTGTTACAGGGCAACAGATTTTCATTGCCTACAGCTTGATATTGTACGTCACTCCTACTAGGCCATGGCTGATGTATGGTTATTAGATACGTAGCAAATATGCATTATATGCAATTCTCAGTAAATTAAACATAATTAAAACATCCTGGAGAATTACAATAATTTATTTTTTTTTATGGGAGAAATACTTATTTGATCGATACCTTTTTGTTAAATCATTTCTTTTTATTGCTTTTCTTTGCTGTTGTTTTTATTGCACCTCTCTGGTCATCCAGAGGAATGGACTGTGGGACTGGAATTTTAAAGCAGTCTTTGTTAAAAATATTGCAGTCTGAAGATTTGCACATGAATCATCATTTTCAGAGGAAAAAAATCTTCATTTTTATTATTAAAAGGGTTAGTCTTATTGCTGTACAGCTGTTATAATCAAGTTTTTTCATCTCTTTGACTCAAAGTGAATAATGATGTAAAACTACACTATGATCTGTGATCACTATACTCTAATGCCCTGTTTCCTTGACCAAACATTGTTATTGATCTAATCAGTGATGCTGAAGGGGACAAGCTATAGCTGAATATATTTTAATTACTATTGTGCTCTGTAACAGGGTGGCCTCCTCATCAGGTCTCTTCCAGCCACCCTGCTCCTGGGGTACTGGCCCACTTAGCTCGTCTGCCACGCCTTGATGAAAAAATACGAGTGTTGTTACTAAGGTAGGAGGCTACCTATTGCTAGCCCTGCTGACAAAGGTCTAATACCCGCTCTGACCTTCCTTCTACAGTTCCCATGCCTTGCAGATGTTACTCTGGTGTTAATTCTCCGGCCAATGGGCAGAGCAAACTGGGCATACAGTTGTAGCTCTTCTGTAAAGCCCCGGAGGGCCACTCACATACCACCCTTCTCTCACTGGGGTCTCATTTACTCCACTGGCTCTCAACCAGCCTCTTTCATACTGCCCTCTTTCAGGGCCACACTCATCCTACCTGGCCTCACTTGGCTTCAGGCTTATCTCTTCTTGCCTTGGCACAGTCTATTGGGTGCCTCCCTCTACCCTCACCTGAGCATTGACTGAGTGATTGTACAACTTTAGGCCTGTTTCATTCCTGGCCCCTTGCCGGGCCACTGTGCCTCCTCTGGGGCTCCTCACTCTCCCACGCTCACATGGCCGCTCTGTTTGTCGCCCATCTCTCAGGGTCTCAATACTCATCGCCCCTCTCTCTCAGGGTCTCGCTTGAGACCCCAGACTTAACCCTACCTCCTGGGCATAGCCCCAGGTCCCTCCTCCGGCCTGAGCTCTGCCTCAGGGATCTTTAATGATCCTGGGCTTCCCCTGCTCATTAAAACACCACTAGGGATGTGGGGCAGATGTTATACGGTGCCCTGACCTGCCTTTCACTGGGGAGATAACTGACCTTGCATTTCCTGGGGGCTCCCAAACCACCAGGAGCCCCACCAGACCACCCTTCCCTGGCAGAGTGCAGTTTTACATCTTACTCAGGGCAAGGGGTCACCTTGACCCCATAGCCCCTGCCCTTACCTCCTGACTCTGACTGGAGCAGCTTCTCAGCCTGATGTTACCTCCTTCCTCCTGCAGCAGACTGCAGCCCAGCTTATATCCTTGGGTCCAAAATGATTGCCCTCATCAGGCACCTGGCTGCTGCCTGTTTTCTGCCCTTAAAATGGCAGGCACCAAAGGTGCCCTGCCACACATTTCCTGTATAAATTTAGGTTCTTTATAACCTCAGATATTATGGTAATGCTGTTTCTATATCATCATCTTTTGTTAGGGTCATAAACTGAACTGAGAGTAGGCTCTTAGAAAGCTGTCTAGACCAAGATGGATTTTTTTCCCCCAATCATTGTTCCATGGTCTCTTATTTTTGTTCAATCAAGTTTGTTGGTTGTATGCCAATTGTTTGTTTGCCATTCACAACTGAGTGATTTGGAAATGGACGGAGTATAGTGCATAGTCTAAATGCCGTTGATGTTTTACAGTGCAATGCTCAGCTACACTTCACCTTTATTACAGAAAAATAGCCCACAAAATCCACTTCCAGATGAGACCATCTGCATGGTATGTGGTGTCACAGACACATCTGTAGTACCACATAATGCACATTGACCCCAGGATATGTTCGGTCTGGCCCCAGGAAATCTCAGGGTCAAAAAAACCCATGCAAAAAGAAGTGGGGTGGTATACACAGGGACAGCGCACACTAGAGCCACACTCCAACTCCCAGCTAGGCTCTGAGTGGCAGGATTGCTGCTGCTGCAGCTCCAAGAGGCCCCCAGGACCCCAGATAAGGCTGCTGGAGCCCCCCCTACCCCACCTGGAGTAACTTGCCATGTGCCAGAGGGTGTCTGCCACAGATCTTCCTGGGAGACAAGTAGCAGTGGCATACGGTGTCCCAGTGCTAGCTGTTCCCAGGGAAATCAACATCCATGTGCATGTGAACGTAGCCAAAACATCAAAAGGTACCAGCATCCAGTACCAACATCCATTTTAGCCTGAACTGCTAGATAAGATAGTTTATAAATGCAGGCAGGTGCAAACCTGTTTGCTTTTATGCAAATTAGATGTTGCTATCAGCTTCTGACTTTTACTTGCTATCACAATCCCTTGTCAGCTGGACAGTGATTGGATATTTCAGAAGTAAATAGAATCAGTGATCCTATATGCAAGCTAATTGTGCAGGCACTCCTACTAAATATCATCTGAGAGGAAGCGCTGTATGTTGCACTGCTTAAAATTATGCACAACTTTCCTTTCCACTAAAACTCATTTCTTTTCGTGGAAAGGAAAGTTGTGCATATGTGTTGCAATATGAATGAAAGGAAGATTAAAACTGCATTACAGTCTAAGAAAAGCCTGCTAGTGAGCCATCTCTCCCTTTTTATTCTACATGCAGCCAAGAGTTAACAGGAGCTTGCCAAAAAGAGATGCACACATAATTTATCCACATACTTCCACCCAGGGAAGGGAGAAAATATCAGATCTTTGGCATAAAAGCACAAGGACCTGTTAATATTTTTAGAGCTTTTAAACAGCAGGAGAAAGAAATGGTATCATAGATCGACTAAATGGAAGATAAAGACAGCTAATCACTCAACAAACTTCCACTCTACTTGGTGCGGGGGACATTTGTCTCATTTGCTATTGATCAACTATTTGGCATGGAAAGGACTAGATCGGGGTAGAATGTCAATTCTATCATTATTATGTGGGTTAAAAACAGATTTCTGAATAAAAAGAAAGGCTTGGCTGTATCATTATGAATACATTCATTAACCTTAATAATACTGGAAAAAGATTTGAGGTGGGAGGGAAACTGGACAAAGGACAATCAATTCAACTGCCCATTAAATAACACATTTTTCAATTTCTAAAATAAAATGCAATGAGAGTGTTTAAAAGAATGTATGTCCATTTTTGTGTTATAATCATATACCTTATTTAGTAGCATAGTATGCACAGCATTTCTCTCGAAATTAGCCTTCTCTGCATGCTACTTCTATTTGGGCAGCACCAGGGGGCTGTCAACTGACTCCATGGCTTCTTATTATCTACTTGATTCCTGTTAATTTGTTTTTCACTCGGCAGGTGTTAACAACCTTCTCTCCTTTTTTATGGTCTTGATGTTCAAATAATCAAGCTATTTCTTCTTCAGCAATTTGTTTCCTCTTAGATATTCCTGGTCTCTCCCATTTCTCTTCTCTTATTTCACAGCAGCCTGTTTTTGGCTTCTTTTTTTTTCAAAACCCTAGATTTGCCTATGGAGCCCAGCCTTCAGGAGCAGTTTCAGTTTCAGCTTCAGCTTTCTGTTGAGCCAAAAGCTGAGAATTTATCTGTGAAAGGGTTTAAACCATAACTTTTGCCTGACCTGGAAAGGGAGGGCAAGTAAACTGGAGATTAGGCTCTGCCCCTGATGGACAAGGCCATAACTGGAAAAACATTTTTTTTTCTTCATTATGCTTTAATTATGCTTTCCCAAAAATAAGGTTCATCTTTTCCGTCTCCCTTCCTTTATCTCCTTGGAGATGTAGTGACTCAAAAAGTATGGTGATATTTAATTTGTATTACGCAGTGATTTTAAAATTGCTAGGCTGCTTTCTCTAATTTATAGTGGTTGTTTTCTGCCATTTAGGCTATAAGTACTGGCTATATTCTGTCCCCAAGTGTCCAATAAATAATTCCCCATAGGTCTCAGAGTTTCATAGGTCAGTAAACTCTTGCCTTTGTGAAACTAGTGAGATGGTTCTTGCATCACCATCATGTGCCTCTGGTCCAGAAAATGAGAGAGGATAAAGGAGCAGAGATTAAGTTTAGGACACCAAAGAACGGGGATTAAGAAAAGAGATTAGGTTTAGGACACCAAAATCCTCTGAGCTCTATCAGCCTCCATTTGTTGTCATAGGGGTCTTCAGACTATGCCTAAAGGATCTGGGAAAGATGACTATGATCAATCAAAAGTATGTGAATACCCACACTTACAATTCAAAAGGTAAACTGTGTTAGGCATCTAAAACATCATGTGTCAAATTTTTGCCAGATTTGTTGTTGTTATTATGCCGATTCACGTGTAAGTGCCATAAACATGCAGGTCTTTGTACTAACATTAGTAGAGTGTTGCTGTATAGCAGTTTTGTACTGCATTCTAGTGAAAGTAAACTAGACAAACCTTTCCACCTGTAGAGAAATTCCTCCATTGCATTTGGTTCTGAGAGAGATTGAAGTTGAGCTGTCCCTCATTCTGGCACATCCTCTGAAAACCCAAATCTATGACAATGGATCAATATAAATAAACAATGTATTATACATGGAACATTATAGACCAAAATCAGTTTTAATACATATCATTCTGAGACTAGAATGTGATATTTGCAGCTTGAATGTTGCATCTTTCCAGATGTGTCTACCATGGCTGTTTCCAGACATGGAGGGGTGTGTGCTTGCAGCGGCACAAATTTCTGCTGATACTTTGTGCCTCAGTGCACACCTGTGCATGTGTGCTTTGTTGTAGGACACATTGTCCTGCTTTGGGCAAACTGCCCTTGCTGAGCTCCTCCTGGCTCTCAGCATGCTGGAGCAGCAGGGGCCCGAATGGAGCAGTCGAAAGCCAAAGCATTTTGCTAGAAGACCAACCCTCCTCTTGTTCCAGCACATGCTATTTTCACATGCTCTGCACTGCTTTTGTTCCTGACATGTTTTTGTTAACGTGAAATCCCAATAGCAAATTTTGCTCCCACACTGCCTGCACATCTAGACTGATAAAATATTTGCTGATACAATTGCTTCCACCTGTAAGCTAAAGTGTAGGCAATGCTTTAATTTGATGTATATAACTCAACAGAAGACCTGAATGAAACTTCCTGAATGAAACTTTTCATTTTTTATGGAAATTTTTGTCAGAATTGTGATGTTCACTAAAAAAAAAATGTGTGGGAAAGAAAATCTCGCTGACATTTTTCTGGACATTTTGTTAATTTTTGTTTTTCTACCAAACTCTGTGGATGTAGACTAGAATTGATAAGGACTTCCTATCTGGTGATTGTGTGCATCTCTGCCATCCCACTTTTTTTTTCGCAATTTTGCTTTTTTTTTAAGCCAAGTACATATCTAGCTCACAACCACATTAATAATTGCATGAAATTTGGTCCAAATTGTCCCTGGCTGGGAATTTCTCTTCTCTTCAACATACTAACACATCCTATTTTAATGGTGAGCAATCTCCTTTTGATGTCAGCAGATGCAGAGGCAGCCTGCATCACCCTACTGCAACCTATATGGATCGGGGCAGTGCAGAGATGCACGTGCACACAGTTTCAGTATCATGACTGTAGTTTGTAATACTGATTCCTTGGATTAAGGGAAGAAGAACACAGTACATAAAATAGAAATTGCTGGATACTTCTAATATAAACAGTGCTAGTATTTCAACAATTTTTCCTCTCCAGCCTTCTGATGTGAGTGTGTTTCTATTTGCAAGGAAGCATTTCCCTCATTCCCTTGTTCTTTTGAATGGTGCAAGCAGCAGAATCTTCTCAGACTATTTTCTGTTTTATTTCTCTCCACAGTGATGGCTGGGCAGACAGGTACGATGTGACAGACGGATACCAGCGTGAAGCTGTTGGGGGAATAACGATCAAGCTTCAGTCTCCTGATGTGAAATGGTTTGATGATTATTACCTGCAGCTTCGGCCAGAAACCAATCACCGAAACCCATGGTTTCAGGAATTCTGGCAGCACAGGTTCCAGTGTCAATTGGAGGGGTCTCCTCAACAGAACTATAAATACAACAAGACTTGCACCAGTAAGCAGTTTTACTATTATTATTGAGTGCTAGTATTATTTTATCTAAAATCAATGCAAGTAAATGCCTAATTAATTACTGTCATGCTGAAGCAGTGAGGCCTGGAGAAATGGATTGTGGGACTGGAATTGGAAGGACTGGAGTTCTATCCCTTCTCTGTCCTGGAGATGAATTCAAATTCAGGTGCTAGAGTGCTGGTGTAGCGCTTCGCAGTTCATGTTCAATACCTTCTTCTACTTTTGACATGGGAAAGTCACTTAGAGCAAGATTTTCAGTGTGACTACTGAGGTCAAATTTTAAAAGTGGCATAGGGTCAGAATTTTAATAGAATTTTCAAAGATGCCTTCAACACCGAAGTCCCAACCATTTCTGAATATCTCCAGCAATAAGAGTTAACTATGTTACTTGGAAGTTAAGAAGATAGGGTAGATTTGCTCCAGACCAACTAAATTATGTATAGCACAAGCTTTTCTGAGCTGGAGCTCACTTAGTCAGATGTGATGAAATGACATGCATGGGCCAGTATGTAAAATGGAGATGGTGATTTGAATACAAAGTTAGAAAGGGAGGGAGAGAGAGGAGAGAATGGAGGAGGGCAGTGCTGGGAGAAACAAACACGCAAGTAACAAGTAATTCTCATGAAATGACTGCAGTTTTAATTACTTGAACCCTTATAAAAAATGGTCTCCTATGCTTCAGTTCTTCATTTGCAAAACAGAAATACTAGTATTCTGTACCTCAGAAGGGTAATGTCAGAATAATTCCATCTAAGATTATAAGGAGTTCATATTATGGTAGTAAGGAACTATGTAAGTACCTTAAACTTTCTTCTTCTGTTTTGGGGGTAATTGCTTCATTAGAATTGGTTAAAAGGATTTTGTTTAAACAGTTTTCCATAAAAAATTTCATTTCAATTCATTTATTTTCATGCAATACACTATGTAGATTTTGTGCGGTGGGGAAGGGGGGCTAGGGGGATAAGTTTTGTAATGTTGTTAGATCTTGCTCCCAAATAGTTCTTTTTGAGAAAAACAATGAAATGTTGTTTCAAGCATAATTTTTGTTGCAAATTTATTTCCTGTCAGGCACCTTTTAATTGTATTTTTACTTTCATGAGATTAGTTATAAATGTCAGTAATGTCAATAATTATAAAAATGATTACTATACCATATTTACTTGAATCTAAGATGACCCAAAATATAAGTTGACTCCCCAATTTTCTATATATGCAAAATTTATAAATTTGTTCTAATTTTCCTGGTAAAGAATCTAATTACTGAAGGCTTGCCTTTAATTTGTCCCTCTTCCACTGCTACAGTAGAAGGAAAATTTGGGGGGGGGGGGGAACAGGTAGGTAGCCTCTTTGTCCTCTGCCCCCTCCCCAACTTATTTCTGCCACAGCCCCTTCCCTCCCCTCTACAATCAAACATTGCTCTGCCTGAGCATAGGGAAGTTAGAGGTAGATTGAAAAACAATGACCTTAAAATAAACATCTTTGTTTTGCGTTTAGGAAAATTACTATGGATACCTATAGACTTAGTTTATCCAGAATTGATGCATTTCACCTTGTTGGGAAACTGCTGTAAGTTTTAGCATAGGTACTCCATAAACAACTTTTAAGCAGTATATTTGTACCTACTTCATATATAATAAAAACTGTGCATAACATTAGTCCAAAGCCAAAAGGTTTATGATTTATCATATAGTTCATTGGGCTGGGCCCCAGCAGTCTACTGTATTTCAAGCCCTGGTGACCCCACAGTTCACTACTGCTCAGTGTGTGTGTATGTACTCCTGATATCCCCCCTCCACAAAGAATCCATGTGCTAGTTATCTCCCCACTCATGACTAGAATCAGAGAATCATAGAGAATTAGGGTTGAAAGGCACCTCAGAAGGTCATTTAGTCCACACCCATGCTCAAAGCAGGATCATCACCAACTGGAACCAGGTATTCTTGTCCTAAGTCCTGGGATGCTCCAACAATTTATATGCAGATGAGGTCCAGAGCTACCTAGTTTACTCCACCTCATGGAGGGTGAGGCCACCCTAATCATGTGCAACAGGCTGAAAGAGAGTGTGACAGAGGGATTATTGGTGAACTGTTTGGGGCCTCATTTCATAATGTTCTCTAGGCACTGGAGTCTGGTGAAGAAACAGGGATAATTGAAAATAGGCAGGGGCAGTGCCAGCCTCTTCCCAGTGGGGGTGCTGAGATAGGCTAGACAGAAAATTGGGAGGGCTATACTATACATCTTCTGGCCAAACATATTTTTTTTTTAACAATACCCACCTAAACATGCATTTTATCTATGTTATCTGCAAAAGGAGAATAAAAATATATACTGTATGCAAACAGATAGGTCCAGGTTGGGCCGGGAGCACCATGCCTCTGCAGGCTGCAGGTGGGAACAGAGCGGGCTCAGATGCACAGGATGGGTGGCAGTGACCGGGTGGAGGGGGGAGAGCACTTAGGCAGGAGAGGCACTGGGAAGGGTGGCTATGAAGGGGCTAAGGCAAATTTTGGGGTGGCTATAACTACCCAAATCCTCCCTAGCACTGTTCCTAGAAATGGGAAAGAAAAGCACAGTTCATCTGTGGGAGTGAAGAGGAAATTGAAATGTATGCAGTGTAGTGACTCACCATGACTTGAAAAAGTCACCATCCGTACTGAGGGAGAACTGTGTGTAATGAGAGCTACCATGTATGTTATTCAGACAGGCTGCACTAACCTATCCTGGTGGTAGCATCCTATCATAGGCAGAACTTCTTGGCCACTCCTTGGCTAAGATCAATTGTAGTGGTTGGGTAGAGGCCTAGTTTTACTGCCTTGATCAATGCCAGGACAACAAGGGAATAATGACAGAGTGCTGGGATGGAGGAGCCCAGAACAGCATCAGCTGTGGTTTTAGAGTGGCAGTTAAGGAAGGGAAACTGGCCCAAGAGATGTGAAGTGAATCAGAGAGTGGAAGTAGAGATCAAGAGTCTGGTGGAGGATGGATAAAGATAGGAACACAGGGGACAAAAGAAGATAAAAAAGAAAGGTTTGGTGGGATTGGAGACTTTACTGAAGGAAGTAATGAGGGAAGAGCCCAATCAGCAGGAGGAACAGGAGAAAAAGAGGACAGGTGGTCAGGAGAGAGAAATGAGGAAGGAAAGACAAGTGTTTGAAGAGAAGAAAACTAGTGGGAGGAATAAACCAGACCCACAAAGAGAAAGGACATGGGAAGAAGCAAGAGATGGAGTGGCAGGTAATTTATGCCTGAGAATAAGAGCAATGAATAGATATGAGTTTATAGAGAAAATATTGTTTGATGTTTTAGATGTTAAAGTGGAACATTTGAATAGTCTTGTCACCTTTCCTGACTGGAAGTCTTGGGAATTTTTGTACTGGAGCTGTTAAGGTTATGGAAGGCATGTAGCAATAGGTGAGAAAGAAGAACTTAAGGAGATAAGATCTATTTCAAGAGAAAAGACTAGAGAAAGGGCAATGATTATTCAAATGTACATGGATATGGTGGAGATGGGTAGATAGAAAAATGGTTGGAGAATTATGTACAAAAAGTGATGTATGTTGAGAAGATATACGATAAATATGGTATATGGACAGGATCATGGAGAGCTCAAGTGGTAAAGAGGATGGATTAGATGAGTTCCAGCAGGATAATGCACTTAACATCAGTAATCCGAGTAGGGCCACACTGGGGGTTTACAATGTATTTCAGACAGCCTAAACTCTTTGGCAAGTGTGGGCAGGAAGTCCATCTGCCCACAGCTGGTATACAGTATGCTACAGATGTGAAGAGAAAGGGTACACAGTGGCAGAATGATAAGAAGTACTGAAGTGTCTTATTTTTTGGGCAGAGGGACACTTATAGTGGCAATGTCCCTGGTCCTTCTCAAATAAAGCTAGAGGATCTGGTACCTGATGCCTGGCTTCTCTTCCCCTTCCCCTTCCTCCTCTTGCTCCCAGCAAACATCCGCAACTGCCTGCCCTGTTTGCTGCCCCTGTTTTCTGTCATATTCAGCGTTGGCTGAATTTAATAAATTTCATAGTTGGTTTCCATTCCTGAGCACATGGTGGTTTTGGCAGCAGTTTCATGATAGACAATGTATTTAATGAGGTTTCCTTGTTTGCAAATACAAAACAAGGTTTGTTTGTTTTTTCCACTGTGCTGATTGGAGGGGAAAATCCATATTGTATTGAGCAAATATGATGAATATAAATAATGTTATATCAGCAGCAGCAGCAGCATGTCAAGTCATGCCATATCATGACAAAATAGCATGTGAAATAGCGTACTATTTTATTTTAAAAATCATTAAGGACTTACTACCGATTAAAATATCCTATTTTCTTTTTCTGTTGATGTGTTTGCCATTTGCATTCTAATGAAACATCCTGACCCTTGCAAGAAGATGGACTGTAAAAAGATGGCTATCGTATGTCTAGGACTTGAGGGGCTGTTTCCTTTTTTCACGTTTTCTTTTGTCCTTTGTCCTACTTCGTATTTTTTTAAATATTTCATCCAGCTTGGCAATGTTAGAAAGTTCTGAAAGGAGAGCCTGTGGGTCAGGCCACTCTCCTAGGAGTCGGGAGTGTGAATCCAGTCAGGCTGAGGAAGGTCTACAGCCTAGGTCATGTACTTCCTGGATGAGGGCTTTAACCACCAGGTTATGAAAGGTGAGCAGTGCTCTTCCAGGTATGTATTTGAATACAGGGCACTGACAGAGTATGGGTCATTTGTCACATGACCCGCCTCTTGAAAGTGCTCTACAGCCATGCCCTAACAGAAGTGCAGAGCATATTTAAAGTGCCTGATCATGTGACAAATTAACCCTCATTACATGAGGGTTCAGATGAAGGCACTCCAAAGTGGAGCACCTTCATTAACTTCTGTCTGATTTGGACTGGGCTGATGCATCCCAGCCCCGCCCCTGGTGCTGGCTGCATGACGGAAGGAGGGGAAGGGAGGGGATGTAACTCTGTGCTGGGGTTTGCCCAGCCTGTACGGGGTGGCTTGAAGCCCCCTCGAGGTAGGTAAGAAGAATCCAGTGAGACATCTAACATGAAAATGTGATAATATAGCAAGTAAAGAAAACACATGAAAAGCATCCCCAAATGGAAACAGGGCTTTTTCCTCTAATGTCTATCAACTTCTAATAAGTCTCTATCTCTTTGCATATATTTTGGTTCTTGCTGAGGTGAAAATTTTAACATCTGGACCATTTTTCTGTCACAGATTTTAGTATACAAGTTTTATCCAAGTAGGTGCCACTGTTGTTGCTAAGTATATTGCTTTTCTACCCCGCTGGAGCACTACAAAAAATGGGAAGTTTGCACATTTATCTGACTTGTTTTTCAAGTGGTCTCAGTTCCATGTTGCAGAAGGGCTGAAGTAAACTATCCTACTAAGCCAAGCATCCAAGCAAAGGATTTAAAATACAGGAGAGATATAATGACCCTAAAACACTAGGGATTTCACAAGAAATGGATTTTGCTTCCCCTTTGCACCAGTGAGATACTTTTTATTAATTAAGACCTGGATTCCACAAGGTATTGAAATGTATATAAGTTTAAGCAGGTGAGCAATACCATAGACATCAATGAACCTCTAAGACCATCATCAGATCACAAAAGATCCTAATTCCCTGACATTACATAGCTTTCAGCTCTTCAACCTAAGTTGCAACAGTTGAAAGTTCATGCATGCCTCTTTCACACATATACACACATTATCAGCAATCCCTTGATTTGAGGATGATCTCACTGATGTGTCTCCAGGTGACTTAAGAGTCCAGTCCTTGTGCCACATATCCATCTGCAGAAGTTGCAGGTCTTTTCACAGGAGAGAGTGGGATGTAGGCTAGGATTCCTTTTCTTTTCCTTCCTCTGCTCTCTCTCCTCTGGTTTGATGGCAAGACTCTTTATCTTGAAACAGGCTGCCATTTCATCATGGTTGTGGCACCATTGGAGTCAGTTGGCAGACAGTTCCTCCCAGCTCTTGAGATACGTCTTTATAGTGTTTCCTCTGGCCTCTGTGCGATCCCAGGCTGTAACTAGGCAATTGTTTTGGAAATTGAGAGTCAGGCACCCATACACAACATCCAGTCCAACAAAACTGATGTTTGGACCACAAACTCAATGATAGTAACATTGACTTCAGCAAGGTGGGTGGCTTCAGTGACACAGACCCACATAAACATGCAGGTCCACATTTCTAGGGCCTTTTTTCTGAGAAAACCCATCTTCCCATTAAGCAACAATGAAACCTCAACCCAAATAAGTCATAATGGGAAATTCTGACTACAGTGAAGCTAATTCACTGAGACCATTTTATGTATAGGGATTTTGTTAGTCTAGGGTTATTAACATGAGCAAATATGGCTCAAAATTATCATCAGCATTAATCATCATACTACTAGTAATTACATTTTGGCTGTTCCTCAAAGCCCTAATAAAAGAGTTGATTATGCTAGGTGCTATATAAATACTGTACATAAAGTCAGTCATTGTCCTCAATAACCTGAAGTGGAAGTATCAGACAATAGAAAACCAGTAGGAATAGTCAATGAGTATGGGCCAGAAGGACAGGAAATAGTCTCAGCACACAAGCAGACAAACCATTGTCAATGCTTTGTAGATAACACAGCTAAGGAAAAATCTAAGTAGAGTTGGAAGAAAGACAATGAGAGAGATTTGTGTGGGTTTTGGGGAGCTCACCCAAATTTTAGGGGCAGAATGGGAGAAAGCACAAAGGTGCTTATTTGAGAATTTAACAAGGAGTTATTAGGAACCTGGCATCATCAAGATAGTGGATGAGAGATGAAAAGTGAGTGGAGGCTGAGCCATAAAATTCTTGAAGCAACTTCTGTTTTATGTCCTAGAGCTGGCAGAACCAGTAGAAGGATGCAAAGAGAAGTGAAATTGAGAATATCTTTCCATTAATGATTGAACCACTTGGTTTCACAATACCTAAAAACATAAATGGAAACAAACAAACAATCGTCAAATGTATAAAAGGTTGTTATAAAAAAGATGCTGATATCCAGGGCCATTCATGTTTTCCAGTGTCATAAATCATAGAAAAAGAAGTAATCAGTTTAATTTGAGAGACGATAATTTAGGTTAGATATTAGGAAAAGGCATTAAAATAGTACAGGCACAGAAAAGCCAAATGCAAAAATATCTACACTTTTTTACTAAAACTCATCCAGTTGGAATTACACATACTTCTTATAAGGTCAAGAGGACTCCTAGGTTGTTGGAGTTCAGAATCTAATCAGAAATTTTGTCAAAAGTAAGCTCCTGACAAATGGCTTTTGGATAGGATGTTGGAATAAAATATGAATGCAATTTCATTCCATTCCAGCACTGTAAGCATTGGTGGGCTAAAAACAAACTCCCAAATCCATAAATGGTTTTGTCTAGCTGTATCACAGCTAATATGAACAAAATCTCTGTGTAACCCATTTGCTTACCCTGAACCTCTATAATTAACCTAATTTGAGGGGCATCCCTCATTGTACCTGTATTGCACAACAAACATGGCAAGTTCTAACTTCTATCGTTTCCATCAGAAATAAAGAAAAAAGTTATAAAATGGAGTTTATTAGAAGTTCATTTACATTTTGCCTAAGAATTACAAGCATTTTAAATTATCCTACTTGAATGATTATTTGTTTCTAGCGTGGCGAATTATTTCCCATATTTGGGCCTTATCAGGTTGAGTGGCATAGTCAAGACCTAGATTTTAGTGAAAACAATCCCAAACCCAAAGTTCAGATCTGCATCTAGACCTCAAAATCAAGGGTGTTGATGCAGTTCAGCTCTTGGAGTTTTTAATTTAGCCAGCTGTAGCCAGGCCAGCTACAGAGTTCAGATATGAATCTGAACTTTTTCAAAGTCAGTATTTTATTATTTCAAGACAGACACATCTCCAGTTTTTAGTGTCACTCAGAGAAGAAGGAAGCAGCCTAGCATTGTGGAGAGCTCTATACAATACTATATACCAGGCCTCTGCAAAGCAGCTAGTATTTTCTTCGGATTCGGCCGATTTAGGGGACAGTAATTCGATTAGGTGATTATCTAAGAGCATATCTGTGAGGGAGCAGCAGGGGAGATTATGCTTAGGGGCAACCAACTTTGGTTCATTAGAGGCAGGTCCTGTCAAACCAACCTGGTGGCCTTCTATGACCAGGTCACAAAATCCTTGGACACAGGTGTCGCGGTGGATGTAGTCTTTCTGGAATTTAGGAAAGCCTTCGACACTGTCTCTCACCCCATTCTCATTAAAAAATTAGGCGATTGACATGGGCTGCCAATGTGAGAACACAGTCAGGAAGGCTAACCGTACCTTGTCACGCATCCACAGATGCATCACGAGCAGGTCCAAGGAGGTGATCCTCCCCCTCTATGAGGCACTGGTCTGGCCACTGTTGGAGTACTGCATCCAGTTCTTGGTGCCACGCTTCAGAAGAGATGTGGCTAGCATTGAGAAGGTCTAGAGGAGGGCCACTCACATGATCAGGGGACAGCAGAGCAGGCCCTATGAGGGGAGGCTACGGGACCTGAACCTGTTCAGCCTCCACAAGAGAAGGCTGAGAGAGGATCTGGTGGCTGTCTATAAACTGGCCAAGGGGGACCAGCAGGCAATGGGAGAGTCCCTGTTCCCCTGAGCACAACTGGGAGTAACAAGGAATAACGTCCATAAGTTGACTGAGAGTAGATTCAGGGTACATATCAGGAGACACTACTTCACAGTCAGGGCAGCTAGGATCTGGAATCAACTTCCAAGGGAAGTGGTGCTGGCTCCTACCCTGGGGGTCTTCAAAAGGATGCTAGATAATCACCTAGCCAAAGTCATTTGACCCCAGCATCCTTTCCTGCCCATGGCAGAGGGTCAGACTTGATGATCTGATCAGATCCCTTCCGACCCTACCAACTGTGAAACTATGAATCACTGTCCTGATTCGATTCGGATGAATCTGATTTGAAGATTCAGCTGCTGCCAAATCTCCGAATCTCTGAATCAGCCAGGCCAGGCCCTTCCCCTGCCCACTCTCCCAGCCTGGCAATGGCTGCCCTGCCCGCCCCAGTTCCCGGCACTTGGGGGAAAAAAGCCCCTACTCAGCAGGTGCTGCCAGGCAGTGAGTCCCAGGGCTTTTTTTTTTTTTTTTTTTCCTTAAAGGGCTGGAACTGGCTTGAGCAGGGGACACATGGCGGGGCTGGGGGAGTGAAGGAGGGTCAGGGGGCTCATGCCGAGCCCCCCATGCGGTTTGGGTCAGTGGGGAGCAGCGGGGATCGCACCCTACTTGACAGCACCTGGTGAGCACTGGGGCTTTTTTTTAAAGTACCAAGCTGGGGCAGGCAGGGCAGCCATGGGGGAGGGTTGGGGGGGGTCAGGGGGCTAGGGGAGTGGGCAGGGGTCAGGAGGGCTGGCAGGGGTCCCCCCATGGTCCCCTCCTCCCTCCCCCAGGATCCCCTTCCCCAAGCCTAGTACTTACCAGCTCAGAGTGCGCTGTAGCTCCCTGCAGCTCGGGAACTGTCCGAATCTTCAAAGCTTTCTGAATCTTTTCCGAAGATTTGGAGAGCTTTGTATCATTTTGGACCCTTAAATTGGTCCCCTGATTCGATTCAGATTTGGCCAGGCTCCTCCGAATGGAATCACCACCTGAAGCTTCGCACAGCCCTGCTACATACTGTCTGATGAAAGATTTTTTGTGTTGTTCCTCATTTCAGCATTTTCTTCACAACCTTTTCCTTCCTCCTATGGCTGCTATTTCCAAATTCTGCAAACTCCTCTGAATGCTGACTTAAAAGATAAATCTACCTTTCTTCCACCCTCTTGCCCCTGCCTGCCATGTATGCTGGCATCTTTTGCTAATGTATGTTTACGATTTGATCTTTTATAACATTGTTCCATCTCCCGGTATATACTGAATATCTGAACCTAAGCCTTAATGGCTGCTTGGAAAGTCTTAATACCATAGCCAAGGAAGATGATGGAGTCACTTTATTATTAAGAGTTAACATACATTATAAGTGCATAAGGGACCTGTAGTATTTCTTATGATTAAGTGGCACAAGTTCTTTAGTTTTTTTTTCTTTCGACAGCATATTTTCAAGACAGATACAAGTATGCCATGCAGTGTTTACAAATACACCACATATAATACATGCATTTAATGTTCATAAGTGTAGATTTTGTATTGAAATACAAAGAAATTGAGTTTTGTAGAAACTGAAAGGATAATTGTGCTCTTTAAAAAAATAGTCTTAGGAGATGGATATTTACCTCAATTATTTGCAGCCTGATTGTCACTTTATTATTCTCAACCTCATTTTCACCCAACATAATTAGGGTTTGTTTTTTTTTTTCATTTACTTTAATTAGATTTCAGGCATTTAGGTGCCTAAAAATGTAGATAGGCTACAACTTTTCAAAAGAACCTTCAGGCTATGTGCAGACTTTCAAAATGCCCGAGGCAGAATCAGTCTAATGTACATACGTATCTTTAATTGGAGTAGATTGGATCTGGAGTGAATGAAACTCATGTTCACCCTTTGGTGGGAGACGGCACGCAGAAGCCTGCACTGGCTGGACCAGAAAGCGATGGAAGTCTCCGCATCCCTGAGATTCTCAAGGGCAGCCAAGTACAGCCAAATGGCTGTGCCATCCCTGATTGGCTGTCAGGCATGTGCCTCCCCACTCTGCCCTGTCATCTATCAGGCAGTAGTCAGCTGGAGGCAGCCAGCAGAGGGGGGTGTACTTGCTCCTGTTTGGGGCAGCATGGGGTCCCTAGGCTCGTCCGGGGTGAGGGGCATAGAGGTTCACCCCAGGCATGGCAGGGACAGAGGGGGAAGGGGGCTTGTGAACTGCTGGGGAGGAGGCAGTGCCAGTGGTATACCCTGTATTCCTAGTCCGGGTCAGAAGGGCACAGAGTGTCCCTCCCCTGTCCCGTTTCCATCTCAGCCCCAGGACTGTGCACTGGAGCAGTTCTGGGAAGGGTTCACAGGATTTCTGTCTGAGCCCTGAGACTGCTGCAGGGCTGTGATCCCTGGGATGGGGCAGCCATGCCCTTGTAGCTGCACAGGAAGCAGCTTCAGCCCCAAACTTGGTGTTGGTTCTCAAGGCGGAGAGAGGGGCAGAATCCCACAAGCCCTCCCCAGAGGCACTCCAGCGGACGGTCCAGCATGTCCCTCCCCATCCTAGTTCAGTCTGAGCTGGGGTGACTGTGGGAAGGGCTGAGGTGGCTGTGGGAAGGGCTTGTAGGATTTCCTCTCTGGAGCAAGTGCCAAGTTTGGAGAGGAAGCTGCCTCCCGTGCAGCTGCAAGGGTATGACTGCCCCCCCACCTAAGGGACTGGAGCCCTGAAGCTGGGGAAGAAGTGGCTTCATCCCCAAACTAAGCGCTGGCATTGGCTCTGGGAGTGTTGGTGGACAGCAACCTACCTTGATTCTTGAGCAGACCTGTTACTGATGGTCACTTCACTGATCTAACCTAAATCAAGGAAGTCTGAATCTACATTGATCCACTATTTTTATCTATCTTAGACCAGAATCCACTATTATTAAGTAGTCTGTGCACCCCAAACTTCTGTTCTGTTACAGGTATGGATTGGTTTCTGACCAGAAAACCAGAAAAACTGTAATGTTTGTGCCTGGCCTAAGTGCCTAACTCCTATTGACTTAATTGGAGTATAGCCCCTGTCCATTTACATCCTACCTAGGTCTTTAGTTGTCTAATCTGACCCCCAGATCCTTATTAGCACTAACACTGTGGTAATAGTTATATTGACTAGAAAACCACTGCAGTACTGACGACAGGAATAGCAGATTGAAAATAGGAGCTAGTCTGAAATAAATCTTCAACATTATGGTTTTCTGTTGAAACAGAAAGTTGTGTTGAATATGAAAATTTAATTAATTATCCCAGTAATTAAACAAAGATTTTGGTAGAAAAATGTAAAATAAGTTGTTTTTTAAATGTTTTGTTTCAACATTATGATTTTCATTTTCTTTCAACTTTTTGTTAAGTTATAGTGGTTTGATGTCAAGGTGTTTTTTTTTTCTCAGGTGACCACATTACACTTTTTCAGAAACTTGAATTTTAGTTCTGTTTGTTCAGAAAGGAATTGAAATCAAAATCTTGGAATTTTTTGGAAGATAAATTTTGTTTTCAGACAACTCTACTAAAAATCGCAGAGTCTTTAAGAAAAGAACTGGACTAAAAAAATTAAATAAATGATTATATTTGATTTGTATGATTTGTTTTCAGTCAGAAAAGCCTCCCTTGCTTTTAGGAGTGACTGATAATTGCATGCTATCCTGCCCCTGGCCTTTAGTAATAGCAGCTCTAATGAAAGAATTTTGAAAAGACTCCACAAAAATGCTGATATAATTTCTGTATCTTGAACCATTAGGAGCTAATTAGTCTTGAGCTATGAACCCACTATTTCATTCTAAAACGGTTCAAATTTACATCCTTCCTCCTACCCCAGGGTTATATTGCTAAAAACATAATCCTAGCAGAGTTATATCTTGCTAAAACTGGGATGACCACTCTGATAAATTCATCTACGTCTAACATCCTAGAAATAGAGGTCCTCTGCTAATGTGGGTGCTCGCCTTCATGTAAATTCAGCTTTAATTTCTCTCAATTAACTATTACTTAGGACAAACTACATGTGATGCATCAGTGAGCCCTGCGGTGACACCTATATATACAAATAAAATGGTCGCTGATTGAGAATTATTATTGAGGAACTGGAAATTAATAGGAACCAAGAACTCTGAATTCCATTTTCATCCCCTTTCCAGGTGCATCCTATGACCCTGAGCTAGTTATGTTTAGTTATGTTTCCCCTGAATATCTCCATTTGTTATAGCAGGCACCTCACAAAGAGATTCAGGGCAGGGATTTTCCAAGCAGCCCATGGAAGAAAGATGCTTAAATTCCTTTGAATTTCAATAGTATTTGGATGCCTAAATCTCTTTGATCACTTTGAAAATGCAGCTCAGATGAGCTTTATTTAGCTCCTGTACTTCCAGACCCCTGCATGCAGTATTCTACTGAAGTGTGAAGTATGCCATTATTAACTGGTTCTTTCAATGCAGCTTGCTTGCATTTACCTTAAATTATGGAGCAAGATATGGAAGAGGTCTCACAATACTGAGTAGCTCTGTTAAAACTTTTAAACAAAAGTATTTCCTAACAGACCTGAGGATTTAGAAAAAGAAATGAAGTTTTAGAGTTTGCAATAATTTAATTAAAAAAACTGAATGAAAAATGCAAATTGTTTAGTTTCAAGTTCTAAGTTTTATTTTCTTCAGATTCAAATGGCTGTTCGTGAGTTTTTGTTTTTCTCCTTTCCTATTCCTGGCTTTGCCTTTTTTGCAGCCAAATTTAATAGGAAGTAAATTGTTTAAGGTTTGAAAGGCTCTTATTACTTACTTAATTTCCTCTTACTGTTACTTTTCAACATTTATTGAACTTTGGAGAAAGTAGGAAAAAAAAAAGAAAACTCAATTTTACCATCTTAAATTCTCCGAAGTCAAAGGAGTTTTCAAAAGTTAAAGAAAAAGGAAAACAAGTAAATAAATAAATATTATCCATTCTATTGATCTTTGTAGCAAAAAGTGAGGAAAACGGGAAATTAAATTTGAAAAAAACAAGATTTTTGATACATTTTTCACAAAAAAATAAAAATAAAAAACTAAACCCGTTTCTCTTCAAACCCTGAAAAGTGGAAACAACTTTGACATTTCACATTATTCATGAAATGTATTTTTCATCTCTTCACCAGTTCTTTTCTTGAGTGGGGCAGGGACTCAAGTACTTTCAAGGTACAGGAACAACCCAGTGAATGCTTATTCCTCTTGGCAGTCATTTTACTGAACACTTTCCAAATGTCCCACATCACTTCCTTATCTCTCCCCACAAGATGGAGCTACAGCCAAGCACAGGGCTCCCACTTGAAGGGGCAGTATACTACACCCTTCAATTGTTTCACATAACACAGAGGGAAAGTATTTTGTGTGTGAGAGAAATCTCATCATATATGAGAAAATGATAAACGTTTAGCAAATCATTTATGTACCACTGGGACCACTAATGAGCTTAAGTGCTTCCTTGGATCAGGGCCCAAAAACTGCACTAATTGTTTTTAAATAGATTCATGAAATGAAGTGTTAACAATTGCAATTATTTCCATTGTTAAAGAGCATGTTTCTTTTGCCTCCGCTGCTTGTTTATGTTTCAGAGAAATAATTACAGATAAAAACAAAGTTGGGCATGTGGTTAGAGACGTAGCATGTACCTGAAGGTTTACAGTTACGTGATGTAGACAGGTACAGAAGGGATGATAGAAAAATGAAAGAAAGATGTGGGTATTAAAGAGGCCATACTTACAATGGCAGTAGGAACTGTTTGATGCAATACATCAGTTTGCTAAGAGAGAACTTTGTGATGTGTTCCTAAAGAGCCTGATGTACACGTGCTGTGTTCTTGTTTATATGAATTCATTGATATGAATTTGCAAATGAAAATAATGACAATAGCAACCCCAACCTGCATGGTGCCCATTGTACAGCAGGGCTGCTCTGTGCCTGGGGCATAATTCATGAGGTGGCTCTGGCTAGCATGGTGCCAAAGGCAATGGCACTCAGGTCTGTTGTCCTGGTCTTCACCCCGCTCAGTTATGCTACTCCTAGACACAATATAGATGCATAGTATGAGACAATTCCTACTCTAAAGAATATATCATCTAAATAAAGAAGTCAGAACAAGAGAGTAATGAAAGATTATCATCTCAATTTACAGCTAGGGATCACTTAACAGTACAAGTAGTTTGCCCAAGGTTACTTAGGAAATCTATGGAAGAACTCGGTCTCTCTCACATTTATTCCAGTGCTTTGAACACCAGACCTTTTTATTGCTCATCCTATTATTGTATCCATGGTCTAATACTGAGGTTGGCCTTGTATAGTTATTTTGAAAGTAGCAAATCTGCCTCTCCCTTTAAACTGGTTCTGATGTGATCTGATTCATCCTGCATTTCAAAAGTCCAAAAGTCTTGTGTTTGCCAAATACACCTTAATTAAAACAGATGGGACCTTGGGGTTTGTAAACTACCTAATTTGAGGCCCTACTTTGGTTGGGTCCTCCACAATACCATTATTATATTATATATACATGTATAGTCATTTGTTTCTTTGTGTGTGCATGTTTGTGTGTATAAAATGAACATGATGTGTAGCAATATCCTGTCACTAACACAACATTTTTCTGTTTGTACATAAAACATATAACCCTTTGAGCCCTTTTATTTCCCCCCCCCCCCACACTTCCTTCTCTCCACATGAGTCTGCTCTTTCAAAGAAAAATCGCTGCCTGAGCTGCAGTTGGGGCTGTGCAGATAATTGATGTTTCAATGTCATAGCCAAACCAGGAAAAAAGCTAGGGAAAAATAATTTGGTAAATCAAAAATCATATTAGATCCAACGCAGCATGTAATTTTATTTCCTGGTATAAATAAGAAAATAAGATTCCTGGTATAATAAGCAAGGGTGCTTGTACATGTGGTGCCATTACAATGTACATGTGATGAAAATGTCACTTTGTGTGGATTAAAGACATTACACGCAACACATGCAAGAGTTTTTTTGGGGGGGGGTTAAATGAGTTTGCATCATTGCAAACTAAAATACATCATGATGTATTTTGGTTTGCAATGTTGCAAATTGCAATGATGCAGCTGTCAACTCGCCCCAGGGCTGCGGGAGAGGCAGGCAGGCTCCACCAAAAAAAATAAGGATTGGGCCCCATGCTGCTTCTGTGGGCAGCAGGACACATGGAGCTGCCCAGGAATGGGCTAGCTTGCCCCTGGGGCAATGCAGGAAGGTGGCAGGAGGGTAGCTAGGTTTGCTGGTGGCTGGAAAAGGCAATGGGGATAGTGCATGAGGTACTGAAATCCCAGGCAAGCTACTACTTGGACATGTGCTGCCCCAGCTTGGAGGCAAATGATCCAATGCTTCCCCGAGCCTGCCCAGTCTTCCAGTGTGCTCCGTGCAGCATCCCCACCACCTTCTCCAGACATCAGAAAACCTAGTTGCCTTCCTACAACCTCCCTCAACTGCCCCAGGGGCAAGCCAGCCCATTTTGAGGTGGCCCCAGGTGTCGTGCCAGCTGCAGGAACCTGCAGAAGGCAAAAGTGGTGAGAGGCCTGATCCTTTCTGGGTTTTTTTTGGGGGGGGGGGGTTGGTGGAGCCTGCCTACCCCCCCAGCCCTGCCACATGGCCACAGCATGAGCTCCCAGCAGGCTGAGCAGCCCCTGAGTTACGAGGGGGCCCAGTCCTTCTCTCCATGGTGGTGGCACCCCCTGGGGCTGCCCTGGCAGGCTCCTAGTGGGCCGGGTGCTGACACAGCTCAGGGTTGGGGAAGAGTTGGATCTGGCTGGGTGCTGCCTCTGAGCTGGGGCAGCACCTCGCTTGCTAGCAGCCTGCCCAGCTGGCCCTGGCGGGCACCGCCACCACAGAGGGAAGGGCCAGGGCCTGCCAGCAGCTCATCCTTTGGCTGTGGGCAGGCTCCAGCTCCAAGGAAAAAAAAAAGGATTAGGCCTCTCACCATAACATGATGGAAAAATTGGAACAGTTTAGTCCTCCTTGACTGGGTTATAGGGCAAATAGAGGCTGGTCTCTGTCAAGCCACCCTGTTGAATAAATTCTGCTTGGGAAAAATATATTAATAGGAAAAGGAACTAGAATCTGTCTCCCAAGTGGATGTATGAAGGGAGCAACACCAACATCTCTTCCTCCTCCTTGGTGGTTTTGTGAATAGTGCCTTAATCTCGTTAATCTAATCCTTGAAATTAAGCATATTGCTTTAAAAATGTCCAAACTGCTGTAATGTTTCTGAGATTTCTTCTTCTCTCTTTCTCTTTTTTTCTTAACTTGGCTGGAACTATTCACTAAACACACATACCATTTTTGTGTCCACCAAAACTTCATTCACTAAAAATAATTCCCCTGTCCCTAGCCGTGGAGGGGTGGACAAGGCTCTACAGGCTTGCAGAATCACACTAAGCATCAAGCAGAGGGATACAAAATGTGTCATGCCACCTTGACATTACCTTCACAGTGGTGCTTGTCCTTGCTGGCCTCAGAAACTTGGAAAGCAAACATAGATTATCCCTAGTATTTTATCCCATCATGCTGGTTCTTTGTGCTCTTTTGATTCATTGTTTTTAAATGATTGTCAACCAGTCGTTCACTCCATGAGTGAGGTGGTGGGAGATTCCCCAAACTGGAGCTCACTGAGAGCACATTAGTTTCCTCCTGTGTAAATTCTTGTCCTGTTGTATGTGCAAGATGAAGGACCCCTCTAGATGTTCAGGTAAAGGCATAATAGGATCTGATGAATGATCCACACAATTGCACTTCCTGCCATGCCACATGGGTATGGCAGGAGGCATGAGTGTAGATTGCAGCATCAGATCTTATTGTGCCTTATTGCCGGTGCAGGGGGTATCTGGGATCCCCATGCCAAGCTTGCAGCCATGGCAGTGCTCCCCAGTTGCCAGGGTGGGAAGTCCCACACCTAATGGGACTCTCAGCCTTGGCAGCACCCCACTTGAACACTTACTTAAGTATAAGTATGCAGTAAAGTTCCATTAAATAACACTTAAGCACTTATTAAAGTTAGTTGTGTGCCTAAGTGCTGCCCTAAATGAAAACTGGTATCAGCATGTTTGAAGTGCTTTCCAGAAAATCAGGGCCTAAGGGCCCCAATTCAATGAAATAGTTAGGCATAGCCACAATTTTTACCAAGGTTACTGTGAGTAATCCTGTGCTTAAAGTTAAATATATGCTTAATGACCTGGCTGAAGCAGAGCTCAAATAACTTTACAAATTACAGGATAGCTAGTTTTTAAGTGCTGCCATTTTCTAGAAATGTATTTCAATATTTAAAAAAATGTTTCCTTTGCTTCATTTTAAAGATTTTCCTATTGAACTACAGAGCTATGATGCACTACAACCTGGCAGATTTCTTTCATGAGCCAAATCACGGCAGGCCGAGCCAATCGCATCACGGGGAAGTGTTTTCTTCAGCAATAGAGAGTATATTAAAATTGTCAGAACAGCTAATTCCCTTAGATTTCCTTTGATAATTGCTTGTAGCTTCTATGAGGCATAGATCAACCTCACTACAAACTAATAGGTGAACTGAGTGAAATCAACTGTTTAAAATATGTATGGGTAATAATTCTGTAAAACAGCAACACAAAGCCCAGTGGAGAGACCTTCCATAACTAAGAATTAAGTTATTAATTTTTCAAGCAATTGTATGCAATAAAGCAGTTGGATTATCACTTCATAACAAATATTGTTGCCGGTGCAAATCTGATTCATCCTCATGGCCACTATAATTAACTGCACAGTTTGTGAGCCATTAATTTTGAAGAAGAATAATTGGTTAAAGTTGTGTGTATTGTAATGTAATATGCTTGTTCAATTTTCCACTTAATTTCAATTAATATGGATTCTACACATGCTCTATCTTTGCAGTTATTATGCATATTACTTTTAATTAGGAAACAAAAACAATTCCTTAGCAGAATAAAACAAATGAGCATAATGCTTCAGTGCTACAAAGTTCACAGTCACCGGCATGGAGAGCCTGGATTTCAGTAATGCTGAGCTCTTACCACTCCTGACATTTATGGGAACTGCAGGAGCTTGGCAACTCTGAAAATCAGGATTAGATTAAATGAAACTTTCTTCTGGGTCTTCTCATTCTCATTTTGGTCAGCCCAGAATGATTTACAGAGGTAACACTTCTCCCCAGATAAATTTACGCAACCATGCTACATTTTGTATGTGATTAAATTGTAACGTGTCATCCAGCCCAGGTCAAGGGCAGCACATAGACACATGGTGCCAATCACAGGACTGCATTCAAACTGTGACTTTGAGGCTGTAAACAGATGTTGTATTTGTCCCAAAAGAAAGCCTTCTGTCTCAGGTATGCCTGTATAGTTATAGCAGTTCACTTCAGGAACAAGCCAGTCAGGCTGTGAGCTCTCACTGGCCACCTACTAGTGAAGAAGTAATGCAGCTTGGAAGGGCAATACGTGTACACTACACTGCTCTGTTTTCATCTGGGTCAAACCCTGGAACAATCAGTCCTGGGTCAAATGAAACATCTGTTCATACCAAGTCTCAGCCAGGGCCTTGCTTCTTTCAAAGAGGGAAATTTTACTTATTTTCTCAGTGAACCAAACTACCTCCTTTCTGATGATGTCATTCAGGTCTGCTTCATGTGTGAACCCAACATATGCCCACTCCACATCCACCTGTTATTTCCCCACTGCTTCTAAGTTTTATGTAGGCCACACTGAGCATATCTACACATGCTGTTAGCACAGAGCAATAAACTCCCAGGTACACCATTTGAATGTGTGTTCAGGACCCCAGCACACTGAGCCAGGTTAGAGCAGCCCATAGCTGGCATGATGCCTTGGGGGTTGGCCTACCAGCCTCAGGGCTGCTCCGATCTGGCTCGGCATGCTGTGGAGGGGCTGGCTGAGGCACGACAGTGCTCCGGTGCAGGTCTAGCTAGCAGGCAGCCCCCTCACTGAAGCACCCTCATGCCCCAGCCAGCCCTGACAGCATCTACATGAACATTTCTGTGGAGTAAAGAACTCCACTGCAGGATAATACTTGTATTAACAAGTACTATCTTGTGGAAGAATTAATTAGTATACTCCATCCTAATAGCACTGCACGTGTAGATGGTGACAGTTTACTACAGAGCTAATTAGGCAACTCCACAGTAAATGTCTCATGCACCCACTGTGGCTTAAGAGAGTTCCCATTTTTCCTCTCTGTGGTTGCTCTGGAACTCTTGGCTTCTAAGTAAAACACAACAGTGAATGTTTGAAAAGACATTACACAATACGGCATTTGTTTTCCTTCAAGAATGCTCTCCTCATAATTGTTCCACTTACATATCAACTGAGCTTAGATTCTTTCTGCTCCCTGTCTCTTCCTTAGTGCTAAGGATAAGATGGGTGAAAAGTAGCTTCCAGCTTTCTTAATGATGTATGGTGCAGAATAGTATCCATTTTACTCTTCTTTACCTGGACTGGCACTGTTGAAAGGGGAACAACATGTTGCTCATAAGCAAACCCTGCAGGATACTGATGAAAGAATTATACTGTGCCTTTTACAACAGTTTAAATCAAAAGTATAAATCCAATTCCAATGTTTAAAAAGCCAAACAAAGTGAAGTTAAGAAGCTCATAGAGTAGTCAATGGGCCAGATATGATGGATATTTATATGGAATCTATTATCATAATATCCCAGCACTTCATAATCATTTTAACATATTTATCCTCAGAATATTATTATCTCACATTTTTTAGATGGAGCACTGAGACCCAGACACTATAAGCACAAAACAAGGCAGGAAACTTCTGTTGGAGCACAGAACTGAACTGTGTTTACCAAGTTAGTTCCATACAGTCCTTTGGCCACTATGTAGGTACTGTAGATGAAGCCCCTCTGGTCTTTACTTTGGGTAAGAAAAGTTGCATCTGCATGAGACACTTTACTGCACAGTAAGCATTCATGTCTATAGGTGCAGATACTTACTACTCTGGACTTGGCTCTAATCGTAAGTAGATTTGCTACCTGCAAATGCAAGTAGCAAATTTACCTGAGATTATTAACTGTGCAGTAGCATACATGTAGACCCCTGACTAGGAACAAAGGTGCTCCTGGTCAGCTGGGCAGCAGGGGCTAGGAAATTTTCCCTTCCCCCAGGAGCTGTCTGCTTCCAGGGTGTGGGGACAGTGTCCCCCTGCCCCAGCAGCAGGGAGCTCCCAGCCCCTCCTCTGCAATTGTGGGGCCAAGGCTGGGAGATCCTTATCTCCCATCACCAGCTCCATGGTGATGTCCAAGGATTTCCCAGTGCTGGCTCTACAGCTGCAGAGCTGGTGCTGGGAGATGGGGATTTCTCAGGTCCTGCTCCTTGATCATGGAGGAGGGGCTGGGAGCTCCCTGCTGGTGGTTCCTGTTACCTGCCCAGCTCCACAATCACAATCACCCTGCAATCAGGGAGCAGGGGCTGGGAACTGTCCCAGTCAGAGGCAAGTCCCAGCCCCATGCACCGATTGGGTGATCAGAGTATGGGGCTAACAACCCTTGGCTGGGTGAGGAATCCCCACCCAGCCAGGGGCTGGCTGCTAGCTGCCCTACCAGTGGATTGAGGCAGAGGGCTGGGATCTGCCCCTCTCCTGAAGCTTTTTCCAAGTCCCTTGCCCCTGGTCTGAGAGCCAAGGCCAGGAGCTCCCTGCTGCTAGGGTAGGGGGACATTGTCCCTGCCTGGCAGCAGGCAGCCCCCCAGGGTCAGGGACCAATGTTCCACGCCCTAACTAGGAGACAGCTGTCTCCTGGCCCTATGCTCCCTGCCAGCCCCTGAGCCTAGATCTCCCCTGTCTGCTGCAGGGGGGCGGTGCAGGGCCAGTGCAGGGCAGGACCAGATTGCTACCTTGAACAGGAAATCTGTTCCCAAGACCCTGCATGTGTAGATGCCTGCCTGGGTCACTTTACTCTAAAGTAATTTATTTTAGAATAAATTGGTTCCACCTTGTTTGCATGTGTAGATGCACCCAGTGAAAATGTGACTTAATATGAAAAAGGTAGCAGAGGAAGATTTTGTCAGTGTCAAGGGTGTCTAGTGTCTAATCAAGGATGCCTTTGTTTCAGATGTTTTGGAATATTGTAACTGAGTTACTAGAACTAAGATAAGCCAAAATATTGTATCCTTAGTCCAAAAAGAATGGAAAAAAATTAAGGTGCTGATATTCAGAAGAGCTGTTTTTCAGATAGCATAAAAATAGAGTAACAGCAAAGCAGATAAAGTAATGGGACACAATAAGGGACTGTAAGATCTTGGAAACCACAGGAATGGATACAGAAGGGTTATTCATGCTATTTAGCTGTATATATATAATAGATGTGAAGACCAGTGTTACTGAACAGAATATGCAAGAAGTAATTTAGAGGCAATAAAAGACATGAAAAATGAAACAGGAGACACAAAGGAGAATTAGTAAAATAAGGAATGTAAGTGATTGGTAAACTATAAAGCAATGATGGCAAATGAAGGTTTAAGTTGTTTTCTACCACATTAAAATCAAGATGTAAATAAAGTACAGGGATAGGAGTGTGGATTGGATTCTGCCTCTGACATAAGATAGCACCAGATGCTTCAAAAAAAAAGTGCAACATTTGAAAAAGTACAAAATTTGAGATAACCTGCTCCTCTGTGTGGATCTCTTCAGAGTCTGTGGACTTAGACACTCTCTTCAGTCCAAAAGCTTGAGGTTTCTCCCTCTTTCTAAAACATTTAAGCATTAATGGGCATGTCCACACAAGATGTTTACTGTGGAGCAAACTAATTAACTCCACAATAAAATGTCACCATCCTCATGTGCGACCTAGTAGGCTTGAGTAAACTAATTTACTCCACCTCAGGATAGTACTTTTATGTTGTGGCCAGCTTACAACTGCCACATTGCCAATGGCATGCCTTGCCTGTTTTAATTGGCTGCACTGGAGTCTCCTTGCCTGCCATGACTTGTTGTTGCATGAGATTTTACCTGCAGGTTTTGTAGTCTCCCTCAGACCCTGGGTGACTCTGCTGGTGCTTCTTCTGTGGGGTTCCTCCTCCCCTACACCGTATCCCTTTCCACTCGAGTGGTAAGGATCAGCCTTGGTGGTGTCTTGGTATGATGAGGGTGCTTTTTGCTCCCGTGGTGATGCCTAGTCTTGAGGCTACCTGCAGGAGGATGGCTGTGTTTTTGCTAATTAACAAAATAGTAAATGAACAATACTTCAAAAAAAATCATTTGAATACTATACCTGGGGCTTCGGGAGACAGGGCTTGCCCAGTTCCCATGTGGTCCCATGTTACAGATGCCCTCAGGCTGAGCCTGTGCCTTGGGCCAGCTAGTACCTGGCTACATACCATAGTGTTCTTCAGAGCATTTCTTCATGGTTATATGACACTCGTGGTTAGGATACCTCCCTGCTAGGAGTCTCTGGGTCCGTGGCTGTCCAGGTGGGGGAAAAGGGATTGCCAGGTGCCCGAGTGGGATCTTCCCCTCTGTAGGTTCTGGCAGTGCCCACCAGGTTGTCCTCTCCCAGTCCCAGCTAACTTGTGTGTCCCTGCAGGTGTCATCGCCAGTTGGTAAGCACAGGGTCAGACCTGGGTTTCTTGACCCATCAGTTGCCACTCCCCTGGTCATACCTGGGCTATCTTCCCTGGGTACCTTCCCTGGGTACTGGTGAGTTCCGTCCCAGAGAGAGTCTTTGGCTCCCAGGTGATGGGTAGGTGCTTGGTCAGGCTGTAGCTGGGTGCTCCAGCAGCAGGATGTACTGCTGCTGCTCCCCCAAGTGAAACTCTCTGGCAGGGACACACCAGCTTCCTGTTGGGAGCAAGGAGAGCATTCCCCTATGGTTCAGCTCCTGGGATCTGTTTACACCCGGAGCCACCAGAAGCCAGACCAATTAGCAGAGCTCTTTCCAGCCACTTGTGCTGGCTGCCTCACCCGCAGACCAGCTGCCTGGATGCCAATGCTGAGGTAAGTACAGTTTGAGCTTTCTACATATGTACAAATACTTGTGGTGGAGTAAAGTACTATGCTACAAAGCACATGTAGATACTGACAGGGCTGGTTGGGGCACAAGGGTACTTCAGTGTAGGGGCTGCCTACCTGCTGGCTCCGCACTGGAGTACCTTCATTCCCTAGCCAGCCCCTCTGCTGCACACTGAACTGGTGTGGAGCTCCAGGATTGCAGGCTGACCACCCTGCAAGGTACCCTGCCAGTCAGAGCTGCTTTGATGTGACTCAGTGTACTGTGGTCCTGGACACGCATGCAGATGTGGCATCTGAGAGCAATAAACTCCAGTGCAAGGTGTGCCAGAATTTATTGTTTCACCTTAATATCATGTGTAGATGCACCCAGTGAATACAAGCTAGACACTTGTGTTAGTTCTTAATGCCTTTTTGAAAAGAAAGAGTGAAAGCAAATTTTTCTCTCTCCCCTTCCTTCATTATTTATGGGCTTTTTCTGTTTAAAACATTCTAGTCCTACAAACCCTTAAGCAGATGTGTGATTTAGTCCATGAGTGAGTCCCACTCAGTATGGATGAATATATTCAGGTTTGACATTTATCACATTCATATGGATTTTGTTCTCCCGTTTAGATTAGGGCTTTGATATGTTAACTGTTTACAGCAAGGTTCTTCTATGTCCAGCACCTAAACTTAATTGTGCTTCTAGAAACGACTGTAATAACAAAACAAAAAAACTTATTTGGGAGTGTGCCAGAAGAGTGCATGTATGATGAACATGAAAGAATCTGCAAATGGAAGAAAATGATCCAGGGTTATTGAATGGGAGCCTTCCAGGAGGTGTAACATTAGTTTCCTTTTGGCTACACTGTAACACATAACCCTTCCAGTCCTCCTAAACCACATCTGGCTTATTGCTTTCATTACTTTCAGTTCAAAAGGAAGTTAGGTAGTGTATCAATAAGACGTTATCCCATATATTTAAATGTTTTGTTTAAAAGGGGAAGTATTGGGTGAGTTTATTAAACAGATTCCAACTCTTTCAGATCTTTGGATATTGGAGTTTTTCATGAGACAATGTTTGGGTTTGATAGCCCCTCCTGAAATTTAGTCGTTGCATATTGATTAGTTTTGAGCACTTAAGCACACAATACTTGAATAACAAGTCTCCCTTCCCTCTAGTCTCCATTTTCAGATTTTTTTGTTTGCTTGTTTGTTTTTTCCCCATAAGCATGTATTAGCTGTGGTTGTAAGGCTGCATATACAATCCCTGAAGACAATAGCAAAGCTTCCACTTTAATCATGCAGAGTCTGAGCCAAGGTTGAGCAGGATCTTTGTAAAATTGAAGGTTTTCTCTAGCTGAACTTTATGAAATAATAGCTTGCCTCTTGTTTGAGGGGGAAAGATGATTTAACTTGAAAACCAGCCCTTAAATATTTAACAGAAAACCAGCCCTTACATCATCTTCCATTTTTTACATTGTTGTTGTTCATGCCAACTGTTGCCCCTGTCCCAGTTAAAGGGGCAACTCTGGCCGTGTGTAGACAAAATGAGGGGCGTGTGCACACAACACTTTAAAGTGAGCTAAATGCTTTTGCACCACTTTAATTGTATCGGTGTTTGCACAACTTGGTGGAGTATTGCGCATTAATTCCAACTGCTATAGGAAATTTGATGGCGTAATGCTCTTAAATGACTTAGGGCAAAGCAAACTAAAACTCCTTCCTACAAGTTCCAAACAGATTGTGTTAGGAATGTCCAGTTCCTACACTCATGTTCTCTCTGCGTTGGCTCCAAAGAAAAGTAAGTTCCTCTAGATTCATAGATTCATAGATTCATAGATGTTAGGGTCGGAAGGGACCTCAATAGATCATCGAGTCCGACCCCCTGCATAGGCAGGAAAGAGTGCTGGGTCTAGATGGCCCCAGCTAGATACTCATCTAACCTCCTCTTGAAGACCCCCAGGGTAGGGGAGAGCACCACCTCCCTTGGGAGCCCGTTCCAGACCTTGGCCACTCGAACTGTGAAGAAGTTCTTCCTAATGTCCAATCTAAATCTGCTCTCTGCTAGCTTGTGGCCATTGTTTCTTGTAACCCCCAGGGGCGCCTTGGTGAATAAATACTCACCAATTCCCTTCTGTGCCCCCATGATGAACTTAAAGGCAGCCACAAGGTCGCCTCTCAACCTTCTCTTGTGGAGGCTGAAAAGGTCCAGTTTCTCTAGTCTCTCCTCGTAGGGCTTGGTGTGCAGGCCCTTGACCATACGAGTTGCCCTTCTCTGGACCCTCTCCAGGTTATCCGCATCCTTCTTGAAGTGTGGCGCTCAGAATTGCACGCAGTACTCCAACTGTGGTCTGACCAGCGCCCTATAGAGGGAAAGTATCACCTCCTTGGACCTATTCGTCATGCATCTGCTGATGCACGATAAAGTGCCGTTGGCTTTTCTGATGGCTTTGTCACACTGCCGGCTCATGTTCATCTTGGAGTCCACTAGGACTCCAAGATCCCTTTCCACCTCTGTGCCACTCAGAAGGTCATTCCCTAGGCTGTAGGTGTGCTGGACATTTTTCCTCCCGAGGTACAGCACTTTGCATTTCTCCTTGTTGAACTGCATCCTGTTGTTTTCTGCCCACTTGTCCAACCTATCCAGGTCTGCCTGCAGCTTTTCCCTGCCCTCTGGCGTGTCCACTTCTCCCCATAGCTTTGTGTCATCTGCAAACTTGGACAGAGTACATTTGACTCCCTCGTCCAAGTCACTGATGAAGACATTAAAGAGTATCGGTCCAAGGACCGAGCCCTGCGGGACCCCACTGCCCACACCCTTCCAGGTCGAGACCGACCCATCCACCACGACTCTTTGGGTGCAACCCTCTAGCCAATTCACCACCCACCGGACTGTGTAGTCATCCACATCACAGCCTCTTAACTTGTTCACCAGTATGGGGTGGGATACCGTATCAAAGGCCTTCCTGAAGTCTAAGTATACGACATCCACCCCTCCTCCTGTGTCCAGGCGTTTCATAACCTGGTCATAGAAAGAGACTAGATTGGTCAGGCATGATCTGCCCGCCACAAACCCGTGCTGGTTTCCCCTCAGCATAATTTGCCCTGCCGGGCTCTCACAAATGTGAGCCTTGACAATTTTTTCAAAGACTTTACCAAGGATGGAGGTGAGACTGACTGGTCTATAGTTGCCCGGGTCCTCCTTCCTCCCCTTTTTGAAAATGGGGACCACGTTAGCCCATCTACTTCAGCTTCATACCACAAGATCTACAGATGAAGTTCTATAGGCTCCTAAGGTAGCTTTAGGATTCCGTTGTGGCAATGGCAAAAAGGAGAACCTAGGCCATTACTTACATCACATTTTAGAATTCTATTGAGTTTAAGATCTCAAGACACTGTTATAGCACCTAGTTAGGCATTCTATATATTATGGTCATTACATGTTATCCAGATGCCTTATATTATGACTAATGACTTTAGTTAGACTGAAGTCCTCATGAAACTAAATTATCTATAACAGGCAGTGGGTAGAAGAGTCCAAGGTATTGCTAATGCCCACATTTCCTTTATTAACAGTGTTCCCTGCAACTATTTTTGGCTAGGAAATGCTGTAAATATGATTTATGGTTATTGACAAGATTATCAGTGTTCTTTAAGCTACTCCTTTCAAATTCCTTTCATCCCTCTAATTTCCATAACCAAGGATAAGGAGATTCAGTTTTGACTCACTTATTAAACTTCTGCTGAAAGATTCAGAGTACTCAGTCCACTCACTAGTTTTAACAGGAATTGTGGAGGCATCATTAACAATTTGTAAATTCCACTAAAAAATTAGCAGCTGGGGAAGGGCCGTGAGGCAAGGGAGCTCCTTTCCACCATGCCCCCCACCTCCAGCTCCAGCCAAGCAAACCTGAGCCTTCAGCTGCCTGAGCTGCCTGCTGCTTTCTCCCCCTTCACCTCCCCTCACTCCCCCCACTGACAACCCTCCAGGTGCTGGAGCATCATCACCAGTGTGAACATCAGCCCAGCCCTGCAAAGGCACTAAAAAGTAATCCTCAAGGGAACACAAGTTCTCTAAGGCACTTTGTTCTATAATGCCTTCAGCTAATAGCTGATTTGATGAGGGTCATTTTTTTGTGCACAATTTTTTGTGTGACTGGTCATTTTAAAAGCACTCTGTGGCCATGCACATGTGTTATGTCACAGCTGTAGAGTACTTTCAGGGGCCCAATCACAAAAAAAATGTGACTTGTGTAAGCGCCCATAATGTACTATTATTAGTGCATTAAGATTTGTTTTTAGCATGTATATATATTGATATTATTCCACGGTAGTGCCATAAAGTAGGAAATACACAAAATAGTATACAGGGTCCTTTCTACACAAATACCCCAAATACTACATAAATGCCTTTTTGACTCAGGCAAAGACAAAGGGTAAAAACAGATGTCAGCTTAATCTGGGGCTCACTGTCTTGAGCTTTGACACATACCAAAACAGATGGAGGACAGTCATTGACACACAGAGCTTAGATGGCAATTAAGTCAAAGTAGTTGCTATTGTCCCAGAACAAAGTGTTAATTTGTATACCTCACAGTCACTTAACATGGGACAGTAGAGTTGCCAACTGTAGGATGGCAGGTTAAAAAGCTTTGTCCCAGGAGAAATCCAACCTATGCTTTTAGCCTAAGAGATCAGTCAACTATCTTTTGAGATTGGGGGAACCACCTCCTCCACTAAACTTCTCAGACTTGAAAGTATTATGTTTCAGAAAAATACAGGGAAAAGAGAAATAACTGAAAATCAGGAGGCATGAGGCCTAGAGAACAGGAACAGAAACAGGATAATAAGAAGTTTGACAGAAGATGTATGTTTCCATTCCTTTTATTTTATGCTGTATGTCCTTACAGAATCATTACTATTTGCTGTTTAATGTTAAGAAGTGATTTGTTAATGTTAGCAATGGATACACAGCCAAAATGTTTACAGAATTCATCATGTTTCTCTCTTTGCTAATACCTAATCATTGTGCTATTTCTTAACAGGTGAGATGACTCTTAAAACGCAACACGTTCAGGATTCTAAAATGGGATTTGTAATCAATGCAATATATTCCATGGCCTATGGTCTCCACAACATGCAGACAGCATTATGTCCAGGCTATGTGGGCCTCTGTGATGCTATGAAGCCAATAGATGGTCAAAAACTTCTAGACTCTCTCATGAAGACGAATTTCACCGGAGTTTCTGGGGACATGATCTTGTTTGATGAGAATGGAGACTCACCAGGAAGGTACTGTTAATAACTCCTCATTGTTTGCTGAATGGATCCCAGTCTCATTCCCTAAATTTGCTCCAATTTAACCAAGGCAGACACCTCCTTCTAAATGCTCCTATAAAGCATTTCGTTACTATTGTGATTAGAGTCCCATAGATTACGGAAGAAAGAGACATTATCTGTCTCCTGCACTTAGGTTACAAAACTGGTTTTCTACTGGTGTCAACTCAAAGGAGCTCACTAGTAATTCTGCTTAGTGGAAAGGACACTTCAAAATTTGTTTTGTTCCTGTTCAGAATAGAAATGTAAATTTTTGAGATTCTCCAGAAAAGGAGGTAAACCCAAGTTCAAAGGCAGTCTGCTTTGAGTCAGACCCAGGAGTCCCTATAGTCTGCAACATTAAGGCAGTCCCCATGGTCTTCTTCTTAATGCTGGGAGGAAACCAGGTAGTTTTCTGATGAAAACCTACTGTATTTTACAGTGTCTAGGTTGACACATTGTATAAATCAACTCCATGTTCCTGTAAAAAAAAATTAAGATTTTTGTATGTCGGTTGTACATGTCGACCCCACCTTGGTGTGCAAGGCACTGGAAGCCTGGGTGGGCTTGTGGGAGAGGCAACTTGCTGGCAGGCTCCCGGGAAGCTGGATTGGGGCCCTGAGAGCTTGGGCAGCACTCAGCCCACTGGCAGTCTGCCTGGCTGGCCCTGGGAGGTATTGATACCACAGAGGGAAGGATCAGGACCCCACAGCTCAGGGAAAGACTGGCCCAGCAGAAGCTTACTCCCAGCTGTGGGGCAGGTGGTGAGGCCCCACCAAAAGCAGGATTTCTGCATTTGGCAGGTGCCTGCAGCCAGCAGGACACCTAGCACCACCCAGGAAGCCTCCCACCTTGCCCCTGCCCAACACCCTGCACTGCCCCTGTGGCAAGCCATCCCCTTTCTGGGCAGCACCAGGCATCCTGCCAGCTGCAGGCACCTACTAATGGCAGAACCGACAAGGAGCCTGATCCTGCTTTTGACAGAGCCTCCCTGCCTGACCTATGGCTAGGGGGTGAGCTGCTGCTGGGCTGGGCAGCCCCTGAGCTGCAGGGGGACCCAGTTCTTCCCTCTGCAGTAGCAGCACCCTCTGGGGCTGGCCAGGCAGCCCATCTGCTGCCCAAGCTCCCAGGTAGGTCCCAGGGGTCCAGGAAGCACCATTCACAGGGGACAGTGTATAAGTCAAGGTTGAATTTTAAGAGGCAAAAATTGGACTTCAGAAATCAACTTATACACCACAAAGTATGGTACTTGCAGGATTCCCTCAAAGCATCATCAAAATTGATGCATCTTTGTGAAACATTTTAGATTTTGACAAACTGGAAGATTTGGTGAAAAGAATGTTTGGGATTTTTGTGATTAAAAAAGACAGTCCAGATTCTCACTGTGGTATGTATATTGGGTTGTAATGGTACATGGATTTAGAAAACCACAAAGCTGGCCCCATCGTGCAAAAAAATGTTAATTGTGTAAGCACCCATGATGTACTATTACTAGTGCATTAAGATTTCTTTTTAGCATGAAAGCATAGTGATATTATTCCACTTAACTCACATTATTTCTTGGGAATAATGTCTAAAGTGTTTCAAGTGAATACATTCCTAAACCTGTTCTACTTCAGAACAACCAATCTTTCTTAGTTAGTTGGCTAGTGAGACTTAAATCTTCATGACTGATCTAAATTTGCCTTGTTGCTATGTTCCAGTCACATGGCAGATAAATAACAATCATCTTCTCTACCCCAGGGAACTCACAATACTAAATAGCAAAAGCTACCTGTTGAGCACTCTTCCCCAGTCCAGCAAAGTCCTTCAATGTGCATTTAATTTTGAGCACATAGATAACTTTATGGAAGACTTGCACATATTTATCTAGTATGGAATAGAAGGACTTGAAGAAAGTAAATTGATATGGAAGGACTTATCACTCTTTCACAGGAGGAAAACCATCAGTGTTATGAAAACTCTGAAGAAGGAATTAAAAAGATGGTTAAAGAGGGTGTTGATGTTCAAGCTAGATCCCAGCTACAATCACAGTGACCAGTAGTGCTAGGCCTTATGTTCTGCAACTGTCTGTGCAACTGAGTGTAAACTGAGGAATAGTGAAAACCTACCATGCCATCTGGTCTCTGAAGCAACTAAGAGCCTCCATTGCACTATCTCCAGATAGTTTCAAGGGAGCAGTAGCTACTGACCACCTAAAACAACAGAGGACCTATTAAGACTGGGTGTTACTAGTCTACTAGTTCTATTCTCACAGTATGTCCTTAGACCAGCACAGCTACAACCTACACCCCTTCTCACAGTAGGACTTTTGAGAAATAAAAAATGTAGGGGGATGTTGATAAGTATCATTTTTCAGAAGTTCCCTTCTATTAATCTTAATGCAATGACTTTATAGTTGTTTTGTTTTGTTTTTTGGTAATGATTTACAGGCTACCTGTCTTTGGTGCCAGAAGTATGGTAAATGTTGGCACTACAGCTTGTTCCTTTGCCCACAGATCTCTAAACTGTCAATCCTTGCAAAGCAGCATTATGAGAAGCATCACCATAATCTAAGAAGGCTAGCTATGGGTCCCACCGGTACTTTTATGACAAAGGTCTTCTACTGCCAGTCATCCTGGACCCATCTCTATTGCCCTCAGACAGCAATCTGAGAGGAGAATTTAACTGGGATGAATAGGGTTGGGGAGTAGATTCGATTAGCTACATTAATATGCACATCAATCTTTGAAAAGCCTCATTGTTTTGAATTCTTTCCAGTTCTGTCCTTGCCTCTACCTTTCTGGTTGAACTCTTTCCTAAAATTAATTCAGATCCAGAAACTGCCTCCCCTTTCTCCACCTCTTTCTTCTCATGCATCTTATATGAAACAGGATGATTGAGAGCCTAGTCATCATCTCATCAGGCCCAAGTGTGTGCCCTAACCATCAATTTGAGACTATTCCACTTGCCTTCCAACCACCATCACAGACTGTTAGCCTGGTGGTTAGGGTGCTTTCCTGAGAGGTGGAAAATGGGACACATCTACTTTAAAGAAAGAAGTCTGGGCAGTGAATCATCTCCTTTCAGCCTTCAGTAAGCTGCAGAGAGGTGTGGGGTTTTTGCTGCTTTTCTCAGTGTTTCACTGCTGAGAGTCAATACCATTCACCTTGCCCACACAATCACAGCACCACACAGTTGTAGCTGCTATGCTTCTGGTTCAGGAGGTAGGCCACAAAGAGCAGAAGAGCATGTTTGAAGGTACTGCCTGGCACAGTAAGCGTGCAGTGTACACGTACCTGATGGAAAACAGAATTGAGGAGATCAGAAATATTTTTTTATTCTTTCATTGTGTTATTTATTCTGGCATTTTAAGTTGATTGAGTTAACTTGAAATGTTTAATGATTTTAGCCCACACTCATCTGTATCTTCCCTTTTTGTTTCAAAAGGTATGAGATCATGAATTTTAAGAAGATGGGGAAGGATTACTTTGACTATATCAATGTTGGAAGCTGGGACAATGGGGAACTGAAAATGGACGATGACGAAATATGGTCTGAGAAAAATATTATCATCAGATCGGTCTGCAGTGAACCTTGTGAAAAAGGCCAGATAAAGGTAAAGTATTCTGTATTTGTTTGTGTATAATTTGTATAGTCTTGAAATGTTGCCCAGAAGGTTAACGTCAAAACATAAGTTATATTCCTGAAGTCCTTTGGCACCTAAAAAAAAGCCTACAGAGTTATATGTGTGCTTACTACCTTTATTGTAATGGTCACATTACTCTTTATTGCCTTCCACTACTGCCAGTATCCCTCTGTTGACTCCTTTTGTTCAATTTAGTTTGTAAAATCTTTGGGACACAGTGGGTGTATCTACACGAGGGACTAACAGTGCAGTAGCCTAATAATACCGTGCAGTAGCACATCACAGCACAGACAGTGCCGATATGCTACTGTGCAGTCGTATTAGGCGGCTGTGCAGTAGCATCACTTAAAAGGTGTTCACCAGTGCTACTGAACAATAACTCTGGTCACTGCTCATGTATTTAGTATCGGAATATACAAGTACTAAACTAAATGCACAGTAACCACTGCACATTAATGAACATGTAGACATACCTAGTCTGTCTCTCTAGAGCAGTGCTTTTTAACCTGTGGTTCGTGGACTCCTGGGGTCTGCATGCTATGTCTAAGGGGTCCACAAAAGATGACTATGTTCAATCAAAAATATGTGAATACCCATACTTACAATTCAAAGTGGTCCTCTCAACTCTATTTGAATTTGGGGGGGGATATGCAAATGAAAAAAGACTGAAAACCACTGCTCTAGAAAAAGGAAGGGTTTATACAGCACCTAGAACAAGGTGATCCTAATCCCTGACTGTAATATGCTAAAATGCGTATTTAGGAGCCCAAATAAAGGCACCCCAGCCTAACTTTTTAAGAGCCCGTAGTTTCTTGTTCGGATGTTACAGTTGTTCAATTCTTACCATGCTCCTTAATAATCACATTGTGCTTTGCTTTGAGAACATCCCCTTCCTATTTCCATTAGCAGCCTGCAAACTCTTATAATCTGTGAGTTAGGAGATTGAGACTCGGTGTGAATGAAAAGATTCAACCATGAATTCTGACACGTCCTCATGAACAGCATTGGGATTTAGACATGACTCTACTCACAGTTAAAGTGATAAGCATCAGGAGTTAATCAGGACTTATTCGCTGAAGTGCAAAGAGATAACAGCAGCATGTGATCTGAATCAGGCCTGCAGTCTTCAGGGATAAGCATTTATGTTGATTAAGCTTAATGATCTGATTTCAGAATAAGTAACACAAGTAGTGAAAGTCCTGTTACTAGAGTGGAACCCAGGCCACAGATTTTGAATCTGAATTGTGCCCAATTTTCAGGAGCATTTGGATTAAGGGACACTGTTTTGTATGGATTAAGGGACATTACAAAGTTTTATTCCAGCTCTGCTCTTGCCCTGGAACCCTAGTTCAGAAGCATATGAGTAAAGCCAAATGCAGGGCAGATCCTTTTAGTGATTTTCCCTCTTTTGTTCTGTATTTAATTGTAAATCCCACATGTTCTTGCACGGGCAGTAGCCCCTGCATGAAGATGGGACGGAGATCCTAACTCCAATGAAGTTTTGTCACTGAATTCAATTAAACCAGGATGTCACCCAGGGCGCGCTGTACACATGTGCTTTACTGTGGAGTTGACTATTTAACTCCTCAGTAAAGCATCACCATCTACACATGTGCTGGTGTTAGGGTAAAGCAAATTAATTAAGTCCGCTGTAAGATAGTATGGTGGGGACAATACTTAACTCCAGGGATAGTTGCTTAACTCTGCTGAAATGCATGTGTAGATGGTGACACGGACTGGCTGGGGCATGAGGGTGCCAAAGTACACGGGTTGCCTACAACCTAGTCCTGCACTGTAGCACCCTAAGCCCCAGCCAGCCCCTCCACCACCATTCCCTGCCAGCCCAGGGCTCCTCTGCACCAGCTCAAAGTGCTGTGGTCCTGGGCATACGTGTAGATGCTGGACCATGAAGCAACTGACACTGGTGCAAACTCCACTAGAGTTTATCACATCATCTAAATAGTACATGTAGATGCACCCAGGGAATTTGACAGCTCACAGGGTATCAGTGTCCCATTTTTCAGCATATTTCAACATTTCCCTTGCTGAAGGGCCTCATACAAATCAAATGTAGCCTTATTCTGTATGTCTGAATTATTCTGGAGGCAAAAAGATATTAAATAGAAGCTTGAAGAATCACAAGAGCAGCCAAGAGAGTGGACTAAGGTGATAAAAACTGCAGGTGAAAATGAGGGTGTATTTTAGTTAAGTGGGGCAGGATCAATTAGGTGGTTTCCTGGGCAAACCACTGCAGCTAACAACTGTTGGGTGTTAAAGAAAAAGGGAAAGAACAGAGAGGCAGCTGAATAGAGTGTTGCATAAGCACAGCTGGTAATGGGACCTCCAGAGGCCATCCTGGCTGGGGCCGGGTTGAAAAATGGTCAAGGGAGCAGTTTTCTTTCAGTTTCATCCAAATTAAAACTTTTTTGTCGAAACACGGTTGTTTGGGTGATTTTTTTTTTAATGTCCAAATGTTTTGACCTTGATGTTTTCACACAAAGTTAATTAGGCAAAAACATTGGCATCTCTATTTTATGGTCTCATTTTGTTTAGATTTTTGATATAATGTACACTGTAATAGTTCTGCATTGCAATGTTTCAGAATATCTATTCCATTAAAAAGTCATAATTTCAGCTTTGTATTTCAACTCAAAATGAAACCAAATTAAAAATTTCAGATAGACCCATGTGATAGATATGCCATTTCCACTCACAAACCTCAGAACCAAAGAAAAATATCTGTGAATTCTCCTATCTGTCTTCCTATATATTTGACTCTTCAGGAGATTTTTTTTTTCCTTCGAGAACGTAATGGAAAAAAAATGCCTATCTTTGAACAAATCGATTAAAGATTTATTTTCCAGATTTTTTCACTGCAGCATTATACAACAGCAGTATAATATGCTGGCTGATTATGTTCCTTTGCATTTTATTAAAATTCCAATCCATGACATTTTGCTATGAAAAAAAATTCTAAATTCATCGCTACAGAACCTATACAATCAGCCTACTTTCTCTGCTATAATTGGTCACATTTGTTTTTAGAAGGATTTCAAACGTAATGAGCAGAGACTGAGAATATTTTACTTCAAAAAGGAAAAGGCCTTCTAATTACCCTTGGCATGGAACACAGATGTATTCAGTGTCCAGGATAGATCGGGATTTTGAAAAGTTCATACCTGATTATCAGGCTGCAGAAGTATGTAGTGTGGTGAAGCAGTAGTTCTGAAAACCAGTCCTGATGTTGCAATGGAAACACTTTCTCACTGTTAAATGTTAATTAAAATGTATCTGATCTGAATCATTTTGGAAGAGGCATCAAATTTGATGTTCATAAACTGTAATTTGTCTCAAACTGCTGAATACTGTACTAGTGTGGCCCAGCGTACCAAATCTTTAGGAAAGCAAAGCTGTGTCCTCATTTTTCCCTATCAGATATGGACCAGAGTTGGATGAATGATCTGTCATGAGTAATATCATCCCCCTTCTGCTTGAAAATTATTGAAGAGATTTTGATCTTTAGAAATTTGTTTGTAAGCTAAGTCATTTATCTTAATGTACATCAGCCTACAAGTTGGCTGCAAAGCATCCAGAATGCTCATTTCTCTGAATGTCTCCTAGCCATGGTGCAAGTTTTTGTTGCAACTGTTATTATTTAGATTTATATCCCCCTCTATCCACAAAGGCTCAGAGCAGCTAATCATAATAGACAGACAACCCCAAGACAAGAAACAACAACAAACCCCCCAGTTGACACCTTAAAATTTTAAGATTTCACCCCCACCCCACTTCCACTTCCCTGCCTATTACCTAGAGAGCAAATCCTCACAGTCTGTTATTGTTCACACAAGTCAAAACAGAAGAATTTACAATGGCAAGATTAAAAGGGATTCTGGCACCATCATCAAACACCAATTCAGTCCAGTCACAAATAAAGGATAAGGACACTAAGGGAGACTAAGGATAAAAAAGAAATCCCAGGATGTCTCCTTTATGCACCTAGACACAAACTAGATTACTATTACTCTGAACTCGATTCCCTCTGGGATCACCAACAAGATTTCCGAAATTGCACTCCCACCAGGACTTTCCTTGGCCTTGAGGCTCTGTCCTCAAATTAGGGAGAGGTGGTACTTGACTATTAATATGCTCCAAGGCCGTCTGTCAGTTTGTCAGCATGGCTCTCAGGGAACTGGTCACCATACCCCAAATTGGCAAGATTTTCCCACCAGAACTGGGAGGCTGCCTATGTCTGAAGTAGGTCAATGGACCTATAAAGTTCAGAAATCCACTGTATACAAAGAGGACACTGTAACTAGGGCTCACAAACAGGATTTTCGATATCAGAGGAAACTTTGGCAGCATTAAGGAAAATTGTTTCGTTTTTAAACCTTCATGTAACTGAGCTGTTAACTATTTGTCTCAGGTGATCCGTAAAGGAGAAGTAAGTTGCTGTTGGACTTGTACCCCTTGTAAAGAGAACGAGTATGTCTCTGATGAATACACCTGCAATGCATGCCAACTAGGCTCCTGGCCCAATGATGAACTTACAGGTGAGTGAGTTATGATTATATATAAAATGCAGTTACAAGATGCATCTATATGTGCACTTTACTGCAGAGTTGACTAATTAGCTCCACAGTAGGGTGTCATCACCTACATGTGTACCCGTATCAGGGTGCAGTAAATGAATTAACTCTGCTGTAGGATAGTACTGTCCTTCAGTGGCATCATTTAGTGTGCTGAAATGTACATATAGACGGTAACCAGAGCTGGCTGGGACACAAGGGTGCTGCACCGTAGCACCCTTGTGCCCCAGCCAGCCCCTCCGTAGCATGATGAGTCAGGGTGGAGCAGCCCTGGGCTGGCAGGCTGACACCCTGGACAGCCTGGGGCTACTTCAGCCCAGCTCTATGTGCTACTGTCCAGGGTGTATGTGTAAATGCTGCACCTGGGAGAAATAAACTCTGGCATGAACAGTCAAGGTAAATACTCAACATATGACTTAGAAAAAATGCTATACAAAACTAAATACTAGCACTTTTCAGATTAGGTTTGAGTCCAAATTTGAAGTGAGGCTGCCATTTGTGCTCATGGTTCAAGCTGGTTTCTAAAGGCCTGGCATAGACCAAAGGAAGACTTTTCTCCCAAGGCACTGGATCTAGAAAGCAGCCTAGCTCTGGGTTTAGATCAAACTTTGATTTCAAACTAGGCAGCTTCAAATGTAGTCCTTCCCAAAATAGGCAGGAGTTAAGTCATTAGAAAACAACTTTAATGGGGTTATATCATAGGTGATTTGTTTTTCTCCAAAACAGGTGCAAATTAATTGAAACAGCAGCATTTTCTATCTGAATTCTAGCCAGGTGTAGAGATTGCTCTTGCCAAAAGCAGCAATGATCCAAAGAGAGTTTAGCACCAGATAGTCTGTGCTAAAACGCAGGGACCATGCTCTCTTTGCCCTGGAACACATACCTGAGGTTCCATGCAGGGCAATATCAATTCAGCAGATTTTTAAGTCTTCAGTATCTGGCCACACTGTTTATATTCACAGTTTTTTCCCAGCTGCCTAACAGTAATAGTATTATTCACATGCTTGACTTTAACAAGGTTTTTCCTTGACTTTAGCAAGGCTTTTGATAATGCCACAGCATTCTTTCAAGCAAGATGAGGAAGTATGGGTTGGATGAATGGACTGTAAGGTGGATAGAAAGCTGGCTGTATTGTCAGGCTCAATGGATCAATGTCTAGTTGGCAGGTGGTATCAAGAGAAGCACCCCTGAGCTTGGTCCTGGGCCCGGTTTTGTCCAATATCTTCATTAACAATCTGTAAGATGGGATGGATTGTGCCTTCAGCAAGTCCACGGATGACACCAAGCTGGGTCGTGTAGTAGATACACTGGAGGGTAAGGCTAGGATTCAGAGTGACCTAGACAGATTGAGCCAAAAGAAATCTCATGAGGTTCAGTAAGGGCAAGTTCAAAGTCCTGCACTTAAGGTGGAAGAATCCCATGCACTGCTACAGCCTGGGGATTCACTGGTTTAGAATCAGCTTTGCAGAAACATATGGTGGTCAGTAAGCTGGATATAAATCAACAGTGTGCCCTTGTTGCCAGGAAGGCTAATGGCATACTGGGCTGCATTGGTAGGAGTATTGCCAGCAGATTGAGGGAAGTAATTATTTTCCTCTATTCTGCACTGTTGAATATCTGGAATATTGTGTCCAGGTTTGAGCCCCTACTATAGCAAGAATTCAGAGAGATTCTAGTGGAGGACAGTGAAAATGGTGAGGTGGCTGGGGCATGTGACTTATGAAGAAAGGCTGAGGGACCTGTGCTTATTTAATCTGCAGAAGACAGGATGGGGAATTTGATAGCACCCTTTAACTATTTGAAGTGTGGTCCCAAAGAGGATGGAGCTGGACTGTTCTCAGTGGTGACAGGTGACAGAAGAAGGCACAATGGTCTCAAATTGCAGCAAGGGAGGTTTAGGCTGGATATTTGGAAAAACTTTCCCACTAGGAGGGTGGTGAAGCACTGGAACAAGTTACCTAGAGAGGCAGTAGAATCTCCAACCTTGGGGGGTTTTAAGGTCTGGCGTGACAAAACCCTGGCTGGAATTATCTAGTTGGGGCTGCTGCTGCTTTGAGCAGGGGGTTGAACTAGATGACCTCCCAAGGTCCCTTCCAACCCTAATTTTCTATGTTTATATCCATATTTATAGTACAGTAACACCTAAAAATACCAGCCAGGGATCAGGGACTCGTGTTAGGCCTTATACAAACAAATAGGAAAACAGTAGTTCCTACCCCAATGAACTTACAGTTTTGGCCCATGACAAAATATAACAGGAGGGTGAATCAAATCAATGAAGTATGGAAGAAAGAGGAAAAGGTAATGATATTGCATGTTTGTGTTTTTCTATATGCAGAAAAGCCAGGAAGAATTTGTTTTTTAGTGTGCAGAGGTATACAGATAATGCTAGACTAAATATTTCTCTTGCTTTTAAGGAGAGCCGGATGGCTTTAATACATTCATGACCAAGGTATCTGGTTATATTATACACAGGTTAAAACGCAATATTAATCTATAGAAATAGTTGGGAAATTTTTTTACATGTGGCTTTTTTTTCTGTTGGAAAATAGTGGAACCCCAAACTTGTTACAAGAATGTATCAGTTTTGAGTAAATTATGAGTAGAGAAAGATTCTCAGAAAGGAGGATTTGGGGGGAGAGCCTTGTTGCCTCTCTCCTAGTTTTCACACTCATCAGGAAGGTGTGTATCCTATATTCGAGTCCTTGCTCTGGCTTTTCCCATATCCTAGGTGAGTGCCAAAGCCCCAAGGTTATAACTCAAACCCTCCTGTTGGAGTGTTCCACTCTGCATGGCTAGTTAGGCCAGAGACTGGCTCTGTAGTCTGGTGTTTAGGATACCTCATTAGAGAAGTGACAGATGCAGGTTCAAGTCCCTGTTTCAATACCTCAAAACACTTTGCAGGATAAAAACAAACAAAAAATGATTTCCCACTCATCTGTATTAATTTTAAAGGGCAAAAGTAAATAGTTTTTATACCTAGTCATAATAGCTGCATACGCATCATGATGTGTTCTTCAGCGGATGCTTGCTGGGACCATGTCTGGTCCTGGTGGCTGCATACAGAAGTTCAGGCAGCCTGTTGGGGAAGCCCGCCAACTATGGTGCTTTAACAAAATGCCATGAGTCAAGATGCTGACATGGGGAGTGGAAGAGAGCCCCCTCCCCACCCACCCCCACCACCATGCAGACCCGCGCAGCTCCTCCCAGGACCCTAGCAAGTGTAGCTGGGGGCACATACAGCAGGGCAGGATCCCTTCCCCCTCCCCACCCCCCATTCTTGGTTGCACAGGGAGGAGACAGAGGTTTTCTGTCTCTGCTCTGTGACAGCCCCAGGGGAGGGGTTGGGCCAGTGATCAGCCATGCAGCCACCAGCGCAGCTCTGCAGAACTGCATGGGTTGAGGGTGAAATCACCCAAAATTAACCCCTGCAGGGAATCCGTACACAAGGGGTGCCTGCAGACCTGTGGGGATGCTGCTAACACGTGCTGTAATTGCAGCGCATTGAAGCAGATTTGATTAATCGAGTCTGCTGGAACATGCTAATCACTGCACTCCATATTGTGGGTTGCTAATACATTTAGTGCCACTTCAAAATGGTGGTGGGGGCGATTTAACTAAAGCTCGTTGAATGAGCTTTAGTTAAAGTGCCCCTGCTGCCATTTTGAAGTGCGGGGAACTGAACACACAAGACGCTGCGGGCACTTTAATCAGAGTGGCCCTCAGAGCCAGTCAGCGACCCTGTGGGGGGGAGTTGTCCCCTGGCGGTCGATCACCCTGGGGGGGTGGGGGGGGGGAGCTGCAGCCTATCTCACTCACCCAAAAACGATCATGCTGCTTCCAGAAGTCCCATGGCCACTTCTGGAAGAGGCGCGGCCGCTTTTGCTGGTGGCCCCGCTCTCCGGCCGGAGCTCAAAGGGGGCCACCGGCACTTCTACCTGCCGCCCTGCCCATCGCCTAAACAGGGAGCATGGCCTGACATGGGGTGCACCAGTGCTCTCAGGGGATGCACGTGCATCTCCATGCACCCCCTACGCATCACCACTGCCTTTCCTGTTGCTGAAACTGGCAAGTGTACATACGAAACTAACCACAGATTTCTGTGACAACATTCTGAATGGCATCTACCCCTTGTTCTTTAGTTCGGTATTGAAAAAGAGCTCTTAAAAATGCTTTTCTAACATAGCTGAAGGGTGCATTGAGCTGTAATGTTTTATGATCATATTTATGACCAAATTTTAAAGCTAGTAAAGAAAATGTCTTTCCGTCTGGCCTTGTTTTTGCATAAGCTTTAGTAATAAATATGAATTAAAAATAAAAAGAGAGAGATGTATTTTGTATTCTGGCACAAGAACTTCCCTTCAGTGCTACAAAACATATACTAGTCTCCTTCAAATGCCCTTATGTTTGATATTGCAGCAATCTATGCCTCTGCTGCTAGAAAAAAAAAGGTATGTCTCTGGTACTGACTGCTCCACAAAGCTACACACACAAAAAGGTGATTGGAATAAGTCTTTCTAATGCTATCTCCATCAGATAAAAGTCTTGATTCTCTGCCTCCCTGTAAATACATCAACTCCACCCCTGGAAGTGTTTGATTTTAGGCCTTTAGCTCATTGTGTTGCCTGAGATTTGAACTCTGTGGTTCACTCAAAAAAATATTATTCCATCTTTCCTCTGCTCAATGACCAGCATTAGTTTTGTGCTGAAGACTTGATTAAATTAAAAGGGGGTAGATAATGGCTGTTGTCTGAAGTTTAGACTAAAATTTAGATTAAAGTTGATTAAAAATGGTTGCTGCTTGCCTGGATTTGAGATGTTTTGGAAGAATTTGAGACTCGTCTGACCCTCTGACTACTACCCCATTCTGCCCATCCATGTGGGCACCAATGATGCTGCCAGGGGTGATCCTGAGCAGATCACAAGTGACTACAAGGCTCTGGGTGCAACGGTGAAGGAGAGCAGGGCACAGATGGTGTTCTCCTCGATCCTTCCAGTCAAGGGGAAGGGCCTGGGTAGGAGAAAATGTATCCTGCAGATCAACTCATGGCTGCACACATCACCAATAGCAATTTGGCTTAGTTTCATAGTTTCATAGTTGGCAGGGTCAGAAGGGAACTAAGCAGATCATCAAGTCTGACCCCCTGCCATAGGCAGGAAAGGATGCTGGGGTCAAATAACCCCAGCAGGGTGGCTGTCTAGCCTCCTTTTGAAAACTCCCAGGGTAGGAGCGAGCACCACTTCCCTTGGAAGTTGGTTCTAGATCCTAGCAGCCCTGACAGTGAAGTAGCACCTCCTGATATTTAGCCTGAATCTACTGTCAGTCAACTTATGACCGTTGTTCCTTGTTACCCCCAGTAGTGCTCGGGGGAACAGGGACTCTTCCATTGCCTGCTGGTCCCCCTAGGCAAGTTTATAGGTGGCCACCAGATCCCCTCTCAGCCTTCTTTTGTGGAGGCTGAACAGGTTCAGATCCCATAGCCTCTCCTCGTAGGGCCTGCCCTGCTGCCTCCTGACCATGCGAGTGGCACTCCTCTGGACCCTCTCGGTGCTGGCCACATCCCTCCTGAAGTGCAGCGCCCAAAACTGGGTGCAGTACTCCAACTGCGGCCTGACCAATGTTGCATAGAGGGGGAGGATCACCTCCTTGGACCTGCTCATGATGCATCTGTGGATGCATGACAAGGTGCGGTTAGCCTTCCTGACCGCGTCCCCAAATTGGCGGCCCATGTTCATCTTGGAGTCTGTAATAACTCCAAGATCCTTTTCTGCCTCTGTGCTGACGAGAAGTGAGTTTCCCAGCCTGTAGGTATGCTGCTGGTTCTTCCTCCCCAGGTGCAACACCTTGCACTTGTCAGTATTGAAACCCATCCTATTCTTATCCTCCCACCTCTGTAACCTGTCCAGATCTAGTTGTAGCTTGTCCCTCTCTTATAGCATGCTCACTTCTCCCCACATCTTAGTGTCATCTTCAAACTTGAACAAGGTGCTTTTCACCTCCTCGTCCAAATTGCCGATGAAGATATTGAACAGTGCGGGCCCGAGGACTGAGCCCTGGGGGACCCCACTGCCCACATCTCTCCAGGTTGAAAATGACCCGTCCACCTCCACTCTCTGGGTGTGACCCTCCAGCCAATTTGTGACCCATCTGACAGTGTAGGCATCAACACCACAGTCGCCTAGTTTTTTAATGAGGATGGGGTGAGAGCCAGTGTCGAAGGCCTTCCTAAAGTCCAGAAAGACTACATCCACTGCCACACCTGCGTCCAAGGCTTTTGTGACCTGGTCATAGAAGGCCACCAGGTTGGTCTAACAGGACCTGCCTCTAATGAACCCATGTTGATTGCCCCTAAGCATAATTTCCCATGCTGGCCCCTTGCAGATGTGCTCCTGGATAATTTTCTGAAAGAGCTTCCCCAGGACCAAGGTAAGACTAACAGGCCTCTTTCCTCCCTTTTTTGAAAATGGGGACCACATTGGTCCTTTTCCAATCCTCTAGTACCTCACGAGAGTACCACTAGTGCTTGTAAAGCCGTGCCAGGGATCCTGCAATGACCTCTGCCAATTCTCTCAGCACTCTGGGGTGGAGATCATCAGGACCTGCTGATTTGAACATGTCTAGTCCCTCCAGAAGTTCCCTGACTAGGTCCTCACTGACCTTAGGCCTAGCTGCACCTCCCCTGGGGCCATCTGGTATCCCAGTAGGGGGATGTCCCTGTCCCTGCTCAGAGAAATGGAAGCAAAGATTCTGTTAAAGAGATTAGCTTTGTCGTCTGGTGCTACCACCAGATTACCAAACATGTCCTGCAGAGGCCCGACATTACTTGGTGCCTTCTTTTTACCCCCTATGTATTTAAAAAAGGACTTATTGTTATCTTTGATCTGAGTCACTAGTGCCAGTTCCATCTCTGCCTTAGCCCTCCTAACAGCCCCCCTACAATCTCGAGCCAAGGAGGTATAATCCTCCTTGGTGATGGCCCCTCCCTTCCATTGGGTGTACATCTCCTTTTCGGCTTTGAGACATTCGTGGATGCTTTTGGTAAGCCATGGGGGCTTTTGAGCACTCTTGCCCCCTTTGATCCCCATCAGGATTGTCACCCTTTGACCATGGGATGTTGTTCCAAGAAGAAGGATTGCTAAAAAGAGATGGGATCCACCTGATGAAGAGGGGGGAGAGCATAGTCAGGAGGGTTTTAAAATATGCTTGCTTTAAAATAAAATAGGCTTTAAAATAGGTTAGGGAGTGGAGACCAAAGCCCTAAAGTAAGTGGAGAAGCAGAAGATCTGAAGGAAGCACAAAAGAGGGGGAAACAGAGGAGGCATTCTCATTGCCCTGATTTCTCAAGAAGAATTGACTAGTTACCTCAGGTGTCTGTACACGAACACACAGAGCTTGGGAAACAAGCAGGAAGAATTGGAAGTCCTTGTACAGTCATGGAGCTCTTGCATGATTGGAATAACAGAGACTTGGTGGGAGCTCACAGGACTGGAGCACTATCATGGATCAGTACAAAGTGTTCAGGATGATTAGGCAGGGGAGAAGAGGAAGAGTTGCACTTTCTGTAAAAGAGCTGTATGATTGCTCAGAGCTCCAGTACGAAGCTCAAAATGGGCCTGTTGAAAGTTTCTGGGTTTTGTTAGAGGGGAGAACAACAAGGGTGATGTTGTGGTGGGGGATCTGCTATAGGTCACCAGACCAGGAGATGGAGGTAAATGAGACTTTTTCAGATAACTAGTGGAATTTCCCAGATCACAGGCCCTGGTTTTCATGGGGAACTTCCAACACCCTGACATCTGTGGGAGGGCAATACAGCAGTGCCCAGGCAATCTAGGAAGTTTTTGGAGAGCACTGGAGAGAACTTCCAGGTGCAAGTATTAGAGAGACAACTAGGGGAGGTGCTGTTCATAACCTACTGCTCACAAAGAGAGTGAGGGATGTAAAAGTAGATGGCAACTTGGGCAGCAGTAATCACATTATGATTGAGTTCAGGATCCTGACAAAAGGAAGAAAAGAGAACAGCAGAGTAAGGACCATGGACTTCAGAAAAGCAGACTCTGACTCACTCAGGTAACTGAGGGGCAGAATCCCTTGGGATCCTAGTGCAAGGGGAAAAGGAGTCTAGGAGAGCTAGTTTCCAGTAAGAAACCTTACTGAGAGCTCTGGAAAAATGATGTGCAAGAAGACCCTGATGAGCAGAAAGACTCGCAAAAATGGCAGGCAACCAGCTTGGCTTAGCAAATAACTCTTCAATGAGCATAAACACAAGAAGGAAGCTTACAAGAAGTGGAAGCCTGGACAGATGACTAGGGAGGAGTATAAGAATATTGCTTGGGCATGCAGGGATGAAATCAGGAAGGCCAAGTTGCAATTGGAGTTGCAGCTAGCAAGGGACATGCAAGTTAACAAGAAGGGTTTCTACACATATGTTAGCAATAAAAGGAAGGTCAGGGAAAGCTTGGGTCCCTTACTGAAAGGGGAAGGCAACCTAGTGCCAGATGAGGAGGAAAAGGCTGAAGTACTCAATGCCTATTCTACCTCAGTCTTCATGGGCAAGGTCAGCTCCCAGACTACTGCACCAGGCAGCACAGTTTGGGGAGGAAGTGAGCAGCCCTCAGTGGTGAAAGAAGAGATTAGGGACTCTTTAGAAAAGCTGGATGTGTACAAGTCCTTGGGGCCAGATGTAATGCATCTGAGGGTGCTGAGGGGGTTGGCTGATGTGATTGCAGAGCTGCTGGTCTTTATCTTTGAAAACTCATGGCGATTGGGGGAGGTCCCAGAAAATTGGAAAAGAACAAATATAGCGCTCATTAAAAAAAACCCAAAAAACAGGAGGATCCAAGGGACTACAGACCAGTCAGTCCCTGGAAAAAACATCAAGCAGGTCCTCAAGGAATCCACTTCTAAGCACTTGGAGGAGAAGGCATTGATCAGGAACAGTCACCATGGATCCAGCAAGGGCAAGTCATGTCTGACCAACCTGATTCCCCTCTATGATGAAATGACTGGCTCTGTAGATGTGGGGAAAGCACTGGATGTGATATACCTTGACTTTAGCTAGGCTTTTGATACCATCTCCCACAGCATTCTTGCAAGCAAGCTGAGGAAGTATGAGTTGGATGAATGGATTGTAAGGTGGATAGAAAGCTAGCTGGATTGTTGGGCTCAATGGGTAGTGATCAATGGCTTGAGGTCTAGTTGGCAACCAGCATCAAGTGGAGTGCCTCAGGTCCTGGGGCCGATTTTGTTCAATATCTTCATTAACTGTCTAGAAGATGGGATGGAGTGCACCCTCAGCAAGTTTGCAGATGACACCAAGCTGCAGAGAGCAGTAGATATCCTGGAGGGTAGGACTAGGATTCAGAGTGACCTAAATAAATTAGAGGATTGGGTCAAAAGAAACTTCATGAGGTTCAATAAGGACAAGTGCAAAGTCTTGTACTTAGGACCATATGCACTGCTACAGCCTAGGGACTGACTGGATAAGCAGCAGTTCTGCAGAAAAGGACCCGGGAGTTACAGTGGACAATAAGCTGGATATGAGTCAAGAGCATGCTCTTGTTGCCAAGAAGGCATTAGTAGGAGCATTGACAGCAGGTTGAGGGAAGTAATTACTCCCCTCTATTCTGCACTGATGAGGCCATATCTGGAGTACAGTGTCCAGTTTTGGGCCCCCCCACTATAGAAAGGATGTGGACAAGTTGGAGAAAGTCCAGTGGAGGGCAATGAAAATGGTTAGGGGACTGGGGGACATGACTTATGACAAGAGGATGATGGAACTGGGCTTATTTTGTCTGCCAAAGAGAAGAATGAGGGGAGATTCAATAGCAGGCTTTAACTACCTGAAGGGGTGGTCCAAAGAGGATGGAGCTGGACTGTTCTCAGTGGTAGCAGATGACAGAACAAGGAGCAATGGTCTCAAGTTGCAGCAAGGGAAGTTTAGGTTGGATGTTAGGAAAAACTTTCTCTCTAGGAGGACAGTGAAGCACTGGAACAGTTACCTAGAGAGGTGGTGGAAGCTCCATCCTTTGAGATGTTAAGGCCTGGCTTGACAAAGCCCTGGCTGGAACGATCTAGTTGGAGATGGTCCTGCAGGGGGGTTGGACTAGATGAAGTCCTGGGGTCCCTTCCAACCTTAATTTTCTATGATTCTATGATTCTATGATAAATCAGTTACCAGAAAATAGCTCTAACCCTATTAAATATAGAGTCTCAGAAGGCAGTGATATGCAACAGGAAATTCCCTCACAACAGTTCATTCTCAGCTGACTGCACATACAACAGCCAATTCCACATGCATGGTGCCTCAGGCTAACAGGGTTAATGCCTACCAGTTTCTAGCAGTGGCAAGCAGGGTAGTGAGGTGAGTAGTGTCCTATCTCACCATCTTTGGCTCCTCAACCTGAATGGCTGAATACTCATTTAGTGCTGGATCAGGGGAAGGCATCTTTCAATATGAGTCTAGACCAAGGCTCGGACTCATGCGTCTAGAGAGATCCCTCAATTGCTCTGTCATTACAGCACGGCATGTCTACTTCCCCTGTAAAAAGAATCTATTTATTCCATTTACTATTTCCCTCTCTGTCACTCCTAAACCCTCTTCTTCCTCCCGCATGTACTTCTCAACTTAGTGACCCCTTCCTCTACAATACCTTGTCTTCATGCCTCCTCTGTAGGCCAGCTACAGATCAGAAACTGGTGGGGGTGCCAGTTTTTGTGTCAGAAGGTGGGTTTTTCCATGCAAATGGTAGTAAAAACCATTTTTGAGATATATATAATACCAGGTGACTCTAGGATTGATTTGGATATTGAATTGGAGAATGAGTCCGCCTTGGTTCCTGAGAGTGTCGGGTGCCCTCTGATTCCTGGAGAGCTCTCCTTAGCTAGTGTATAGAGCTGGAGAAGCAAGTTTCTTTGGCTGGTGCATAGTGAAACCAGGCTTCATTACTAGCAGTCTAAACTTCAGGAAAGGTCTTGGCAAGAAGAAACTGGCAAAAGAAAGAGAAATGTGGAGGGAGTAGGGGACCAGGCAGGGACTCTCATTTTATATTAGCAGCTTTGCCCCACTTTCTCTCCCCCATAAGATGCTGGAGGGCATTGAGGCTATTTTGTGGGGTATCTCCTATACTCATCAAGGAGCACTCACATGGAAACTTGTTAAGGGAACATCAGAGGGTATCTCTAATAATCAGACACTTGTACATTGACTCAGTTTATGTCTCCTAAACTACAAGAGCCCCAAATCACTAATGACTCCTGGAAAATGTAGGCTCAAAAACAGCTAAAACTCTATCCCACATCTCTACAGGAGAGCCACAGCAAGATACTTTTCAAACCTGTAGTGGGGCATCTTAATAAAATACTACATCAATGTTAACTTCGAGTAAGCAGTCTGGTGCTCTCCATCCCCTTTTAATACCTGGATCAGAAAGAGATGAAAGAGTCTATTATGGCCTTTGAGCTTAGACTACTGGGACTTTAAACTCATGGCTTTATATCCAGACACCTCAGTCAATGATCTCCCCTCCAGTAGCATTGCATGACATTAAATCTACAATGCATGGACATACCCTAAATATTTCTAGACACTAAAAGAGGATTCTCTCAACAGGTCTGGAGCAAATGAGAGTGAAGTGGATTGGAGCATGTCCAGGGATTTCAGTGAGCTTTGGTTCAGAATATCCATTTGGTCCCACAGGTGACCTAATGCTTTAAAGGCCTGTGCCTCCAAAAGTAAGAGTAGGCTGGGAAGAAGAGGACTGTATAAGTGCTGTGTGAAACGGCCATGCTTTGTCAGTGCACTGTGGGAATATCTTAATTTCAGTTTTCACTTTGTTTGTTTCTATTTCTTTAATGCAATTTATTTTATTTTGTGCCTTGTGACATTATGTGACAGTGAGAGAAAGAAAGGTTTGGCTACAGCTATCACTAGGTAGAAGCTATTAATTTCAATGATATTGGGATAGTCTTCAGGCTGCGTTAGTATTTTTTTCCATTCCAATGTGTTTTTAATGTGTGGGGTATTTGAGTTTCTTAACTGGGTTCAGATAAAAGAGTAGAAAAATATTTTTTCTCTCCTGAGAAGTTTTCTTCTTTATATACGTCAGTGACTAAATATCGGAACTCAAGTTTCTTATTTTAGTTACAAAAATGGTTTTATTTGACAAGGCAAAATAAACCAGGGCATTATAACTATGTCTCTGCCTTATGATCAAATCATGGTGTATCCAGAGTACAGGTAATACACACGTTCCATGTTCCTGCATATCCATGATAAGTGTTTAAAGAGATAACTTTCTAACCCTGAAGGGGTAGAGACTGGGAGTGTTTGGCATTCCCCAGAGATATTTAGCATTTGGGGCAACACTGAAGGCAAGGGGTGGCAGAGCTGGGTAAAGAGGAACTCTGGATTATCCCTGAATACAGGGCTTGACTTGAGAGTGGACTATGGTAAGAACGTAAGATAAATGCCATCCACATGAAAAAGAAAACAAATAAATTACATAATAATAAGCATTTATGTACACCATTTATAGGAAGGCTTTGATGGCTTAATTATGAATGCTATACAGAGCAATCTGTTACAAAGAGCCCAGACTCACTGCTTGTCACAAGTAAGGAACAAAATTTAACCCTTCCCTTACGCTGAGTATAGTTGTATACTCAGTAAATCACTCTCTCTCTCTCTCTCTCTCTCTCTCTCTTATTGTGAAGATTAGCAGAAAGGGGGAAGGTCCCAAGTGGCAGTCATCTGTCAGTCTTGGCTTTTGGCATGATTTACTATGACAGCTTGTGAAAAGCACTGAGCAGGGTTGAGTTTCACTGGCAAGTCTCCAGATCTCTCTTGGGATGCTTTGAAATGGTGATCCTCTGCAAGGAGCTGACCGCCCCTTAACTCCTCTGGAAGTAATTGGAGACTGACAGGCTGAACATCTTGTAAAGTCAGATCATGGGTGCCTGAGCAATAAAAGCTGCTAAAATGACATGCGTACACACACACGAACACAAGAAGCATTTTTAATCGGAAGCAATCAGTTACGAGCAAAATGCTTCTGATGTCATAACTCATCTTAAAACCACTAAAGTCAATCCTGATGATGATGTAGGAGACAGAAGAAGTGCTGGCTCATGTTGCATAGTGGCTGCGACACTACAACAACATTAAAATCTTCTTGTGACATTAATTTTAGTATTTATAATTGAGACATACAAGGATACGAGGGAGAATACATTCTTTTTATGATCATAATTTTTATGACTAGAACCTCATGTCAATACAGATACTATATTATTTTTGTCATAATTTACTTTGTTTTTTGCTTTGTTAAACATATATCATCATTTGAAGAAATTACCTTATTTACAGGATATTGAGGAATAAGAACTGAGGTAAGAGTTGAGGTGGTGGCTTTGTTGGCTGGGTTTATTGCCTCTGGAAAGTGTGATTTCTCTCTAGTTACTGGTTGGCGGGGATGCTGCATTTTAGGACTTTCATTGTCTCACTAGGTCAAGATATAACTTTAGTATTGCCCTAAATTTGACATCTACCCATGCATACAAATTTAAAATAATGAAGAAGCAGGCCTGGAAGGGACCTCCAGAGGTCATCTAGTCCAACCCCCTGCCTGAGGCAAGATAATCCCTATCCAAACCATCCTATACAAATCCATAATCTAATCTCAGTAAAACTAATGTAAAGCCTGACACAACACAAGACGTAATACCCTACCCTGCCTCAGATAAATTAAGGGGACCATGGCAGCCAAAGTCCTGCTTCTGTAAAAGGTTGTTAATACACGCTCAAGAGGTTCCAGCTAGAGGGCCATGACCCCTGCTATAGAGGAATGCAAAAACTCCCACAGTCCATACCAATCTGACCATGGGGTAAAATTGCGTCCTGATCCTCCATTATGGCAATGACGGGGGGGGGGGGGGGGGGGCGGCTCTCCAGCCTCTTCTTGAACACCTCTAGTGATGGAAAGTCCACAGATTTACTAAACAGTCTATTCTACTGCCTCACTTTTTTAACAGTGAAGAAGTTTTTCCTGATATCTCATCTAAACTGACTTTGCTGCAACAAGCCATTGGTCTGATTCTGATGCATCTGATTCTCTGCAACAAGAGAGAAAAGGTTTTCTCCCTCCTCTTTATGGCATCCGTTCAAGTATGCCTAGCTCCATCAGCCTCTCCTTATATGAGTTTTTTTTTTCCAAGCCTTTTATCATCTTGTCACCCAACTCTGGACCCTTTCCAACTTTTCCATGTCCTTTTTTAAATGCGGAGCACAAAACTGCACACAATACTCTAAATGAGGCCTAAACAGGGCTGAGTAGAGAAGCACTATCATCTCCTGTGTCTTGTAGCTAGTGCTTCTATTGATGAATCCCAAAGCCACATTTGCCTTTTGTGCAGCTGCATTACCCTGCAGAATCATATTGAGTCTGTGATCTACCAAGACTCCCAGATACTTTTCCATGGTGCTGCCATCCAGCCAGCTATCATCTATTTTGTATCTGTAGCTGAAGCTAAAGCCAGCTGTTCAGAGAGAGGGCTGAAATTCATGAGTCTGGCATTCAGTTTCACAATGCAGCAGGTGTGTGGTAGGTTGAGTTACAAGAACTCACCAATTGTTAATCCATTCATTTAGTCAAATATAGCATTCTAAATATATTTTTCCCCAACGTGGTTGCTCTCACTGGAGACAGGTTAATGGAGTAACTTCAGCCTACTAATGCATGCTGCCTGTTGCAGTAAAGATGAGCCCCTTCAAGTAGTTCAAGTAGTTTTGCATGTAGTAAGGAGAATTTGTTCTGAAACCATTGGCTTGGGAGGAAGAAGTTCTGGCTTTCATTCCTAGTTTTGCATTGTAGTCCTAGGCAAGACCCTCCTGCTTGACCCAGAAGTTATTCAAGTCAGTGGGGACCTCTACAGATGAGCTTTACTGCAGAGTTGACTAATTAGCTCTTCAGTAAAGCACCACTGTTTACATGTGCACCCCCATTAGACCAGGGTAAACTAATTAACTCCACCATAGGATAGTACAGCCTGACACAAGTCACCTGGTCTGGGGAATAGGGTCAGTTACAGTGAACTAACTTTAGATCAGACATGCCATTTTTAGGGCAACCTCAGCCCTGCAAACACCTGTATGCCCAGCCACTAACCTTGGTGAGGTCAATCTGAATGTAGTACTCCTATGTACACATTAATTCTCCTCTCTGCAGGGCCTCAATGCACTTTACCTTATGTATGTGGACTTCATAGCATTGATTGATGCACCTCAATTTCTCAGACTGTCTCCATATAGATAAACCCATAATCTATCATTATAAGTTTCTTGGAGTAGGTGATACTATGGATATGGATATGATACTATGGATATTATTTAACTTCATACAGTCTCAGGTGCTACAGTAGTACAAGAAATAATATATTTTTATATATGCCAAAGGCATCCTAGGTTCCTTTTTCTAGGAATCCAAAGAATCCAAATAATTAAACTAAACCAGCGCCCTGATCATAAGTCCAGTAAGCAAGGATGAGTACAGAAAACACTACATGTCTGCATTCTTTTCTTACACTTGAAATCATTGTACAGCCATGCAGAAGATTACAAGGGAATAAGATCTGTAACATTACATATGCAGTACTCTAAATAATGTCAATTGTGGTTTTTCTCAGTGAACTTGCCTATAATTTGGAGGTTTCAAACAGAATCTTATTATTGATGCACTATGCATGCAAGTAAGTGGCCATGAAAGTTGTGTCTTGCTTTCTCTGCATGTCAGATAAGATTCTTGTCTATTTACATACCCAGCTGGGTACTTAGGCAGCTATATTTCTAGCCTCATGAACACTTATGGAGTTGTATACCAACTTCTATTGCTTCCATTCTAAAAGAATGGCCAGTCTTGGGTCAGAGTACTCTTAAGAAGAACAGGAATACCCTTACATCTGCTCTAAACTGCATTGGCTGTGAAAAGCTCTTCCATCAGTCAGAGATTGCCCCAATACACCCTAGAAGCCAGGAGATAGGGCTCCTGGCTCTCTGCCATGTAGAATTTCTCTTTCCAACCTGTCAAGACTTTGCAGTTGTTTTGCAGTACTAGAGAATGCAAGCAAGTGAGAAGCTAAGCCACAGTCTGGTCCAAACAACAGGTGTACTTGAAGTCTAAGGAACCAGAATTCAGCTCTTTTTCTGTATTAGACTCTTTTTAATATTGGCGTGAGCTTAAACTTGGCCAACACATCTAAAAAAAATATTCACAATATATTTTCCTTCCCTTCTGTACAGTGCAATTCTCTCTTGGAAAGTACCATTCTCAGGATCTATTACCTGCAAATGTGCATGTATGTTAACTCATTGATCACGGTTTCATAAAAATATTCAGTCTTTAAACCTTAATGAAGGGATAAATTATTGCACCTAGTTTAAAACCCTCCTAATAATATATAGCCACTGAAGGAGAAAAATATGGCCCACGTTTTCATTTATTAAGGGAATTCAAAAAAGAGTAATAAACCCTGAAAAGCATGAAATAGGCTGGAACAGATGATGAATGTGTGGCTCTGAGTCACCTCTGTTGCAAAGTTAGGATCCATCCAGTCAATCTTTCCTTTGTTATGCTTTGCAGAAAGTCCAGTTGCAAACTAGAGACCACTTCCTAATGTTTTCAGTTGCTAAAATCTATAGTAGCATTATAAACAAGTAAGAAATTATTCATAAAAAACATCCATTAGGTGGTCCTATGCTAAACTTGAGGATGGACAAACAGTTCATCATGTCATAAAATCCTTTGGGAAATGGTTGAACATATGTATCTATATGTACATTAGGCCTGCGCGAAGTGGCTGGTATTTGCTTCGGATTCGTCCAATTCAGGGGACAGTGATTCAATTCGGTGATTTGAATCACTGTCCCAATTCAATTCAGCTGAATCAGCCAGGCCAGACCCATCCCCTGCCCCTGTCCGAGCCCAGCAATGGCTGCCCCAGCTCCCGGCACTTGTTAAAGAAAAAAACCCGGTTCAGCGGGTGTTGCCAGGCAGGGGATGATTCCCACTGCCCCACACTGCATGGGGGGCTCTGCATGAGCCCCCTGACTCCCCCCCCCGCTCCTCCAGCCTCCCCACAGATATCCCACCCAGGCCAGCTCTAGTCCTTTAAGGAAAACAAAAACCAAAAAACCCTGGACTCACCGTTCCTGCTGGTGGAGGGAAATCCCCACTGCCCCCCACTGCCCTACACCATATGGGAGAATATTCCACAGTCCCTCGAAGCCCTGAGGCCGCTGCAGGAGCGGTGAGTCCTAGGGCTTTTCTCGGCTTTTTTTTTTTTTTAAAAGGGCCCAAGCTGGCCCAGGTGGGGCACCCGTGGGGGGGCCGGGGGAGCGGCGGGGGCCGGTGGCTTGTACAGAGCCCCCCCATGCAGCATGGCTCAGTGGGAGGCAGCAGGGATCATCCCCTGCCCACCATCACCCCACCAGGGCTCTTTTTTAAGTACTGGTAAGTACTAGGGGCGGGTGGGGGCAGCCATGGCGGGGGGGGGGGAGGCTGGGGAAGCGAGAAGGGGCCAGGGGGCTGGGGGAGTGCAGGAGATCAGGAGACTGGCAGAGGTCCCCCCATGGCCCCCTCCCCCACACCCACCCCTAGTACTTACCAGCTGAGAGTCAGCTGCAGCTCCCCGCTGCAGCCACCGGGGACTGCCTGAATCGTCAAAGCTCTCCAAATCTTTTCTGAAGATTCAGAGAGCTTTGAATCAATTCGGACCTTTTAATTGGTCCCCTGATTCAATTTGGATTTGGAGATTCAGTCACCAAATTGGGCTGAATCTCCTCTGAATCAAATCAGCACCCAAAGCTTCACACAGCCCTAATGTACAGACCTGGGGTATCCTAAAGCATAACTATGATTATTTCTGTCTTCAACAGAGGTATAGACAACACGACATGTCTGTAAGCTTTTCTCACAGTTGAAATCATTGTACAGCCATGCAGAAGATTAAAAGGAGTAAGATCTGTAGAGCTACAGAATCAGTAGTCTAAATAGTGTCATTTGTATTTTTCACAATGTGTGGTTGTTCTCAGTGAACTTGAGTAGTAGAAACATCAGAACTATGCTCTTACTCTACAGACTAAGAGGCATATTCTTATTAAAACAGCTAGAAGTCATGAAGATAGCTTCTATTACTGCTAATGAGAGTGATTCATACACTATGAAATGGCAATAACTTTCTTATTGCAATAAAAAGTAAAGGCAGTTAAAATATGAATAGCAGATTAGTCTGCATTTAGTTACTAAGCACCATCATATTTTGTTATGCCAAAACAGCTGCCCGCTGTCTTGTTAACTGTACTGATGTCAAAGATTAGATGATCTAAACTTTGTGATATTTTAGAGAGGATACACTGTCTGGTACCTTTGCCATGTACCCCTCTTGATTTTACTGACATATTATGGGTAGTTATATATTTTATGATACCTATTTGTGTATAGGTGCAGGATATATAAACACTGGAAGTAGAGAGGAATAAGGTCTCTTATTAAAAGCTTTACACCTTATGTTTTTAAGGATGTAAGTGATATTGGCAAGAAACAGCTTGGAGGGGGCAGGGGGGCAATTAATATCCACAGAAAATAATGGAAAAGGATAAAAAAAGGTATTTGTTTGAGTGGTAGAGGATAGGCCTCGGAAATATGAACATCTGAATTATAGTCCAGGGCATGGGGAAAACAAAACACTTGCACAATGTAAAAAAGGGGGTGGGGGGAGAGAAAGGACTTCATTGTGATACAGCTAAATCAAATTTATTATGTCCTCTCCAACAGTAAGTAAAGATAAACTGCAGTACAATTTCTCCCTGTTTCATTCAGGAGTAAATTACTATCATTTAGTTTCACTGCCTGCAGATTAAAAGCAGACAGATGTAAGTTACAGAATGAGCTGATGTGCTCTCCTACGTAGTAAAAGAGGAGTTATACATCTTATACTGGAGCAGTTGTACATATCCCTCTGCAGTTAGACTGCTGCATTTACTCCCAATAAAGAAGGTGCTGAAGTCCACATTTTTTTAGATTTGGTAGTTATTTCAGGTGTCTTGATTTTTGCATGTCCAACATCCTGCGTCATGTCTCTGCCTTGAGCAGGAGAGTGGCCTAGATGACCTTGTGAGATTCCTTCCAACCCTATTCTATGATTCTATGAACATGAGATGCCTTTAACCTGATTTTCAGCAGTGCAGAGCATCAGATTCAGTTGCTGAAGATACGAATGGCGAGCTCTCTGCATAGCTGATTATTAGATGATTATCAATGTCTCAGACCAAACAGACATTGTCCATGAAACCTGGTTGAGCTAGGGAAGCTAGATTTCATTGAGTCAAATCTGATGCTTCTTTACAACTAGCCCAATCAAATAGAACAAAACAATGAAAAATATTTTTTTTTCTGTAATATAAAATATACATTTAAAACATATACTTGTCAAGGGATTGTTTTGTAATTTCAAACGTGATGGTGTTATTAAATTCATTGTAAAGGATTCAGCAGCTAGAAGCCCAATGAGGAGATAATATTTGCAAAATATATCTAAAATGTACTCTAACTTCATTCAGGTGGATGATAATTAGAGCTTCGAAATATGGACTAGTTTTGCAAGACTGAGAAAAGTCTTGCAAATTTAAAAAACAAGTTGTCTCTTTAACTTGGGGTCATATATCCATATCAGTCCTTTCAGCAGGTCCTTTCAACAGGATCATTTGGAGTGGCAGTCATACCTGTTTCTTCTCTTTCTCTTCTTAGACTATATCTGGATTAAAAATTTAACATGCAAAAGGCAGGATAGATGCATGCCTTTTAGGGCCCTTACTATTAAGGCATACATTACTCTTAAGGCATAACTAACCAGTTAATTGCATCTTAAATGGTTATCAGCCACATGTTAATGTGATTAATGACATGATAAAACAAGGAATTATCCTGGAAGTTATTACACAGAATATGTGTAATAACTTTGTGGCTGGATTGTACCATGCTATTAATGGAATGCATTGCCAAGTTTATGCTTTATTACAGGTTTAAATCAGTTTCTGATCACTTAAACTGGTTTATGTGTAATGTCTATCCCTAACCATGATGCACCCTCATGGCTGGGATCCCAGATCAGCTGACAGATCTCCCAGCAACAGGAGCACATGGTGTGCCTCTGCAGCTGGGAGTCCCAACAGCTAATTGGGGCTGCCAGAGGCAGGAGCTTGCTTCTTGCCAGTGCAGGGAGAGCCCAGGATCCTGATCATGCACTAACAACATGGCACGATCAGGATCTGATGTCTGATCTCACAATCACACCGCCTGCCACTGGACCCTGCACTTTGACCCTTGCAGGACCTTACACCACCTCTGCTAGACCCTACACTATCCCCATCCCCACCTCCACTGGACCTTGTGCCACTGCTGGCAGTCCTCATACCCAAGGTTGTATCCAGCCTGCAAGGAGCCCCAGATCCAGTCTGGGGCCCCAAGTGAGTCTGACACCCCTGATTTAGAAGAACCTCAGAGATGGCCAGATTTATGATGTGTGTGTGTGTGTGTGTGTGTGTGTGTGTGTGTGTGTGCTGACATATCTTCATTGATTCATTTGGTATGAAGACCATTACATGTATGTACTGGTCCCAAAGGGACCCCAAAAACAATTACTTTTACTTTAGCTAGCACAAGTAGCGCAGACAAAACAATAACAAGGTATTTCTCCAACTCAGTTTCCTCCCCACCCTTAAGCATTCTCTAGGCTTAGATGAACATCTCCTCAGTCCATCATGCAACCCCTATGACCTTACATAGGCAGATTATTTCTGTTTTGTGCTCCCAACATGGAAAGAGAAATTCCTTGTCTATTTCCAGAACCAGAAGTAATGTCATTCTTTGTAGGATGTAACATAACAAGCAGGACAGAAGTTCTGAACTATGGCGGACAATAAAGCAATTCTCTTTGTAATTTGACTGTGCAACTTTCTCAGAAATTATTTTAATCAAACATTTAAAAAATGAAACACATAATAGGACTGTAGGTGAGATTTGCACAAGCTGAGTAGTCAAGTTACTTAGGCTGATGCTAAGTGATTTAAAAAATCCTAGCCTACGCCCTAGCCTAGCCTATTTGGAGTAGCCACTTTTTGCAGACATCATTTGAGTTCAGATCAGATTATCTGTGTTAACTAAAACATCACTGGAAAATGTCCTCTGTGCCACTGTATAGTATCCTCTTAGCATTGCTCCACTGTACTACACAGGTCTCCAAGAATGCCCAGAAAGAGAAAATACGGTAAAAATAGAAAAGAAATTGTAACTTTACAAATCAAATGACTTCACTCAATATATTAAACTTGCTAAATTTTCTCTCTAAACAGGTTGTATCCTCATCCCAGTCCAGTATCTCAGATGGGGTGATCCTGAACCAATTGCAGCAGTTGTTTTTGCCTGTCTGGGTCTGCTGGCCACGCTGTTTGTTACAGCTGTATTCATCATGTACCGTGATACACCAGTGGTCAAGTCATCCAGCCGAGAACTCTGCTACATTATTCTAGCTGGCATATGCCTGGGTTACTTGTGCACCTTCTGTCTCATTGCAAAGCCTCAGCAGATTTATTGTTACCTTCAAAGGATTGGCATTGGTCTCTCCCCGGCTATGAGTTATTCTGCCCTAGTGACTAAAACCAATCGCATTGCAAGAATCCTGGCTGGCAGCAAGAAGAAAATCTGTACTAAGAAACCTAGGTTCATGAGTGCCTGTGCCCAGCTGGTGATTGCATTTATCTTAATTTGTATACAGCTAAGCATAATTGTTGCCCTTTTCATAATGGAACCTCCAGATATAATGCACGATTACCCAAGCATCCGAGAGGTTTATTTGATTTGTAACACCACCAATCTAGGTGTTGTAACTCCCCTTGGATACAATGGATTGTTAATTTTAAGTTGCACCTTTTACGCATTTAAGACAAGAAATGTCCCAGCTAATTTCAATGAAGCAAAATATATTGCCTTTACAATGTATACCACCTGCATCATTTGGCTGGCTTTTGTGCCAATATATTTTGGGAGCAACTACAAGATAATCACCATGTGTTTCTCAGTCAGCTTGAGCGCCACCGTGGCCTTGGGCTGCATGTTTGTGCCCAAGGTGTACATCATCCTTGCTAAGCCTGAAAGAAACGTACGCAGCGCATTCACCACATCCACCGTGGTTCGCATGCACGTTGGTGATGGAAAGTCATCTTCTGCTGCAAGCCGCTCCAGTAGCCTAGTGAACCTGTGGAAAAGAAGGGGATCATCTGGTGAAACACTTAGGTAAAGTTTGCTAATATATGAATATTTGGAGCAATTATATACTTCTGAGCATGAAATAATATAAGTGGAAAGGACAGTCGAAGCCAATCAAATTTACTTCGCCTCTGTACTGGGATGTTTTTCCCTTATGAGTAAATCAGTGCTCCCACAGTTGCAACAATTTTAGGTGAGGTCCTTTTCAGCCAAAAGACTGCCTGTGTGTGAAGGATATTTAAAGCAATGAGCATCATATAAACAATGTATAATTAATAGGCTTGAAACACTAGCTGTGACAGTTGCACATACGGCATAGGGAGGGGAGCGATCTTTAAAATGCAAGAAATATAAATAATTGTCTTTTTCTGAACATGTGCTTTTGAAATCTTTTTCTCTTTTGTGGATTTCATAGCCAATGGCACTGTATTTATACCTAGTCACAGCAGTATGACAATAGACCCCTACTAAAACTATAATCAAGGTGAAGCAGTCAATACAAATTGTGTCATTAGTGAAAACTTTCAAGCCTCCAAGAGTTGATTTCATGTGACTCTGCTATTATAACTCTTCTCTTTCATTCCCTTCTTTTCCTTTCTCCTATTCACCCTTCCTGCCTTTACTCTTTACCCTTGTCTCTCTTCTCTTCTTTCTCTGATACCCTTTTTCCATCCTCCTGATTCTATATCAATTCCTACTGTCAACAGGTTCCACTCTTGCTCCCATCTGTCCTTCTACCATTGACCAGATACTGTTCTCAATGCAAAGTTTACAAGTAATGGTCATCCAGAAAATGAGTCACAATGTGTATGGCCAGGGTAGAAGAATACAAGTACCAGAAGCAGGAAGAGACCTTTAAGAGAAGAATATGGACTAGCCTTGGAAACAGCATATGAAAGGGTATAGCCAGACTGAAGGCTCACTTAGTTATTTTGACTCCACTTAATTGAAAAGGGACTGATTTCAGATGGCTAAATGCTCTTATATGAAGGAATCCTACCTACACAAAGTTGTAGGGGGAAAAAGCATTCCTTAGTTGCATATGCATCACATTGAAACTAGTGAGGACTAAATTTCATTCCATACTGAAATGATTTCATGTACCTTAGGGCTGATAAATAGATGTTTTCAGATACCTCTCCATTAGCTTCTTGATGTAGAGATTACACTTATGGTCATGAGCAGGGACGAGGGGAGGATTTTTTTGTTTTTTACTTATGCCTGATGCAAGGGAATACAGACTTTGCCAAAGGAATCCATGCTTTTGTCACCTCAGTTACTTCAGTATACTCTGTGGGAGGTTATTCCTTAAGATTACTCCAAATGTTTACTCATTAAGGGGTATTTTTCACAGGGCATATGTTAAACAAGTACTTTTCAACCACTGCTGGATTCCAGTTCATTTCTGGCGCCATTACAGGTGTTAATTTTTAAGCTGTGAAACTGGAATATGCTCAGCGACGGCTGCTTCAAGTACCATCTCTTTCACCATTGGTTGAGATCATTAGAGATGCCTGGGCTAGAGGCCCCTAAATTCATTCATGAAGTGGCTGGGGTTGGATGTTCTTCATGTAAGATACTGCTCTGTGAAACATGCTCTCTATTTCGGATACCTAAAGTCCAAAATGATTTGGCTTCATGTCACACTGCAAGGTGTATGTGCTCTCCCATCTATTTCTTAGCAGGAGAGAATGAAAGGTGGGTAGTTGGGTGGAAGATCTTGTCTTTGGATGGATTCAGGTGGAGGAGTGACCTGTGAAAGCTAAGCTTAGTTTAGATAGTGATCTTATAATATTGTCATAATTATAACAGTAAACCAATAATATTTTATTTTTATTCATTTGTTTATTGACTTTCTAGTACAATGTTGGCCATGTGTTTGGCTCTGGACCCAAAGTGCAATATATATATATGAGCCTGAATGAAGAATATAGTGCAGAGTTAGTATATTTCCATATCTGATTTGGCCTATATCACAAAAAGCTGATATATAGTAGAGCAGAAATAAACAGCAAGTCCATTTAATTAAATTCCAAAAGAAAAGATGTCCTTTATCTCTGATGAATTTGTTTACATTTGTGAGCAGTGCACGTAGATGTTTAGAAAGATCATGGCTCAGTTCAACTTCACAGGCTATGATACTGCCACTGCACAGAGCTCCATCCTTGAAAGTTTTCAAGAGCAGATTAGACAGACACTTGGCTGGAATAGTTTAGTCAGAGACGATCTTGTCATGAGCAGGAAGGTGGACTAGATGGCCTTGTGAGGAAAACCCTACATTCCCATGATCCTATCGCTAAATATATTGGGTGTCAACTAATCTAAACTAGGATAGTTCCAACAAATTATATCCCAACAGAGAGATATTTATTCCATCAGATTTGACTCAGTAATTCCAAGAACCAATCCATCAGCCCTAGACATTTTATTCATTTTTTGTTGCATGAAATATTGTAATATTAAATTTACGGGCGAAATGGAGGAATTTATGCCACTCGTGGGCTCAAATAAGTCTGAAGTCATCTCTGAATGAAAACAGAAAACTGTTTTCAACCTTATTTTTTCCCACTGTGCTGCACAAGTAAGTGGACTCATGATCTTTTTATGACTCATAACTTGACTATTATATTGGGTTCAAAGATTTGTCATATTAAACCAAGTATACAGTAAGATGCTTCAGAGAATAAATAGCAACTGTGTTCAATGGCTTTTCTGGATAGTCATTCAAATCAACAATGAAGTATAGTCAGAATCCAAGAAAATATGCACCAGAGCTACAGGACACATTTAAATAGCACAGAGGGATTGTAATTTAAAAGGGAGTGACTCATTGTTGAATTTTTAAAGAAACATGCTATTTAAGTCACCAGTGCATGGAGGGGCCCCTATCATTAACATTTTGCTTCTTGACACTAATTTATACCCCAATGTGGTGTTGCATCAAATCATTGTCAAACAGATAATGCAAAGGCTCCAGCCAGAGCTTTCAAATCAGCTGGGAAATGGCAGATTACAAGACTGCTTTTGCCTAAATAAAGCACTGCATCTGGTAGAGTCCCCATGACTTTCTGCATGGGGTGCTGTTCAATTCAAAAACTCATGAACACCACAGCTATGTGCTAGAATGAACCTTCAGATGCTGAACTATGTAGAGGATGCTACTTACCAAAACAGCCCCTGCACATTGAACTGAAATCCATGAATTGAACATGGACTATTCTGATACTTTAGTAGGTGCCAATAGACACGCATGCATGCACTCACAAGCCCCCTCAAAAAAGATCATGTATTGGCTAAATGCACATTATTGGAAGCAAATCCGCAAAGCATAGTATTAAACTATACAGTCAGACTCAAAGCCACACAACTTAACCTAGCTGTCTCTTCATTTAATTTTATTTTCTACTGTAGTGTATTCTATCTCTGAGGTCTCTAGGTGCTAAAAGATGGGTATACTTGATGAGAAAAAAAATTAATGTCATGCCTTCACTTCCCTAGCTTCTGTAATTTCCAGAGCAGCACTACAAATTTCTCACCTATCCAGATCTGAATGGAAAGATGCATGCTACAATCAGAAAAGGGTTTAGATTGATTCCTGCTTTTCATATGTAGAAGTCCACAGCAGATCCCTTTTGTATTAAAGTTTAATGACTAAGTGTGATAGTAATATCTTATATTACTGACTTCATTAGCACGTTGCAAGTCCATTATAGAGTATTTCGTAAATGATTAAGTCTAAACTGCAGCTGTCAAAGTAAATTAATTAAGTGCATTTCTGTGATTTATTATCCTGGCCTTTTATTATGTTTGTCCACTACTTGAGAAAAGGCAAAGTTATTTTTCTCTCTGTGTTTCCAATAATTGCTTTGAATTAGTGAAATTCTGCAGCTGCAGATGAATAGCAAAGTACTCTGAGAATGCTATTAATGAATGTGATTAATTGTTGTTTGTAAATCACTTTGGAGATTTAAAATGTTGCCACTGGAGCCATTTAAATGCTGCCTTTGTTGCAGTAGTGACAATAAAGCCACTGCATTGCAATGGAAACACTGGTAGAGAAAGGTGTGTGAGACTGGCCCAGTGAGGAGGGCTCTGGCTACCTCTGCTCCGAATGCTTTTTCTACATTTTGTTTTGGCTAAGGTACAAAACGAGCGTTGAAAACACAGGCCAGAGCCTAGGTCTCCCTCAGTCCTGGACTAGTGTTCTTCTCACTGTACCACATTGTCATACTCCTACTCGCATGTTCGCACTCTGGCATCATGAGTTGTTCCACCTTGAGTGCTCATTGGACCAGATTAAGTTAGAAAGGTGGAGCATGCTCTTGTCCCTATGTAATCCATGGCCTGGTGGTTAGGGCACTGGACAGTGACCTCGGATCCCTGTAGCCTGCAAAGGGCCCAGCACCTTGATCTCACTCTCTAAGCAAGTGCCTTAACCACTAGGATAAAGATGGGTAGGATAATCATCAGCAAGTCACTAGTTGCGGGTTTTTTGGCAGCGAGAGTTGGATACTTATGTAGAATTTAGACATTTCCCAGGTAGATAAGGATCTCAAGAGCATTTAAGTGAAAATAGATGTTTTTTGTGGAGCATCAAACAAAGAGTCCAAACAGATGTATAAGGGATCTATATTGCCTCTGAAAGGTGGATGAGAGCTTGTCTCTATTTGTGCAAAATGTGAGCACTTCCTTGAATGCATATTAAGGCTGAAGAGAGAAACATGTGCTTTTTCCTCAAGAACCAGTTTGCTTAGAAATGTTTTTGCAGAATGATTTTGATTTTGAATGTTTTAGGTGCTGTCAGGTCTTTTAGAATCAAGATCACAACCTTTATATGAAAGGGCTGAGGATATCTTAGCTACCTCTTCAGTAGCTTAAAGAGGCTATACTAGTTGGAATGAGAAGCATTTATCAGACACAGCAGCTGTCCAAACAAATGATAAATACAAAGAAGAATTTAGGAGAGTGCTTTTTTATCCACAGAAATAAGAGGCTTTGATATTTTTTAGGTAAGTCATTCTACAATTTGTCAAATAGCTGTACTCCAATTTTGACTGATGTTTTAGCCCATTCACAGAACTAGGAGGTGGTAAGTTCTATTATGATGAGATCCATTATGCAGATGGACATGTTGCCACTTGCAGCTTTGAGTCACCACTTATATTAATTGTACACATCCAAAGAGTTGTGTTGTGTGATTATTTGGAAATGGAACATATTTAAAAGGTGTTTTTGTGTGTATTAAGTGAACATTGTAAAATGCTGGAAAGAGCTACTGTTGTCACTGTATATTCAAAATCGGACCTCCTAAATTTAGAAAATACATTATAATACATTTTTAAAAGTACTCCAGGGTAGCACTCTAAACCCAGCTACTGTGGCTAATTAAAACTTAATTCGTTTTAGAAAAACATCCTATGGACTTAGCATGTTCTAACATTCAGAAAGATGCCACCTGGTTTATGATGCTCACGGATGATGTGGTTGCTTGCAGAAAGCAGAGAACAGGTCAGAAGTGATTTGGACAGATGTAGTCTGTCTCCTGCATTGGCAGGAGAAAAAAAGAGGACATTGTGCAATGATTCAAAGGTAAAGCAATAGTGAGAAGAACATACTTTTGGTATTGGACAATCGGCACATGCCATCTGTGCATTAAGTTTAAGCATCTGGGATCCATTGTGCAAAAAAATGGAGCAATAAATGAGGAAGGCAGAAGCAGGAACAGAATAAATAAGACAGGAATGAAAAGGGAAGAAATGAATGGAGTGAGTTGTGATAGGAAAATGCCCATTTTTTTCTGAAGAAAAACATCTAAGAGACTGTGATTATGGCAGTACTGTTGACTGGATCTTGGGCAATGAAAAAACAAGATTTGTACATGATGAGGGTGATGGAGATGAAGATGATGAAATGGATTTGTAGAATCGGTAAGATCACATATGATACGAAGGGTACGGCAACAGGCAAAGGTGACATCAGTAAAGGAAAAGCTGAATGAGGACAGACAGGAATAAAAAAATGCCTGAAGAATATGCTACTATGACACTTCAAAGAAAACTATAACCTCTTTGACTAAATAGATTATACTTATTAATGGCTTATGTCCCACCCAGATAATTTTGAGCTATTTTTAAACTGATACACTACAAAAATTTAGATCTGGAGGCTTTTTGAATGATTTGACTCACTCATTTTTACATAGATAATTTATTCTGGGTGTCTTTCTGGAAAAGTCTGATGTTATAATTAATTAAACTTCACAAATTATGAAATAAGTGAGGAATCTTTTGTGAACTTCAATGAAAGGTATTGAATTTGAAAGATTTTGATGAATTTGCTGCTAAAACACTCCATCTACATAATGAACTGATATTCAAGAATGCCTTAATTACAACACGTTTTAATTTGTGTGCAGAGCTACTGTTTTTTTTTTTCTCAGTTTAAATATAATTAAGACATTGATTAATTTATATAAATAATTTAGCTTTATAAACTGAACACTGGGTTTCAAGTTTAAAGTCTGGAATTATTTATATTACTAAGACAGTATCCCTATAATTTTGAGTTGAATATCATAGCTGAGATCTGCAAATTAAATCAGCTTGCCAATTATTTCTTGCCTATTCTGACAGTATGACACAATGCCAATAAAAGCCAGACTTCCCATTCTAGCATAAAAAAAGAAAAAAAGGAAATAAAAAGGTAAATGAGCAGTATGAGCTTTATTATCACCACCACCACCATCATTTTTTTTAACAAACTATTTTCTGTCCTTGTAGTGTCAGTGCCCTCATTCTCCTACTTTTGTTCTGGAAAGCTAAAGGGTGTTTTAATGTTTGGGGCATTATGCCTGGTTATTTGCATAAGGGCTGTCCTTTACATTTTTAAGAACAGGTCAGATAAACACTTGCTTAGGATAGTTTAGATGGGCCTTGAGCAAGGGGTTGGACTAAATAACTTTCTGAGATCCCTCCCAGCCATACTTTACTATGATTCTTTGATTCAGCTATGCCTGAAACAGTGTTTTCTCCCTCTCTAATTTTCCTTCATCATCATAAGCTCCCCAATTCTACCAAGGCATAAATAATACAATGTGGACCAAACACAATGGCACTTGCACATGGATCCTGGCAGTGGATGAAGATAAGAGCATACCTGAATTTCTCCTAGCTATTTTAGCCCACCCCTGGTTATGCTATTAAAATGGCTATCTGTGAAAACCAATACATACACTGATAGAGCTGTTTTGTTCTTGTTTCTGCTTTAACTTTGGATGTTAATAGCATGTTTCAGTATTACCCAGTAAATTGATTCATGAGTTATGTTCCCATCTACAAACAAGTTTGCCAGAGTAATAAGAAAGCTTTGTAGCATTTCTGGCTTTTTTGAAAAATTATTGCAATCCTATTTTTCCATAATGCAAACTGGGAAGTAAAGGAAGAGCCTGGAATGGCTAAAAATCCAGTAAACAAGGAACCGTTTCATAATAAAGATTCAAAATATTTAAAAGATAGAAATGCATGCACACTTTACACAGAAATATAGGATAATGTTAGCAGCAGCATAGCCTGGAGAAAATTGGCCTCTTTTTTGATAACTGATTTCCTTAGAGCTTATCAGCCCTTTTAGTGATTTTTCCATCTGTAAAATATTTTTTAAGAGGAAACAACAAAACTCAGGGGGCTTGAATATTGCCATCTTGTTTTCATGTGTAGCTCAAAGCCAAGGTAACAAATTGCACTATATACTAGTGTATTCACTTATTTCGCAAGCACTGGTTATTTTCTACTATTTATGATAATGCTTCATGCTGTTTTAGCAAATGGCCTGTAGGACGATTTGTACAAGTAATGAAGTCAGTGAAGAGACTTCACTACTTCATCTGCAAACAATGTTGGGTCAATGCGTGAATTAGAGTATGTAGAACAACAAAGTTCTGCTATGCTAGAATGGGTAGTTTTTCTTAAGATCTGTCTTTTCAATAGTATCTCTATCAGAAGAGAGTAAATGGGAGCACTGATAATTCTACACTGTCAGTCTATTCTTTATTAAGTACAACCCCTGGAGCATTTGTAGATCACTACATCGAGAAAAGTCATCTTAACACACCAGTTGCAATTGCATATGATTGCCCAAGTATGATATGCTATAAAAAAGATAATGTTGCACTTGAAAAGAATTAAATTGCAAGCTTAGCTTTAAAGCAATTCCCTTCGCTGAAATTGTGTCATTAACTCAACCTGTTTATAAGCCGAAGAACAAAAATGAAAGTATTGCATTCAATGATATATCACTCTTTTTTTTTTTTTTGCTATTGTAAAAAGTAACTATGTAATGCAAAGGAATGAGACCCTTTTAAATTATTCATTGTATATGGAGACACATTATCGGTATACATAAATTCTTGTGGTATTGATTTCCAAGGAAAACTGTGCTTGTAGCTCAGCGTAGCTGACCAAATGAATAAACTAAACATTCTCCAGAGCTGTGCCTTTCCCCAGACACAAGTCTCCACACACAATATTTGTTTCTGTCATCTAGTCTAAAGGTCACTGCTTACCCTGTCACTGTTAAATGTAGGATCTTCATTGTTTCTTAATGTCAAGGTCAGATAATAGTGCAGGTAAAAAAGTAGTTGTGTAAGATTTGCTAGTGTTAAAATTTATCACAGCCTGGGGAAGCAGATGCATTTATTTTATTTTTTTTTCCTTTTTATCCTCAAGCTTCTGTATAAATTCCAAGCATAAAGAGATTAGAAAGACCCATTAAAAATGACTTGGGAATCAGACTTACAGCATTTCACCAATGCCTAATTAGAGTATTTAAATCCATGGATTATTCACATTATATCCCAATTTGGCTTTATACATATGACACTAGGGCTAAGTACAGACATTCCAAAAGTCCGAGGTGGAATCAGTCTAAGGTACATGGTTTTCTGTAAGCAATGTAGTTTAGATCATTAGTGAACAGAACATGCATTCACCCCTTGGCAGGGGAGCAACTCTTAGACCAGATTCCACCATTTTTAAACTAGTTCATGGGTGCGTCTACATGTTACCATACAGTGATACTGTTATGGCACTGTGCTTTAGTACTTCCTTTTGGATGTACTAAAGCACTGCACAGCAACAGGTGGTTACTGTGCCATGAGCATGGCGCTACATACATACATGAACAGCACACTATACAGAGGGAATGCACTGCTATGGCAACATAGCTGCCAATCAAATGTAGACCCACATGACTGCTATGTCACTGTAGTACACCATACAGCAATGTAGCGCATCGCTATGTCACTAGTACACCATGCAGCAATGTAGTGCATTGTTATGTCACTGTAGGGCAGCCTGTAGATGTGCCCTATGAGTGCCAAACTTCTTTTATGGGAATAGACTGGTTTTGTGTGCTGATTTCCTGTTCTTTTACAGGTATAGACTGGTTTTCAATCACTTATGCCAGTAAAAGTATAATGTCTATATCTGGCCTTAGAGTGCATGGATTGTACAAACAGAGATTGATGAGAAATATACTACATTCACTCAGGAACAAGGTAACTGTAGTGTTACTATTGCAGGGTGACAAGCATACACTTAAGTGTTCTGCTGAATCAGGATCTGAAGGAGTTGAGCACCTTTTTCTAGCTGCATTAGCTGTGATTTTAAAGGACACATTTGGGCTTGTTTTCTACACTTATGGACACCATGAAAGCCATAGCTCATGGCAAATGATGGCCACCAACCTTAGTTTCCTTCCAAACTCCTGCAGAATCGACTCTGTAGAGTCTACGCAACAGGAGTCAAAGAATATTTTCACAAAACATGGGCAATTGGCCAGGTAATGGTAAACATACCCAACAGCCACAAGCCCTACATATAAGTCAAAACCCAGAAGGAAATGTCCTTTGAGCGTAAATTTTTCCAAACCAATCAAAATCAAAATGCAACTGATAGAAATTAAGTGGAGAGTTGCTTCATTCTCCTTTTTCCTGCCCACCTTATCTCCCACCCCTTATCATCTGTCTGTCCCTAATTCTTCAAGATGAGTACATGTTAGAATGTATCTGGATTAAAATGTGCTGTTGCTGGTCAGGTAACACTGGGGATTTATACATATGCTCCAGGAGAGTGTGTGGGGGGGGCTTTAATTAGAGCAGCTCTGAAAAAAGTGCCCGGCACATCTTCTGTATCATGTACCAAATGGCAATGGGGGCACTTTAACTAAAGCTTGTTGAATGACCTTTATTTAAAGCACCCCACAACCATTTTTCAGCATGGGGACACCAATACATGAGACAATGGAGTCTGCTGAAGCATGGTAGCTATCAAACTCCAGCAGACTTGATTAATTAAACCTGCTCATGTATAGGCACCCACTATTGTGAATGATTATCTAGATACTCCACAAAAATTTTGCTGCAGCACACCAACTCTTGTGATTTACCAGAATCAGGAATGAAGTCTGCTTCAAATACTGATACTGAATGTCCATACCTTTGGAGCCTGTAAAAGATACCTAAAATATTCATAACAGAATTTCATGCTACATTATAGCATCTTTTGTTTCAACCTAATCTGAATTAAGATTTTTAAAAAAAATCAAATATAGATTCATCATTTTTTTCAAACTTCAGTTCTAGGAAAGGTCAGAGCAGGGTCATTTGGTGAAAAGGATGCATTTTAATCAGTTTGTATATTCCTACAAAGAATGGGCCTGAGACTACATCCACTGAGAGACCTAGAAGCCTTCCTGTTCCACACGCAGCTAAATGCAAGCTTTAAATCTTCATCCGAGACATAACCCCAAAACTACGTTTCCACCTTGAAGTGATACATTTGTGTCTACATTTGTTCCGTTGGACACATCAGGAGCTAAACTCTCAGGGCATTAATTGGGCCAAAGAGTGATTAAGATGCCCTCTCTCTCTCACCTTGTGATGAGAGTGCTCACTTGGATGCCAACGAAATACAGACAGTGAATACAGTGACAATTAATTCAAAGTATTTTGTACAGAGTCGAATGGGTTTCATAAGGGATGTTGAGAGTCCTACCTAAGAATTCCCTGGAGATTAGTGAGAGGTGGGAGGTGCAGATAACAAATTTAAAATCCCTGCTCCAAATCAGGCAAAGAAGGAAGAAGGGTTTGAACCTAGGTCTTCCCTATCAAAGGTAAGTGCTCCAGGTATACAATGGTTGATTATGAAGTGGCAGCATTTCCTACTCATTATTCTGAGAGAAATGGATAACGTGTCCTCAGTGTGGACATAGCCTTAACGCTGAGGCCAGATCTAGCCCCGTATGATCTTTTTGCTTTATTGCTGTAGTTGAAATGTCATGTTTTCCATCCCTTTGGGTTACATTACTTCTGCCTTGAGCTGGAAAACCCCAATGATCAGAGATGCTGTCTTTTCTCTGTGATTAAATGGGGTCTCTCATGCTGTTGACATTCAATAAATAATAACAAAATTCCTGTAAAGCAGTGGAGGATCTATTTGAAATAGATATTTACATCAGTTTTCCATCTCTCACAATAGATTATACTTACTTTGTGGTGCAAAAACAATGGAATAAATCCCACAGACCCTCCCACAGTCCTTAAGCAAAGAGGTTCAAAGAGTGAGGATAAGGACTTGTGGGCATGAAAACACCTTCATATGAGCAAAAATGGAAACTGCTCTCTTTAGGGAGGCAATGGCTGAGAGAGGAATAATGAATGTATGTAAAATAATGAATACTACAGGGAAGATCTTCTATTCACCCTTTTTCATAATACAAAAGCCAAAGGGCATTCTGTGAAATGTTGAAGTAGCAAATTGCAGCAGATGAATGAAAACACTTTTTTATATGGTGCAGAATTCACCTCCAGAACCCACTTGTACAAGAAATCAATGAGATCAAGAACTTAAAAGTATCCACAAATAGATTAAACATTGATGTAAATTAAAATAGCTGAAGTTGTTTTTCTTATAAACACACACATACATATACACATACATATACATATTTATATATGTTCATGTCAATATGCATCTATATATATGCATAATGCTCAATTGATTATTATTTCTATTAAATGCAATTAATCATTGTATAATTAATCTGTAAGGATACATTGTAATTATGCACACAAACACACAGAAGGAAGGCGAGAGAGACAATTTACATATAGACATTTCTGGAAGAGAGGGCAAACATTCACACGTCACGGCATACACCAGTTTCTAATTCTTGGAGGTTAGGAGTAAATTTTCCCATGAAGCAGATTGTCTCAGAACTGCTGACCCTAACGTTTTTTGCACCTTCCTCTATAGCATCATTTTGTCAATGACAAAACTAGATGACCATCAGTCTGATCCAGGATGGCAGTTCCAAGATTTCTCTTTGTTTCCCATTGGCTGGATGATTGTTACTCTTCCATAAGAAATGTGTCTAAGATGGGACTGTAGGTTAAGTTCTGGTAGTTTCTTAAAACTTGACATCCAAATTAGTGTTTTCTATGTAATACCATTATAAAATACCATATAAGCATGTCAGGAGCTCAAGCTGTAGTGTCAGACTTTCTTTCAGTTTGCAAATGAATTCTTTTCTCTGTGCTGCTCTATTGATGACCCATACAATGTGGAGATCACTGCTAAATATGCTGCACTGATGTCAAGGAAGATTCTGCAAATAGACCAATGCATATTACTATATTCAGTGCACTCATTCCTCTGAATGTTATTCATCCTGTGCAAAAAAAATAGCAAAGGGCCCACCTAATGTAGAGTTTCTCTGGTATATAGCCCTGATGCTAACCCTCCACATATGGGCAATTTTTCCCCTCTGCCTTTTTCTGCTGGCTAAGTGGGCTTGGTGTACAGCCACATGTAATGACTTCCTATAGGTAAAGTGCTTGTATAAAAAGGGGGAAAAAATCTTTAAAAAAAATGCTGAAGTGAACTTGGCTTGTGTCTCTTCTGTATGATGATCTAAAGTGCAAAATCATTTGTAATTAGAATTTGTTAATTCTTCGGCAAGTGACTTTTTCCAGTTTTAATATTTCAAAAAATCTTTTTGCACTTAACAATCAAGAAGAAAACAAAACCCTTTTCAGGTTTTCAAAGTGAAGACAATTGGGAGCAAAGTCATGCCTCACCTCCCCGACCTTCCCTGAGCATAGTAAACCCTGTGTTTCATAGATCCTGGTTTGTTCCTCTGAGTAGAGTATGCAGGCTCCCTCGAGGCAGAGATTCACATACTTTATGTGTTCTTTGGTGGCTTTCTCCACTGTAACATGTAGAGCATTTGGGGGGATTGGTTACAGGGAAGTATGTAATTTCATAACTGCATGGATACATAAGAAAAATTAAATCTGTTAAAACAACCATATGGCAGAAACTCTATTTCAGGTCTTTCAGTCACATGAAGTCTCCTTTCAACGGTGTCTTTTGTTCTCAAGTGGAGCGTGAGCACTGAGAAATCTCCAGCAATCCTTCTGAGGTCCGTTATCTTGTCCGTGACATCGTCCTGAGAAACAGGAAATTGTCTTGTTTTCTTTATCTGGGCCACAAGTGTTCTGGCCTAGACTGGTTTCTAATTGAGTCACTGCTTTGTTTCCACTGGAGTCAGCAATCGAGATTATGTATCTTTTCTTTTCCTTTGTTGGCTACTTCTCTATATTCAGCTCATATACAATAGCTGGGACCCCAACCCTAGTGGGCTACCCTTGATCTTTTCCTCTTTTGCTCTTGTTGGGAGTAAAATCCCCTTTTTAAATGCTAAAATTCAATTTGGCTGTTTCCATACTACTTCTGTTACTCCCTTTCTTCTTTTACATCACATTCCTCCTTCTCTTGTTACTTTCTTTCTCTCTTATACAATCCCTACACTTCCTTCCTTTTTTTCTTCTCATCTTTCTTTTTTTTTCTTTGGTCGCTCTGCCAAGTGTACCTGTGTAATGCAGTTTGACATCTTTTATATTTTTCAGTGTTTCCAACTGCACTTCAGGCCCCTTCATTTTCTCCTCCACTCTAGGAATCTACTTGCGCTGAAGAAGTTTGTATTCTGCATGGGCTTTATGCACAATCGGGAGCACTGCACATGCACCACAATGGATTGCCTTGGCATCATTGGTAGCCACTCTTTCCAGCAGCTGCTGCTTCTTCTTTATAGATTGTTAGGCCCTTTAGATAAGAAGGGATTTTGCTACACTGAGCACATCTCACTTCGCAATTCACTGCTAGGCTAATTTCTTAGCTGCTCTGTATTCATGAGTTCTTACCTCTGCTACTAACTATGCCACAATTTGCCTACCCACTGCCTGTTACAACTGCACTCAAGGTACACCTCTTCTTTTCCCCTATTTGTATTCAGGCAGTTGCTTCAGATGTATCTCTTGCTAGCTGGCTTAGATTAATAAACTAGTAAAAAAATAGCAATTTAGTTATTCTACCCTGTTACCTAAAATACATACGACTGAAGCTGGTGGAGAGCCAAGATCCGCAACAATGACCCCGTTTTGACAGGACAAGTGAGGGAAGAAGAAGAAGATCCTGATACCTGGCATGAAAACAAACAGATTTTTCTTTTAAGACTTTTACTAAATACCAGTGACACAGATCATTGAGCTGTGAATGGAATATCACAAGTAATCATTTAAAAGGAAGTGGCCTAGTTTTTAATACAGGCATCTTGTCTGAACCCCACATTCAGGCATTTAAATGGGTATTTGAATTATGAAACTAGGATGGGATTCATTACTGTGCAGAGAGCTAAAAAAGACTTATGCAACACTTAAGTCTCCTGTTAACATGGGTACAAAGGCTTAATTGTTGGACAGGTCTGTAATTGGTCTTGGGCACAAGGATGAATGAAACCCTGGAATACCAAATGATTCAACCCACTGTGGCGCACACGTGTTCTGTAAAAGTTGCTGTTAGTCAATTCGGCTGGAAATGAATTCAAACAGTAGTCCTGGTTAGTTAAGGCAAGTGCTAAAGAGGTGAAGAATGTATCGGGTTAGAAGGAGATGACGAGCAAGGACTGGGAGTTTGGGATATGTCAGCAATCAATTTTCAGTTTTGTGTCCCTGGATCTCCCCTCCTATACAAATCCCATACAGTAACTGTGCATCCTGCTTACCTTGGCACAGGTCTAGCATCTTTATCTGGCTTCTCCAATACTCTCAAGGCAGCTTGGTGCTTTGTCCACCGCTGTAATTAGCCACATTCTTGTGCATGGCCCTCTGCACAGCAGCTGTAGCATGGGGTGACAGCTGAGCACACAATCACTTCTTTCTGTTTGCTCCTGTTGTTGTCGTGATTTATTAGGTACAAAGGCAGGAGACTGGCCCAGCACAAGTCGGAAATAGAGTGTTTCACCCCAAAAGGGAGTATGGGCAATGGTGGGAGAGCTACAATGAGCAGGTAAGCAAACAGTGAGTGGCCTTGGGACAGTGTAATATGTCTGTGAACAAGAGGAGCAGCCCTGGGACAATTCCAGCCCAGATCCTCAATCTGTAGTGATTGTGCATCCCATACAGTGTGTCCAACAAAAGACAAAGCTTGGCCCACACTGATTTCTGTGTTCTGTTTGATTTGCAAAAATACATCGTGTCCATTTAAGTGATTGGAACCACTTGTCATTTTTGATGTTGTCATAATACAGGGCGGCTCTTGGGAAAAGAACCAAGATACCCACCCAATGGAGGGTTGCAGTCTGATGCCATCATGTTCTTATCTAGCTGTCAAGTGATCAAAAACTGATTTTTTTCAAAATACAAGTCATATTTTATGTTATGGGTTACATTAATAAATAGCTTATCAAAGGTTAATAAATACAGCCAGTCTAAAAATTGTGATAGAGCTAGTTTCTGTCAGAAAATGCCATTTTATCTAAATCAAAAAGTTTGGTAGGCACATGTTGATCTGGAAGGAAAAGTTTCAAAATGATTCAAAATAGAAAGCTCATTTTGATTTTTCTCCATTTTATTTCCTTTCAATTTTCTTTTGTTCTATATTTTTTTCTATTATGTCATTTAGACTTCTTTATTTTGTTTCATTTCTGATACCTTTTCAATTTATTTTCTCAATATTATTGAAATAAATGTTTTCCAATAGTCATTTGGATGTTGAATGGAAATTTTCAGGCAACTTTTATTACATGAAATATTCTGAGGGCTCAGCTTTTTTTCTCCTCACAATTTGTGATAAAACATTTTAAAATGTTACAATTTCCCACAGGCTAGAAATTTTGTTTTCTGGATAACATTATCAATATATAATTAATGTCATAATTGAGTTACACAGTAGTTGCATATGTCATGGATAGCTGTAAGCACATTATAGATGGTATTATAGACGATTATGAACTGCAGTAATAAAAAAATATTGACTATTGCTATCTATAGCAAATTGATTGAACTTTTATTAAAATATATGTTTATTAAGTTTTTCATAAATTATTTATAAATGTAACCTGAATACAGCATGTCACCCAAATGTGCCTTTGGCTTTACTGAGTTATGTACCACAGGTGCATTCATCCATTGCATAAGGGCACTCAAGGAAACAGGTACACAGCATTATGTTCCCTTTGTGCTTAACAGCACTTGTTCAGGCACATAAGGCTTGTGATTATAGCTCTGTACAATACTTGCTCAGGGATTCTTGCTGCTTAAATAATGTCAGTACCAGTCATTCACATGTTTTTGTTCAAAATGTCTCAATGCCTGTAGTTTGTTTGTCAGCCTGTTTGTGTTCTGCAGGCTGTTTTTTGTCCTTGCCTTTTTTTTTTTTTAACTTGCATTGCCTTGTTAGATATTTTTTTCCTTAAAAGCCATACAGTCACTGAATAAGAGAGAATTGAAAAGGAAACAAGTACATGGAAATGTTAGACAATTGCATTTATTTTTTTTCATCTCTCACTCTTTTGTTTCCCTTTTGCTGAATCGGGTTTTTTTTTCCCAACATATAGTTTAAAAGCCTCTTCTTATATTTTATATCTTCACAGTGAAGAATCTGTTCGCATTCCAGAGTGTAATCGATCTGAGTCAAGTAGAGATGGGAAAGAGATTCCTGGTAAAGATGATGCCCTAATAGTCAAAAAGACTGGAAACTTTATCAATGTAATAGTCCCACAGAAAGACTGTCAGCTTCAAGACCTGCTCAAACAGTTAAGAATATCTGTTGTTTAACAGATAGTGGAAGTGCATTTCATGGCTGTGTTTTGTTGTCTCCAGCCTTACTATCCCAAATAATGGTTCCATTAGATCTTATACTCTAAGTAGAGTTGGGACTGAACTGGATGGGAGACCTCCAAAAATACAGGTGCTTCATAAATAAAGTATGTGGCATTCTTCCTTCTCAGTTGGCGCATCTACAAGGGACACCTTAATGCACAGTAGAATGTCCTACTGTGCATTAGTGCATCACAGCAAAAACTGTGCTAATGTGCAGTAGAATTATTCTACTGTGCATTAAGCATCACAAAAAACCCCCTTCACCTTTGCTACTGTGCATTAGTACAGCTACTGCGGCTTTATCTAGTACCTCATATTAGAGGTACTAAACAATGTGCAATTGCAAATGCGCATTAATGAACATGTAGACACACTCAGTGGGCATGTCTACACATGCATGTACTCCAGCCTAGATTTACTGTGCAGTAAACTACCGCTTTCTACAAGACATGCATTAATGTGCATTAGCTTCATTTATTGCACATTACAGGCACACATCTCCATGTGTGCACCCTTATGACGCATTAAAAATGGTTAAATTAGGCCAGTCATGCCTAATATGCAGGTATCAAATTTAGACATGATTAAAGTGCATTAATGCATGTGTAGACGTGACCTGGCACTAACTTTAGTGTGAGGTCTGCCCAGACTGTAGGGACACATTGCAGGGCTGCAGGAACTTGGCACTAACTTTAGTGCCAAGTCCCTGCATGTGTAGACGCCTGCCAAAAATCACTTCATGAACATTAAATTTAGTTTTGCTTAAATACATGTGTAGACATGTCCAGTATGTATTAAACCAGAGTTGAGGGTACTGAGATGGTTGAAGGCCTGATGGAGCAAGCAGAAGCAAGACCTTGATCATTTGTGGGTATTTAAAAGAACCCATTATTTTGTTTAACTACAGTAAGAGTTCTGAGGATCTCACCAAACCCTTCATATATTTAACTGGCTTAAAAAATATCCCATATAGCTTGTTGGGCAATGCTAGTCCTTTCATACTCTAAAGTTGCTTGTGGAATATTGCTAACATGTTCCCACACAGATGAGTCCATTTCAGTGGTGAATTATCCCTGTATAGGCATCCTACAAATAGCGTTTCCTTCTTCAAGATGGAAAGCAATATATAACAGTTAGTATTTTATGACTGTATTACTGTTTGCAAGTTATTCTATTTTTAAGGGGTGTTATTCTGTTCTAAGTCATATGCAAGCATCTTTCACCTACAGCATATAAAATCAATTATGGGATGAAATGTTTTATGAGGCTATCAAAACAAAGGAGTTCGTGTAGGATTGTTATGATTTAGAATTTAAATTACTAGCTTAATTAAATGCAACAAATAAGAAACTGTTTAATAATTCACCTTTTCCCCCCACTGAGGATATGAATCCTGTGCGTGTAACTCTCTGCAGTGATATGGCATTTAAGTCACATACACCTTCAGGTAGCCCCATTCTATGTGTTTTGCATAAACTGGAAATAATCAGAAGAATTCAAACAATGGTGAGAGAACAAAAACAGAACCCAGGAGAACTTTCTTTTTTATTCTAACTGTAAATTTCCTAACTGTGAGAACAGAGTGAAAGCCAGTAGGATCTAATCAGATATTATAATATAAAATCCATTGAAATCACTGAGGATACTGCCACTCCAATCAATGGGGATGTGGTTCCAATCCCAGTCAAGAAGTGTTAATAACTTCTAAATGACAGACAGAATTGATGGCTGAGTAGGTGTTGGTTGTATCCATATAGATCTAAGGACATAGGCATACAAGGCTCTTTGGCTAAATGTGATATCTTTTATTAAACCAACTAAATAATGGGGCGGGGGGAGGGGAAATTTTTGCAAGCTTTCAGGTGTAAACACCCTTCTTCAGGCAGAGGGAGAGTCTACATTTGTATTGTGCTCTCCTGGGTGAGATAGGCTTCTCCCATCCAGGAGAGCACAGTACAACTGTAGACTCTCCCTCTGCATGAAGAAGGATGTTTGTACTGGAAAGCTTGCAAAGAACAATTTTTCCAACTATTTAGTTGGTCTAATAAAAGATACCACATTTATCCAAAGTAACTTGTCTCGCTCACGAGGTGGCACTCTCCTCTCTGGTCCCATCTAGATTTGGTGTTTTAGCTTGGTGGTAAGAAGCATTGTGCTGTTGGAAGTGTCACCTTTCTGATGAGGAGTAAAATCAGATCCTGACCAAATATATTAATTAATAATTTCAATGCAGTCTTTCTTCGTAAAGAAAGAAAAAAATGCTAACTATAGGGTCCTGACCAGTTTCCAATGTAGGTAATTATCTGAGACTTACTAGAAATGCTCCTGAAATATCACTTAGAAACTCTATACAGTACTTCACTTCTTCCCTCAACAGATATATACTGCTAATACAGCTGCTGTGATCTGATGACTTGATGGTTGGACTGAGAGGTCTTTGCAGTGGTTTCTTTCTGGGACTCCTGCATCTGATTGCAGTTTGCTTTTGGTTCCTTTTAAATGAAAGCCAGTCTCTAAATGCCAGCTGAGATTTTCAAAGCAGTAAAAGTACTTGACTGCCCAGTTCCCATAACAAGAAGTCAAGTGCTTCTTTGGAAGCTGTAAAAAAAATTCACTCCAAGGTTTGGGTGAGGGACTCTAGCTGTGCACAGAAGATAGGAAGCAGCAGCTCACCAGCCCAAAACAGAAAAGGAGACAAGGTACTGTGAAGAATAATGTAAATACAACAACTCTTTCTGCCATTCTTTGCCTCTATCACAACACTAGGTGTGCAGTCACAATATAATGATCATACAGCTCCCTATGAAACTCAGGATAAGATAAAACATGTGTTTTCCCTACTTAATTCCATTTTATTTTGAGTTTCCTACAAAACATTTCTCTATGAACGTAAGAGAAGATTAAGCTATATGGCTTGATGCATGTCACTAGTGATCTACTTGTTCACAGCAGAATTACAATGTCACTGGGGGAAATAATTACATAGTTATTTCATTGTTTTCTTATGCTCTTTTTTAAATAAAGCCAATCTTTAAAATCCTAAGCAGCATTTGCCTCCGCAGTTGTTCCCATTGCTCTCTCATTGGTAGTTTAGAGACAGCTCAGGGTGCCAATCCATGTGAGTTAAGGGATCTCACCCAACTGCATCCACCAAGCAGCTGTCTCTGCTGATGAGATGGGCAGATAGCTCAAGTGCCCCATTTAGACCTCTTAACCACTCCAACACCCTTTGCTCTCCCTCCTTCTGCAAATCCAGCTGCAGGAGGAGACTACTAGCTGTCTTCCCCCTCAATTTCTGGTCCCCCCTCAACTTCTGGTACAGGAGTGTTCTTTCCCCTCAACTTCTGGTTCAGCCTTTTTCTTTGCTTTCCAAGGCTCAGAAGCTGACTAGTCTCTTTATGAGATTTATGATGAGTACTAACTAAGTAGGAACAGCCTCCCCAAAATACCTCTCAAAAGTTAGCAATGGTTGGTAAAGTCAGTAGAATCTAAATATGTACATTAAAATGGCTCAGTACATGAAAATCAGGGAGCAGAAGAGCAGGAACCATAAGATGAAGATGATCCACTGCAAAAATAAGGAGGGCAAATGGTTCTACTCTCCACTTTGGGAGAGGACTGAAGAGAAGGGGGATCAGAAATGCTCCTCCTTTATTTGTGCCTCTTGTGCTGGACCTCTCCAAAGGTTTTTTGAAAGTGATTGTGAAGCAAATAAGCAGGTGCCAGTCCTACCTTGTGGGAACGGTGCTTAAAGACATGTTAGAGAAGCACTGAAAGGGCACTGGTTTACTCCCTATTGCACACATATGTGATTCTTCCTTCAGGAGAGATCCTAATCCTGTGGAAGATCCCATAATCTTAAAAATGGGGTATAAGGCATTCTGATTCTGTTAAGCAAGATTCCAATAAGTGGCAGATACTACCAAATTTAGCTAAATCCAGTTTAATCATTTATATTATTTGAATAGAGTGGCCCCATATAAACTTGCTCCCAAATAACTACATCAGTGTTACTTCATTTCTGTGTTATTTCCATACTAGTTTGTACTATACAGGAGGCCTGACTTAAGCCATCTTCTTGTTTTAGATATATCCATATAAATCCAGAATAACTGAAATTGGTAAAATAATTTTGGATTTACAGCAGTGTGACTGTAAACAGGCTGGCCCTTATAAGCTATAAAGATGCATTATGCTCATTTTATTCTGGTTTCAGGACATTTCAAAAGTATACTATCTGTTCTTGCTATCTCAAAAAAAACATGACATTCCATACTTGTTATTTATATATGGTAGTCACAACATGTTAATAAGAAAATAAGTGATTTGTTTTCAACTTGCATATGCTGATAGTTAATTAACTACTAGTAGTAACAGGGAAAAATATACTTCTACAGGAAGAATTTCTCACCAGAGCTAGTTTTTATCAGCTCCTGGCAAACCACAGGGATGATGGTCTTGCTCTAAAATTAATATAGAGTTTCCAGTTTGTGACTGTCAGAACACTTTTCCTCTTTCTCATTTCTCCTCTATTTTTAAAAGAGCCGCACAAGATGGAAGTGTTGCCATTCTGACTCTGCTGCTGATTTTTTAATGGCAATTAACTAAGGAAACCCAATTGGCAGAACTGTGCACGTTCTTGTAAATGTGAGGAGACACAGCTCTAAGCAAAGCAGAATGTCTGTAACATCAACAGAAACAAAGGGAAAATACATGGTTTTGACATGGTAAAGAAGAACATCTATAGGGGAAACATTATCTCCTATGTCTGTGGATGCAATACAGTGAATATTTTAAAAAATTCTGAATACAAAACAGTGCTTTTAAGAAAGAGACAAAAATATAAATGAATCCAATACAAATTAACAAGGGGAGAGAAGGAGGAACCTGACTAAATCATTATACTATGAGGATGTGTGGACAGTTACAGAGGAAAAAACTGAATGGTAGTTGTCTTCAACAGCTCTCCCATTTTAAATGTATATTTCTTAAACATATTAGATCATGGAAGCTAAACTGGTTAAGAAAAACCAAACAAGTATGCATACCTGTGGTACAGAAACTGGAAGAATTATTAGGTCCCTAGTAGATGTTACACTTAAGATATGATTAACCAGTTAATCATGTCTTAAGTAGTAACCTGGCCATGCAGTCATTCAGTTGATGACTAGATAACACAGGGAATAAGCCACAAAGCTATTATACCAAAAGTATGTAATAACTTTGTGGCTGGTTCTCATCCCACCTTACATTGAACATGTGACCAGCACCAGAGTCCCAAAGGGCTCCAGTTCATTCCTGAGACTGGGACCACCCTTTAGCCAAGGGCTCCATGCGCTCCCATGTCTAGAAGCTGTGATCAGCTGAACAGCACTTCTAGCCGTGGGAGCACCACTTGCCAGTACGCAGGGAGCCTGGGATCAAGTTACTAGGCTCCCCCTTCACCGGCAATATGGCACAATTGGGATCCGATCCCTGATCCCACACTCGTGTCTCCTGATCGTGTGTGAGACACAGCAGGAGGTGTGATTGTTGGGGTAATGGATCAGATCCCATCTCACCTTTAATTGAATGTCTGTCAGTAACCTTAGTGTAGTGATTATAGGTTCAATAAACACTGATATACGTGAATGGGAATAACTAATCAACGAGCTAACTGTTGAGCAGTAGGCAATCCTGTGCAAAACTCTGTCTCCAACTAACTACTCCCTAATCAGGACCAACTCCCAACTTCCTCAGTCACTAAATATAATCACTAAATACCTCTCTTTAAAGAGAAATAGAGTCCCTTGTTAATATCTTGAGCTGTAAATGATAGCGGTAGTTTGATGTCATTCCTAGGTGTAACCAGGTCTCCATTCAGTTCACAGTATCAAAAATAAAAATTTTACAATACAGAGTGGTATTTAAATATATGATCTGGCCTCAGCAACACTTTTGGCATTAATTTGGGGACGTAAGAGAATAAATTTTTGGTTCTCATGGGAGAAACTGACAGCAAGCAAAATTTCTTTGTAAAAAAAGGGTCCCTGGACTAGATGGCCCTCGGGGTCCCTCCTGATCCTTTCACTGACAAAAAGGTTCCAATCACTCAAAGAGACATGGCATAGTTTGGCACAATAAATGTGAAAATGTAAGCGTATGTGATATTCCATTAGCAGACATCGTGGTCTATGTCTCTGTTGTTTATCTGATTTCAATATGAAGTTTGCGCATTGTAGCGTTACGTAGTTAGATTGGACACATAGCGATATGTATGTGCAGCAGGACATTAAGAAGTGATCCTTGAAACAATTCTGCCCCACCACTCTTAATCACAATAAGCATCATCCAGCCCCATTAAAATACAAAAAGCAAATTACTCTGTGTACAAAGAGCTTATAGAGATTAGTTCTTCTTAGTACATTATTAATTTTGTGTTAGCTGATAGAATTGTAAATAGGAGCAACTGGATATACCAGGGAGGCTAGAGTCCTGAAATTACTTGTCTAATTATTGCTGAATATAGCATTGGCATTTTAATATCTAGACCGTCTTTTGTGGGGGGGAATGGCGTGGAATAGATCACAATTAAATTGGTAGATGTTAAATTTAAATTATTTTACAAGGGGCTTGGAATAAATGGGGACCAAACCAGTCAGGTCTTTCTCAGATAATTATAGTAAGTAGCCAGTGGCCTCCTCCTCAGCCATAATTATGGCCAGTTTATAATCTTACCTGTGAGTCAGAGGCAGCACATGGCTGCATTGTTGGGGGTCAGCCCAGAGGGAGCACGGGACTCCCACTTGCTCCACTGAAGAAATAGTATGCTGCTGCCTTTTATCAGGTGCTGTCTACTCCTTCATTTGCTGTCCTCCCCACTATACAATGGCTCGCGCTGGCTCTTCACCTCTAAAGTCTTTGGCTAGAAGGCAAGGCTCTGCCAGCTTCCCTGCCATCTCCCTCCTGACTTCCCCAGAGAAGTGCAGAGGCCTCCAAGGCTCTGCTTTCCACCTGTGCATGCTGCAGGGGAAAAACATAGAAACCTCAGAGCCCTTAACTCCCTCCCTTTGGTCCCTTCACTGCCATGTGCTGATTTAGCCCGCACAGAACAGATTGGTTCAGTTAACACATTTAAAGAGGCAGATCACATCAGAGCAACAAAACTATGGAGAGTCCGAATGATCAGAGTTAAGGATTAGATCAGTGATTCTCAACCAGGGTGCCACAGTACCTCAGGGTGCCACCAAATCCTTTGAAGGGTGCTGTAAGGGGTGAGGAGATAAGCACTGACTTGGGCTCTTCTTGGCCTGGCCACACTTGCAGCCTCACTGGCCAGCCCTGCTGTACAGAGGTAAGCAGTGTAATATATAAATTAGTTTTTAAAATAGGGGGCTGCTGAATTCACAAAAGTTATGGAGGGGGCCTTGAGTTCAAAAAGGTTGAGAACCACCTTTGTGCTTTTTGTCTCCCTCTCCCCAGACAGTAAAGGGCAGGAAATCATCCTTCAGTCAAGCACAAATCTTCTCAGGCTCCTGCTCACAATGGCAGGGGTTATCTTAGAGTTTAGTTAGTTTGCTTCCAAAAAGCCAGTGGTTTAGGTAGTGTCCGTCTCCTAAAACCTATCATGCTCCTGTTTGTAAGGAACGATGCCATGGCACGTGACCCATTGTATTTCCCTGGAAGGTGACCATAGACGTTCACAACTCAAGGTCCTTAGGTCCCTGGAAGAGACAGTGAAGGCTCAATCAACCAAATGCAAATCAACAACTATGTGCAGTTGCTTTAGTATGATTATATTTTATGAACTGTTACATAGCATACTAAAAATTAGGCAGTAGTCACTTTGGGCTTAAAGAAAACATGTCTAAGCTTGTCCATGCACTGCCAGGATCTCAATCTGCTTGTGTTTCCACAAAAAAATGTAAACTGTTGCAAGCGTCTTGGAAATCCCAATAAATGGCTTTAAAGTTTCGTCATTTCATATACAAGTTATGCCTGTATGTCACTATGTACGTGAAGACTTACGTTCTTATTGTTGCTGTCCTTTTGGGGTCAATGTCTATTTTCATGAAGAATTTGTTCTACTGCTAATGGTCTTTCTTAATCCTGAGAGCCACAGGTGAATGTGTGGAGTTGCCTGAGTCTTGTATATGCACAAACAAAAATCCAGTTGACTTGAAAGGAGAGGAAGAGGTGAAAGGAGCAATGTCATGCTATGCATTTGAGATATCTGTAACCAGCTCACTGATGAGGGGTCCTTTCCACAGACAGTAAGGGGAGATGGATCAACAATGTGTTATTAGGGGTGGGGAAATTCCTGTAAGGAAATTGTTTTTGGATGGAAGAGAAGGACTGAAACTCAAACTGCTATTGGGACAGGACATTTCTAGAATAATGGAGTTGGTGCCTCTGTTCCTCTGAGCTGACCTGTAATTAAACATCCCGGGTGCATTAACTGAGTGACAAATCTGATCTAAGGCTGAAAATGAAAATGAGCCACCAACTTCAGGTTCCTGGAAATGCCACCCGTTTTAAGTTTCCTGCTGCATTTGGGAAGAGCAGAGAAATCCTGAGCTGAGGTACAACCAGCAGAATCACTCCAAGTAGTCTACAAAGCAGGTTTCAGAACCAGGCTGGCATTTCCTCATTTCTTCTGTTCTTTCATGATATGTATAAGTCAGTCGATCCGTTTTTATTTTCAGCCTCTGGTTAGGCAAACTAGATAGCTAATACCCTTCATTTTTAACAACAGGTCAGTAGCTTCTCCAACAAACTCAGATTTCATGTGGGCAAGCTAGGTTTTAGTTGTCCCAGGTTACCAGGCAGCAGTTTAATTTAATCCAGTCTAGGGCTGCCTGAAATTAGGATACTGGAGAGTCACTCTGTGTTCCACATACGAACAAGGGATTGAGGAATCTGTTTGTTAAGGGAAGCCAAGTCACTGGGCTGTTGCAAACATTGCAAGATGAGCATTGTTTTATTAGGTTGCCGCAGTGTTGCTTCTGCTTAACCAGGCCATGCATTAATCCATGTTCTATTTGATCATATATATATATACACACATACACACACACGCGCACTTTTTTACCATCAACTTTACAGGGCTCATGATATATGTGTGCTGGAACACAGGCCGCCCACATCAATTATTCAGTAAGATAGAGAATGTGAGCTTCCATGACTATAAGTACTGTCTCAATGCAAGACATAATCTGATCTTATTTGCCTTCACAGCTCTAACGGGAAATCAGTCTCGTGGGCCCAGAACGAGAAGAGCAGTAGAGGAGCACACCTTTGGCAAAGGCTATCGATCCACATCAACAAAAAGGAGAATCCCAACCAAACTGCAGTGATCAAGCCCTTTTCTAAAAGCACAGATAGTAGCCGACATAGCAGCAGCACCACTATTCCCGAGACCAGTGCCAAAATGCTGTATGACGTCTCAGAAGCAGAGGAGCATTACCCAGCTCAGTACCGGCCACAAACCCCCTCACCTGTCAGTACGGTAAGCCACAGAACTGCCTCTGTTAGCCGAACAGATGACGATGTCCCTACTTCCCAGACGGAGAATGCCCAGAGAAGCAGCTCCTCTCAAGGTTCCCTGATGGAGCAGATCAGCAGTGTGGTCACACGCTTCACAGCCAACATCAGCGAGTTAAACTCTATGATGCTTTCCACCACCACACCAGGGGCCATGGTGGCCACTCCTCTCTGTTCTTCATACTTGATTCCAAGGGAAATCCAGCTTCCTACCACAATGACCACATTTGCAGAGATCCAACCACTCCCTGCCATTGAAGTCAATGGTGCATCCCAGTCAGCTAGGAAACCTTCAAATGGCAGCATCAAGGAAGGTACTTCAGAGGCCCCACCACCGGCAAAGCAAGATCTTGAGGAATTGGTAGCTTTAACTCCTCCTTCCCCTTTTAGAGATTCCATTGATTCAGGGAGCGCATCTCCCAGCTCTCCAGTGTCTGAATCAGCTCTCTGTATCCCTTCCTCCCCGAAGTATGACACGCTTATCATCAGAGATTACACTCAAAGTTCTTCTTCGCTGTGAATGTAGTTCAAGACAACCCTGGATCTCAACAGCTATGAGCAGATAGAAAGGGGACGTCCAAGCCTTCAAGATCTCCCGTGCTTACACCGGTACAATGACAGGCGTTGGGTCATCTTGTGAAGAACAGAGTAGGAGAAACAGAATAATTTGAAATGGAAACATCAGACGTATGATTTTAAAGACAACAATGTATTTGTGGCAGATATTCGTGGCCTTAAAAAACATGGGCTTTTAAGAAACACTGCATCTATTTTTGAGGGCTTAAAAGGAGTCTGTTAAATCAGTTACATACCAAGTGCTTTGCTTTAGTATAACAACGAACCATGTGTAAAATATATGAAAAAGGTAGATTGTAAGCAACTGTACAATGTTTTGTTTGTTTACTCCGATTCCATACCCAGAAGTGAACCTTGATCTTTTATCAAGAACAGAAGACCAAACATTGAATGTACATTTTCTAACAGACTCAAAATCTGGGACCAAAATGCCAGGCTTTCTTTTCTTTTTCTATGAAGATCTCAAGAGGCAGTAATGTATGTTCTGTAACTACCAAACTTTTTGCTGAAGCATATTGTGTACCCGATACACTACGCGTGGATAATAATAAGCGGAGGCTTTGCAGCGAGTGACTGCAATACAGAGGGCTTAACAAGTGACTTCTCAAGAGTACAAATTTGTTTATGTGAAATTATCTTCTCTAAGTATCAAAAATTCAGTTTGTTAGCATTGGATTCACCTTCACAGCAACAAAACCTGAGGAAGATTTCCTGACTATTTCACCATGTTGCCAACTAATAATGAAGTAGCAAAAAAATATTTTCTGGAGTACTGTTTTGTAATTCCCTTATCAGGGCAAGTTGTTGAGGTGAATACTCTCTTTCTAGCAGCATTACTGAGCTATGGCATAACTGCATTCCCTAATGAAATTCACACATTTTTATGGGCATTCATACAGCAACATTGCCAGTTAAAATATTTATTTGGGCTCCCATGATCTTTGCTTGTAAGGAACAGGTAAAACACTCTAAGGTTTTCCTTTGCTTCTTTAAAAACTAGAATATTAAGAAAGGGGTCTGGACTATGATGAGTGATTCCTATTTCTGAAAGGGAGTGTCATGATCATAATTCATTTACAGAACAAAACCAAACCTATCTGGATGTCTGCTTAGAGGTAGTTTAGCTAATCTTTAACAAGCAATGATTTTAACTTTATTTAGCTGCCAATGGAGTGCAGCTATAAACTGTGACAAAAGAAGACTTTCAAAGCAATACACAGTAAACATAAACACAAAGGAGATGTAATGAGATACAACCAACAGATCTTTCTTTGTTTCTTAGCAGCTCCTAGAAGAAGCAAGAGAATAATTGATTTTTTCCCTATATTAAAGTAGTACACTTTAGTGCAATTCATGCTGCCATGGCACTTTTTAATACATGCAGGGAAGGAATTTAAAGTTTGAATAGAAGTAAAAGAATTTTGATAGGTATAGATATATAAACTGTGAGAGTCAATCCCTAAATACGCACTGTATTTACTCCCCCCGTTCATGATGCAGGTATCCTCAGGTGCCAAACTTTTACATTTATTTATTTTTTAAATAAGGATACTATGAAGAGGTGTATGATTTACTGTAATTCAGTTTAGTTGATACAGCCTTATGCGGAAGATAGCCTTAAGGAAGGGAGCCTTTGAAACACGGCAGGTCCATATTCATTTTTTGTAACCCCTGAATGTTATTTTTGTCCAGCTCTATAAATATTTTGCAATCAAAATTGACAGTTGTTTCCATTTCCAGCAGAACAAATATGGGCTTGAAAAAAGCATTTTTTTTTTCATTTCAGCAGGAACATTTTTATTCTGTTTTGAAGCTGGCTCGTGATTTTATATTATGCATCCCAATTTTTTATTCAATTACATTTCAAACAAAATCTATTTTATTTAAAAATTATAAGGCTAATTAAATACTACCTTTCAAGGGAGGTGGTGCTCTCCCCTACCTTGGGGGTCTTCAAGAGGAGGCTAGATATGAGCCTAGATGGGGTCGTCTGACCCCAGTGCTTTTTCCTGCCCAGGGCAGGGGGTCGGACTCGATGACCTACTGAGGTCCCTTCCTACCCTAACTCTATGGATCTATGAATTTGAGTACCACCTTAAAATAACACCCCTTGTTAGCCTGGGACATTCTGTGCAAGACACAGTTGTGCAATAGTAACTCCATCTTTAGTTAACTATTTGTGTCCTTATGAGATGCGCAATCTAGGAACAGGGCATTTCAATTTGGGAACACAATATAAATTTTGTCATTATGGAGCGTAGACCAGAATGAATCTATGTGAAATGTTGCTCGTGGAAAATTTACAAGGTACTATATATGTTTTCTTTTACAGAAAACTGCTTTGATTTATGGACAGATCAAGTGAGTGGTTTGCCTGCATTTCTAGAACATTGTCTCCTTTTCAGATAATCCCGTATTTCAAAGGGCTGATCCGTAACATTAACAGATCTCCCCTGCCCCTGACTCTGCCTAAACATTTAGGCCTCATTTATGTAGGCTTTTCTTCTGTTGGCAGCACTTATTCCAGGATCCCTACTGAAACCTCTGGGATTAATTTCACAAGGAATTGCCCACAGCCCTTAAAATATATTGTTAATTGATCTTCTTTAAGAAATTAGGAGCAAGAAGGGAAGGCTATCAAACCATACTTCAGCATACATAATACATCATCTGCTCTGCATCTCCCAAATCATAATTTAGAAAACTACTTCAATCTAATTGGCCACAGCTTCTGTTCAGAGTTTATTTGTTAATTTTTTATCTCGCCAAGAAATTATTTATCCCTCATTTTAATGGTGGTTAGATACCATGCTATCTTTTGATTGAGTAGGTTCTTTTTGAAACACTAACCATATATTAAACACCCTTTTGTTTTTTCTCACTAAGGGCAGAATTCTGCATCTCTTGTACATCCATCAGCAAAAGTGGGAGTTCTGAGTGCACAAGGATTGACCCTCTTGAAACTGTACTTCTCTTCTCTCTTTAGATGAGCAGTTATTGCTGGTCAATCTGCAATGAAAAACAGCTTATTATTAACACTAGGCCTAGAATGACTGAACATATTTCAGAAGGGCAAACTGGTCTGTATGGGTACTCCCTTGCAAACTTCATTTGAATATTACAGGAACAAAGGGAGGTTGTTGGGGATTGAAATAGCAGCAAAAGAGAGGTTTGAAGCACTGGAAGAGTGCAGAGACAGCCTGCTGGGCCTGTAGGAACCTGAGCAAGAGCCAAAAGGAGTTGGTAGGGGAGAAAGGAAAGAAAATGGAGGTGACAATTATTATTTATATCTACTTCCACACGTATGTACCAGGACGTCTGAAAGATCCCCAAAATAACTTGCACAATTTATTCTTTGGCCCAGCCCTTGATGAATAGAGATGTGACCCATCTCTGGAAACTGTGCTAATGAAATAAAGTGGTCAGCTCTGGCAATCTAGTTGCATCATATGCAGAAAAAGCTAGAAATAGAAACTTCTGCATGGGGAAATCATCTCTGAAGAATACATGACTTTGGAGATGTGTCCCTTTTACTTCTATCTAAATACTTAGTGGGTGGCTTCCTATGGGTAGCACAGACCAGAGGCCCTGGTCTGTGGAGCATTTGTTTATACCCCATGGAGACTTGTTTGATCTCATGGTGCTGGGATCTACTCCTGATTTCCAAACTGAATTGAAAGACAGCTTAATTTATTTTCTTCCTTGGGCATAGATGCATGCTGTAATCAGAAAGGGGAGAGAAAGTTGTCTATAGAGAGCGTGAACACACAGACAGGTGATCTGTGAACTAATATCTGGATTCCATTGTAGTTCGCTCCATAAAAATATTTGGGAAACTTTAGCTGAGAGAAGAGAAAAAAGACAACCGAGACGTGAATGCTTATTCCTGGGAGAAGTGGAGTTGAGTCTTTGTGTTCATACTGCATACCAATCCCAGACTCTACCTTAGACAGAAAGACAGAGAGAGAAAAAGAGAGAGCTTATCACAGATGCTAGCTTCAAAGAGAAGGCTCATTTCTGTGCTTGTGTCACATCACATAGTGCACATCCTTATGTCAGAAGAAGTCAGTGTCAGGACCAGATTCATTAAAGGAACACAGGCAGAATTTAGGTACCTTTATCCAGAATCACAATTCTGAACACTGCCCACCCTCACTGGCCACCTGACCTTGGAAAGCCCATAACCTCTGTCTCCAGCTTGACTTAGAAGTTCTCAAGGCATCTGGAATGGTGTCCCTGGACATGTCCAGAACTGCTCCAGTCTTAATAGGGTAGAGTAGCTCAGTATCTAACTTATCAAGATCCAGAACCAAGCATTCCTGCCCTTAAGTAGCTGAAGAACATCTTAGAATGTGCCCAACACACACTGACAGCATCTGGGTCCCCATGAAAGTAGTGACATACGTCCTTTTAAAATGGTGATGCTGAGTCCAGTGTTGCCATTATATAATGATGTAGTGGGTGGGGCATTTGTCTAGGAAAGGAAATATGTGGGATCAACTCAGTTCCCTCCTCTCCCAGAGGGGATGGAAACCCGCATGGTATACAATCATGCCTTACCTACTAGGCAATTTGCTTTTCTGGTTAAATGGGATCACTTTCTACCATTCTCTTTAGAATTTGGTCTATGGTACAGAGGACAATGCAAAAACTATTTGCTGGAAGACAGAGAGCAAAAACCTGACTTTGCAGCCTACTCATTAAGGCATCCATGTGGGATTGGGCTGACCTGGGTTCCAGCCCTTGTTCTCAGAACTGGTCCTGTATTTTTTCCAGTGACTGTTTAATGGAAAACTGGACCTAAGGTCTCCCTCCTCCAAGATGAATCCCTAACCACTGCGCTATGGAGTCACCTGCTTTTTCTGCTTTATCTCTGCCTGAAAGAATATTGGTTATTTTATTTGGCTCAACAGGAACCTCCTCATGCCTCCCAACAAAATAACCTGTTGCCTTCTCTTCTGGGTTTAATCCTTTTAAGAAGAAGCTAGTAGACTTAAAGAGGGAATTTAGATTGGAGGTACCTGTTTGCAAGCCTCCCTTTGTGCATAGCATTTCCCTTTTGGCTAGCACCAGCCTGCTAACTTTAGCAGCTCTGGCACAGTGTGATGGCTGTTTTGGATATTGTTCTAAGATACCTAATCTTCCCCATTCATTTGTAATGGTATTCTAGGCATTGAACACAGGTTCTAAAAGTATATGTACACGGCACAAGTCAATACCACAGAGAAGTACCCAAGCTCAAACTGAGCAAGCTAGCTCAGGCACTGGAAGCAGTGTAGCTGTGTTAGTGCAGTGTCCTGCTCAGGTTAGTTAGTTACAGCCTAAGAAGTAGGTTTTGTTAGGGCCTTGTTTTATGGCACAATTAGCACATGTTTTAGCTGAGATCGTAGTATTACTATGCCATGTTTAAAGTTAGAACATGTTCTGAGCAGTCACATGGTAGAGGTTTACTATGATCTCAGATGACTCTGGACAGGCAGGAGCCAGCTGTGTCCGGGCACCAGGCACCGCAGCTTCCATATCCACCTGTAAGGATGTGCAACCCCCATGACCTTAAGCCCACTCCCCCCCCGCCCTCATGTGCCCAGCACTACCCAGCCTGGGAGTGCCTGCCTTTGGCATGGTGGGCCAAGACCTCTGTCACTGGTGGTAGGTGGAAGGAGGCCTAGGGAGCCAAGCCTGGGAAAGGGTGTCACTCCTACTGCTGGATCCATCAGCTGAGCCAGGGCTCTGCCGCTGGCAGGGAGATATGCCAGGGCTGGGTCCAAACTCTGGTGCACTGTCAGAGCTGGGACTGACAATCAGCAAGCTCTCTTTGTAATATCTCCATGGAGCAAGCTGACAATAGCAGAACACATTACCTTATACAGTCTGGAGATACTCCACCCACGAAAAGTCATATCTTTGCTATGATATGATCACACTTAGCACACGTTTTACTGCTTGAACACGTGAATGATTGTGTTTTAAGTGCAGCTAACACATCCTAAATGTAACATGCAACATGGCCCCTCATCTGAGCAGTCTATTATGCTTTTACCGCTTTACTGCTGCCAGAACCCATGCTAACTTGTTTGTAACTAACTTCATACCAGGTAGGTATCTCCTAACTTTTAGATACCTAAGGCCTTTATCAAATCTGGCCCTCGATCCACTAAGGCCAATGGAGTCATTCCTGACTTGCGTTAGTGCAAATGAGGTTTGGGCTTGACTGTGATCAATGAAATCTAGATGTTTATTATTTGCTTCAGCAGGGAATGTTAGAAGGCAAAAGTGACTTAAGATTTCTTTGGTTCAAACCACAGAAGTATTTTAAAAGGTTAATCCTTAAGAGAATTTGCTTAGTTTGGTGGCCAGCACCTTCCCACTGATTTGCTTCAATCATTACTGCTCTAGCAGGTATTCTGGTTGCAAAATAAAACTGTGATTGAAAATGTTGAGGGATGTTAGAATAAGCAGTCCACAAACAAAAAACAGGTCATGGATCCACTGCAGTTTCTTACTTCTTAGAGGCAAAGTGCTCCCAATGAACAAAAAGGAGAGGGAAAATAAAACATTCATATGCTTCCCTCCCAATGTGTACTGCACATACAGAGACTTTGGCTGAATTATCTGAGTTCATTTCTTTTGCTACAGCTTATTATTACACCCAAGCTGTTAAAATCTCTGTGGTTGCCACTTCCAATTTTATACTGTGAAAAGAAAAAAAAAACAAAACAGATCAGTGAAACATAAAGGTAAGTAAAGAATCGATCTCAGTGATGAACTGGTATTTTGGGTTTTGTCTTGTCTGAGCAATGACAGTGCTAATACAAAATAATACATTGCTGAGTCACTCTGATCTGCCAAATGCAAACAAATATACTATGTATATTATATGTACTAATAGGATTCAATGGCAGCTGCTGGTGGTATTTGTAATTAGAAATCTATATAGAATATAGACGTTTTAGAGAGATGGTGCCAATTCTAAAAGATTTGTGTGGGCTACAAGTGCTTGTAATTATTTTTTTTATTTGCTAATAACTTATTATGAAAATCTGGATTTAAACATTCTGTGAGCATTTGTTCTTTTCTAAGTTGTTGCTGCTTATACTATTAAACAATAGAGAATGTAAAGTTATTTTGATGTGAACTGAAAATGATTTTTCATAAAATTTAACATTTTTATCAGCTTTGGTTCTGCTTTCTACTTGTATAAATGTAATTTATTTTAGAATTTTAAAAATACATTTGCTTGTTTCTTGGTTGTCTACATCATGTTATAGTTGGTGTTTATGTACAGTCAGGTACTTTTTGAACAGTATTAAAAAATCCTGTGATATGACTTAAACTTTGTTTTTTTATATGATAGTTTAAACCATGCTTTTAACATGTTTTTCCCCAAATGAACCCGCATAAAAATATTCTGAATTCTTGTGATATGCAAAAGGTAGATTATATATACATATATATGTGCAGACACACAAAGAAATACTCATAATTCTCAAGGGTAATATGATTTTTTCCGCTTTTACAATTAGCATATTTGGCCCTGGTTTAAAGATTCACTTATAGATTTTAATTCCAGATAGGAATATTGTCATAATTCAATCTAGAATAATATAGGTCAATGCTTTTCACGTAGCAGTTCCCTCAGTTCACCAATATTCTGAAAGCCAGACCATATCATTCAGTCTTGTTATAAAGATTTCATATCCTTCACAACTCTAATCCTTTGGTAATTTTTCCACTGGTCATTTATCCTCACTGCTAATGAAAACTGTGCCTGTCTTTATCCTAACTGATCTGGCTTCAGCTTCCAGCAACTGGAAATTGTTACATTGGGCTCCCATACACCTGCATGGAGCCTGCTCCAACACGCTGGAAAGTCAGATTCATATAGTCTGCAGGAGCACAAACACTGTCTCACTCTAGCAGGTTTCCATGCCATGTATATCAGTGTCATCGCACTTCTCTGCACTGAAAAAATGGCAGTGGGGCACGTTGAAATAGGACATATTCAATGAGCATTAGTTCCACCACATTAGTTCCATAGCTCTCCACCGCTGTTTTTTCAGCATGGGGACACTGATAGGCTTGACACATGGGTTTTAATTGGCATGGCTTACTAACGAAGGCACCCATGCCACGTCCTGCAGCACGTATAAAAATGTCCATCTTTGTCTGCTAAACTAAACACCGTTGGAAGTCCCCTCTGACTTACATGAGTACAGTTGAAAATAACTTCACCAAACACAACAGAATAAAACAACGTAAGCCCTGATCCTCAGATCAAAGTCTACGATGGACTAGAATGAGGTTTGTTACTTTCAAATGAATAGGAAGTCCAATTTCAATAAAGTCCTTTCATTTCCATAAAGTTTGGTGGAAAGTTTGGTTTGCCATTTAAGAATTAAGGCAATTTTCAAAGGCATAAGGGACAGCTAAGGGCACAGCTCTGACTGAATGACCCAACTACCCTTTCTGACTTAAAAAATATCAAAAATGCAAATCTCAAATCAAACAATTCCATTACAAAGAATAACTGATCCCACAAAGATGCACTCTTCCACTGAAGATTGTTTTAAAGAGGAAGAAGAAAATTAAACCTTGTCAGTATAAGCATATTACTTTGTGCAGTCAAGGTTATGAAAGTGTTGTTATGCCATTTTTTTTCATTGGATTATATTATTTTTTGGATAATGTCTTCTTTAAAAAACTGAATCCTTGGAACCCTGGCTTATGGTCGGCTGTGCTAGCTGGAGAAAAGCAAACTGCCCTCAGCACCTATCTCAAATCTCTGCTATTAGCCATTCCTTTTTTACATTACTTCTAATGATGACATCCACTAGTGAAACTGGTAAATGACATTACTAGCTTTAATCCTAGAACTACTGAAATCATAATAACAGAGTTCATAATGTAGGCAAAACACATATACCGAAGCCCTTGGAAATACTGGGACAGGCAGAGGCCGCCTCATTTGTGTAGGAGCAAAAATACTGACCAGAAAAGCAATCTGTTTCATGAAAAAATGTGGGGGCTTTTCTCTTTCTCTCTCACTCTCCCTCTCATATTTTGATAAGAAATGCCATGAGAAATAGATCTGAGAACCTACCTATCAGAAATAATGTGTTGCTACAAAAGCTTCACATTTTGGCAAATCAGCATTTTTCAATGGGAAAAAATGGTTTCTAATTGGAATTTCCCAACTAAGTCTAACCTCCTAATTCCATCTATCAGGAACAAGTAAAGGGAAAGTGAGCTACAAGAAGCTTCACAGAGTGGTTGGAAAAGGCAAAAGACAATGAATTCAGAGCTCCTCCACCTTCCCTAAATGTTCCAGCTGATATACAGATGCAATGCTCGGTACTTCCAACTCAGAACAAGCAGGTCCCTAAAAGGGAGGCTGCAGTTCTCCCAATCTGATCCAGGGCAGCCCAGCAACCTGTTTCCTACTGTTAGGGGCTTGTGACAAAACTGCAATGAACAACATTAAGTGTGGGCCATGGAGAAAGAATTAGGCTATGTTCCTTCCAAATATAGAAAGACCTCAGCGATCTGCTTACATTAACCCAAGGAAATTGAATTGTGAAGTCCAACAGTTTATTCAGTTTTCTAGCTGGTATCTCATGGTCATATTTCTTTCCAGCCCGGGGTAATTGCCTAGGTAGTCATGCCTACCTTGAGTCTTTGGGTGATGAACTCTGCCCCAGCTAATTAACTGTCTAGCTTCTTGATTGGCTAATAGGAACACTGCCTGTCTATTTAGCCCCAGCTGCACCAGACTCTTAGGGTAACCAACAGTTTTGACTTTGTTCTTCTTTAGTAAGCCTCCTGGTACCTATGCTCTCTGGTGTTCCTGTTTCCCTGCCTCAGTTGGGCTCTGTTCTTCAAGTTTGACCTGTGGCTTATCCCTTGTACTTGGTAACTTGGCATCTGATTCCTGTGGTCTGAGCTCTGCCCCTGAATTTCCCTCCTGAACTGGTCATTTGGATCCTGAACTCTGACCCAAGCCCTGGTCCCGGCCTTCTCTCAGTTGCCTAACCATTAGCTAACACTGCCTGGGCCCCAGTCCCTAACATGTGTCTGGTAGCTCAGATTAAATCAATAGGTCAACGTTGATTCAAATACCTCACTCCCATAATTCAGAGACTTGGGGATTGCCGCTGTAATCTTTAAATAACACTGAAAGGAAGAAAAAATTTCACCAGTAAATGCTTCTAATACATTCCAAGCTTCTGCTAATGTGGCTGGTCTTGGAAGAGAGCTGAGGACTTTAGGTGAGGGTCGAGCTATAGATAACAAGAGAATGTGCACTCAAGGGAAAGTTGGCACCATAGGCCCTGAAAGGATCTGTGCCTGAGTGTCAGTAAGATAGACAGTATAACTCAAGCTTCCTATCCCTCACCACAACCCTGTCCTCCTATCAGCATTGGGTTTGACTTAAAGGCACTGTATTTAGAGATAAAAGGATAGCTATAGCTGTTTTGTCCACCTGAGGCTACCAGCAAGGCTGAAAATGGGATTTACTCTAATCCGGCAGCAGAATTGAACTCCAGGAATCCTTCAGGTAAGTGTTGCTGGTGCTGTTGCTTTGGAATCCCCTGCACTTGCTCATGACAGATCTTTCTGTTGTAGACGGGAAGTAAATTTCACCAAGTAGTAGTAAAAAGCTACAGTATGAGATAAATCAAGGGTTAAAGGACTTCAACAGCATAGGACAAAAGAAAAGCAGGGTGTTTACAATATGGAGAAAGATCAACTGAGCTGATGGGAGGCTGTGTTAGATGGCAGGAATATATTGAGGTTATGGGGGAGAAGTGAGAGGAAGCAGGTGCCCAGTACAAAGAGGGTATAAGGAGGGAAATAGAGGAAGATAAGGTTGGGATACTAGGCTGAAAATATCCACTTTCCCATGCATAAAGTGGGATAACAGCACTTTGTACCTGAAGGTGCTGGGAGGATAAAATCCGGGCTGTTTTGTGAAGTGCTCAGGAACTAGAGCCTATCTAGGGTGCAGACAGAAATGCAGCTGCCCGCTGAGACTGCTTTGCAGGAAGTGTTCAGAGTTACAGCGATCCCCCGGACCAAACAGAAGTTCACTGTTGGTTCCAGGGTGGAAGGAAAATCTAGCTGCTGGTTGCAAGCCTGAGGTTGGTTTCCCCTACCAGTGGCCCCTCCTCTCTCCCAGCCTGTTCCTGTTTCAGAATGGGAGGGAAAAGGGAGCAGAGGAAATTCATTCTAGGGGTTTCCCAGCTGGCTCTAAAGGTTGAAGTGGATGTATTGGAGCCCCTCCCCGTTTGGACAGGGGCTCCAATACACCTGCCCCAACCTCCAGCAGGGGCTGAAAGAACCCCAGACTGAACTTCCTCTGCTCCCTTTCCCCCTCCCCTCTGAAAACAGCAACAGGCTGGGAGGCAGCGCAGACACAAGTTACAAAAGATGCTCTGTTTTGAAACATCATCATCTGAACCCTCATCAAATGAGGGTTCAGATTTTCACCTGATTGGCCATTTTTGAAGTAGCCTGCAGCCATGAACTAGTGTTTGGTCATGGCTATAGATCATTTTCTGTAGCCAGATCAGATGGACTTTTGTCTGTGCCCTTAACGCCTGTTTAGAAAAGGCTCCAAATACACTCTCAGCAAGTTAAGGCAGAAAGACATGTCTACACAGGAGTCATTAAAGAGACTGAAAGAGATGACAGTTCAGATAATGCCAGCCTGAAAGTGGATCTTTCTGCTTTAAAGGATTTAGAGAACTTGGGGAGACAGAGAAGGAAAAGAGAAAAAGAGGGACAATGCTGAAAACTCCGAACTGCATTAAGAAGAGGTGATGGTGCAGAGCTGGAGATATTGCCTTAAAGGTAGGACTGGAATGAGGAAAGGTAGCAGAGACACCAGCAAAGATCTGGAGGCCTTTATGAAGAGGGAACAGGTAACAACACTGAAGCAGAATGCAGATGGAGGAGCACTCAACAGTAAGATTAACTACCCTAGGGTGACCAGTTCCCTTACCCACCATGTTGAAACAGATGAGAAGTCTGTCGAGGTTACGTCCTATGTGTGGTGATCGCAGCTCCTTCAAAAGAACTCACGTTACTTTTTATGATTGTCCCGTTTTCATAAATTGGTTAAAAAGGTATGGGATAATTGCACAATTATTGTGTAACACTCTGACAGGAACTTAGTACAGTAAAGTAAAGCTGAAGATGAAAGACTTGCTGTCTTCTTTTTCTAGAAGAAAAGTCTGACACGTTTGGCCTAGGACAGCTGGCAAGATATTTGAGTGGTGACAAATGCCCCTCTTATTAATTAATTAATTAATTTGTATGCAATTTATATGAGCTCCCCTACAAAGGCTCAAGGCAGCTTACAGTAAGAGAAAAAGGACAACTTATCTGTAAGTGCCATGTATTGAAAAGCTTTACAGCCAAGTGGCAGGCTCTGCTGTTCTCTGTCTTAAAAGTCCAACAGACCACCTTGGCTTGTGCCACTGGCAAATCATTCCTGTCGCTTTCAAAGCAGCATTGCAAGTGCGGGTCTTAGGAGTTATTATTTCATTTTGACACAAAATGCCATGTATCATGGTTGTGTTCAACTGGCAAAGAGCTGCTGCTCATTTAGAAACACAATGATGACACAGCTGGGGGCACATTTCTCACAGGAGGGCCACTCTCTCTCTAATCTCTCAGTCCTGATCCTCAAGGGAAACTTACACAACACTTCCCAGAGATGAGCCTATGAGCTCCATTTCATCAACCTGCTGGATACTAGAGATCAGGGACTAAACATAGACATTGGATTTTTGATACATTACAATCTGCCTGGCAACTGACTCCCCAGCCCAGCCCAGCCCAGCCCAGCCCCGGGCTTCTTTACTTTTCATTCCAGCCAGGAAGAGCACGCAGCAACTGCTGAAACTTCTGTAGCCTGACGAAGGGTTTTTGAACCCGAAAGCTTGCTTAATAACTATTCTCCAACCATTTGAGTTGGTCTAATAAAAGATTTCAAATTCACCCAAGAAACCTTGTCAGGCTATAAACGCACACTTAGCATTAATGTATTAAAATTTGCTAGTCATTTGTAAGCAGTCTCCACAGCACCAGAATTCAACGTTACTACATGAGAGTCCGGTATAATACTAATAGAAATCAATGGAGTTACATTATATAGGAACCCAGTTTCTTTACTTAAACGTAAATGACAGCTTTAATGTAGGCCAAATGATACATACCTACTTGACCGAAAGGAAAACTAGCTCCATTTGTACTAAGCGGCGTTGAACTCCAGACCAAAGATCAAACACAAAGGGTTGGGCAGAAAATTGAAACTATGCTGTGAAGGGTTGCATGAGCAGGTAATAAACATTTAGGTATTTGCTGATGACAGTTCATGAGGTAGCATTTCCAAATCCTCCATTATCCTTTTGCTAGTCTGAGCAGACATGAAGCAACAAATCAGCAAAGTAGTGCTAGACAGAAGTATCTGATTAACTGATAATGAATCAGTGAAAGTTGTCTTAAAAACAGATTGGATAGGCACAGTAACATAGGACTGGAAGGGGGGGTTCCTGGGCCATCAAGTCCAATCCCTTGGGCAATCCAAACAGTATCTCACCAGATCTTTAACACAAAGTTCAGTGAGTGGAGCAAAACTAAATATCAGGTATATTTTATTGAGAAACCCAAAAGAGAGGCTCATTTTACATTTAATCTCAGTTTAAGTTGGTATATTTCTGCTGAAATCGGGGGTCAAGGGTGCTGTTCTGGGATTATAGATTCATAACAGACTGCAGTTTGACACAGCATTCAGATGAACAGAGGCAAGGGACCCAGAGGCAGACCTTTGCAGAAAAGAAACAGAAGCAGTGTTGCTGAGTTTGGCATAGGGCTTACAGTTTTCTTAGTAGGAACATGGGTTTTCAGCTTCTCTGATTATTTTCAGGATTTACTTTTGTCTACTTGTTATGCCTGGACTCTTACTTGAAGAGTTATCTTTTTAAAACAGGTTCATTTGAATTGCAGTTAAGTAAATTTCAGCAAAAATTGGTCATTTAGTGAAATAACAAAAGATAAAAGGTCATTACAGGTTTTTAAAATAATCTACTGTTTGTACTCGCCACTTCCTTACCCTTTATAACTAGAAAAATAAACCAGAGCAAACAAGCAAAAATGCCTATTGCACTAATACTATTGGAATTCAAGAGTCAGCATGAGCTAAAAGTGATAAAACTGAAGTGGTCTGGGACTGTAGGAACTGAAAGTGAATTCTATTGAAAGCCCTTAATGAAAGCTTGGTCATATTTTAATCAACGCTTGTGATTATTGCTGTTTTATTGGTTATTTTATGCTCAGAATAGATGATCCAACCCATATTCCAATGAAGCCAATAGAAGTTTGGCCATTGAACTGATAAGCATGAATGAGCCTTAATGAGTTAGCATGGAATTATTTATTGTTAGCATTTATTATTTATTGTTACTGTTTATTGTAGCTGTGTGTCTGCATCAGTAAGTAGAAGGACAGACAAGGTTCTTTGGGTAAATCTGATATCTTTTATTAAACCAACTCAAATAGTTGGCAAATGGCAAAATTCAATATCTTCCATGTTACAGGGGTATAGGCTGTAGCTGTGTTGGTCTAAGGACATAGGTAGGTGGAACCCTTTTGTTAAAGGTAAATTTGTCTAGAGACAGGTGTCCAGAATCTAGAGCACAATGTTTTTGGCCAGCAATTCTCTCTTGCACTTGCATAAAAGTTGAAGTAATGTTGGTACCGTGCATTTCAAAACAATGCTTTCAGAATTTCATTGTGTTCATTAGGGATGCTTTTTCAACACAGACTTTCAATGTGCATTTTAATTTAGATGTGAAATGACTACATTGAAAATTATATTTGCCTGATGGGCATTTCAAATGTCACATAACTATTATGTTCCTAGAGGAGAAACAGGAAGTCAAATCTTTGTCCCATTCTGCAGGTAGTTAATGCTTACACAATAACACAAGTTGATAAATACTGTTAGGTCTTCTCAGGAATCTGCTTGGATTTCCTTGTTCTGTTAAAGGCAAAGCTGAATTGTCACAGTACTGTAAAGCAAAAAGGTACGTGTCATTCCTTTTGCTTCTTTCTGTCTCCTTGTCAGCCAAGTGCTTCTCCTGTAATGATTTCGACTAGCTCCCAGCTCTTTAGCTGCCATACACTCAACTTGTTTCCTTTGCAGAAATGTTCATCAGAATCCACTTAGACTCACCCCGTTGGATGCAGTGGGGATGGGAAACCTTTCATGAAACCATACCCTCCAGTTTACCTGAAGATAAGTAGAGATGAATTAAATGTGTGACCGTCTATGGAACAGCAAGTGAGCAGGTCCGTCTTATAAAGGTAACTTAGTTCAAAGCAAATCTGAGAGGAGGCCACATGAGCTTCGCACCTACTCCTTCACTTCAACAAACCTCAGAGACTTGTACTAACGGCTGTAGCCGTCCTTGCTGTGTAAGTGCAGAGAAGCTCATGAAGATTTCTCTTCCTGAAGTTTCACAAAGAGGAAATTGTTTGAAATGACTGAAGCATTAATTGTTCCTTGTATTAGCTTGGCTACTTCTTCATCATGCAACACACGCTGTTTGTCCTTCGCAAGCAAAGAAGACCACATCCACTGGGATGGGGAGAAGGGGAAGAGAGAGAGAGAAAGGAAGTGGGAAGGAGAAAAGAGAAAGAGAGAAAAAAGAAGGAGGAGGGGGGTGGAGGGTCACATGGGTATGCAGGTGATTTATAAGCCCAATCTTTGACCTGAACAATCTGCTGCAGCAGGGGCAGGAGAGCGATGAGGACTGGACATGAGAGGTCCTCATTTTCCTGGCTACATGTTTCCTCACTGCCTCTGCCATGCGCCGTTGCATGAAGGCCAGTGCTCTGCTCTGGACCAATGGACTCCAGAACGGACAGTAACGAGCTATTTGTTCCTACAACTCCAGCTCAATGCTGAAAAACTTTAGGGACATCTTTAGGATTTCTTTGTACCGCTTCTTTGATGCACCGTGAAAGCATACTCCATTTGACAGTTCACCATAGAAGATTTTCTATGGCAGGCGAGTGTCAGGCATTCCTGAAAGGTGACCACCCTTCAAGAATGCAATACATATTGGGACCTGTTAGGACAGAGAAACCACCACAACTTCTGGAAAGAGGCTAATGCCAACAAACCATCTGGTCATAAAATGGAAGGATTGTCCCTGAAACAGTTCTCAGAGAAAAATCTGAAATATGTTGACGCAAATCCTCAATATTTTAGTTCTGAAATGCTACTGTGATGCCTCAAGAGAGTTGTACCTGGGGTGCCTGACTTTCCCAGCCTGGGTCCTTAGTTAAGACTACAAATAATGCACCACCGTCTCCTCAGTTTGTGAAGGGAACAACACATTCATGGCAGTCACATAACTGTGGTACATCCTGGGAGCTCAGTAGACAGAGGAGAATGGGAGCAGGAGGTGTCTAAATAATCACTTAACAACTTTCCAGGACAGTATTTCAGAGTCAAAGTCTTTCTGTTTTCAGGCTTTTGGCTTTCCAAGGGAAAATACATTTTTTCCACAAAACTAAAAACATTTTTTGACATTTTATTTAATCAAAAATGTGGTTTTCTTTTGAAAAACAATTTTGACAGAAAATTTGCAACCAGCCACTGCAATTACTGTGCACCGGGAGGAAACCTGGCCTGGAGACAATAGACACCGTGACTTAAGCAACTTCCTGTATAAATATATTCAGACCCAAACCTCCAGGCTTTTTTGTCTCAGGCACTCAGGTTGCTTGGAGCTGCTATATATACATCATGTTCTTGTTCCTATGTACCAGTGACAGGCACCCTTTTTGCGCAAACTCACATACACAGATTTAAATAAATATTCTAAAAGCTGCAATAAAAGTAAAAGCAAACTTCCCCCCTGTCTTCCTTTCAATTTTTTAGTCAGCTTCACACACAGTACAAATGTAATTAGACCTGTAGAAAAATGTTACTGCTGAGAATACAGAAAGGAAATGAAATACAATGAGCCTCCCACAGGAGGAAAGATTAAGGAGTAAAAGTGCAATGCACATCTCACGGGCAGCTCCTCTGTATTGCTCACAACAATCTTTATGAGATCTTGAAAATCGAAAGGGACAATGTTTATGGGCCGAGTAGAGAGAGTAGTGGGAATATGAGAGACAATGAAGAGAGGACCTAAAAGCGCCAGCAAGTTCCTCTGAGTGTGCGTGCGCACACATGTGTGTGCATGGCAGATGAGGCTATTAATAAGGATTTGAAGACAGAAAACACGAAGGAGGGAGGGATTCAGACAAAATTGCACCCAAATCCAATGGGCCCTTCCCTATAGAAGTACATTCCTTACTTGAGGAACACTCAAGTATTGAGTAACAAGTGGGGGTTGCCAGGCCCCTATCCTTTCTATATTGCTATCTGAAAAGGGAAACCTTTGCCTTTGCATGGGGAGCTCTGGGCCAACATAAGGCTAGGATCTGGAAGAAGTTGAGAATCATATTTGTCAGTGAATGAATGCCTAATCCTGCTTTTGTAAAAGTCAGGGAAAGAACCGCCCCCCCCACCCCCCCGGTTCAGGATCAGACTGTTAGGACACTTGTATCCGTGACACCATTCACATGTACACATAATAAAAATGTTGCTTTGTGTGGATTCATCATATCACAGTGTACACATGCAAGACTTTTGGTGGTTTTAAATGACTTTGCATCATGGCGAACTAAAGTACATCTGGGTGTAGTTTAGTTTGCAATGTTGCAAATTTCAATGATGCAGCTCACCTCCCCCCACGCCCTCACCCCCAGCCACCCTAGCCATGGGAGAGGTGGGCAGGCTCCACAGAAAAAAGATCAGGCTCCTTGCTACGTCTGTGAGGGAGGCACAAGTTGTTTCCAAGGGTCTGATCATGAAAATTAAAGTCAAAGGGAGTTTTTTCCATGTGTTTAATTGCAGACGGGACAGGCCCTAAAGATCACTTCAGTTATATAGGCAAATAGACACTCACTATGGATCAGGTTAATGGTTTGCTGCTTTAGCATCAGTTACGTTGCATACACTGCAACATCCCAAAAGGCCGAGGCAGCAATTGCATCAATCCTAGTCAGCAAAGCACTCGCACATGAGCTTAACTTTATTGTGTTTATTTTTTTTTATTTGTCTGAATATGGTTCAAATATGATTTAGCAGCAGGGGTGGGGAGAGGGAGAACTACACCTTCTGTTGTGTGCTGTGGACAACATGGGCCAGGGAACCAGGATTTGTGAATTATAATTAAAGCCTTGCAACCCACCTTCCAGCTTGGTGCTCAGAGGTGTTATCCCACAGGGAAGAACTTGTAACAGGGAGCCTTCCACTTTTGTTACTAGGAAGGGGGAGCATTGCTGTGGCAGACTGTAGAAAGCCTGAAAACAGGGCTACAGGCTGCTGATGCAACCTGGGTGAGGGGGGTGGGCTGGGGAGGTGGAGAGCTGGGTGATGATTGGAAGGGGACCAGACTTGGGTATATATAAATATGTCCAACCTCTGGACTTGGAGGGGGCAGTCTGACCCTGGCGGCCGCAGGGTAAGGAGTGCTGAATGAAACTGGCTGCAGAAAGAAGCGTGGCAGGCTGAGTGAGATACCAGGGGGCTGGGGAAACAATCCAGCCTGGGGGAGGAGGACTAGAGCAAGCAGAGGCCCCAGGATGGGGCTTATATTTGAGTTGGAACCATTTGGGTTGGTGGTTTATGTTCAAGTTTGACTGGAAGTTCAGGTTGTGGCTACGGGGAAGTTTGAAGGCCATGTAACAGGGTGCCTGGGCTGCTTTGCCTGTTAAGACTTACTCTGGGAAGGGACATGAAGTGCCAAGGTCTGAGGCCGTGGAGCTGGGCTCAGGGCTCAGCTAGAGGAAAAAAAGGCATAAAGGCTGAAGCCCTAGTGAGTGCTTCAAGGCTGGGAGGATTGCTTTAAAGGGGAAGCACCTCTAGAGAAGCACAGAGGCCCAAGGACTGTGTTTGGGGTAGAGAAGCCCAAGGGGGGAGTCAAAATGGGGGGAGATCTAGAGAAGCTATTCCCAGCCTCCAGGGACTGCCTTGCCAGTATATTATCAATAACATCAAAGGTGGACACAGCAGGGGAGAGACTAGAGTGGAGGGGTGCCACAGATTGTGGGAGGTGGGTCTAACCTGAGGGGGGCATCAGGCACCGGGGGCAGACCCACAAGTAGCTACAGAACTGCAGAAAATGAGGTTGCTCTATGACTCCCAGTGCCATCCACAGTGACAGTGACAGTGACTCTAGCAGTGGCTGCGTAGTGTAACTAGGGGTGGACCAGCAATGCACAAGGCCCAGGTGCTGATATAAAGGGGACACCAGAATGGCAGCCCCTGAGAAGCCTGGGCAGTGGCAGTAGCAATTGCTGGGACCTTTGAATCTCTAATAGTCTTCTTCTCATGTCTCTACACCACATTTGACCATTTTGTTACACCTGCTTGTGCTCGTTTATTGTACTTTGCAATTGTACACATGCCTTTGAGCGGTGGGCATTACAGCAAGTATTTCATAGTCTGAGACTCTGTGCCACCTTCACAGGTGGTTGAACCAATGTTATAGCTGGGGAAGAGTAAGACTCTTCCTAACTTGGTACTATCTACCTTTCATCCCCCACTCCTCTCCAGCTCTCAGCATCTCCCTAGCCAAGCCCTGCTCTGTGGCATCCATGCCCAGGGTGGCAAATTTGCTATTTACAACTCTGCAATGATTAGCTGGACAAATAAACCTGGAGTCACACTGTTTCCAGTTTACAAACTTGAACCTCAAGTCAAGAGCATAAGGGATAAGTACAGATGATCAAAAAGCCCCTGGCAGAAGTGCTCTAGCACACTTTACTTAAAGTGCTGTAACCTGGGTACACCCAAGTACTGTGCTGCCCTCTCCAGATAGAAGGGATGGGTGGCAGGCTGGACTACTGTGAGAGGGATCTGCAATATGCAGGCCAGATCCCTCTACTCCCTATAGAGTCAGGCCAGGACAAGAGATATTTAACTATATACAGATTTATTAATATATACAAAAATTAAGAGAATTACTATTAACACACACACACACACATATAAATACACTAATAGGCAATTATCATATAATAGTCTGTCCTACAAATAAAGGCTGAAAGATTACATGCCTCCAGGCAGCCCCAAGCAACATGTTGATAGACAGTTGGCCTAAAATAGACAACCAGCAATTAAGCACAGGTGAGCATGTATAAATACAATTAAACAATAGTCAAAACACAAATATACACAGGTAAGTATAGGTAAGTATATATAATCATTAGGGAAAGGGTCCCAGCAGTGTCCCTTAAGAAGCTTATACTTAACACTCTATTACATGATTAATAAGCAAAGTTAAAATGTCTACAAAATATAAGGCGCAGTGTTACAGACTAGGAGGCACTCTCCTACAAAATGTAAGTCACCTCAACAACTGTTTAGCTCACGCTTTCTTGAGGATAAACTGCCTCAGCTGGGATAGCTCCCCCTTCCCTGTGGCAATACCTTCCCCAACAGCTCAAGACTCCAGGGCCGGGATGGGTGGTCCTCGTCCCCTTGGCCAAGTTGTTCCTCTTGGGCGGGGGGATCCCAGGCCACTGGCTCCCCTTGGGCTGCCGCCTGCAGTTGGCCCTATGCACTGTCACATGCACTGAAGGCTCTGCCTTCTGCTGGGGATTGGAGGCCTGGGCTGCCTTGTGTGGCACCAGGGCGCAATCCACTCCTGGACCCTCCATGCAGTGTCACCTGCATCAAGGCCCTGGCTTCGTGCCAGTGGCTGCAGACCTGAGCCCCCTTAACCGGTTCCCAGGGTCTAGCTCCATGCAGCACCACCTGCACCGAGTTCCCTGGCCACTTGCTAGGGATCACAGACCTGAGCTGCCTCAAGCTGCTCCCAGGGTCTCCAGCTTTGTGCACTGCTGCATGCACCAAGGTCCCAGCTGCACAAAAGGGTGGTTGCACACCCAAGCCACCTCATGCAGCTTCTGTGGGCTCTGTGCACCACTGCATGCACCAAGGTCCTAGCCACTCACTGGGGGATCACAGACCTGAGCTGCCTTGAACGGCTCCCAGGATCTGTGCTCTGTGCACCGAGCCATGCACCAACACCGCATTCCCTGCGGTGGAGCTGGGGATGCAGCCACTCACCACTCCCACGCACAAAGAAACATCTTCGGGCTCTTCAGGACACTGGTTCTGCCCGCTGGCCAGCTCACACCAACCTCTTCTTTGTCCATCCTCTTCTCCGTCCCTCAATTCATCTGCTGGGCTGTATTGGTCAGTCTGCCACAGTGCTATAAATTAGAGCTGGAATGAACCAAACAGACATTTGATACTTGGTGGGGTGGGCTTGGGGCCTGCCTGCACTGACCAAGGCCAGCCAGCAGGGGGCACTCTCAAACACCACCTAGGAGGCTACTGGAGCCAGCCCTGACCACCTCCCCCTCCCTCAGCTGGTGACTATCAGCAACAGCTGGCGGGGGAAGAAGCAGCTGGGGGTGAGGTAGGAAGAGAGCCCCCTACCATAAGCCCTACCCCCCACAAGTTTCTGGCTGGGGTCTTGGGAGAGGTGGCTGGGCCAAGTCTGTGCAGCAGGAGGGCTCCCTTCCCTCCCAGTCCCCCCCCCCCCCGGCCTCTTCACAGCTGAAAACAGAAACTGCAGTGCAGAGCTGCCCAGCTGGCCTTTTGCTATGCTGAACACTGGGGACAGAAGAGTCAGAAAGTCCCCCCACCCCACCCCACCCCACCCCACCCCCACACAGACTCAGCCTGCTCCTCCCTCCCAAACCTCAGCCATGAATATATATATTTTTTAGGGGTGGGGGGGGGGCTCTCACAGCAGTACAGTCTCCTTTTCCCCACAGTGCCAGTTCCCAGTGCAATGCAAAGTCAACCAGGAAGCCCCATGCTACAGCTTCTGGCTGCAGCTGTCAAGAAGCTGGGGGGGGGGGCATGGGGAAGATAGCCCCCTGATATGCAGACCTGCACCCCCCAAGACCCAAGTCAAAAAGCTCTGGGGGTGCCATCATGACAGGGGGCTCCCTTCCCCTCTCCCACCCCAGCCTCTTGAGACCTGCAGCCAGGAGCTGCAATGTGGGGCTGCCTGACTGGCATTTTGCCGCAGCTGGCTGCCATTGGCAGGAGGCTTGGGAAAGCAGAGAAGGTGAAGGGAGCCCCCCGCCCCCAGCTGCCTCTGATGGAATGAAGCCTCTTTCCCACATGGACCCAGCCTGGACCCCACCAAGACCTGAACCTGCAAGCTTGGGGGAGGGATCCGCACCCAGCTGCACAGGGAGGGGACAGCCTTTTCTGTCTCCTCCCTGTGACAGCCCAGGGGCTGGGCTGCTGCTTGCCCAGAGCAGATGAGCACTAACTGAGGCTAGCAAGCTGCCCAAAAAGGGGCACTGGGATGGCAGCAGAATGCGACCTACACTGAAGCACAACGTATGTGGTATGGATACTCAAAAAACCACTGTAACCTGAAGTGTTATAATCTAATACCACATCCATTGAGGATTAATTTAGAGCAGGATCCACCATTTTTAAAGTGCTTAAAGTTCCATGGATGGCTGTTCCATTACAGTTTTAAAGCTGTTTTTGCTCACTTAACACGTTAAGCATAACATCTGTGCCTAGCCTTAAAGATCATCAACTTTTTAAGTGAATGCAAGACTCTGTACAGAAAACATGAACAGATTTGAGTTGTATAAAAATCATACAGAACAGAGGGCACCCAACTTGTTACAGGGGGTTTCCAGGCTTGTATGACTAAGCATATCCCAATCCAAGGAGGTAATAAACATCTTACTCAAACAGTGTTATAATTAACTGCATTCTTTCAAGTGGCTCACTATGTGATTTATCTAGATGCCAGTTATGCTGTTGCCAAAGGCAGCCAAGGGCTAAACCACACAGTGCAGTCCATTTTCTAAAGGTATTCATGCAACCAGCACCTCTGACTGTTTTGTTTAATTTTATTACACCTTTTCTACCATTAGTCAGCAGTAAAAATATTCTAATTGCCCATTTTGTTTGCTTGCCTCTTACTTTATAACTTTTTTGGGAAGCAGATCAATGGCTTCTGATGTTAGATATCAGCAGCATGTCAGTTTGCAACACAAAACCTGACAGATGGAGTATGTTGGCTACACAAAGAAATAGGTTTGGGCTTTTTTTTCCCCCCACCCACTCACTAATAAAAAGGTCACTGTATAGGTCAAATATAATTTCAGCGTGTTTGCTCTGGTTTCTCCTCTCTGAATATTTCTGCTTGTTATCTGCCAATTTAGATGAGACTGAGAATAATACGCTTTCCAAGGTTCAAAGCCAGAGCGGTACTGTGCTGAGGTCTGGCATTTTCCATGACTAATCATATCTGCACTTGCTAAACAACATTTCATAATAAATCTTCTTGTATAAGAGAACCAGAACTGGGCAAACAGTGGCTCCCTTAGGACAAAACCCTAGCAATTTTAATTGGTAATGATAATACATATAGTGATCATGATGCTGAAGAGGAAAAAGGATGGATATTATATCTCTGTAATGGCTCATTACCACAGGAGGTTGTAGAGGCAGAATATTAGCTAGGTTAAAAAATAGAGGATAGATCTATTAATAATTATTAAACAGAACAGTCAGGGATGTATCTCTAAACCCACGGATGTTTAGAGATGGATGTCAGGAAGGGTAAGACAGGGAAAAGGCCACTCTTGATATACCCTCTTCATATGCTTTCCCTCTAAAGCAGAGGCAGGCAATTATTTCAGGTGAAGGGCTACTTAATGAGTTCTGGCAATCTGTCAAGGGCTGCAAGGGTAGCCCTGCCCCTTGACAGGTACCCCACCCCCGGTCACCCTCTTGGGACCAGAAGTTCTACCCCCTAACCCCTGACCTTTGCCACCAGAAGTCCCTTCCCTTGCCCCCAAAAATACTCCTTTTGGGAAGAGGGTTTGTCATCTTGGAACCGGAAAAAAAAAATGATATACTAAAAATCAAACACCACCAATAACATATTTTAATTGTATTTAACAAAATATTGTTGTCCTGATTTGTGTGTGTTTCTGTGGTGTATATAAAGGTGATTACATAATAGCTCAAAATGAAGTCTTATTCTTGTATATTGTAGGGGAGTGTGGAGGAGTGGGTGGGTTTGAAGTTTGTGGGTGTCACAACCCAGTTAATCAGTGCCCATGCCACTAGCAAGAGATACCATTCAAGTAAACTAAGGGTTAAAAAGAAATCCTTGCCAGAAACTCCTGAAACAAAATCCTGGCGGAGAGCTGTATATAATTTATGCCCACGTCACAAACAAGAAACGAAACTTAAGACTGGTCAGGGTGAAAGGGGATAGCCCTGCCATAAATCCCTGCAACTGGTCAAAAAACAAGTGTAAGCCCCTCATCATAACCTCATACGTAACAGGCAGAAAACCTAACCCACTACCTTGTAACTTGATAGCAACCTGAGAGCACAAAGAACTGCTGCTTGCCAGAAAATTAAAGATTCCACATAACGGTTCATCATTGGGTAGCTCCGTCAGACACCTCTGTCTATAAATAGTTTAGCAACTTCCAGCCAGGTGGAGAACCCGGAAAAAATCTCTGAGGAGAGACCTGAGTCCATCACTAGAGTAGATTGATGGTCTGATCAGCTGTCAATCTCTCCCCATCATCGTTAATTTTGACGTAGTAAAGCCCTGCAGGCTCGATAGTCCGTTCTCAGCGCGCTTCGTTCGTCATCGCTTGATATCGTAACCCGACCTTATTCGCTCAACTGTAACCGAAGCTACTGTAACAGAAACAAAGGCTCAGCCTGCGTCGCACGTCACTATCTGGGCGACGTAAGTAAACAATCTCCTGTAACCAACACGCGTCTGTGCCTGGATAATTTCACCCCATCCATCACTACCCGCCTGTCAGGTGAAAGTTTTACTGCTCCGGTGGGGGGGGGGGGGGGGTGTCAGAAAGCAGCTGCCGGCACTGCTCTGATCTCCGACAGTGGGGAGCTGTGGATGTGTGTGTATGTGGGGTGTGGGGGAGGGTGTTGGGGTGTGTCTAGATGTGGGTGGTTGGGTATGGGGGCTTGTGGGGGGTATTTGTGGGGATGTGTGGGTGTGAGTAGGTGGGTATGGGGTTTGTGGGGTGCGTGGAGAGAGAAGGTGGCTGGGGGTATGTGTAGCGGGTAGGTGCATGTGTGGTGGGGTGTGTGCATGCAGCAGTGAGTGGGGCTCCCCCGAGAGGCTTGCAGGTATGTATGGTGGAGGAGGTGAGTGTGTGGGAGGGTGAGGGAGGCATGGTGGATAGTCTGGGTGGGTGCAGTGTTTGTGAGGTGTGTGATTGTGTGTGGGTGAAGATGTGGTTTGGGGGTTTGCAGGGGAAGGTTTGTTGGTATGGTGAGGTGTACATAGGATCCCCACCGCATGTGCACCCCTTGAGCCAGTCGGCATCTGCCCCCACCCTGCAACAGCCCAGAACCTGCATGCCCTGTGACACCTCCCCGTCACCACCAGCAGTGCACAGCCGCAGCCCTGCCCTGCGGCCACTCCAGATGCACACCCACCAAAGCACATCAGCCAGAACCCATGTGCAGCCCCGACCTGGCCCACCCTGTGCCGCCCAGCTGTGGCGCATCCTGCCACCCCCTGGGCACACAGCAAGGCTGGGGTGGCTTCGCAGCTGGACTGCAATTCTAGACAGTACAGGTGGTGGTGGCTCCTTCTGACTGCCTCCAACAGTCCCAGCCTTGCAGTACCAGTGGTGACCCGTGCTACACACCCAGACCCCACATGCCCCTTGCCTGCTTCAGGTTTGCCTATCTGGGCTCAACCATGGCAGCTGGGACAGAAGCTGTTGCTCAGTGCAGGGGGAAAGCAGCCCTTCGCCCTTCCACTGCCATCAGTTCCCTGCTGCAGCCACCCAGAGCCCATGCCTGGAAAGAGCTGCCACCACCTAGGCTATCTAGAAGGTCAGTCCAGGAATGGAGCTGCCCCCAGCCCGACTGCATGCCTGCAGGCTGTATTTTTCCCATCCCTACTCTAAAGTATCCAGACCTGCCACTGTCGGAGATAGGACACTGGGCTAGCCAAACCAATGGTTTGGCCCAGGGTGGCACTTCTCATGCTCTTGTGGCTCTTGTCCAAGTGTCAAACCATTCTTTGATATATTTTAGAAGCACAGGTGGCAACCCAAACATAAGAAGATTCTGCAAATGAATAGACTCTCCTATTTTTAGTAATGGTGCAATGTAAGGAATGAACAATGTCAGGTAATTTTTAACTCAGGGTAAGTAGTTACAGTCAGTGCAAGGTCGATCATGTAGGGTTACCTTTGATTAGCTGCACAGAGCTGAATAGTATTTGTGCCCAATAGGATTTTACACCAAATTAGTGATCTCCTTTATGTGCAACACAAGCTATCTTGATCTTCCTTGGTTCTGAGGACAAGTCTCCTGACCCAGCACATCTGGAAACTCTTGTTCTTTATAATATGCACAAGCTTAAAAGCCTGCAAGAAAAAAAATCTTAATAAAATGCCTTCTGAGGCTTTTTATTTCCAGATGCTGTCATTTAAGTCTTGAATTTCTTCTACCTACAATGACATACATTCTAATCTGAGAAATGTCTTTGTTGGAGTGAGAAAGGCATTTGCTGGTCATCTCCATAGATTTCATTTTCTTGTCACATCCCGAATAATCCTATTATTTTTTTCTTGAACTTTCTTTGTGAGACCTGAGAGGATGAAAAGCTGTAAAGTGACAGATATAAAAATGGAAAACACAAAAACATCATATAAGAGAGGAAGCTGTAAATATGATTCTGAAGTGATTCATTCTGAGCCTAGCTTTTCACTCCATTCTCATGCCTTATTCAGACGAATTCTTAGAGATGAGAGCTAGATGCCCCTGTTGGGGCATGTCTCCCTCTCCGACCTAAGTACTAAGTCAGGGCTTGCTATATGGCATAGGCATTCTGGGTACCCCAGCTCCTGGAGACCCTTGTGTTGGCAAAGAAAGCCCTGAAAACATGACCCTGGTGTGACTGATGCATAAATGTCTGTGAACAGCCTAAAGAAGCCTAAAATAATAGCTCTAAGAGGTGCAAATGACCTAGTAAACTTGTATGTTTTGTGGCTTCTGAATCCTTCACAGCTGGGCGCTCTCCCCTGACTCTCAGTCGAGTAGAGGCTGTCCGTGTTGGGCCATCACTGCCCTTAGTTTACCACGGTGCTGTTGAAGGCTCTATCTACATCTGTGGTTCTCAACCTTTTTAGATGCAAGACAACCCTTGTTTGACTTGAAGCACCGCTCCATAGCTTTTGTGAAATGAGCAGCACCTCATTACAAAAAACAAAAAAAACCCAACCTAATTTATTGATTACAGTGCTTATCTGCTTGCAGAGGGCCTGGGCAGTGGGACCAAGGCAGCACCCAGACAAGGACAAGCTTGAGCCTGCAGTCATCAGCTCACACCTTATGGCATCCTTCAAAAGATCTTGCAGTACCCAAGGCTGCCCTGGCACCCTGGTTGAGAATCACGGCTCTACACAGTATACTCTGCATGGGTGGGTGCATCCTAATCTCTTTCTCTTTGGAAGACATCAGTTTGCCAGATATGGAGCAAAGGATGAGAGAAGGAGGCCACAGTCTACGCAAAGAGGAGGGATGCTAGGCCCTTGCACAAGCCTGATTGCAGTGGTCCTGTCACTGTCCTGCCAAGGTGTCCTAGGCTGAAAGTATGAGGATTGGACTATGTGTATAGGTGTTTCTACATCCTTTGGTGGCTTTAATTTAGCTGAGCACATGTAAAATTTCCATCAGTGCCTTAGAACACATCTTCAATGCAACCAAAGTGCCAAAATCAGCTTTAAAACTTTCCTCTGTTCCCATCTCTCAAATTGAACCTATAGATAATGGCCCAAACGGCCATTTCTGATGGCCCAAACTTTTGCAGATGTTGTCATTCATGAGGGGCATTTCAGTGCATGTTAGTGACACAAGAAGAACTCAGCACTACATTCTGGGCTTTCCACTAATGGTCCAGGTTTATTCAATAATATGCCTAATACAAACTTCAAGAGGGACATGGGGGATCTGGAGAGGATTCAGAGGAGGGCCACTCGCATGATTAGTGGTCTCCGTGAAAGACCCTATGAGGAGAGGTTGAGAGATCTGGATCTCTTCAGCCTGTACAAAAGACGGCTGAGGGGTGACCTTGTAGCCACCTGTTTAATCCACATCTGCTGATACCAAGCTTCTTCCTCACTGAGTGCTGGGATCTACTAATAAGGTTATCCTTATATGGGAATCATTTTTCCCAGCTTGCCTTTCAGAAAGTAGCCCTTTACATCTAAATAGAGATGAAGTCTCAGGCAGTTATTTGGTGATTGGTAACTGCTGGTGCGGTCTCTCTCTCTTTTTCCTTCTCCTCCTTCTGATTTCCCTCTGTAAGTGCTTGTTACATTGTTCCTTCCTCAATGCTTCAGAAATTCTATGTTCTATTATGTGAATGTTGTGTATTTCTTTTTTGTACATGTATTCAGAGAAACAATGAAGCCTATTTTGTAAGTGCAATAAATAAATAAATAAATCTTAAAGCCAACACAATATAAAACTGCAGTCATTAAGGCCTGGTGTGATAAATGCTTATTTACACCTTAATTCAATTTTTTTTTTTTTCCTGCCCACTATATCTCACAGGAAAGATGTGAAAAACTAGAGAGAGGAAATCAAACATTTAACAAATCCTGCATTGGTCTTCATTTGTATCATACTCAAGATTATTCACCTCAGAAGATATCTGCTCTTTAGAGCCATTGTTAAGTATGAGATGGTTTTCAGAGAGAATTAAAAGCACTCATGCATTGTATCATGTTGTGCAACTGATTTTATTCAGCATCTCGAAAGTTGTTATTGGCAGACACAGATTGCTTTATGAACTGGTGCCCCCTTTCAAATTGCATCTGCCATGCTGAGTTAATGGACCATGTTCCAGTAGAGTGGGTGGGTGGTGAACCACACAGACCTGCTTAGTATTCATGGAATCTTTTTCTTTCTTTCTCTGAATCCATTACTTAAGTCTACGTAGTTATCAGTAACATGGACTACTGGAACCTGTTTAGTTTCCAGAGGGGCAGCAGGGGATAACTCCACAGTAAGTCCAGCATGATAAAAGGGCATTGCACTGCATGTATTGAACAACACATATTGAGACAGAATGGAGCACACAAATGAAGCAAAGGACTATTTAGATGGACACTCCTCCCTGGAGAAACAACGTGGGTTGGCTACCAATCTTTGTTTTTATCCAAAGGTCAGATTTTAAAAGACCGAGATACCAGGTCAAGTTCTCCAGTGGTGTAAAGTGGAATGGGTCTGTCAAAGTCAATGGAGCTAAATTGAATTACAACAGTTGGCTTGGCATCCAATATGATTAGTATTACAGTACTGCCTACAAGTTCTAGCTGAGATCAGGAGGAACTAATTGTGCTTGGCACACAGTGGGTACATCTACACACGCAAGTAATACACCTGCATTTTCTATGCATAAAATTCAGGTGCATTTAGGGCCCCCACACCCATGTGAATGTGTGTCCATTGGGCCAAATTTGCTCCCGATGGGAGTGGTTCAGTTTAGGACTGCTTCTGTCCTGCTCTGCTCCCCGCAGCAGCCAGGAGGAGGTCTAGGCTCCCCCAAGTGCCAGCCCCAGGCTGGAAGGGGTTATGGGGGGCTGGTCTTGATCTCCACATGGCTGGAAGAGCTGGCCCAGTTGCCAGGCAGCTGCCTCCCAGCCATGTGGAGATTGGGACAGGTCCCAATCTCCACATAACCAAGAGGCAGCATCCAGCTAATTTGGGACAGCCCACCCCTTGTAGCCCTCTGGTGCCTAGACTGACTAGGAGCAATTTGCTTCTATCTATACACTTTGGTGTGTTAGTTTCATGGCCTATTTATAGTACCTGTATTTACAGGTACTAGAAAACAGTGCGTTAGACTGATCTACTGTGCAGTACTTGCTATGCATGTGTAGACACTGATGCTTTATTATGTATTAGATTAGTCTAACGCACAGTAATGCATTTGGGAATTATCAGTGAACACAAAAGAAATAGAAAACGAAGTCTCCTGAATCCTGGTTCAGCAGTATATCCATAGACCTGGTTGGCACATTCATGCTACTGTGATATTCACCTTGGCCTTGTAGACAGCCTGAAACTCAGTTTGAGCTGTAAATCTTGTATAAAGAAGCTGGGTAAATTCAGGGGTGGATAGCTCATTCCACATTCTACGCTGTTTCAACTAGCTTACTACGTGGCACGTCTACACAAGATGCTACATCACCATAGCGAGGAGCAAGGACCATAGCGTTAGCGAGCGTGAACCATGACACTGATGTTACTGTGCAGTAGCTCATTGCTACTACATAGTATGGTCAGAAAAGACCCGTATATCATCGGGACTGTGCAATAACTGTGGTTACTGTGCAGTCATTTAGTACTTGCTAATGAAACTATGCAGTCGGGTGCACGTGTAGATGTACCCACACATACCCAACCAAGTTAATTTAAAGCTAGCTCAAGCACAGTATATATGCATTATACTACAGGTGCAGCAGTAAGTGCAATGTTGACAGGAGGCACATAAATAGCCCAGATATTTGAAGTCGTGTTATGTCATGTCCATTTATGAGCAATGTATGTATTCATATTTATTGTTCGCACACTATATATTGACATATATACATTGACATGACATGACTTCAAATATCTGGGATAGATAGATAGATATACAGTATGAACAATATGAACAATATATAATAATCACTGGATTAAATGTATAAATCATGCATATGCATATATAAGTATATGCATATGATTTCAGGACTCATGGTAGAGATGATATCTTTTATTAGACCAACTAAATTTTTGCAAAAAAAATTCTGCATATGATTTCTAAATGTATAAATATGTGAATTTATATATATGATTTATACATTGATAAATATTTTGTGTTTATATTTATAAATAGCCAGATATTTGTAGTCATTTAGTTACCCATTTCCCACTGAAATCAACAAAAGTTAAGCTTGAGCCCTAAAACATTTATTAATTTACTTAAGTAGTTGTTTGCTGATTTATTATTCCCCTGACAGAATAACATGCCCATACTTCACTATTGGGTTATTGTTCTTCTCAGGGTACCAGGCTAGTACAAAAGGCGAGTACAAAAGACTTCCATGTACTATATTTGTTAAATGTAACTATAATGGCTATACCATGTAGGTAACCCAAGATTTGTTTTCAGGAATGTTTCTCCATGACATTGTTGTATGCATTTCCCTCGGGCAAAAGTAATTTCACCCAGGATAGTATGTTATCTCACATCTTACTATCCCCACCTGGTGTTTCTCATGTGTATTATCACTTTCACCTTCAAAGTCTGACAAGGAAGTTTGTGCTTTGGCAATTAGTGAGGGATGCATCCAGACCTCTAGTCACAATGTATAGTGGAACTGATAAAAGCAGGTGATTCACACTATGCCTTCTTTTCATTTTTCAGTCAAGATACCCACAAAGCATTCACCTGGGAAACCCATAAGCACTGGCCCTGCCCCAGAGCACTGACACCAAAAAGGCCTCCTGAGTCTGGCTCCCAAGTTTCAAACTAAGCTCTCAGTTGGGATATTTTTGCCTACAAGAATTGTATTAACTACAAATAAGCAAACATAAGCAGTTCAACATGCATAATAATTCATCATAATTAATACATTATTCTTCCACTGTACTTTTCACCAGTGGATCTCAAAGTGCTCAGCCATGAGGCCATGGTCATTATGCCTCTTGGGAGCAGATGAGAAAGCAGATGAGAAAGCAGAAGCACAGAGTTGTGAAAAGACTTCTCCTAGGTCACACTGCAGGCTGATGGGAGAGTTAGGAATATAATCTAGGCCTCCTGAGTCCCTGTCAGTGCTTTCTCCAATAAGCTACATTACTTCCTTCCTTTCTTTTCACTTCTGGTATTATTTATAATAGCGCTCTTTCAGTGGATACCTTATAGGAATTATCTACCCCTACTTGTCTCTCCTTCTGAGCTTCATGTGAGGCCACCACCATGTAATGGGGCAGCTCACTTATTTCATAGGCTTTACCTATTGTAGTGTCATAACTAGGGTAGGGCAACTGTCCCAGGTGCTGACTTGTGATGGGGAGCAGGACCAAAGAAAAAGAGCTGCTGTTGGCAGCTGTGTGATCACACAAAAAGTATGGTGGCAGCCCAAAGTCACGGCTGCTTCTATGCCCTGGGTTCTCAGCCACATTGCTATGCCTCTGCCTTATTTGAGGGCAATGGTCGAGGTTGACCTTAAATTGTAGTGCGGATATACCCTGTGCATGCCACTGGCATCTGCTCCAGTAACCAAAGTGCCAGGGGCTCTTCGTTTTGAAAGAGAAGGGCTGAGAGTTTTGGAGGAGGAAAAAGACTGTAAATAAAGGAAGGGCAAGCAATAAAATATCTATTGGAATATGTGGGAATATTAAAATAAATTACTGGTAAAGTATTAACAATAACACATCATAATAAATACAACAAGAGCTGTATGTGGCTGTTTTTCTCCTTCATGCTGTACAACAGAGGCCTGAAAAGTTTAGAAAGAAACACAACCTGATTAAATTTCAGCTAAAAGAGGCTCTCTATTATATGCAGCATTATTAAGACCTACGTACTCTTCAGGCAAAAGGCAGGGTAGAGATGCACCTTATAGACTAACTAAATCACAGATGCATAAACTGGCCACTAGAGCTAAGTACAGAAAGTTAGAAAGCCTGAGACTGAATTGATTCAATATTTGCAGGTTAGTGTAAACTGAATAGATTGGATCAATAAGCAAATAAACAGACATCCAGTTTTGATTCTGGAAATGCAGCCACATGCCTGCAGTGGCCCAGGCCAGAAGTGGGGAGTGCTAGAGCACACCTCCCTGCTTGGCTGGAGTAGACAGCTTGGGCAAAGTCTAGCCCACCCACCCTGTGGTGGGGAGGCCTGTGGGGAAGGTGCAAAGCATTCTGGAGAACTGTGAGTTAACTTAACTCTGGAGGAGATCTGGGACAGAAGTTCAATAAATCAAGTTAACCTAAATCAGTCTGATACTACATCCATCCAGGCTTATCTTAAACTGGTTTTGGCCATTTTGAAAGTGGTTTATGTGCATGGAACTTCAGTTGTTACAGACTTGAACCAGTTTCTGATCACTTATACCGGTTTTTGTGTAATTCTGTCCCTGGCCTAGAAGGCAACCTGAGTCTACATACTTGAATAAATCGGGCAGCTGCTAGAAAAGAGAGGTGAGGCCTCAGGGTACAAATCGCCTCAACCAGGGTTTATTGTTATTATCTTTTCAGCATGGCACAGTAGGTGAATAAAAAAAAAGTATTGCAAGCACAGTATCCTCACTTCACTCACCTTCACCCCTTCTCTCAATTTCTTACCATTCTTTCCCCTAAATTCAAGCAACTCACAAATCTCTGATCTCCAGATAACATTCACCTGTGGACCAATAAACCAATTAAGTCTCACTTTACTCCACAAAACAGGACTTAACTGAGAAGTAGTGCACATGCCTTCTGCTAGCCTTCTTCACACTGAATTTACATTCATCCTTTTTCCACACTCCCTCTTCTCCCTTGCTCTGCCTGTTCATCCTGTTCACTACCCAAGTCCTATTTCCTTTCTGTCTTTTTCTGACTCTTAATGACTCTCTCTGGCCATGTCAGTGCTACATTTCTTCTGCATGAGCCCTTCTTCATAAACCTTGCTCTCTACCTTCCACAGCCGCACTGGACATTTTTTCCAGATTTTTTTTGGAGAGTCCTAAACTGTGGATTTGCCCCTCAGTGTTTGCCTTTATTACTTCAGCCTAGAACAGCTTCACTGCCTGAAAAACACTGTAGGAACAACCACCCTTCTTTGGAAAATGAAATGATCCTCATGAAGCTTACAGCAGGTATGTAGTTTATTTGTTACCTTGGTGTTAAAAAAAATCTATTTTCTAAGCCTTGATGACTTGCATGGTGGAGAGATCAACAGACTGTGGTGAGGCCACAGTCCCTGCAGAAGCCAGGGACCTCTGAATTGGTACACTGGACATAGATTTAAGAAACACTGTTTCAGGCAGTACTTCACATGCCTAAATGAGTTTGGATCCTAACTCCCATTTCCAAAAGCATCTTGGGCTTAGAGCCCGAAAAGCAGTTCTGCCGCAGGGATTGAAGACAGTATTGATTTGAACTAACTGCTGGGAGGGGCAGGTAGATATGGACTGAGAGATCATGCAATCAGGATTAAAATGGCCTTGCTTGATAAACTTAGGCATGTGAGTTGTGCGCATTGCTAGAGTATGAATTCATAACAACCATAGCTCAGTGCATGTACAGCTCATGTGGAGGTTCTGCTGAAAGCACGGACTAAAGTAGGCGTCGCTGGGAATAGAGCTAGACAGGTATTACATGAATGGGCAAAATAGTGGATCTGGCTGGTGGCTCAACCCGATTTTCCAACAGCCCCTGCCCATGCAGCTCCTGGCCAGCATCCATGGAGACCCCAAGAGCACAGGGCTGTGCCAGTGCAGGGCCACAAAACTGGGGCTCTGTCCCAGCCTGGCCGAGCCTCGCGCTGTCACGGCCCCGTGTCCCATCTCCGTGGAGTCATGCAGCTAGGAGCTGCGCAGGCAGGGCACACAGCCGGGCAGGGAGCTGCTCTGGGGCCAGGGGCAAGGGCTTGGGGCGGTGAGAGCATGGGTCCCGTGCCAGGGTAGAGCCGCAATATGCTCCCTGAACACCCCTGCCCATCCCAGCTCGTCACAGCGGTGTGTGGGCTGCAGATCACAGGTCTACTCCAGCCCTGGCCCTGCACTGTCACAGCCCTGAGATCCTGGAGCCTTCTTGGCCCTGCCCACACATCTTGCTTCCAGCCATGGCCTCATCCCAGCCACCTGGCCACACATCATGCCTGTGCAAGTCCTGCTCTAAGCAGTCGGTGCGGGGTGGACAGGCTGGGGTGCCCAGGCAGTGCAGCTGGGTCCAGCGGTGACTGCCAGAAGGGGACTAACTAACTATCCACCACTGCAGGGACTGCTGGGAAGTGGAGTCTGCCACGGGCCTGATCTAGCCCATGGGCCAGACTTTGCCCACCCCTGAATTATTATAGATCACTTTCATAGGGCATAGATTAAAAGACACTGGGAGAGCTAAGCTATTCAGACTCCTCACAATCCTAGTGGGTAAAGTATGATTGATAAGACTGGGCAGGATACTAAAATAAGGATCAGAACAACCTGGTAAGCAAGTTTTCTTACTCCCCCACATCACTCCTGCACAGCTTGGCTGACAGTTGTGGGCAGGACGCAGACTGGGAGCAGGGAGCTAACCTGCCACTCTGCAAACAGGGAGCAAGTGGGGGCACCACGAGATATCCTGGGATGCTGGAGGACCGGGAACTAAAGTGATTCACTACACGTTAAGACAGCAGGTAACAAGAGGACTAAAGCACTTTTAAGTGCCATGGAACAGTGCATGAGTTATCAGGAGGCCTATGTCAAAGTACACTTCAGTTAAATATCTACAGTATGAAGATTTAATAAGTTGATGCCTATGGCCCTGGCACACCTTCTTTTAAAGGTGCCATGGGATCTAGGCCTGATCTCAATAACCCACTTCCTGCCATGCCACATATGCATGGCAAGAGGCATAATTTTGGGATCGGGGATCAGATCCAAATCCTACTCTTTCTACTTGGGATAATGCTCGCAGGCTACCCCTGCACCAGCAAGTTGAAAGTTGAATACCTGCAGTCTGGCCTGACCAGATGTGATCTTGGGGCTGATAATCATTTCAGACCAAACTGGATCCACGTTGAGCCCCCAGTGTGGTCCTGGGACCAGGACCAACAATCCACTGGTTGTTTGCTTCTCTCCCAGGATCGCACTGGGGCTGGTTTGGGACCCAGGGTGGTTTTAGGGCTGGGACTAACAATCGGTTGATTGTACCCCGAGCTTTGGCAAGGCTGTGGGACACAGGAGATTAGAAGCTTCCAGAATGGGGAAATGAAGGACTTTCTCTGCTGGGGAATTCCAACCTTGTACCCGCCAGCCCCTGCCAGGTTCCTTTAAATCCCATGTTAAAACATTAATTGTGGTGTGTAAACCAGCCCTATGTAAAAGAAGAGGGATTCTAAATAAAAGTATTTTTTTAAATGAAAGCCTGTTAAATACCAAGCTAGGTACAGACATTCAAAAAGCCTGGTTTTCTCTAAGTGGCATAGTTTAAATCAGTAGCCAGCTGAACATATGTGCACCCTTTGTCGGGGGCGGGGAGGGGGCACAAATCTTGGACCAGGTTCTGCCATTTTTAAACCAGTCAGTGTACTGAAGCTGGATATCCAAAATCTCCAATCACTTTGGGTAAATTTTGACAGTGTAGTTAAAACTAAGTTCAGGATGATTTCCTAACTGATATCTCGGGTAATTTATTTCCTCTATTTCTTTTTATTGAGCTATCACCCCATTTTACTTTCAGAAAAACAGCATCTCTCATGCCTGCCAACTAAATAGGTTACAAGTAGCAAGTTAATAAAATTGTTCACATGTCTTTTTTGAATAGCTGAGCTAGGGGGAAATAACAAAGATGGGTCATTTTCTAGATCGCATGCCCTACGCTAGTTTCAGCTTCATCTATGATGTAAACAATGGGGGTATGTGCTGTGTGTGGAGGAATAAAATGCACTAAGTGAACTTCTGCTTTTATATATGACAGAGCAGAATTTTCTCTTTAAAAATTGTTCCATTTCCCACAAAGCTTTGTAAAACCTCCACAAAAGACTGAGGGCCTCTGAACTTCCATCACTGTGTTGTTACCAACTCTTGCAATATCCGTTTCTTAAACTCGAGTCCTAGAGTCCACCACATGATTTTTGTGAGGACTTGTAGCTTTCATTAAAACTTCATGTTTCTAGTTCTTGCAGTTTGCAGAGCAAAATTTGAAAAGGTGAACCCTAAAGGCTTAAAAACCAAAAAATGGGTATAAAGAAGTAACTTTTACTCTTATGACTCCTGAGTTTTTGAACATTGGCAATGCTGTTCTCTGAAGTCAGTTAAGTCATCCAAGAAAACCACCATGAGTTGGAGTAAATTCAGGATCTTTTGTGGGAGAAGTGAGCATTTTGAATGGAACAACTTCCATGCAGTTATCCTAATTTAACAGAGAGGAAAGCTCACCTTTATTTTTTATAAAATAGATCCTCTAACAGTTAGTTAAGTTTTTGCTCTGATGCAACTAACTGTAGCTAAAGAACTATTCCTCTCTCACTGAGTATTATAATGGCAAAAAAGGTAAGTGGGGACTGCAGATAATGATATGTAAAGGAGAGAAAAAGACAAGGAGAAGAATTTTGATATTCTTTTTTTAAATGCTTTCCAAGCTCTGTTTTAAACCTGTTGTTCATCTGTGCTGAAAGACTTTAAAAAGAAAAAAAATAGAAGAAAAATCTGTGTATCCTTTTCCTATACAACCCATCAGGAAATATTTACTTACAATATACTTACAGAGGCCAGGGGTATGTCTACACAGTACTTGACAGCACCATGCAGAGATACTCAAAGAAGCCCCGTGTACACCAGCTTCTGAACCTGATGCAGTATCCCTGCATCAGCATGGCACTTCAACCAGATTAATAAACCTTGCTTCTTTGAAAAGGGTAGAAAAGAGATTTTCAGCAGAACAAATTAGCTTGGAGAGAGTCTGTACAAACATGGCTATACTGTCCAGTTCAGGAGGTGACATACTGCCCTGTGCTGTTTAGACATATTCTGGGTATTTCTGTGATGTACTGAGTTGTAATATTCTTTGTAGGAGACAAAATTGAGTCTCAATCCAAATGAAACTCGATTTTTTGGTCATATAATACATGTCTCCCATATAAGCCATAATTCCATATATTATGAGGTTAATTTTTTTGTATTGCCCATTAAACAGTACTACATCGTCATCCCTTGATCTTTTCTCACACTATTACTCAGACCACACGTCTTCATTTAAGCAAATAAACAGGGCTAATGCTGTTTGTAATGTGCATTAAAATTATTCACAGGAGTGAGGGAAGCTAGTGAAGAAGAGCTGTTATGTATCTGTGGCTGCGCTTACACCTGAGGAACTAGAAGATGGAAAATGAAACTGCAAGCTCCTGGCTGTCTATTTCAAATTATATGTTGTTATAGAGTAATGTATAGGCGTTCAATGCAAGGACGGGGATGTAGCTGCTCACAGATTTAAACTGAAGGAAGAGGAAAAATGAATCTGCTCCTCCTGATTAAATATGCTTCACTGAGAATATAAATCACATGCAATCAATAGCAGTAAACACCAGAAACATGCCATTATAGAGCAATGAAAAAGATGTAGGATGACAAGCACACAGATTTGGATACCATAGATATGGGATCTTCCTAAGCATTGATTTTTAAGGGCTTTTATTTATCACAGACTGGGCCAGAGCTGCTTGCCCTGCAGGAACCACTAAACAAGTATTGGTCTATCAGAGAAAAACACGAAGTTCCTAAGATAAATTGTGCTAAGAAATCCAATGGTTAGTAACATGATGAATCATCTATAGCAGGGCTGTCCAGCTGGTGGCCTGCAAAGGGCTACCATATGGCCCATGGGCTCCTACCTGGCCACCACTCACCCCACTGGTTTGGCTATGCTGGCTGGGGCTCTGGGCTCTCCTCTCTCTTCCAGCTTCTGCTTTCTGTCACACTGGGGACAGAGTGGCAAGGTGGAAGGGGGGCCAGGGAGGGATCTGAGCTGCCTGTTCGCTGGGCTGTACTTGTGGCCAGGAGCAGGGTGGGGCTGCATGCAGGGAGAAGGGAGAGCAAGCTACCTGTGCCATTGGCAGGGGGACCCCAGAAGGGCCACCCCACTGTGTACAGCCTAGGGGTCTGTGGCCCATGGGACTTGCAGCTCCCCCCACCACCCAAAAGTTGGAGAGCCCTAATCTCTACAAAACGTTGCTTCAGGGAAACTTCAGAAACCCCACTCCTTAATTGGCCAGCCTTGGTTCTACCACTTTCCAGATGAGAGACAGCAAAAATTTACAGGGCAATGAAAGGATTCATTGCACAAATGGTTGCCTGGGAATGCAGGGGAGTGGCCTTGATTGCCCAGGAGAACGTTTCCAATCCTAATGTATGAAAACATAGATTTCATGGATTTCTAGGATCGGAAGGGACTTTGTATATCATCGAGTCTGACCCCCTGCTCTAGGCAGGAAAGAACACTGGGGTTAAGTAACCCCAGGTAGGTACTTGTCTAATCTCTTCTTGAACACCTCCAAGGTAGGGGAAAGCACCACCTCCCTTGGAAGCCCATTCCATATTTTGGCAACCCTCACCATAAAGAATTTCTTTCTCATGTCCAATCTACATCTACTCTCCTTTAGTTTGTGACCATTATTTCTAGTAACCCTGAGGGGCGCCCTGGTAAACAAAGTATCCCCTATTTCCTGCTGTCCCCCCCCCCCCCGTAAGCTTGTAGACAGCCACAAGATCGCCTCTTGTGGAGGCTGAAGAGATTCAGGTTCCTCAGTCTGTCTACATAGGATCTTACCTGTGGGCCCTCAACCATACAAGTAGCCCTTCTCTGAACCCTCTCAAGGTTATCCACATCCTTCCTGAAGTGCAGCGCCCAAAATTGGATGCAGTACTCTAGCTGCAGTCTCACCAATGCTGCTTAGAGGGGAAGTATCACCTCCTGAGACCTGCTCATGGTGCATCTGTTAATGCAAGAAAGACTGCGGTTAGCCTTACTTATTACCTCGTCACACTGGTGACTCATGTTCATTTTTGTGTTGACTATGAGTCTGCGATCCCTTTCCACTGCCGTGGTACTCAGAATGGTACTTCCCAATCTATAGGTGTATTGGTGATTCTTTCTCCCCAGGTGCAGCACCTTGCACTTATCCTTGTTAAATTGCATCCTATTCTTATCCATCCACTTCCCCCGTCTATCCAAATCTGCCTGAATTCACTCCCTGCCCTCCAGTGTGTTTACTGTACAACATCGTTTGGTGTCATCTGCGAATTTGGAGAGAGTGCTTTCAACACCTTCATCCAAATCACTGATGAATATATTGAACAGCACTGGTCCAAGGACAGCCCTGGGGGGACACCACTGCCCACATCCCCCCAGGTAGAAACCGACCCATCCACCACCACTCTCTGGGTGTGTCCCATAAGCTGGTTTCTTACCCACCTTACTGTGAAAAAATCCACATTATAGCTACTCAGTTTGCTTGTAAGAATTGGGTGCAACACTGTGTCAAAAGCCTTTTTAAAGTCCAAGTAAATAACATCTATCTCCACCTCTACATCTAAGCACTTTGTGACCTGGTCATGTAAAGAGACCAGGTTAGGCAGGATCTGCCTGCTGTAAACCCATGCTGGTTTCCCCTTAACATTGTATTACCTGCTGGCCCCCCACAAATGCGATCCTTTATGATTTTTTCTAAGGTCTTGCCAAGAATAGAGGGGAGGCTAACTGACCTATAATTACCTGGGCCCTTCTTCCTCCCCTTCTTGAAAATAGGGTCTGCATTGGCCCTTTTCCAGTCTTCTGGGACCTGTCCTGAGCGCTACAAGTACTCAAACAGTTGTGTCAGTGGTTTCACTATCACACTGGCCAATTCCTTTAGTACCTTTGGGTGAAGATCATCAGGGCCCACTGACTTAAATATGTCCAACCCCTCCAAGTGCCCCTTCACTAGGTCAGCACTAACCGTAAGTGGATTGGTAGATTGGTACATTTTCAAAGCATTTACAAACAAGGGCTAAATACGTTATTTTGAGGAACTGAAAAGTCTTGGCTTTATGAAAATTGCATTATAGCTGAGCTTTTTAAAACTTATGCAGTGCATGAGAGTATAATCTTAGCCGAGTGGAAGCAGGGCCTTTGCAAAGCCGTGTCTGACTGTCTCTAGGTTCATACACTTTAAGGCCAGGAGGGTCTATTAGATCATCTAGTTGGACATTCCTCACAACGCAGGCCATAGAACATCTCCCAGGTGTCCTTCCATTGAGCTCAGTAACTTGTTTGATTAAAGCACATCTTCCATGTCAAAGCATCATCTGCAACCATCAGTTCTCCAGTTGTAATGGAATAATTAATTGTATTCATGAAAACAGACCCTGCTAATTGGATTTCTAAATTATTGCATATTTATTTACTTGGGGGAATTATTCAGCATAGATTAACAACAGTGAAGATGCCTGTGCCCCATTCATTCTGTTTGACCCTGTCCTCTTATGGGAGACTCCAAGCTTCACGAGTCCAAGATTACTTAAGGTTCATGCCCTACAAAGTTGCTTTAAATGTGTGCTTTCATCTGGCTTTGTGGACCTTTCGTTAATTGAGTTCTAAATATTGTCACTAAAAACAAAAGCAGAATATATGCGACTACTTTGAATTGAATCTGTCACAATAGTGGATTAAGTGAATTTGTGTCCCTTAAGCTTCACTAAGATGGCTTTTTTCAGACCTGTTTTCCACCACTTCATTACCAAACACAACCACACTTAGAATGGGATGTGCATGTTTCTTGTAGGGAGGCAGTGAGGTCTGGGGTAGTAGAACTCAGGACTTACGCAGGAGCCCTGGATCTAGCATTTGGCCAGCTGAATAACCTGAAGCATGTCACTTCACTGCTGTAGATTTGCAGATCCCTATCTACAAAATAAAACTTAAGAAATCTGAGCCAGACTGATGAAAAACAGGGTGATAGCAGCTAGATGCATGTCACTGAGGACCCGTAATATTTCAAAGACATGCAAGCCTAATGACTTTGTTCCACGCTATGACATTGCCCACCCACATGTCTACTTAAATGAGACTCCTTTTTAGATTCTCTTCAATCTATGCTCTGTCTAGGATTATCCTTATGGGGAGTAGGACAAAGGTTCATGTCCGAATGTATTGAAATATTGGAGTTTTGCACAAAAATTAAACCAGAAGTTAATAGTATTTAAGATCTATTAGACTATATATAATAAAATACTTATAGCCTAGATCCTATTGTTCATTATGTAAAGCAAACTGATTCCTTTATTGGGCATGGTCATGAGGGTCAACGTATCTTCTCAGCCTGAGTATTGATCCTAAGAGAGAACTTTGGGGCTGAAAACATGGATCGTGACATTCAGCCTCTGTAAACACAGGCGCCAAAACAAAATACCATGAAGTGAACAGGGGTAGGAATTACAGCTACTCTGCAGTAAGTGCCCATGTGTTAACCTATAATAATGAAAGTTGATCCTCGAGAGAGGGCTAAGCTACCACAGATTACAGTAGCTGTGGAGTCAGAACACTTCTGCATGCGGTTACTATGACAGAGCAAATTTGCAACCTTTTTCTTTACCATCCTACTTTACAATGGAGAAGCATTGAATAATCTCAAGGAAATATTGTGGTATTCAGGATTGAATTGGCTAAATGCCTGCAAGATGCTTTTGTGAACATATAAGCATGACCTTGTCCAATAAGACCTGAAGAATACTGCAGAACTATGTGGGTGTTTATACTTCCTCCAATCTATGCTAAAGGTGTCTTGTACTGCAACAGAGGAATTTGGCCTCCAGAGTCTTTCAAAAGCATTGATTTTCCTTAAGAAGGTAAAAAGAGATTATTTCTCAATAACTTCAGAAATTGTCTTGGAGTAACCTTTTAATTCTTGCTGAATAGGAATCATGAAACATTTCTCAAGTTGGAATTACCCATGCCAACTGGAACAGAGATGTCTACAGTATGGGCAAATATACCTTTAAGCCAATTCAAGAAGCTAGGGGGGACCTGCTTTTCAGGAGTGCACATCAGCTGTCATAACTAACTGCTATATCTGCATGATCCTGTAGCAATACAGATCAGCCAAAGCACCCTAATGTTGACTTTGGATGAAACAGTGCTCAAATTGCAGCAGTTTTACTATACCTGGATAACTACACAATCATGCAGATGTAATGGAAGCATCACAACAGCATATATTGATATCCTTTGATGATAAGACAACTGTTACATAAATACCCCTAGAGTTGGAAATTTGATCTCAGCTAAAGGAACAGTTCTGCTAGTTCGTAGCAGTAGCAATCTTCTACACATTGCTTTTTCCATTAAAGAGGAACAAAGAGGCATAGTACTAAGTTGTATAGCAACATGAATGGAATTTGGAGAGCGTACTGGTTGCAGGAAGGAGCTACACGGATGGGCACTAGGAAGTAAGCTTCTGACCAGGTGCACACAGACTATCTGCAGCATCGCTGTAATATAAGCATTCATTTTAAAGACTTGATTTAGTTTTACAAGAATGGAGTTTTCTCATATTCACATTCACACAAAACAGGAAATGATTTGCACCTTGTATTGCCAATGCCAGTTCTACAAAGTGGCTGTAAACAGATCGCTCTCATTCAGGGACATTTTACAGTCCTTCCCAATAAGAATTTAAAGAGCAGCTTTGCCAGGAGCAGGCCCACAACCCAGATGGCTAAAGCAAGTTAATAAAAAATTAGACCTTTGTTTATAGGACAGGTTACCTCCACCCCTTCCTTTTGCTGTATGTAGGTAGAACAACAGCATGTAAACTGTAAATAACCTTTGCAGCAAGATATATGCAAAAAATCTAAAGTATGTAACTTACTGCTTGTAAGTAAACTGGTAATTTACTTTGATTTTTTTTTCTTCTGGCAGAAAAAGATAACTTCAAAACTCATTAAGAGAATCATTACCATAATGTACATCATGTACAGACCAAATTACTAAAATGGCATTTAGAATAATCTGGTGGGGTTTCTCTTCCCTTCTCTCATTCTTTGCTATTTAAAATGTGTAGTCAACCATACTTAGAAATATTCAGTTGGTAAAATAGCAGTGTAAGCTGACGGTAAATTACATAGTTCGATCACAGTGCACACAGATGAATCCTCTCACAGGAGAACACTCAGCTTTCTAATGCATATCATTCTCATTCCTTTTCTGTACTGATCCCTATGTGATGTAGATTCATAGATTCATAGATGCTAGGGTCAGAAGGGACCTCAGTAGATCATCGAGTCTGACCCCCTGCAGGAAAGAGTGCTGGGTCTAGATGACCCCAGTTAGATGCCTATCTAACCTCCTCTTGAAGACCCCCAGGGTAGGGAAGACCACCACCTCCCTTGGGAGCCCATTCCTGACCTTGGCCACTCGAACTGTGAAGAAGTTCTTTCTAATGTCTAGTCTAAATCTGCTCTCTGCTAGCTTGTGGCCATTATTTCTTGTAACCCCGGGGGCGCCTTGGTGAATAAAACTTCACCAATTCCCTTCTGTGCCACCATGATGAACTTATAGGCAACCACAAGGTCACCTCTCAACCTTATCTTGCGGAGGCTGAAGAGGTCCAGGTGCCCTAGTCTCTCCTCATAGGGCTTGGCCTGCAAGCCCTTGACCATACGAGTGGCCCTTCTCTGGACCCTCTCCAGGTTATCCGCATCCCTCTTGAGTGCGGCACCCAAAATTGCATGCAGTATTCCAACTGTGGTCTGACCAGCGCCTGATAGAGGGGAATTATCACTTCCTTGGATCTATTCGTCATGCATCTGCTGATGCACGATAAAGTGCCATTAGCTTTTCTGATGGCTTCGTCACACTGCCGACTCATGTTCATTTTGGAGTCTACTAGGACTCCAAGATCCCTTTCTGCTTCCGTGCCACCTAGCAGGTCATTTCCTAAGCAGTAGGTATGCTGGACATTTTTCCTCCCTAGGTGCAGCACTTTGCATTTCTCCTTGTTGAACTGCATTCTGTTGTTTTCTGCCCATATGTCCAACCTGTCCAGGTCTGCCTGTAGTTGTTCCCTGCCTTCTGGCGTGTCCACATCTCCCCATAGCTTTGTGTCATCTGCAAACTTGGACAGAGTACACTTCACTCCCTCGTCCAAGTCACTGATGAAGACATTGAATAGTATCGGACCTAGGACCGAGCCCTGTGGGACCCCACTGCCCACACCCTTCCAGGTCGATACCGACCCATCCACTACGACTCTCTGGGTGCGACCCTCTAGCCAATTCGCCACCCACTGGACTGTGTAGTCATCCATGTCACAGCCTCTTAACTTGTTCACCAGTATGGGGTGGGATACCGTATCGAAGGTCCATTTGAACCAGATCACAATTCCCATTATAGAAGCTTTCAGAGGAATACAGAGCCAGCATAACCAAAACAATGAGAAGGTGCAGGTGGACATAATGAGGCTCTTTCCCTCCAAATTCCTGTCCAAGGTTTTGGAACAACCAACAAGAGAAACCGTCTCCAGAGAATCCCTTTAGAAGTATAGGATGAGGCCTATGAATACCGGGGTAGGGAGTCATGAACCCTGATCAAGTGAAGCACTTGTATGCTTAACTTCAAGCGTGGCTGGAATTCCATTAAAATAAATTATTTCTACGCTGTTCCTAATAACTTTTGAAGTCAAAGGATTACATCTTATTCTGCTTTCTGGATGTGTGAGTGATGCTAAGTACCACTTGACCAGGTTTTAGATCCTTTTCCACACACAGCAAGAGCGCATTAGGTTATTGCAGTATCCTAGTGGTTAGGTAACCTGTCCAAAAAACGAGTCATCCAAATTTCTAGGCCCTCCTCATCTAGAGAGGTTTTGACTTCACAAAAAATACCCTAATCTCCAGGCCATGGTCAGGTTGGGATGAAAGTATCCTCGATCCCTCCTCTTGAAGTTGGCCTACTGGACAACCATGAGTAAAAGCAATGGAGGGCTAGAAGGGAAGCAAATAAGAGGGAGTGTGACTCTATGGCTGAGTGAGGCAGCTGCTGCCCTGGGAGGAAGGGCACTGATTTTGGGTTTGCCCTATGTTCTTCAAGTGAAGCTTCTGCACTTTTCATTAAATAGAATAAGCAGCATTGGCACACAGGGAGTAACTGTGAAGTTCTGTTTCCTGCAGTTGGGAGTCAGCACATCTCACAGGCCTATGAACTTCTGGGGGTCCTCTCTGTGTCCCCATCTGACTCTATTCTATATGAGCACAGGGCAATAGCATAAGGCCTACTTTAAATCATGATTTCTCATTTTTCATAAAAATTGCAAAATTAAATGATTAAAAAATAAAAATGCCATTTGCAACAAAATGCCACAATATGGCTGCTTTTTAGGGAATTCCACAACCAGTGCCAGATCATGGCATTTCATTGCAACAAGATGGCTGCTGCAGGTTGGGAAAACCATTCCCTAGACAGCAGCAAAAACCAGGGGAGGGGGGAAGGCTTTGCAAAAGGGAGCAGGGGGTGGAGAGAGCTTGGGAATGAGTAGGGGAGGGGTGTTTGCTCCTCTGGATGGCAAAACTGGGGTGCCAGAGGTTGGGGGTAGGGGAAGAGAGCATGTGCAGAGGAGCAAACAGTCCCTCTCCTAACTGGTGCCAGGGCTGTGTACCAAGCCAGCCCCCAGGTGGCCCCCAACTCCACCCACCATCCCTGTGCCCCAATTTTCCTGTCCAGAGTAGCAAACAGCTCCACTCCTATCCATCCCCAAGCTCTCTCTCCCTATCCCTTTTGTGACCCCCTTCCCCCCACTCCTCTGGGCTGCTCTGCTTTTGCTGCTGGCTTTTTAGCAGCTATTTTAGGCTTTGGGAGCAGGGTCTCTGCTGCTGCAATTAAAACTGGTCCTAAACCTGCCCCCTCATCCACATGGGGTGTAGGCGGGGCACCATGATCTGGGCATGAAAATGGTGGCTGCCGCCAACATTGGGCCAAGATATTAGTGATCTGGGCCCACGATTTAAACCAAGACCCAGTTACATCTTTAGAGGGTGTGACTTGTAGAAAACCTCATGAAATTTCCTGTCTTTCTGGCCCCTCCTGGGGGTTTCTCTGTTCGCTGAATGGGGACAACCTTTTTCTGCAAAGGCTGCTGGAGATTGACACGTTATTCAGAGAGATCCAGCTAGTCATTTGTATACATAATCAATGCTCAAATAAACCCCAGGGCAATTACCCATTTGTTGAAGTGAAGGTTGAGTTAGTGGTCGTTAACCCTTCCTTAGTGGATTATGGAAGACCATTAGCTACTGTAATGCTTTTTTTGCTGCAGAGATGAAAGCCAGAGTGACCCATATATTGGATATTTACCAAATTAATGCAGTATGTGTTCATTAGCAAAATTTGTCAAATATTATTTCTGGAATATATGATCAAGCAAATAATTAGCCTATTGTCAGCTAGTCTTTAGATGCTTATGCTCATGAACAATTGCAGTGAGGGATGCTATCGAAGAGGGCAGCTAAATAAAAAATAGAGTGCTAACAGTTGATGAGGAGGCTTCCACACCAACTTTGACAAAAGGCACTGTAGTCATAATCTGAAATACCTCAAGTTTCTCATAATGTGTGTTGTGAAGTAGCATGAAATGATTCCATGATTATAAAAGGAAACATATTCTTTGGGCATGACTATCAGTTTATATTGGTGTTACAACAATGTAAACAACAAAAAAAGTAAAGCAGACAGCTACCCCCAGGTTAGCTGGATGTCTGAAAATTCCTGATCATGTTATAATTTACACTGATATGCAAAAATGACACCAGGATGACTGTCTGGCCATGCCCTTTTTTAAAAGAAGCATTTATAGTGATGCAGAACATGCAGTGAGTATGCAAACTGTGTGCAAACAAAATAATTGTCTCATCATCATCATTGTCATCATCACTGGATTTGAAGGATCTCCCAGTGGCAGCATTGATGATACTTCTCCAGCAACTTGAGGTATTTCCTGTATGTTGTCTACATCTCAGCTCTATACAGGAAGGGGAGGATCATGACTGCTTGACAAACATTTTAGTTTCAGATCTGATGTCATGATCTTCAAAAACCCATTTCCTCAGGCATCCAAAGGCTGCACTTGCATGTTGGAGGTGATGTTGGACTGTTCATCGATGTCAGCCTTCTGTGAGAGATGGCTTCTCAATGTTCTCCAGAGTCTCACTGTGAATCTGAATGAATGGAGATGGGGACTTCTCATTAAAAGCTTGTTGATGGAGGACTTTGATCTTCTGAATGTTCAGCATCAGTCCCATTTTCTTGCATGCCTCAGTAAAGATGTTGATGAACACACACTCCAACATCATCAACCTTCTGGAGCTCAAGGATTGAGGTCAGGGTGGCTTGGAGTCAGCTGAGGTTAAACAATTTATCATCCAAACACCATAAGCATCAAGGTGATGATCATCCAACATTAACTTCACTGGGTCAGCCCCATCCCCATCTGGATATCCAACTCCAGACTCATGAAGCAAGTTTTATTCTCCCAGCTTAGTCAAGGCATGTGCTCAAGAGGAGGGCAGAGAAGGCGCTTCGAGGACATCCTGAAGGCCAACTTGAAAAAATTCAACATTGGCATCAACTTATGGGAGACTATTGCCCAGGACTCCCCAAATGGAGGAAGAGTCTTTTGCGAGGATGTCAGGATGCTGAAACCTTACAATGACAACAAGAGACAGAAAAATGGGAGTGGCAGAAACAGCGTGTCACAGATTAAACCAACCACCCACCCTACATGGAAACATATGCCCAAGGTACAAGAGAGTCTGTCAAACCTGGATAGGCCTCGTCACCCATCTTTAAACCCACAGATAAGACAACCATGGAAGACGATCATCCTTGACTGCAAGGGATTGCTGATGATCACTACTTGCCCAAATTCCATGCAAGTTGCTGCATCTTTCCTTTCAATAAATGTTGTTGTTGTATGCTGACCTTTTGTTACCAGAAGCAGTGTATAACCCACACTAGGAGCATGGCCTTTATTGCCAGCCACTGCAACTTGCATGCATGTTATTTTCTAACCAGTTTCCCATGTCTTGTGGTGCTGGAGATAGTAGAGGACCTACCCCTTCTCAGTAACTGCTTCATTTTGTTAGTCCTCTGTGGATGCATCTACATATGATGCTACATCACTGTAGCAGTTACCACAATGCAGCATCCACCGGCAAAAACTGTGATGCCACAGCTACATCACTGTAGTGATGCAATCCCTCAGTATAGTGCATTACTACAGCAACATAGCATCTAAAAACAACCCTGCACCACATGCATGGCCCGGTATGGTCTATTACTGTGTTGTCATTTAGTAATTCCAAAAGGAAGTACTAAATGATGGGAGAGTAACAATAGTGCCATAGGGGCACATGTAGAAGTGCCCTGTTTTGCTCATATACCTCATTTTCTGCACACACTCTCCCCCTCTCCCCTCCCATTCTCTTGTGTCAATCTGGCTAAAGACTTTGACTCTGTCCCACCCTTGGCCTTGTCTGTCTAGGTAGGCTGGCTGTCTGCCGCAACTCTATAGCTGTCTTCAATTTTATCTCTGTTAGCTACTTTCTGTGAAGTAGCTGTGTTACACTGCAGCTTGGACAGTTGCCTTCTGCCATTGATTTGTGAGGGCTGGACCCAGACCTGCTCACCTGTGCATAGTACCCTCAGGTCTTTGACTCTCTTGCTGTACTGGGCTGCTTGCCTAGCTTGTCATTCTCTTAATTGCTTTGTGCTCTGTTTGCTGCTGTTTCACTAGGCTGCAGCACTCTCCCTCCTGGGAATCAGAGTCTTATTTTACCAACACCGCCATCTCTGATCAGGGTATAATTTCCACTGATATGCAATAGTAGTGTAAATAGCACCAGGGTGACTGTCTAGTGAACAGTCCAGACAGCTCCTTAGTCCCTGGAAGAGTGTCTGTTGTGTTTCTGACATCAGTCTCTTGGCTGTCTTTATTTTTCAAGCTGCCTTCCCAGTGCAGTTTGAATACCCAGAAGATGTCTTGTGCTCAAAACCTATTTACTGCTAGATTGCTTGAGTTCTGCAGTAGTGTCTTGTGGCCCATTGTCTGAGCCTGGTACGTCACGCAAGCTGTATCTTACAAAATGTACCTTCACTTCTTTACATTTTAGCTCTTGGTTGGGTATCCTCTGGATAATCCACCTTCCAGAAATGCAAGGTGAAGTCTAGTGTGACCATGTTGTTCCTATTGCAAACGGTCTCTTCCTTTATATCTCAACCTCCTAGAACAAGATTATCAGTAATACCACTCTTGATATCTGAGAGTCCCTAAAAATGCCTCACGGAGTATATATTGGTGTGCTTTTGACATTGGTTTGATATGCACAGGCATTTATACCCAGCAGCACTTGTCAAAAACAGGGCGTGATAAGTTTTCTTGCTCAGCATTCCATAACCTATCCTTGGCATCATAAATGATGAATGCTTCTGCCTTGGATAAATTGGGAAGTATGCCCTCAGTCATGGGTACTGGTTTATTCCCAATGCTCTTTTAGATGTTTTTGAATCAAGGCAAATTCTCAGCTTCCCTGTTGATCTCCTCTGTGCTAGTTTCAGTAGTTTCCTCTTTGCGGTCTTGCCAGTTCCTTCTGGAGGGACTCCGCTATGGATAATGAGACTTGTCATTTTGGCTTTTTCCTCAGGTAGATGTATTGCCAACCTCAGCTTGACTGCTACACACCTAGCTACTTGAAGTATATTCCCATATACTGCTAAACTGCGGGACAGGGCTTCTCATAAATACTCTCCCTCATCTCTCATGTTAAGGATATTCTGTTGGTGTTTTACAAACAAATCCATCTAGGAGACTATTCTGCTGTTGTCTGGTAGCAGGTGGTCTGCTGGTGTGTCAACTCCTATTGATTCTAAGTAATGGTGCCTCTTGTTTGATGGGTTTAACATCCTGCATTAGTGTGTGGTTTTCAGAGTGGCTTCAATGAACATATCCTACACTCCATCACATTTTTGCAGCCTAAAATATCTGCTTACTAGTGTTTCTGGCTTCACATTTCATTTCCTTGCAGTCCACCTAGAAATAAAGTGGCGGTTGGTGTAGCAGGAAGCTTGGTGCTCCTGCTACTTCAAGAGCTAGCAAGCTGCAGATGAGAGGCGGCAGGTGTGGCAGGAGACAATCGGCCTAGGGGTGGGCCAGGAGGGTCTGGTGCCCAGGAGGGAGTAGGTACCCAGGAGGAAAATGGAGATGGGACCAGAGAAGTCTGGTTCCTGGTGGGGGACTAGGTAACAGGCCAGGCTCAAGGACTGATCCAGAACAGATTCAGGCCCAGGAATAGGAGTGGAGTGGATGAAAGCTCACTTGGGATTCCCTGGGAAAGCCTCCCTTTTCTTAAAAGTATAAGGACCTCAAGGCATGGCAAGTAAACAGAAGGGGAGAATCAAGGTAAAGCAAGAGCTGGGTAGCCACCAAAGGTGTCATGGCCACCCCCAGGACAGGCTTCTTACAGTTGGTCTATGAGTAATGAGCAAAACAATTCTTTGTATTGTGCATTTATTGAAAGTTTTGGATCTGCTAAATTTGCACTCCTCTTCATCATAGTTTCATAGTTGGTAGGGTCGGAAGGGACCTGAGGAGATCACCTAGTCCGACCCCCTGCCGTGGCAGGAAAGAGTACTGGGGTCAAACGACCCCGGCCAGATGTTCATCCAGCCTTTTTTTTAAAGACCCCCAGGGCAGGAGCCAGCACCACTTCTTTTGGAAGTTGGTTCCAGGTCCTAGCCACCCTGACAGTGAAATAGCGCCTCCTAATGTCTAGCCTGAAACTACCCTCCACTAGCTTGTGTCCGTTGTTTCTTGTAACTCCCGGGAGTGCTTGGGGGAAAAGGGACTCTCCCAATGCCTGCTGGTCCCTCTCGGCTAGTTTGTAGACTGCCACTAGATTCCCTCTCAGCCTTCTCTTTTGGAGGCTGAACAGGTTCAGGTCCCTCAGCCTCTCCTCGTAGGGCCTGCCCTGTTGACCCCTGATCATGTGGGTGGCCCTCCTTTGGACCCTTTCCATATTGGCCACATCCCTCCTGAAGTGCAGTGCCCAGAACTGGATGCAGTACTCCAGCTGCGGCCTGACCAGTGTCGCATAGAGGGAGGGGGATCACCTCCTTGGACCTGCTTGAGATGCATCTGTGGATGCACAACAAAGTATGGTTGGCCTTCCTGACCACGTCCCCACACTATCGGCCCATGTTCATTGTGGCATCAATGATGACTCCAAGATCCTGTTCTGTCTCAACACTGATGAGAAGGGAGTTCCCCAGCCTGTAGGTGTGCTGCTGGTTCTTCCTCCCCAGGTGCAGTACCCTGCACTTGTCAGTGTAGAACCCCATCCTGTTCTCATCGGCCCACCCCTGTAACCTGTCTAGATCCGCTTGCAGCCTGTTCCTTCCTACTAGCGTACCCACTTCCCCCCACAACTTAGTGCCATCTGCGAACTTGAACAGGGTGCTTTCTACCCCCTCACCCAAGTCACTGATGAAGATGTTGAATAGTGCGTGCCTGAAGACTGAGCCCTGGGGAATCCAGCTGTTGGCTGTGAGCCTGCCACTGGTTTCCCCTAGCAATGGCCCCTCCTCCTTCCCCGCCTGAGTGCTGTTTTTGGAACAGGAGAGGGGAAAGAGAATGGAGGGAGCTCATTTTAGGGGTTCCTGAGCCAGTGTTGGATGGTGGGAAGTGTGGACTGGAACCCTCCCACCTCAGGGGCTTCCAATCCACTCACCGCACCCTCCAGCACTGGCTGGAAAAGCCCCAGACTGAAATCCCTTCACTCCCTTTCCCCCCTCTCATTCTTAAAACAGCTTGGAGGCTGGGAGGCAGGTGGTCACAAGCTGCTCAAGATGCTATGTTTGAAACGCCTTCATCTGAACCCTCATGCAACGAAGGTTCAGATTTTTGTGGGACTGAGCCTTTTTAAAGAACACTGCAGCTGTGCACTTCTGTTTGGTCATTGCTGTAGAGCACTTGCTGGGCCAGACTGAGCAAAAATTGTCACTTCTATCTGTGCCTTCAATTAGTGCATGCACTGCTGCATTTCATTCCTGGAGGGGCTGCAACAGTGGGACATAAAAAGGTTTTCTTTCCAAAGTTCCACCATAGACTGGACACCTTTAATTCTGCCTTTTATGTTACTTTCCATAGCCCAGATGCTAAAACATCATACCTGCCTTCCCAGTCTATATGACCCTTCTGGGCGGCTGTAGCTTGAACCTGAAAGCTTGTTCCTCATTAATGGCCGCTATGTTTTGTTCCTTTATTTATTTATTTATTTTTTTGGATGGATAAGCTTTAGCATTAAAAAGGTTAGATCTATTTCTTACAACAAGATCTATTATAAGCTGGAGTCATGTGTCTCCCAATGATTCTGTTTCTAATCTTCCAGAATTCTCTGCTTTGTAACAAAAATACTTATTTTCTGATTCTTCTTTCCAAATAAAAGAAACAGTGCTTTACAATCTCCTTCTGTCTGGGGTCACAGTACTCATCAAATGTTTTTATCAGTTGCTCTGCCATCTCCTATCATTAGTCTTGGCAACAGTGTCTCACTGGCTTCTCATTCTCTTTTTTTATCAGTGAAACAATAACAAAGTTTACCTTCATCCTGTTTTCTCTTGTATCCTCATAGTCACCTTGGAATACAGATTCAATTCTTGCTGCTTTTCTTTGTTTGTGCAAGAAGGGTTGTGTTATTGTTTGGTTGGGAGGTTTTTTTAGTCTTGAAGTTCTGCATTTCTGGTACTCTGAGTCCCTCTGTGCTGGCTGATTCATTTGTTTGTAGGTGCTGCCTTGTTTCCCTGCTACTTACATTCTGCTGTTGGATGTGGCTTTCATGAGACTAACCTTTACCATCGCATTTTCTATACTGCCTGCTGTGTGGTGACACCAGGGATCCATGCTTGGAGAACCAAACTGACCCTTTAAGACAGCAGTTTGCAGAAGTTCTACAACTACAGATAGAATTCCAGCCTGGTGCCTTCACACCAATTTGCAATGGTCTTTCCCAAATATTTCCCTCCTGCTTCATAACCCTTCTTCCAAATCCCATGCAGTTTCCTATACCCAATCTATATTAACCCTGGGCCCTTTCAGCACAGATACTGCCACTTGCTTTAGACTTTGTGATGAATTAGTGAACCAATGTCTGTGTCCTGAACAAAGCTACTAAACTCAATTATACTCAACACCAAAGCAAGATTTGAATTTAACCCTTTGGAAAGATTCTCTTAGTCCAGTCACCTCAGCACTAGCTAGTAGGGCTGTGCAAAATTTTGCCAGGTGTTTCGTTTCAAGCTCAAAACAGCAAAATTGAAATGAAATGAAAGGCTTCGAAACAGCCTTGAAACTAAACAAGGGTAGTCAAAACATTTCAGAAGTTTTGAAACATTTTGAGTTTCAAAGCTGAAGCTGGGCTTGCTTGCAGGAAAAAAAAAAAACTAAGAAGAGGGAGGGAGAGGAGTGGGAAAGGACTGCCCTGATATTGACTGTGTAGCTGGCCAGTGACTGTGATCCTTCCCTGAGGTCCCTTCCAATCCCAGTGCTCTGGGGGAGGGATGGAAAAATAGCATAAAAAGCAGCATTGTTTGAACTGAGCTTTCTGCCATGGGGTCAGTTACTGAGCTGTCTTCCAGCAGCTCAGCGGTGTCAGAGGGAGGCTATAACTTCCTACTTCCTAGCCTGTTACTAGCAAGTGGGATTCAATACCTTTTTCTTTCTATACCCTTTTTTATTATATTCATTCATTCCTTTCAATTTATTCCTCCCTCCCCCAAAATCATCTTTTTGTTTTTCTTAGTCTATTTTGATTCATTTCCTCCAAAAAAGAAATCTGTGCTTTTTTTCACAGCATGCATTCCATTCACTGTGCAGGGAAGCACAGTATATATTGCATATTATACTATAGCATTTATTCAGGAACACATATTACATACATTTATATATATTTATTTATTACATAAATACAGATTACATTACAGAAGAACACACAGATTTTCTAGCACACCAAGGCAAACACACTATGAAATGCACCATGAAGCATGCTGGAAAGGCAGCTGGCAAGCTTTCAGGAAGGGGCAGAAGAGGGGGATAGAGGGAGATCTGTAAGTCCCCACCCCCCAAACTGAGATGCAGCCTCTTTCCTACAGCTAGCAGGCATGAGGCTTCCAGTTCTACTGGCAGCAAGGAGAGGGGTGCAGTGCCACTGCCTGAGTCTGCATCCCCTCCAAGAGCACCAGCCATAACGCTCCCCCACCACCACCACCACCATGACAACAAGCAGCACCAGGACCTGTATGACAGTCTCCTCCATCCCCATTTCACTTCCCATCCTGAGGCTTCCAGTACCAGAGGAAGAGCTGGATCTAGATCTAGATCTGAGTATCATAGCAAGGGAAATTCTGGGGAAGAAGAGGGAATCATCTGAGTTTGTTCAGATCATCTCCACACCCCTCAATTTTCCCCTAGAGCCAGGTCTCCTTCCCCAGAAGGCACTTCAGAGAAGGCTGAAGTAGAGGTTGTGGAGGCAAGTGGCCCAGCTGAGTCCACTCTTCCTGTTGCTGTGCCTCTGCCTGCTGAGGAGGGGGGAAAGGCAGCATCCGCACATGCACCCACACCCCAGAAGTGAGCATGTGGTGTGGTCTGGGATCATTTTGAGCTGGCAGATGATCCCACATACACTATCTGCCTGCACTGCTGAGCCAAAACCAGCCAGGGCAAGGGAAGGAAACATATGAGCACCACGAGGATGCTGATGCATCTCTGCAGGCACCATACCTTTGCCCTTGCTCCTTCTCAGCATGGCACCAGTGGGAGCATCCCCCAAAAAGTCCCCCTCTGACTCCAAAGCCCCCATCCCCCTGAAGCAGAGTCATACAACTGTGGAACAGTGGGGGAAAGGTGGACAGAAAGGAGTGGGGGGGGTGCATTGCAAAGGCAAGTGAGATCACCCAGAGCATTGGGGAGATGCTTGCTGTGGATGGGCAGCCCTTCTCCATATTTGAGTGGCCAGGGTTCAGGCAACTCATGGCAATTATGGCCCTAGCATACCAAGTACACACATGTACCACCTTCAGCATGATGGTGGTGCCCTCCCTGTATGAGGAATGCAGGGAGGACTTGAGAGAGGAGCTGTGCAAATTAGGTTTGCAGGTGGCCTTACACTTCACCTCAGATATCTGGAGCAGCCACGATGGAGATCATGTATAACTCTCCCTCACAGGGCACTAGTGCAACCAGTCAGACCATTGCTGGGCTCTCCTTCAAGCTGAGGTGATGGATATGTCCCACATGGCAACCAAGATCATGGAGGCCATGAACTGCTTGGTGCAGGGGTGGACCATTGGGCAGGGCAAGCTTACCCACAGGTTCATGGTCACCAATAGTGAAACCAATATGGTCAAGATGGTCCGTGATGCCAAATTTGGCATCCACTGTGTGACACACAAGTTGCACCTCATTGTCAGGGATGCCTTGGAGTGGGACAGGGCTGTTGGTAATGGTGCCAGCACCACCAGCAAGCTCATTTCCAAATGCAGGAAAGTGGCAGGCTCCTTTCACTGGAGCATCAAGAGGGGCAAGATGCTGTGGGACAAACAGGCAGAGCTGAACATCCTGCAGCATGAAATCATTCAGGATGTGGAAACTCAGTGGAACTCTACACACCTGATGCTCGAGAGGCTGGTGGAGCAAAAGAAGGCCATCCATGAGATGGCCTTGCTCTGGGAGATGGGGATCAGCGGCTCCCTTAATAGAGCTGAGCGGGATACCATCTCCCAGATCTTGGTGGTCCTCAAGCCCTTCCTCGAGGCCACTGAGACGCTCAGCGCTGGCGATGACCTCCTTAGCCAGGTGATCCCCCTAGTGAGGAAACTTCAGAACCAAATGGAGACGTTCCAGGGGATCAATGTTCCTGGCTGGGATAAAACTCTGTCACCAGATGTACAGGCACCGGCGAGGCAGCTAAAGGTGGGCATCAGGAAATGGTTTGATCCCTTGCGGTCTGATATGGTCCACATGCTGGCCACCATGTGTGCCCTGAGAATGAAGGGGAGTGTTAGCATATGTGACAGCCAAACCCTGGATCAGTGGAAGGAGATACTGGTGAAGAGAGTCAGGGAGGCAGAAGGGTGGAGGCAGGGGGACATGGAAGAGGGGGATCCACTGTCCTGTGCCAACACACCATTCACCAGACAGTCTCCTCCTCCACCACAGGTGCTGCCAATGTGAGCCACGGGCATGGCTTCCAGGGTGAGATCCACAGGCACCAGACCTCACCATCAGGGAAGTAGCGCTCAGGCCTTAGTGGCTGCATATTTTGCTGAGGACTTTAAGCCACTGCTGTGTGACCCCTTGGCCTACTGGGCAAGCCACAGCCAGATGTGGCCGGATCTAGCCATGGCTGCTCACAAACACCTGTCCTGTCCAACAACCAGTGTTCCAAGTGAGAGGGTTTTCAGCGTTGCTGGTGATATATGTGTGGGCGAAACATCGAAACATGTCAAACCAGCGAAAGAGTTTCAATGAAATGAAACATTGAAACAAAACACTATCTCTTAGTGGCGATGCATAGTGAGCACCGGTGCACCCTTGGTAGCAGTGTTCCTGGGCAGGGGGGACAGGCGAGAATGCTGATCGTCCCCGCCCTGGCTGGGGAGTGGCAGCACCATGAGAAGTGATCCCTGTGGTTCCTCCACAACTGATTGCAGCCACCTGGAAGTGCCAGTGGTGCAGTGCAGCCACTTCCAGGTTGGCATGATTGGCCGTGGGGGACCCCCCACCACCACCCTTGGTCACTGACTGGCCACTGGGAGAGGTGTAAGTTCCCCACCGACTCAGGAAGCATCAGTTGCCCATGCTGTCCTTTCAAAATGGTGAAACGGTGCTGTTTCGCACAGCCCTACTAGTTAGGTCTTAGCCTGAATGCAGTGCGCACTTCTGAATTCCACAATTAAGAATGCCACACTTGAAGAATTTCTTCAAGTGAAGAAACTGGAGAAGATCCAGATGCAAGTGACAAAGATGATACAGGGGTTGCAGTGCAAGTCATGCAAACAAAGGTTGAGAGACCTAGTTACACTTAGTTTGGGTGAGGGAGAGAAAAGGGTGTTGAGGGGGAAGAAGATAGCAGTTTTCTAACTATTTGAAAGGCTGCCATAAAAAAGAGGTGGGGAAACCTGTTCTTCCTTGCCACAGAGAGCAGTACATGCCACAATAGCTTTGAACTCCAGCAAAGCAGATTAACATTAAATATCAGGAAACAACTTCCTTGCTGTCAGAACTTGAAGATGATGGAAGAAGCTACTTTGAGAAGTTGTGGAACTTCCTTCAATGAGGTTTTCGAGAAGAGCCTGGATGGGCATCTGTCTGGAGTAGTTTAGGAATAGTGCAGTTTTCTTTCAAGTGGAGGGTTAGACTAGACAATTTATTTTTTCTTCCAACTCCATGAGTCTCTGATTTTAAAAAGTATTTTGAATGAAGATTCCCCAATTGCAGAAAAGGAATTTTAGGTCAGATATTAGGAAAAACTCTCTCATTAGGAGGGTAGTAAAGCACTGACTACTCAGGGAGGTTGTGAAATCTCCACCCTTAGAGGTTTTGAAGACCCAGGTAGACAAAGCCTCAGCTGGGATGATCTATTTGGGGATGGTCCTGTTTTGAGCAGGAGGTTTGACTAGATGACTCTTGAGGTTCCTCCCAACCCTCATTTTCTATGATTCAATTACTTAAAATTAAGATAAGGCCATTCTTATGGTTAATATCAGAGGCACAATTCATTTAAAAAAAATAAAGGAACCTCATTTCAGGTAAGCAGTTTGTATGGTTTGGGCTTTCTCCTCTCATTTCTCTACTATCTAACACTGAGTTGCTATAATCTCTGAGGCACTCTGTTGTCTTGCATTATTGTCTCAGCGCTAATAATATCCTCTCTGCCCCAAGTCCTTCACCCCCAGTTAAATCTGGCTCATATTTCTTTGCTTTTTTATTCCCTTTAAGAAACTTTCTGTTGGGAACAAATTGTGTTCATGTCACTTGCTCTTGGCCTACGATAGTTGGGGAGAACAAAACATTCTTCAGGATTTTATTTATTGCTATATACTATATGTATTTTCCTTTTTGTTTCCTGTGTATTTTCTGCTTCATAAACATATGTTTATTCTTCTTATGCTTTGCTCAGCATCCTTAGAGACAGCCCCTCTTTCAATCCAGGATAGGTTTTCAAGACATATTGGATCTTCCAGCCCCAATGCATTTTGGAACCCAGCATTGTAGGAATGCAGGTGAGGTTGTTTGCTCCATCTGCTGCGGGGAGCCCAATTATTCTAACTCGTTGAATTCTATTTGATTCACTAGAATGTCTACTCTTACATTTAATTCTCCATACAATAGCTTACTCATGCTTTTCTGGATTTCTGGTTCCATTATTAAGGTCCCATCAGTATCAAAATGGCTCCTGCAGTGTGTCACTCATAAGTTGTTGGCATTAGCTTAAGCTGCAACTGCACAAAGCATGAAATGACTTTAGAAAGACACTCTTTAAAATACAAACTACTGTCAAGAGGCAAGGCTTGTCTTTAAATATCTTTTATTGGACCAACTATATAGCTGGGAGAGTTGTTGGACAACTCTTCCAGGCACCAGGTACCCCTCCTGAGAAAGGGCAGATCTTAGCTCTCCCTGAACAAGGGCAACTGATGCCTGTAAGATTATCCCACAGTTTTTCCCAACTATCTAGTCAAAGACATCACAAATGTGACTCGTCTTTTGACATTTCTTTGACCATCATGGCTACAACACTCCAAATCCTATTACAAGCTGCACAGTGTCATTCTTGCTGTAGGGCAGGGCCAAAGCTGCTTTTCCTGACCTTAGGCTTTCCCTAGTGGGTATGTTAGCCTGGGGAAGAAAATACCCCTGTCTTTTCTTTGGTCATTCTGCCAGTCCTGTTATAGCTGACACATCTCACCTCAGAAATTGCAGTGGTAATGGAAGTTTTGCAGGTTTCTCTGGGGCTCTTTTTTGCTCCTAAGATTCAGGCCTCCTTTTACTTGGCTGTGTCCTGTTTCTGTCCTACCTTCTAACCATAATGTGAGGTGCTACCTGGGTAGCTCTTTACTATTCTGATTTACAAAGCATGCTCCACTTCACCAGGAACCAGGAGACCTGAATTCTGCTTCTGTCTCAGGCAAGCAGTACTGCAGCATTTGTGGGGGTGGGGGATGTTGGGCCCTTCTTCTTGTTCTTTAGGTAATGGTAATATGCAGGAACTGTATACAAAAAGGGTGAGGTACAGATAACTGTGTATTACCTTATTTACTGAAATCCAAGACGACTCTGAATTTAAGATGGCCCCCTATGATTAGATTCTATACATGGAAAATTGCTGTAATATTGCATGTATAGAATCTAATTATTGGAGGGTCATCTTAAATTCATTCCCCCCCCCCCTCCACTGTTGCAGCAGAGAAAGTAGTGGGAAGGGTGTAGGTGGTAGGGAAGAAGATGCTGATGGAAATAGTAGGGAGGCAGATGGTGGGAGGGCAGGTTGTGGGGGACTCAAGCAGCCTGACCCCTGCTGCCTGTCATCCCAAGTCCTAGTGCCTCCCCCAAACTTACCAACAGGCCCCCACATCTCCCTGCTACTTGCCTCTCTGTGCTTGCACCCCCTGGCACTTACCCTCCCCCCACAGCCACAACAGGTGTTATAGGCCAAGGTGGGGCTAGAGCAAGCACATGCTCCATGCCCCAGCTGGAGCGTGCAGAGCCACATTGGAGAGCTAAGGTAAGTGATGGGGGCAGGGAGAGGCTGCCAGGGTTGGGGCAGAGGCTGCTGAGGGGCATGGAGGTGGGGCTGGGGGGGAAGAGGTGGCAGGGGAGCAGGCAGCAGCTATGGCTACAACCCTGAGTCAGGGTCAGAGGGTTAAAGCTGTAGCCAGTGCTTCCTTCCCAGCCTTGTACTTCACTCCAAAATGAGGGACTTTCTCCATGTTAAATGGGGTGGGGGGGTGACGGACGACGACGACCTTGTCTTGAATTGAAGTAAATACACTAAATCTACGCTGCACGAACGACCTAACTACACCTATACCAGGCCACCCTAGCAAAATTCTGCTGGTATCTGAAACACAGGAGCAGTAGAGGGCTACTAAGAAGGCTTGTAAACTACATAAACAGATATTATTCTGTTCCTATATAGTGCATGTAAACTGGGTAAGACCTGGACGGTTTCTCACTATGTGCTAAAACAGCATGTTGACAAAGCTAAGGAAGTCCTTTTGACTGGCAGCCCTAGCTTAGGAACCCAGCTCTGCTTAAACTTCTGGGGTTGTGTACTCCCCTAATCAGTACAGCTTTCTCTGAGGTCTGCTTTCTCCTTAGGATACTCTTACTGAACTACTGGTCTTTCCCTCTGCTTAATATTCCTGCCAGATGTTACAGAATAAAACACAAGTAAGGGCTTGTCTTAAGGATAGAGCATTAACATCTTCAAGCCCTGGCCCTCTGTGGCATCTGAATATGCTAGCACACTCCCAGTGACTTCACTGGAAATTCTGCTGAATTAAGAGCCATGCAATTTTGTCCTTAATGCCTGGATTATAATGTTAGTTTTGGCAGTCATAATGTACAATAGCTCCAAACATCTGGAGTCTTTCAGTTTTAATAGCATTTCTCTTATTGCAAGCCTTAGGAACAGCCTCATCAAGCATTATGACTGCTGGGCTCATTAGAATGTGATATTATTGCCTTTCCTAAGCAGCTGATGAACATCTTAAAGCTGATAAATACTCCAGGCCAAATTGTGCCCTTGGATACAAAGATAAGGCTGTCAGGAAAGCCCATGGGAGTTTGACATGGTCATCCAAGGACAGCATATAGCCCTCAGGGTGAGGGGTAAGGTTGCAGGGGCCAATGTAAAGAGAATAAAGAGAATTCTCTCTCTTGCCCGTTTATCCTTTTAATTGAAAATGAATGAAAAGGTGGTGAAAATATTGGTTATGGACAGATGCCTTATCTAAGTAATTACTGTGATTCTACTTTCTAAGCCTGAAACATTTGATATGTTACAGCGAGTCTTAGCGTATTAATTAAATATGAAGCAGCAGAAGTATGATAGATGCTTTAAGAATGGTGTCTCTAAGAATGAACCATTTAGAATCTAACATATAGTCATAAGGCTGGAAAAGTCTTCAGAGATGAACTAGTCCAATCCTTTGCACAAACACAGGTTTTACCTACGCCTGTATCTACTATACCTGGCAGGTGGCTATCCAGCCTCCTGAAAACCTCTGAAGAAGGAGATTTTACACTTTCTCTAGACATCTCTGATGTTTGGTGTGCTTTTTCCTGATGCTTAACTTGAACCTGCCTTCCTGTAGTGTAAAACCATTCTTTCTTGTCCTAATCTCAGTAGCTAGGAAGAACAATCGGTCACCATCCTTTCTATTGTGGCCTTTCAGACACTATATTTAATAGAAGTCTCTGCTGACCTCTTCTTACTGCTTCCTTGTGTTCTCTCAGTCTGTGGCATCTATTCATCTGTGTTGTTCTGTTTTGCACTCAAATTGTAAATTCTTCAGGACAGAAACGATCTTTTTGTTGCATTTTTACAGTACGTGGCACAGTGGGACTGTGTTCTCTAAGGTGCTATCCCAGTGCAAATAGTAATAATTAAAGAAAATAAGATGAGTAACTTGTGCAGTCATAAATCACCATGTCAAAAGTTAAACAAAGATGGACAAGGAGAATTTTTCCAGCTTTATAAAATTCGAAATGGAGGTAAACGGGTTAAGGCCAAACTTCAAATTATGTATCTAAATTCAACTGGTCTGGCTTTTGGTACTTTCAGTAGTACTATGCTTTCCCAACTCCCTTAAGCCAAAGAGAAGTGTGAAGGACTTCCTCCTCTGAATAGCACAACACTTTCATTTGGCTGCCTAAAATTTGGTATGGAGATTTATATTTAGCCACCTATATTGAACAGTTCTGGCCTATGGCTAATAACCTACCTGAGATCAGGTCACAAGTTAGTGACGTGAGCTGACAACTCATGCCTCTCATTTCAGTTTCCTGGACCTACCTACTGCACCACACTGCTTCCAATAGAATAGTGCAATGTACAGGAATGGTGAAACACAGAGGGATGTTGAAAGAAGTAGGCTTTATTTCTTGGTCCTTTTTCAGATTCTGAGTAGAATGTACCATAAATATCCATTGTCCATGGGCAGCACTATGTATATCTCATATACAGCGGTATAGAGAAGTTTACCTTCTCTATTTTCTCTATAATATCACTTGCTTCCAGGGATTTTGCCTCAATTTCTCTGCCAGTTCTCCCCTTTCAAACTGAGGGATTCGGGAGGTTTCATTTGTTGCTTGCTTGAGAGGGAAAAAAAATTAATCTACTTCTGAAGCTAGAGCATTGGAAAGAGAATACACCATGTTTCTTATTCCCACTGGAACATCTCTCATTGCCTCTGGGCCTGACACATAAGTAAGCATCTTACTATTCTAAATTCATTGAATTTAAATGATTGTTGTTGATGTTTGTTTTCCATAGCACTGCTGTTGGGGTAGGCTTCAATAAGTCTGCCTATCTAAGGTATTTATCTGGCTCCCTGTAGCAGGGCACTAAGGTGCCTGCTACTTGGAGAGCCGAGATAACCCCTCAGGTGCCAGTTGCTGAGGCAACTAGAGGAAGCTAATGATCCGCACCTGCCTAGCCAGCTGACAAGAAGGGGCAGGGCCTGGCTCCTATATAAACCACAGGCAGGAGGCCAGGTGGCACTTCCCAATCAGCAGCCAAGGAGGAAGGAGCTCTCCGCCGGAAAGAGAAGAGAAGAGAAGAGAAGAGAAGAGAAGAGAAGAGAAGAGAAGAGAAGAGAAGAGAAGAGAAGAGAAGAGAAGAGAAGAGAAGAGAAGAGAAGAGAAGAGAAGAGAAGTCTGATGCAGAAGCAGAAGCAGCGTCTGTCACTGCGGCGGGATGAAGAACCCTTGGTAGGCTTGGGCGTGGTTATAGCCAGAAGGCTGCAGTTTGTGTTATAGCCCAGGGGCTTGTGTTTGTGTTCCTATTTGTTACACCGGTGGTTTGGCTGAGGCTACTAGGGGTTGGAGGAGGCCTCATAGGGGACCTGCAGCAGTGTGGAAACCCCAGCACCAGCAAGGGCACAGCATTTGGGGTGCACAGACCCCAGCCCCAGAGGGGGCAGTTGAGAAGCCCCAGAGAAGGGGGCATTGCTGAGAAGCCCCAGTGCGGGTGTGGTGAGCCTGGAGAAAGGGGCAGCACTTGCGAAGGCCCTGAGAGAGGGCGGCATTACTGAGAAGGCCCCGCAGAGTGGGCACAGAGAGACAGGGCTGCGGAGAGACCAAGCACCAGAGACAGCATGGAGACAGAGAGAGAGAGTCAGAACAATGTCTGTTACATCTGTGAGGCTTGGGGTGTGGTTTGGGGGTGGTTGGGGCCATGCATAGCCCATAAAGCTGGAGTGCAGAGGAACTGGAGATAACCAGATAATTGTGGAACAGAGGATGAAAGACAGCCTCCCTATTAGATAAATAGATAGATGGATGGATGGATGTCGTGGCAGATGAGAATTGGAGGGTGCTAATTTGCAGCTGGACATGGGAAAGGAGGCGGCAGGGGAGAACACGGTGACCCTGACTACCCTCCTGTTACACTCCCATTAGTGTAGAAGTTGTGGCACAACATGAATTTAAACCACAGACTTTGTTCAGGCTGGCGTCTCAACTATCAGCACATCTTTCCTCTTAAATCCTTCCTGGCCTGAAATCTTGCTCTCATTGCTTGCAAGAGACTAAGGTTTTTGTTTTATTATGGTCTTTGTAAAATGCAAACCAGAGGTAGGTTGTGTTTCAGCTCCTGTTCTCTACATACACTCACAACTTGGCTGGGATTAAGGTTCAAATGAAGAGCTCTGGTTTGGATCTATTTATTGTTTCCTTAGGCAGCCATTACTGGGACATGCAAGCACCGACCCTATTTCAGGCTATATGATGATGATGTACAGACATATGTACAAACAAATATTTCCTTCTATTGTTGCCTTGTGGGGTCAGGCCAACTCTCAGGATCTCAAAGTTTCCCCGCCTGGGGAAACTTACCTCCCGGCACACAACCAGAGCCACGGTTGCGTGAGCTGGTGCTACACCGGCTCTTGAATCAACTGTTCCCGGGGCAAGGAAACCCTGAGTCAATCGCGGCGGCTGGAGACACTGCCATGGGAAGATTGAAAAGCCCTGTTGGAACCCGGCAGTGGGGAGGAGTAGCACACCAGCAAGGAACATGCCTGGTGTGGTGAGGCTCCAGTGGCCAGCAGGAGCCTTGCAGCCAGCTCAGGGCCAGCATCCAGAGCAGGGGAAGCAGTGCCCCTGCATTAGACTGGGAGGGAAGAGCCAGATCCATTCCCCCCCCCCCCCAGCATCTAATTTCTAAGCAAATTCATCAAAGGTGTTCCTCCCAGAGTCAAGGAGGAGGATGTGAGAGAGAGAGAGAGAAAAAAAAAAAAAAAGAGAGACAGAAGTCTAGTCTGTCCACAATCGAGGCTGGGATTCCAGCAGCCATAACAGCTGGGCTAGCCCATAGGAATTTATGCCAACGCTGGTTCCCTGGGCAATTAGGGTCTACCAGGCATGGCTGGATAACACAGGCTGCACCAATAGGTTGGATAGTGGACGGGGTGTAGGGGAGGTGGAGCCCCATGGACTATCGCATCAAGACCATGAGTACCTCCGTCCCCGGGGTCCCTAGGAAGAGGATCACCACTGAACCCCTCATCCAGTAACACCAACTCATGGCAGGTGAGTTAAAGGAAAAGGGGGTCCCGGTTGAGATGGATGGTACAGCACTCGCCACGTCACACCTACGTGCTTCCACACCTAGTACTACTTGTAATCACTTATAAGGGATAGAGAGGGCAGAAATAAAGTCAGAAATGGTTAGGGGAAGGGGAGGGAATGCATTTAAAAAAAAAAAAAAGAAACTGGGGGTTTTGCTACACTATATGGAACCAGAAAAATGGTGAGTTAAGATGTACATGGACAAACCAGAGAACAATACAACCCGAAAGTAGCAAAGTATAAAAATCCTTTACCGCTATTACAAGAAAGATTCTTTGCTTTTGTGTCCTTTTCCTCCTCGCTGAACCAAGGAAAATGTTGGCTACTGTAAATGTTTCACACCATTCTTACAGGCCTTCAATTCAGGAAAGCTACAGTGATTCTACTTGCCTCTGGGTATTGATGTAGCCTGAGGTAAATCTAAATGCTTTTTGGAAAGAAAAAAAAAACATTACAACATGTTGGCACCATTTAGTGTGTTCTATTTTTTTTTAGGGCTCCATTTGTCTTCCATTGCTTTATACTGTAAAAAGTTTGGGATATATTTTTGATGGCATAAGAGCATTCTTCTTACAAATTGCTGTGTCCTAATTGAGATATTGAAACAGGTTTTTAAAAGTAATTGTACCAGAGACGGCACACACAGAATGCAAGCTATTTACAATGAATGCTAACTTATAAACAAGGCAAGACACATTAATATTCCTGTATGTCATTAGATGGTGGTCTTTATGGCTAGGGACCAAAGTTAAACACAAACTGGTTTAAGTGATTGGAAACTGGTTTAAACCTCTAAGAGAACAGAAGTTCATTGTACATAAATCATTTTCAAAATGGCCAAAACCAATTTAAGATAAACCTGGATGATAGTATCAGACTTAACTAGGGTGACGACATTTTCAGAATACAAAAGCGGGACACCAAGTCTCCCTGCCCCACTCTGCCCTCCCACGCCAGGTCCCATCTCCTGGATTGTAGATGCACCAGGCCAAAGAGGGCAGAAGGGTGGGGAGCCCCAAGCCTGCAGCAGCCCCTGCCCTGTGCACAAATCTGTGTACATGCCCCCCCCATGTCCCCACCCCAGAAGTGTACACAGCAGCAAGGAGACAGCCCCCCTCCCCCCATCCTCCAGACAAGCTGCCCTTGTCTCTGTTTCACTCTCTAGCCAGGCCCTTTGGCTATTCATTTCTGCCTCAGCCCTGGGCCCCATGCACCACCCTGGCTGGGCAGTGCCCTCAGCCCCAGCCACCAACCCTGCCTCACTCCTTCCCTCACTGCAGGGGGCCTCAATCTCCACCCCCCATGTCACCTGTGCCCCTCCCCCATCACTCCGCCACCATAGAGTTACCTGCAGGAAGCTGGGGAGCTGCTCTCCACCTCTACCCAAGTGTACTGCTGGCCAGCCCCCAGCCCCAAGCAGGCCCTTGCAGGCTGGAACTTCACCAGCCTGCAAGGGGAAACCCACTGTTTCCCACATATTTCTCCTTCAAAGAGAAAATCTGAATTTTTCCATGGCAAATAGAAAACCCAGATCCCTGCATATGATACTGGGATGACAGTTGCTATGCTTTGACTGTGTCAAGGGGAATCTGGGACAAATGATGTCTTGGAGTCATTCATCCCAGGACCAGGACTTGATGTTTACATTTTGGAACTATCCCGCCTAATTAGGGATGGGTGCTCACCCTAGATTTAACTGATTTGGGTTAAACTGGTTTATGGAACTTCTGTGCCAGATCCCTTCCTGATTTAAGTTAACTCCCAGTCCCCCAGCAGCCCAAGATGCTTTTCAGTCCTGGGCTGTGCTGTCTGCTCCAATAGAGCAATGCTGACCTCACCCCCAGCTGTCACAGAGCTGATGCACTACAGCCTCAACTCCTCACCCTGCTCTTTCCCCAGCCATTGCCTTTGGGATGAGCATCCTCATTTGATCCCATATACAATGAGGGTTAATTTCTCATGTAATCAGAGGGCTCTGAAGTTGTAGTCTTGTCTGGCCATGGCTTTAGAGTGCTTTGAAGGTGCCTATCATGTGACAAATGTCACTTCTGTTGGGCCCTCTCTGCAGCTTAGAAAAAACTATGAAGATTGCCTTGATTTTGCCTCAGACTAAGTACAGAGGTTCTAAAAACCCAGCTACAGTAGCTATAAACAAGTATGGATATAGGTACAATTTTTCATTTGTAGCTCTGAAACTCTGTGTTCAAGGAGCTGTGAAAGTCTGGCCCAAGATACCTCCAGATATGTGGGTTCCCACAAGCAGATGTAACTTTGCACTTAATTATGATGTGTTAATCAGGGTTGCAGACAAAAGTGACAATTTTTGCCTGAACTGGAAAAAGAACGCAGCTTATAACTGTGACCAAACACAAGTGCACAGCTTCAGACAGCTTAAAAAATGGCTGATTGGGTGAAAATCTAACCCATCATTGCATGAGGTATTGGATAAGGATGTTTCAAAATGTGGCATCTCTTCTAACTTGTGTCTGCCAAGTTCCCAGATTGTCACTGTTTTGGTAATGCCAAATATTGCAAAAGCATCACAAGACTGAGGATCTCCTCATCAAACCCTCAAATCTCCAGATTTTCCCAGCTGGTAAGTCTGTGGAGGGGAAGAGGAGGGGGGAGAGTGAGGCCCCCATGGTGAGGGAGAGAATGGGGCCCCAGGGCCGAGGTGGGTTGTCCAGAGGTGGGGGGGGGGGAGGCACAGCTCCCCACAGCTGTGCGCACCCCCAGGGGAGGCATAGGGGGCATGTGCCCCCTGCAGGGAAGAGATACCCTGTGGGCTCAGGGCTCTGCACCCGGCTGACTTTGCCCCTGGAGCTCAGCTGCATGACACCAGTGTGCTTCCTGCTGCTGGGTGGGCAGGGGATGTGTTGCACGGCCAGCACCCCCCATGTCCTGTGCCCATTTAGAGGGTGGCAATGGTGTTGCATGGCTGAGCTGCTGGGGCAAAGGCAGCAGGACACAGAGTCCCAAGCCCACAGTGGGCAGCCTGCCTCTGCCCCACAGGCTCCCCATGCCTCCCCTAGGAGTGCATGCAGCTGCAGGGAGCCATGCCTCCTCTCCCTTGCCCCTCTGGACAACCTGCCCTGGCTCCGGGGTCTCTGGAGCCCCATTCACCCCAGCCCCTGCTCCTGTCCAACTCCCTCCTTCGCCATGGGGGTCTCAATCTCACCCCCCCACTTCCCCTCCCTGGATACTCTCTCTGTGTGTCTGCTCCTCGCTCTCAAGCTACAGCCCGCCCCCCCCTCCCCGGCTGCTGTCCCTCACTCCTGACCCACAATACCCCACATCCTGCAAGGGTGTGCAGCGACCTTCCTTTCCTGGGCTCCAACCCCCCCCCCCACACACACACACCCACAGCCCCCCACACCTTCATAAGTAACCTCCCCTCCACACACACACAGACACACTTCAAAAATAGCATCTCATGATTTACACACCAATCTCTTGATTTTCTTAAGAGTTCATCCATGACTTTTGGCATGGTAGGGTTGGCAATATTGCTGTTTTCAGAATGGGAGAGAGGAAAGGGAGCAGAGGGAGTTTAGTCTGGGAGTTTTTCAACCCTACCTGGAGGGTGGGACAGGGGTATTGGAACCCCCCTACCTCTGTAGATAGAGGGACTCCAATTCACCCATCATCCCACCCTCCAGCACTAGCTGAGGAGCCCCAAGAATGAGCTCCCTCTGCTGCCTTTCCCACCTCTCATTCTTAAAACAGCAAGAACTGACAGAGCCATGTCCCTTCCTATGGGAACCTGGCTGCAGGCTCCCAGCCCCAGCTAGATTCCCCTCCCCCTGGAACTAACAGTGAACTTCTGTCTGGTCTGGGGTAACGCTGTAACTCAGAACACTTTGCAGAAATTGTTCTGAGTTACAGTTGGGAGCTGCACTTGTGTCTGCACTGCAGGAACACTTTTTCAAGGCTTACTCCTAAGCTTGATGATACAAATTTATTTTACAGTGAAGGAGCTCTTGAATGCAAAGTACCTACTCACTGGTAGGGGAGAAGCTACCCAGTCTCTTCCCACTCCACCAGCCCATGGCCAAGGGTGGATCCAGGACTATGGCAATGGTGGTGTGGCACATGAGCATGAAGAGAGCTCATTGTGCATGTGCTACACACCTGAAGGCTACCCCTCTCTTGTGATCCTGAATGTCTCCTGCTGAAAGCCCTGAATGTGATCTCTCACCTCACTGGCACAGGGGCTGCCCAGTGTCCTTGCTTTCAAGCTGCAGGCAGTGAATCCATTTAAAGATAAACACACAAGCACTTCTTCTGTTCTCCACTCTGGAAGACCATTGCCTACAAAGTGCTCATGTATACTGGGGCATCAAGAGGCCCTGCGGTGCAAATCCACTGTATACAGAGGGTACAGAGTGGTTTCAGAATCCAGCCCTCCCTGATGAACTATGTCCGGGGATTTCTGTGGCCATAGGGAATGGGCAGGATTTTAACTGTTAAAATGCTAGACAATTGCTTTTTATAGATAGGTATCATCCTTTCTTCCTTTTCTTTAAAATATATATATTCTCCGTATACAGTGCTGCTTCTGTCTCAAGACAATTAAATGCAGTGGAGCTTGTCACTACATTACTGGAGTGGGCATGTGTTGAGACCTTTGGTAAAATGAAACCTTCAGGAGAATAAATGGTTGATTTTTATAATCCCATTAATGCTGTTTGCTTTACTGATACATTTTTCTCTTTAGAAACCAAGAGATACTGTCAGGGAAAACAAATGGCTCAGGGTGGATGTATTGTGTCTTTATAAACTTTATCTGTAGTCTCTCATGTTTTCCCCTGTGCTTTTCTATAGCTGTGTCCTCTGAAGGTCAGTGAGAGAGCTGAGCACTCCAGAGCAGAGTGGATGGAAGGATGGAGCCATATATATTGAGATAAATAGCATAATCTGCTGTAAAAGCATTACAGCTTGGCCTGGATTGCTTTAGTGTTCAAAAAATTTTCCCCGTACTTTTTTATAGTCATAACTCACTGCTTTCTCTACACAGGGATGAGATTTCTTAATTATTGTGGATTTTTATCTCACTTTCACCCATGTGAATTCCTTGATACTGATTTACCCCCAGTATGACTAGGATCTGAGTCATCCCTTACATATGATGTGGATGGACAACTGTGCTTTCCCAAGGAAATGCCTCTGCAAAACTGGAATTCTTCACCCAGGGCTTACTTATATGAGATGCTTAATGCACAGTAGGCTAATTCTACTGAGCAGCAGTGTGTCATGGCAAAACTGTGCTAATGTGCACTACTGTGTATTAAGCATCACAGAAAGTCCATGCGCCAGTGCTACTACATAGTATTGCCAGTTACTGAGTAATTAGCACCTCATATTAGAGGCACTAAATGTAATGTGCAGTAACGATGGTGCAGTAATGCACATGCAGATGTGCCCCCAGACTCCTAAAACTAAGTCAGACCCTGAGCTGGGGAATTTTTCTGTTGACTCCATGCAGCTGTTATCATGTTGCAAATGCTAGTCATGACGAAGGAGACTTTGCTGACAGCTACAGTTATTTACTCTTTCCCAGTGAGTCATTCCAGCTTCCTCAATAGACTAGAGAGGAAGGGAGGAGAGAGGATTTGCAGTTCATCTTCATTTCTCCATTATAGTTGTGGGTAATTCCACTCTGAAATTCTTCCTGTGTTCCTAGTCCTCAGAGCTTTGACTTGTGTGGGATCAGGATATGGCCTTGCTATCCTCTCTTCTGGTGACTCATGCCATTGATTTGCCCTCTCTTGGCTTTGGGGAACATCCTAGTCTGGTTTTGGTTCTTAATTCTTCAGCCTGTTCTGCAAGTTGGAAAAGTTAAATGAGATCTGAGCTGTATATCTGGAGGCCATCTAGTCATTCTGTGACATGCTGGGGAGAAATTGGTTAGATGTGATGTAAGGACTGTTCTCAGCCCACCTTCAGGAACTGAGTACATTGAACCTGATTCTCCACTACTGTGAACCTTGGGTGGTAACTTAGGCCTGTCCATAGTTGGTGTGGATTGCTGCCAAATCAGAATTTTTTTGCTCACACTAGTGGTTATGGGACAACCGATTCCACCTGCGGCTTAATGGCAACATCCCTGGCAGCAGGGAATGCCTCTCTCGTGCTACTTTTTTTCCTGCTGGCTTGAGTAACAAGACACAAATTTAGAATTTGAGTTATGATGTGTATGTGGCAGTCTATCAGGCTGGTCTACTGAGACTCAGCTAAATTATTTTTCTTCACTTAATCAAATCTTAGCTGCAGCCAGACAGTTTGCTCACCTGTGAACTTGTAACTTGAACAATTCTGTTGTCCATCTCTCTGGAGCTTCTAGTCAAGATAGTGAGGTGGCTTTTGTATTCAGCTCTGTTAGCTGCATAGGAAAATGCTTAATCATTTGACCATAGTTTAGTTTCACTTGAATGCAACACAATTAGTTCATTCCTACTTTTATTATGTCATTGAACTAACTTGCCATTCCTATGCTCTCCAAGGAGAGAGACCTATTAAGCAGAACCCTGGTCGTCTGATACCTGTGGAGATTTGCACTTATACATGGATTTTCCAAATGAGATGTATTTTTTTTCTATTGCTTTGCCCCGGTGCAGTCATCTATACCTGGAAAAGGCTGGTGTTAGATACTACCCTCTCATTTTCACAGTGTTCTCCATCTAGTGTATAACTGACTGCACCAAGCACATGACAATGGTAGATAAGGGCTGTGAAATAATTTAACTAAAGGGTCACCCTTTCTTTATTTAAGACTTACTTTTTATGTTACACTAAGCAGTTCTACATCTATAAGGCTGCTTCAAGTCAGAATAATGCTTTCTCCACTCCTAAATCTTCACTTAGCTCCACAGGGAATAAGTCAGCGTAATTCTTTGGCCTTACGCTGTTTGCAAAGTGGAACCCTGCTAATTGGTATTCAACATAACAGAGAGAAATTGCTTCACAAGCTCATAAAAACCTGATGAGATGAACTCATCAGCTAAAACCAGCAATGAGTGATCAAACCCTAAAGGAAACCATAAGTTTTATGGTTCATATATACTGTGTCCACATACAATTTAATTTGACCACCTGAAGCAGAAATATATTGGATTCATGCAGTGCCTGTAGTATAATTTGCAGTCAGTGAGCTTTTTTCCCCCACCAGAGTCATGGCCCTTGTGGGAACATAATCAGGTGAATGGTGAATATAAAATATAGAGGGGGAAGCAGAAAAGAAGCAGGCAGCAAAAAATAATGTAGGTCTAAGGATTTGGGATCACCCACCACATCAGCAAATCCCCTTTTACTAGAGCTGGTAAGCTAGACATGGAGCCTTGGTCCCAAGTAGATATGATCTCCTGCTTTGTCTTGTCAAGAGTTTCTCATCACTTATTTATATTGAGATCTTAGCCATCACTGTAGCCCAACCAGCAGAAATCCCTTGTGCAGATCAGATTCAAACCAACATAATGCGATTTCTGGCAGGGCAGTTTGCCCCGACTTAAAATTCTAGACAGATCAATGGAATATAGAATATCTCTAGCTATCACCTGGATGACTGGAGTTCAGTTCTGCATCTTAGAGGATGAAGCCCTTTTATGTACATGCCTCATTGGATTCACTATAGGAGTCAGAGAGTGAAATCCTCTGTTCCATGTTTTGTAGGAGGTCATAATGGTCCCTTTTGGCCTTAAACATGAATAGGAGTCTGCACCACTGCAGTTATAATAGTGACTTCAGATTCTTTGCCTGAATCTCTGCTACCTGGCACCTCAGGCAGGTTTATTCCAACACAGACTAAGCCTTGGTTTTTATAATAAATGAATACAAGGAGCTGGGTGAAACAGAAGCTTAAGCCAATATGCAAAATGCAGGTCTGTGAAAATGCAAAGGTATGGCAGAGAAGATCAGAGGGGACAGGTGCTAAAGGACATGAGACAGGTGGGAGCAGTGGGTGGGAAAGGGAAATATTGACTGGTGATAGAATGTAGCTGGTAAAATGTAGAGAGGTTACCTGGCATTATTGGATGGCAGTAGGTTATAACATGCCATAAATTCAGTGTCTGTATCTGATAGACATAATGTCTGATCTTCCCTGCCATGCATTTGCATTTTCACAGACCTGCATTTTGTATATTGACTTAAGCTTCACTTCCACCCAGATGAGAACACACACACCAGAAGACTCTCCCTATGCCTGAAGAAGGGTGTTTGTAAAGCTTGTAAAGAATAATTTTCCAACTATTTAGTTGGTCTAATAAAATCATTTACCCAAAAAACCTTGTCTGCCTATGTCCTTAGGCCAACATGGCTATAACCAACACTTCCTTGCTCCTGTTCTTTTGTACTCTTCCATCTAAATAACCTTTCCCTGCAGAGCAATATCAGTTGTGGTCACCAGCTTTTCAAGCTTAAAAAGAAGGGGGATACAGTTCCTGTATTTGACTCCTCTTGACTTCCCTAGCTCACTAGCCTCCCCATTGCTTCCACTGTGTGTGGCCATGTTTCTCCCAGGAGAATTACAGCTCTAATGGTAGAAACTATGATTGTAGAGGCATTCACACTTTCACCTAGAACAAAAATGGGTGTTCTGGAAGGAAAATAACCCATCTCCAACCATATTGAAGTTGCTCCCAGGAGCATTTTCCCCTTGTGAACAAAGACCTGTAAACTTTACCCACCCCCCAACATTTGACTTCTGTCAGGAGCCAAAAGGAGCTGAGTGGTGGGGAAATGCTCCCTGTACCTTCCAAGACTGACGTCATCCCAGTCTGGAGAAAGCAGCTGCTGCTCACCTCCTGGTCCTTGGAGGAGTCAAGCAGTAGGAAAGGCTCCTTTGCCTTCCCCAAGCTGGGCTGACCCCAATCTGGAGAAGATGCAGGGAGCAGCTGTTCCTGCTTCTCCCATAGACCAGAAGGGGGGCAGCAGCTGCCCAGTTCTCCCTGTTATGAAGATCACACAGGGGCTCTAAAGGTGCTGCTGAGTCTGATCTGCTTCTAGGTCACTGCTTGCTCCCTGTGCACTCATCAGACTCAGTACCCAGTGCAAGAAGGGGCTGGGGGGCTTTGCAGGACTTTGCAGGTCCTTTGGAGGACTGGAGTTGCAGTAGCTCCCCATGCTTTCCCCAGACCAGGATCATCCTGGTCTAAGGGGGGCATGACGAGCAGGGGAGAGGGACAGTTGCAGGCTGAACACCTGTGGAAAATTTTTACCCCTTAAAACAAATGCCTAGTCATCTCTAGGACCTACTTACAAATAGATAGAGAGCTACCAACTGAACAGAGATGCAGTGAACCTGGGTTTGGAGGAAAATTAAAAAAAAAAAAATGACAGAACACTTTTCTGTTGAAAAATATGGTTTAATCAAAATATTGTGTGCAAACATATTGATTTTGATGATGGCAAAAAATCAAACCCAATTTTTATGTTTTTCATTTTATTTTGATGTCATGGACATGTTCTGATTTTCTTTCATTTGGACTTCTTTATTTAAAAGGTGAACTATAATTCATATTCTTAATAAAACATAGTTTGACAAACTGTTCCAAAAGTTGGAAATCAAAACTTTTCATAATTCTCATTCTATAGGACACTCCAACATTTTGTTTCCATTTGGAATAGGGAAAAAATAAAACCCTAAAAATGTTACCTGCAGAATTAATGTTATTTTTGAATGGCTCAAATTAGCTTTATTACAGGAAGGTCTTTCTTAAGCCTCTACTGCTGCTCTAAACCTCTGGGTGAGGGAAGGGCTCCTACTGACAGTGGCAATACATATGGGGTGCACGGGGGTGCACGTGCACTCCCCTGAGAGTGCTGGTGCACCCCCTGACAGGCCATGCTCCCCACTCAGGTGACAGGCGGGGGGGGCAGGTAAGAGCACCAGTGCCCCCACTTTGAGCCCCGCTGGGGAGCAGGAGAGCTGTGGCCACTTCCAGAAATACCACTTCCAGGAGCATGATCAGCCACAGGGGAACCCCTCCCCTCCCCCAGTCAGCATGATTGGCTGTGTGGAGACCCCCGCTAGTTGCTGAATGGTTGCTGGGGGGGCATGTGCTCCCCCTGACTAAGGTGGCACCAGTCGCCCATGTGTACTGAAATGTCCAGGTAAGAGTCTTAATCCTGTTGCTTGTTCTAACAGTCACAAGTTGAGTCTTAAGACTATCTACTCTTCCCCAACTCATCACCCACTAAAACAATCCATCTTTTAAGGCAGTGCTTCTCAACCTTGTTAGACTCAAGGCATCCCTCAAACAATACCGTCTATTGGCTTTCACTCATTTCTTGACTATGAAAAAATAGTAGAGAGATTCTTCTATTGTGAAGAACTCAGAAAGACCACAACAGATCAGAATGGCGTTGATACTCTGGATTCCTATTGGACATCTCTGGGTTTATCTTGTGAATCCTGTAGGTGTTTGCTCACATAATGGGGCTCATAATATGGCATCCTTAGAAGGATCTCCATAGCACCCCAGGGTACCACGGCCCACTGGTTGGGAAGCATTGTTCTAAGGGTTAGTTTTACACAGCTGTTCTAATCTCAAAAAGGGCCGTGTTTTGTTGGTCATGGGAGCCTCAAGCCAACCCAGCCATCTGCATTAAGATAAAAAATGCATAAAGTCTTTGGCTTAAAACAAACCCTCTGTGCAAGCTCTCTGACCATTTAGGTTACTATACAAAAGGTGGCTGCAACACTTCCACTGCACAGCAAGTCCTGCTTGGCCAGGCAACAGCCAGGTAGAAATTGAGTGGGGAAGACAGAGAGGTAATCTTCCTTCCCAAACTGTCCCCTTCTCAGTAGCCAGCTTGAAATGTTTTCAATATATTACACACATGCAGGATTTACAATGGCTCTGGTATGGATCTGGTAGAGTTCAGTCTCTTTCCCCATGTAAACATCTAATTCTGCCAATGGCATCTACCCACAGAAGAGGGCTCTGCTCCAGCCTCAAGCAAACAGAGGTGCCTAGTGAGCAGCCCTGATATGGATGCTTCTGATTCAGGTGAAGGGAGAGAATACTATTTAGATAACTGTAAGGGACTCCATGTTCAGTTTGTGTATTTTTGTGACTGAACAAGGTGCCTAAATCTTCCCATTGACCATATAGGGAGCCCCCCCCCCCCCCCCCAGCTGTTTTCTGTGACTTGAGCTTGAAAACTAGAGCTTGAATTTTCTGAGGAGTGCCAGAACAACTGATCTAAGCAAACCTGAGCCTAAATTGTGGCACTACCTAAGGATACAATCTAGATTAGGTGTATATTGCCTGCTGTGTGGAAAATAGTGTAATTCTGGAGGCCACCCTTCCATTTGGTACCTTAATTTAGAGGTCGATAGGGCTGTTTGAATAAATCACTACTCTGTAAAAATTCAGATGGCAGAATCTGACCCATTTGCAGCAACTGTACTAAGAGCTTCAGATTTCAACTACTCTAGAGAAACTATAAACCCAGTGTTAAGGATAGTAGTCCCTTTGAAACTTTTTTTTTCGTTTACCTTCTGTGCCAATAGTACTTGACAGCTCACTTGCATCGCTAGAGGATCATGCTGAGGTAACAGCTGCAACAACCTCACGCACACTCCCAAACAGAAGCTCCCCTCCCCTTTTTTCAATGATCCAAATGTATGTCTAGCCATAACTTAAATTAAGCTTTATAAATGAGACAGAGCTCTAATTCACATGAAAAATGCCCTTTCTCTTCAGGAGATAAGATTTGAAATGTGCTCTGTACTTTTGAGGGCGATTTGGAAGTGTGATGGAAACAAGACTATTCAAAAAACCATTTACGATCCAACCATAACAGGAACAGCACTGAGCAAAATCCCACCACCCCTTGTTGCTTTTTGCTTTCCCAGTGATGCCTTCCATTGTAATATAATGGCTCTGTTTCCAATGCTATCTTTAAAGCAATCTTATTAAAATAGCCCTCTGCCATATGATATTATTTGCGTTCCTTAAACAGCTTGTGCTATTTCTTATAATTAGAATGAAACATCCTGCTAATACCACTGTAAATGTAACTATTGTTTGTGGCAAATATCTGTTTTTTTTATTGGTACTCACGGTAGCTAAACAGAAAGCAAATAAAGAATACAAGGGGCTGGCATGGGAGAGATGCTTGTGTGCTGTGCCCCTTTCAAAGATCCTGTCCTTCAGGGTGCTGAGTGTGTCCAGTTCCTGTTGAAGTCAAGGGCACATTGGCTTCTCTTTATGCATATTGCAATCATTACTGCAGGCAGATATGGCCTTGTCACTAGGAATATTTTACAAAAATATGCCACCATTACTATGGATGTTTCCAGTTCATAATTGTTAGAAACTGGAGGGAATCTAGGGGGTGGGAGCACTGTATAAAGTGGGGATTGTTAGTGCAAGGGGAGTTGACTCAGCATTCACTTGGTTGGAAACACTGGAAACAACATTTCCAATAAAGCTCATGAGGCATAAATGATCTGAGCAAGGCAGTTGGGCTGTATTAGCCCTCTGAGGTCTGCAGGAGGAAGTGGGGCCTGTCTGCTGTTCTCATAGCTATGAGTCAAGAACTACTCATCCTCCCCTAAGTCACAAGACACCCGTTGTGGTTTGGGTGGTTCAGTGCCAGGCTTCTGTCTGAATCCTGGCTGCTAGTTAGTATCTGCCTTTGACTATTCAGAAGCAGTTTGACTTCAGGAGTACCATTCGATTTAATTAGCCCTATAGATAGTAAATGAGAGGATGGTAGGAGGTAGCACATTTTTATTTTTGAGGAGAAACTGAGAGGCTGTCTGAAAAAGAAACACCAACCTATTTATTACATTTGCTCTCTGGTTGCAATTATCCTGCCTCTTTCCCAATCTGTTATTAAACCCTGATAATTTTTTTTTCAGCTATTTTAATAAACCCTGGGCTTTTGACTTTTTGTTTAACACTTAACCTTGCTCCTTTCTTCCATTTTCATTACTCTGTGATGCAATGAGCATCGGTTTATATAACAGCAGTTGCCTGTTGACAGGGGAAATTTTATATGCATGCAGGGCTGGTGGAGATGCATGGAGCATTGGCATAAGTAAATCTCATCATCTTTATGTTAGCAAGAACCAGCTGAATGCTGTTTAGAAGACAAATAGGAAACCACCCAGTGAAATCTATTAACAATAGCAGTGTTGAGTATTAGAGATGCCATCACTGTATGCTGTCTGTATCAACTAGACTAGAGCACTAAATGCCAGTTATTGTAACTGTCACATACAATCTCAAGTGGTGTAAATTGACATGTCCTTAATGATGCACTAAGATATGCATCTAAGAAATTATATGTACTTAAATAGTAAGGGAGGCCAAGCTTTTGTCCTCATTTATACCTGTTCCACACCAATGGCCAGAGTAAACAATCATCTCCTATTTTATTTATTCATTAGATGTATATGCTGCATTTCCCAAAAATTAAGGCTTACACTAAGACAAAATTGCTTTGTAATCAGATAAATCGCGAGTGTGTGTGTGTTTCAGAGAGTAATGACACTTTTAAAATAAAACCATTTTGCCTGCAGAGTGGGAAACTACACAGCAATGGGGAATGCTCATTGAGGCATTATTGAACATACTCATCATTTACAACTATGTAGAGAAGTGATGCAACCTACTAATAGTTTTATGTCAAAATTGCTGTCATTTTCTGAAGTCTTCTTCATGCATATACATTATATAACAAAAATTCCCCAAACAATACCCTAACTTGACCTTGACCTGCCCCAATAACAAGGTCTTGAAGTGCTCCCAAAACATATCCAAGCCCAGGCCCTGACAGGTCACAAAGGGGACGGACTTTCACAACAGAAGGGCAAATACCGAGAATGATGTCCCATGTGTTTTCACCAAGTGACCCTGGCGCACAAAAGGTACATGCAGAAGGTCGCTCTTGGCTGACCTTTAGCACCTGACATGGAGTGTAAAAGAGAAAATGGGCCTTTAGATAGGTAAGACCTAGGCTATTTAGGCCTTATAGGACAAAAGCAATACCTGGAATTGTACCCAGAAAGCTATTAGAAGCCACTAAAGGAGTTGATTTTTTCTGCAAAATCTGGGGATGGCATTATCACCCCAGTTTTATAGATGGGAAATTAAAACACAGATGTTCTTGGAAGTGACTTGCACAAGGTCATGCATGAAGTTTGTGGTCTGGTTAAGAATTGAACTTTGCTTCCCCACATCCTAGTACATACTGCTGTCCTCCCAAGGGCCTCTAAAGCCATGAAAGAGGGTAGAATTAGGTTCTGCTTATACATAAGCATCTATTCTTTTTACTTACCTGCATGTAATTAAAGATAAATGCCAGTGAAGAACATATCACTGTAGTTCAGACCTGATCCTGAAAGCCTCCGGGGTTTTCTTAGTGTTCTCCACATAATACACAAGTGGAGCTCTTCCACTGTCAGTAGTTGGAGAATCAGGCCCTTGTTTTGTTAAGAGTTTGAAATCCAAGCATTGTTACACTGATATGGTTAGTTGTCCAATCTTGGTGCAGAATTGGGTCCCAAATGCTTACATATAAAGTTGCTATGGCGGCTGTACCCTGCTGCAATTTCTCCATGTGTGTAGTGCTAATTATTGTAAATGGGTATTACAGGAGTTCTTGAAAGGGGAAGACTAAACTCCTTGTGGTCTTAGTTCCAACTTGCTTTAAGAAGCACAAAGGAATCACTCCTTGTTCTGACACAGCATATATTATCTGAAAATTCAGATAAACTGTTTCATCATAAAAAGGGAAGTCCTGGCTTACAGCTCATACTCCCTTAGAAGAGGATTTGTTCAATTTAATTTCTGGAAATTAAAACTACCCCAAATGGCAACTGGGTTTGCATCACTGCTGCACTTGCTCCTGGGGTGGAATATCCCCCTGCTGTCCCCTCTGTGGGATGACACAGGGAGGGAGAATAACCCCATCCCTGCCCCCCCCACCAAGGGGCCTTATGGGCAGGTTGTGTCCCTGCCGGGCCACTGCAGTGGGAGGGGGTTGGGCCTTTGGTGGGGGCAGCAGCCCATCATAATGTCAAGGAGCACGAGTCCCTTCCTGGTGGGGGCCCTGCTGCAGGGCGGGCAGAGCTGCCGTGGGCTACACACAAAAGCAGTGGTCCAGAAGGCATCCAGGGCTCCCTCCCCCCCCCCCCCCCCCCCCCCACAAGCACCACTACCATGGCTGCTTTTCTTGCCCTGCAGTGTGCCCCCCAACTGGGAAGGGGCTCCTGCCCGTCCTGTCCCTGCCCCGTTGCTCCCTTCACGTCACTCTGGCCAGGTAGGGGCACAGCCAGGCGTCACAGGCTGGGCTGATATGGCCTGTGGAGGGGCTTTGTCTGACCCCTGGCAGGTCCCTCAGTCCTCCTGGGCCAAGGTGAGGGGGGAGCAACCATGACGGGACAGGAGCCCCTTCCCAGTGTGGGCAGGCATGCTGTGGTGCAAGGAAAGTGGCTGGGGCTGATCACTTTAAACCGGTTTATGTGTAATGTCTGTCCCTAGCCTTAAACAGTTTTTGCCTTGTTGCAAAGTGCAAAGAATTAGAGAACGCAGAGGAAATTAGTTTGAGATGATAATATGGCATGCTTGATGAGGCCATAAAACTTGGGAAATTTACTTTGAAAAGGGTAAAAGCCATATAACAATTAGGATGTGTAATCCATTTAGACAGGGAAGAGGAAATGGACAACATCCATTTCCACATAGAGAGTTATTCAATATGCATGTTTATGCAATTAAAAAAAAACACACATTAGGCATATCTTTTATAATATCTATTATTTTCCTATAATCTTTTATAGGAAACCTTTCCAAATTCCCATGTAAGCCATAAAAAGTTACCTCTTAAAAAGGAACCAGAAATGAATATTTGTGTACAGTTATTAATCCCACTGACGCTAAAGGCCATTCCTAACTATACCATGCTCAAGTTTTACTTCTTCAATCTGCTTTCAGTAACATTCAACTCAGCACGGCATGTCAGTAAAACAAGCTATAACCCTACAAAAACAAAAAAAACACTGAATATTTCATTCTCTCCATAGAGAGAAAGTATGAAGGAGAATGAACAAGTCCTGACATGTTAGACATACCCTAAGTGACCACTGAGTTGCACAACCCCACCCATCCACTCCCATTCTGCATATACCAAACCCGGAAATATAATAGTGGAGTCACCCACTGGGCACAGCTTGCTACCCCTTGTAAGGATGTTAGAGACAGTGAGCAAACAAAAGGCATATTTTTTGGCAGTGCTTTCAGGAGTGCAGAAATAGTATGGACATGCCCTTATTTAAGATACTATGGAAAGACGCTAAGATACTGTGATGATGGGGAGTCAAACTGCCCAGTTTGAACAAGTATTTGAAGCATCTGCCTGCACACATCTGAATATTTACATCTTAGAAAATCTAGCTCTTGTTGTTGTAGGAGGAATCAAAACCTTTTGTTCCTCTGTGCAGATGCATAATGTATATTTGTTTAGATAATACTAATCCCCTTTCCTTTTGGGTTGTCTTTCTTATTTTTATATAGATAAATCACATCCTAAGTAACATTCTTTGAGTTCATTTGTGATTGAAAACACTGTCAAGATTCACCTGGTGGAGAAACCTTGTGGGAAGTTTGTACAGAGTCAGTTGAGAGCTTCTGAAAAATAATAGTTTCAGGGTGGGGGCGGGGGTACAGTGTACTCAGAAAAAAGCAACTGAAACTAGTCTCGCTCTTCACGGGATCCCTTGCTCTGATGTAATAATGAAAGATTTAAGCCTCTGTACACCCACCCACACACACAGCAAACATTCACTTAATAGACTCTGTCCTGCTCAACCGCTGTGAAACAACAACTGCCTCTTGCAGACCAAGAGCTCAAAAGCAAAGTGGGTGTTCCAGGGTACATTGTTGCTGAGTTCCTCTCATCAACAACCCTCTGCTGCAGATTGTATTATAAACCCCATGCACACTACTTTGCTGTGCTGTGCTTAGCTTCACACCTGCGTGGTGGTATGGCATGTCCTAGACTTTCCTTTACCAACTGAGACACATTGGGGGTGTTGAGCTGTGACCCCATGAATAGGGTTGCCAACTCTGAATCTCTTCTGGGAGGTTTCATCGCATGATGTAATGACATTAATTACTTTATGTTAGGAAGGCAAATGCACATTACTATTACAATTTTAAAACCCACTGGACAGCCATATAAATCAGATTCAACATTTAATATTTATTTTAATGAATGTCCTATCATTTGTCTCCCGGGTGACTCACAGCAGTCTCCTGGAGATTTATCTTTAATTCCTGGAGACTCCAGGGCAATCCTGAAAGGTTGGCAACCCTACCCATGAACTATGCCTGTGATTCCTGCTGAGGAAGAGCCTGCAAAGCACTGAGCATCCTCCATTCCTATTGCACTCGGTGGGAACTGAACTTCTCAACAGCTGCTCAGCACTTGGGGCCAGGCCACTTAATGAGAGTTGCAGGGCCTGATGACTTGGCCTCAAATTTTTTAAGCAGTGGAATAGAGGAACAGGCTCGACAATATGCTTCTTTTGCATTGAAACTTAAATCCAAGGAGAACTGCCTGGGTTCAGCTTCTGCTCTGAATTCTCTTAACTCAGCCCACCTATGCTGGAAGCCCTATGAATTACTTGCTGTTGCTTTTGCACCCAGATAATATAAGTTCAGTACTGCCAACTCATGATTTTTGGCATTGTTCTTAAAGTCTACACTTCAGGAATGTGAAAAGCTTAGCTCTTTCTTTTATATATGTGTATAAGTTAATATCTTTGTATATATAATGTGTGTGTGTATATATATCTATACACATAATATATACATATATATATAATGTGTATATATACACATATAAGTTTATATATATGTAAAATGTAATTTGAGTATTGCCAACTCATGATTTTTGGCATTGTTCTTAAAGTCCACACTTCGGGAATGTGAAAAACTTAGCTCTTTCTTGTATATATATCTACATTATATATAAAAGAAAGAGCTAAGTTTTATATATATCTACATTATATATAAAAGAAAGAGCTAAGTTTTTCACATTCCCGAAGTGTGGACTTTAAGAACAATGCCAAAATTCATGAGAGTTCGCAACACTGTAAGTTAAAATATCTTTCTTTCCCCCCACATTTTTTTAATTCACCTGTTATGTCTTTTCTTTTAGGTAACATGATATTTGTGGCTACCACAAGGCATAGATTTGTCTGAAGCCTCCAGGCACTCTCAGAATGTAATCAGTCTTCCAGTGACTTGCAGAAATCCAGGTGGGGAAATCAGCAGCTCTGAATGTTTGGCCGTGGGGTTTCATGTTTGTTTGTTAGAACGAAAACTTGAAGCAAAACTAGCAGTGGGTAGGAAGGGAGGGAAGTGAAAATGCTTGAATTTAATAAACTTCTGCTGAACATCATTTGTTTTCTAAAGATATTCAAAGTTATAGGATATCCCCTAGTTTGCAAGAGTTTGTATCCAGAATATGGCTGTAGGAGTGGAAGTAGGAATGGGGAACTCCCTACTATTGTGTGATTTCCATGTCTTGAGTGTATCAAATTCTGCGGCAGTGTGCTAGGAAAGGGATGTGTAGGGGAGGACAGGATTAGTGGTATCCTTATTTACTTATTTAAACACACACACATGATACCAATATAAAAACATAATAATTGTAAAGGATGCTGATTACTAGGACTGTGCAAACCTTTGGGTGCTGATTCAATTCGGAGGAGATTCGGCCTGGTTCGGTGGCTGAATCTCTGAATCTGGATTGAATCATGAAACCAATTAAAAGGTCCGAATCAATTTGGAAAAGATTCAGAAAGCATCAGCGATTCAGGCAGTCCTCGCTGACTGCCGCAGGGAGCTGGACCCAGACTCCATGCTGGTAAGTAGGGGGCGGGGAAGGAGGGGCTGGAGGAGTGGGGAAAGGACCATGGTGGGACTCCTGCCAGGCCCCATCCCCTGCCTGCTTCCCCAGCCCCCCTGAGGACCCCTTGACTCCCTCCCATTCTCCTACCACTCCGTGGCTGCCCTGCCCTTCATTGTTTTTGAAAAGGCTGGGAGCTGGGGCAGACAGGGCAGCCATGGGGAAGGGGGGCTGAGAGAGCAGGTGGGGGTTGTGGGGCTTGTGGCACAGCCCCTCATGCAGTGGGGGGCAGTGGGGATCACACCCCCCCCCCCCCAGCAGCAGCCAGTGAGTGCGGGTTTTTTTTTTTTCAAAGAGCCAGGAGCTGGGCCAGGCAGGACTAAGAAAGTGGGCTGGGGATGGGGCCTGTGTGATTCAGAGATTTGGCTGATTTGGCAGCAGCCAAATCTCCAAATCAGATTCAGCTGAATTGATTCGGGACAGTGATTTGAATCACCAAATTGAATCACTGTCCCCTGAATTGGCCAAATCTGAATCCAAAGCGAATACTATCCACTTCGCACAGGCCTACTGATTACATTAATTTTCTAATATTTAATTAAAAAGCCCTCTGTAGCTATCTTTTGGCTCCTTTCAGGCTTTTATTTTCCATTTTATCATAGCACAAAAGCAACAAAAAAACAAAAGGAAGTGTTCTTGCTGTATCTTTCAGACATAGCATGAGGCTAGAGGCTAGCCTCATGCACCTCTGTGCTATTATTGTAATAACCTCTCTGGTCTCAGAGGTGAAGTCATGGGAACCAATAACTCAGAAAAGGGTAGCAGGAAAAGACAGCACCAAATCGAATGTAAAAGTTACCAAGTGTGTGTGGGGTGTGGGGTAAGGCAGGGGAGGGGGATGGAGAAGCAGGTAAGCTAGTTGGAGCAATTTGGGAAGGCGCCTCACCTAGGGAATGGGAAAGGCAACTGTTTACTGGAAAGCAAGAACATAGTACATTTTCTTGACTGTTTTCTGGTATTTCTTTGGGCAGAAGATTTGTAAGACCTTGTCAAATCAAATACCAAACAGTACTGAAGACCTTTGTGATGCCCCTGGTAGCAGATGATTCACGAGAACACCAATCCCCATAGCAAGTACTAACCTATGCTCACTTCCTCTGCATCTTGGCAAAATCAGGAAGGTTGTCATTTATAATTACAGCACCAGCCTGCGACTTGCTTGACCTACATTCAGTTCTCATCTCAGGTCCAGACTGCTGTTAGCAACTCTGTTGATTCAGTACAAATCTGGTGTGCATGTGTGTATTGTTTAGACCCCCAGGGATTGTGTGATCATTTCAGCTTGCTTTTTTTTTTTTTTTTAAACAAAGCAAGCTCCCAGTCCTCCTTGTCACAGACAAGCTTGACAAAGAAACCTCAAAAGCTCAAACAGCCCAAGTGATCAGCTATTGTGATACTTGTGATTTGTTTTACACTTAACACTTACCTCTTGCCCATTTCTCACAATTTGTGCCACATTGTTCCAGCCAACTGTCTTGGTTTTACAAATCAAGCATGACTATTACCCCCCAGAAGAAAGGTATAAGGAGCAAGCTGGACTTGTCAATGCACAGGACGAGAGGTAATTCTTTAAGTCAGGATGCTGCTATGTATATTTTGTAGATGGAATAGCAGTTCTTATACTGTTGAGTATCCTCAGTTGCTATGGGGTTTCTCCAGGGGGTCTTCATGAACCCCTGGCTAGGGACAGAAATTACGTGTAAACCACTATAAGTTGATTGGAAACTGGCTCAAACCTGTAACACAACAGTAGTTCAGTGCACATAAACCACTTTCAAAATGGCAGAAACCTATTTAAGGTATCTGTCATTTAAGATAAACCTGGATGGATGTTGTATTAGATTTAATTGATTTAGATTAAATTAGTTTATTGAACTTTTGTTTGAGATCTCCTGCAGATTCAAGTTAACTCACAGTCCCCTGGGATCCCAGGATGCTTTGCACCTTTCCCACAAACCCTCCCCTCACAGGGGGCATGGGCTAGCCTTGACTCAAGCTGTCTGCTCCAGCCTAGCAGAGAGGCCCACCACCACCCCGGCTTCTGGCCTGGGCCACTGCAGGCATGTGGCTGCATTTCCCAAATCAAAAGTGAATGTCTGTTTACATGCTTCTCGGTTCAATCTATACAGCTTAGACTATCCTGCAAATATTGAATCGATTCAGCCTTGGACTTTTTGATTGTCTGTACTTAGCCACTTAGAGCAGTGGTGCTCCAACTTTTTGCCCTATGGCCTGGATGTACCCAGCTGGTGGGCTGGATCTGGTGCGTGGGGCTGGTGTCATGGGGCCCAATCCAGCCACATGTAAAGTAGCAGGGGGTATGGCCCAGCCCCAACCCAGCTGCGTGGTGGGAAGGGGGCAAGGTCCAGCCCCGATCTGGCCACACAGGAGAAGGGGGAGCAGCCCAGCCCCAATCTGGCCATGCAGGGGAATGAAGCATGCTTCAGCCCCAATCTGGCTGTGAGGGGCTTGGGAATTTGGCAGCAATGGAGGCATGATGGTACTAATTACCATTGCTGCCCTGCCACCAAATTTCTTACCCTGCGGAAAGCCCAGAGGGCTGGATGCCATGATTCTGTAGGCCAGATTTGGCCCATGGGCTGGGGGTTGAGCATCCCTGCCTTAAACCAATGAAGAAGAATAAAAGGGCCATTTGAAAATGGAGAAATGAGCTGAGAAATTTTTTAGGACTCTGCTTTGATGGATGATGCCACCAATTAATCCATGAATCTTCTGAATGCCATAGAGAAATATAGGGACTCAGGGGAGAATGTGCTTGGGACATCCATATGAACAGTTCCACAAGTGCTGCCTGGGTTCCTCTCCATGCTGCTAGGTTTCTGCAGGGACCATGTTACCCATCTGTTTCAAAGAGCTCATAATGACTAGGCACAAAAGCTGTGCAAGTCTCTGGTGAGCCTGTGAAACTGTTCTCCAGAGTTTGGGGAGGGAGGGAAGAATTATGAGGAATGAAATCAGTCTAGACCCAAGGAACCAGCTCCAGCAGAAGACCTTCTGGAGAGTCAGGGGAAGGAACGTATGTCATAGACTTTCTGTCCCTGTTCCTGGATGGAGACTTGTCCTTGCTCAAGTGGTGGCAGGAGTGTTTGGCCCTGAATGGATAGATTAAATATACGTATGTACTGGCAGTCCCTATGCATGTGGATAGCCATCCATCCTGAACTGCATAACCTCCCTGGTTCTTGGGCTGGACTCCATATGACAGCTTGTTTCTTGGTCTGCCAGATCCTGAGCTATGTTCTCTCTCCAGCAGTCACTGTACCTGGGCCTGAATCCTGCAGAAACTGGAATGACTACAGAACACTGCAGTATGTCTCTGCAGCAACATAGGCTTCGGTGAGCACATCAAACCAGGCCTCTGCTCTCTACTCTTGCTATCCACAGAATTTCAAACTGAGTTCAAATTTTCAACCTTTTATCTTCAAGGCAGCCTGGCCTGGCCAGAGATTTCTTTAAACAAAAAATGGTCAATAAACTTTCCCTTCAAAAAGGAGTTTTCCACAGCAAGAGTAAAGCTTGTCTCCCCAGGAGAAAGCATTTTATGAGGGGCCTGTGGAATGAACGCCCTGTGGGACAAGAGACCATCATAGACCCCACCACCAAATGCAAGGTGCCTTTTTTGCTCTGCCCCTCTCACAGAACCACAGAGCAACCGATCAGATTCGAAGCATACAGAAAAACAAAGGAAAGGAGCCCGAAGGGGGAAAAACCTCTACCAAGGTGCACGATAACCACTCTCATCCCAACCCACTTGATAAAGAACAACTGAAGGACAGAAATAAGGACAGAGGCCTGGTCAAATAATAGTTCACAGAATGACTCTGAGTTACTGAAATACAAAGAACCCTTACACACAAAAAAAGTTTTACAGTAATAGGAATCTCTTCCAGAAGTCTCTGTAGTACGCAATATATGCAGAGAACAGAAAGTAAATGTGACAGATGTTTATTCTAGTGTTTACTGTAAAGCTGGAAGGGGGCATAAGAACCTATATAGAATATATAAGAACATATATTGAATAGAATACTACATACACAATGCCTTTCACTTCCCTTTTATTGTTTGTTTTCTTGTTTTCACTTGTATATAAGGGCCATATAGTATTAAACCACTAAAAAGATAACAGGTTGGAGTGATGTTATTGCCAGGATGGTCCAGGAATTTGGAGGCAGGGGGTTTTATAGGTGATATCTTTTATTGGACCAACTGTCTGGTTGGCAAAAAGCTAGACAAGTTTTTTGAATGGAAGGCATTCTTTATCAGATCACTTGAAGAATAAGGTCATGTGTTAGAGAGCTTGTTTAACTTAACCTAACTATGCAGTTGGTCCAATAAAAGATATCAATCAAAAAATCCTTGCCTGAAAAGATAACAGAAATAAAAATAATATGTATGTCTATATTCAAAAAACCCTAAGATCTGTCTATTTAATGCCAAGATTTTATACATCACGCTCACCCGTTGTTTAAACCAGATTTGGGAAAGTGCCAGTGCTAGACTGGAAGTGTTTTGTTAACCACAGGACAGGTACATATTGGGTCCACACTAGGAATTTGCTCTCCAAAGGTTTACCTATAGCGTACTTATAGGGTTAAGAAAATACTACAGGCTTAATGTCAGTTTGATCCTGGGTAACCAGTGAGTGGCGTATGTTGTGAAAGTGGATGTCATTTGTTTATTGTCCACTAGAAAATGGACTGAGACCATTTAATTCATGTTCGTAAATGCCGCTGAACTGCCATCTTGTAGTAAGAGAATGGCTGTAGGTCCCAGTAACCTTCTGTTGGAACCATTTCCCTTCCTGCCTTAAATCTTTCTGCTCTTTGTGTTGCAAGCTCTTCAGGGTATGGGCTTCTCTTTCTGTGTTTTTCTTTGTAAATTGTCTACTACAAAGGACCCCTGATACAATTTGTAGCTTAGAAACTATTGTCATGCAAATAATAATTGCGACTATGTATCTGAGAGAAGTAGTTATCCATGTTAGCATGAAGTGAGGCAGAAGGGAAGGCAAGGCAGCTTCATGGGCTACAGCCTGCTTCATCAGCCTATGATAACACATGTATCTCTGAACAAGTTAGTCCATAAGGTGCCATCCTGCCCTGCCTTCTGCCTAACTATATATCTGATTGACTCCAGATGGATTTGAACTAATGTCCAGAAGCCTTCCCAGATCCAGAGGGGGAAGTCTGCATCCCATAAAACTATTCCTGAGCCAGGCTCACCACTCTCTAAAGATAAATGGTTAATCCTACAGCACCAGCTTATGCAATGTGCTTCACAGACAGACAAGAAGTCAGAGTCCCTGCACCAAAGTGTTTGACATTTCTCTCCCACTTGAAGATATATAAGAATTACCAAATGATTACATTTTAACAGTACAAACTGCAGAGCAAGTACTGCTTCAATGAAAAAAGATGCTCACTTCAGAATTTCTTTCCCCATTGTTTATGTTCAGTCTGACACCTATCATCTACGCTCAATTCACATGGATGGAGAAAGGATCCTCAATAAATCTGAAAAACAGCAGCCACAGCCTTTTATGTGCCTATGTATGGCTGTACAGCCAGCAAGCAGATACTTGTTTGTATGCACATATTTTTGTAGGCTAAGCTCAGTGGCCCATTAAAAGTAACCCAGCCCAGAGGCTTATGAGATGAAACAGCATGAAGGAGGATATGAAAACAGATGAAACTGAACCCAAGGAAAATCAAACCGATGCTTCTCATGTCAGGTACTAGATATCAAAGGAGAATGGGGTTTTGTTTGTTTGTTTTTAATAAATATATTTCACGTTCCAGGTCAAACCATCCAGATCAGTTCCAAATCATATCAATTAAGCAGAACTCGATCATTCCAAAAACCATATCAATTGAGCAAACAGAACTCATTCTAAACACCTTGTATGGCGCTACAACTGGCGAGCATCCTCTGTTCCAGGCTCCCACCCTGGGACTTCAGATATTCCCAAATCCATTGGTAGGCATCCTATGTGTAGGCCCAAGTCCAGAGGTCTTGGGATTTGGGTGGCCCCGCTTGATCTTAGCCCACAAGAGATATCAAAGGAGAATGTGCCCAGGCTTGTCCCAGCATTTCCTTCTTTTTAATAAGGGGAAAGTTCAACAGACGGCCACTGGGTTTAATTTAGTGCAGGCCCCTCACCCGTCCCCGCACCCATCCCCACTTCCCAGCTGTTCCAGACAATAGTGATCTGATAAAAATAGGTGCATGACTTTTAGAGTGCAAAGCAAGATTAGATTACAGCGAACAGCAATATTGCAGGCTAATGAACAGGCATCCCTGAGCTAGTAAAGAATGGAAAAGTGTGATTGTCAGGACATACATATGGGATTCTGCAGACATCTGGCTTTGGGCTGTGGTGTCTGTCTTCTGGCAAACACAAGGAGGTCCAGAGACTGATGACATTAAAGCTGCAATGGAAGGATCCTCAGCATATTGCTGAAGGTCAGGGGCAAAGAATGACTTAATGTGTTTTAAGTGTCTACATAAGTGCTAATTTACATGACCAACACAGCACAGAGGTTTAAGGGCACTTAAGCTTAGTCTAGACTCTGAGGCTGCTGCCACTTTAATTGCATCAGCAGCTAAAGGCTTCAGGGCGTGCTCTGGTGTAGACACAGCTCTCTGCCCAAAGAATGGGATTTCTGCCTCCAGTTAAACTTACTCCCCCACACCATAGCAGCAGCTTTACTGGCAGAAGCCTTCATGAAATATGCTTATCCTAAGAATTTTGCCAGCAGAGCCATGTCAGCCAGGGGGGTGAACTCTTTATGCTTCTGCTATGTCATGTAGACAAGGCCTTGGGACATGTCAACACAGATGGAATACCTTACACCATGCTCCAGGAGTCTTCTTGTCCCTGATGCTAGGAGGGGCGTGGATTCCATTTGATCCAAAAAGAAGAAACGCACATATTCCTTCAGAATGAATTAAGTTTAGGGTTCATTTTAATGAAATTTTAACTGGCTCTGTGCATGCTGTGCTACTATGAGCAATGATGCTTACTGTAGTGCCAAGGACCCCATTGTATTAGCGCTGCATAATTACAGAAAAAGGATGGTCCAAATTGGATGTAAAGAAATTCAAATTGGATGTCCCTTAGTAGGATTGGGCCTAGTTTGTACCTGGAAAAGGAGATAGAGGTGAGTTCATGGGTGTGGGTGGGTGAGGGGTGGCAGGGGGATGTGGTGGGGTTTAGGGAGTGGCAGGGGGGATGTCCTCGGGGCTGTGAGGGATATGGACCCAGCCCAGCCCCTTACAGCTCGCTAGTCCGGCTTTGCACCGGAGTGGGTTGCAGGGCTCCAGGAGGCACGCACAGGACCTGTGCCTGCATGCACAAAGTTGCATGCACAAAGCTGGGTGGCAGGAGCAGCCCCAGGGCTGGCAGGATCTGTCTGAGAGCAGCGTGCAGTCCCAGCCCAGCTGGGCGGCAGAGGGGCCCCGAGAGCAGCAGGACCCGGCTGGGCCCGGCACATAGTCCCCACGTGCCACACTGGGTCCTGCTGCCATGGCCTAGCCTGGCTGGGCAGCAGAAAGGCCCCAGGACCCAGCTGGGCCCAGCACACAGTCCCCACGTGCCATGCCTGGTCCTGCCACCAAGACCTAGCCTGGATGGGTGGCAGAAAGTCCCCAGGGCCAGCAGGACCTGGCTGGGCCTGCCATGCAGTCCCTGCATGCCACACCTGTCCTGCCACCAAGACCTAGCCTGGATGGGTGGCAGAAAGTCCCCAGGGCCAGCAGGACCTGGCTGGGCCTGCCATGCAGTCCCTGCGTGCCACACCAGGTCCTGCCACCATGGCTTAGAGCACCCCACTCCCGCTGCTGCTGCTAAAGGTAAATTATGGGCTGGGGGGGGGGAGGCAGGGGCCCTCCAGGATGCCTGGGAGCCTGGGCAGGGGGGCTGTGGCTCTCCATGGGGAGCTAAGACCTTGGGTGGAGGGGCCATTTCATGTGCTATGTGGGGGGGGGGGGGGCTGCAACCTGTGGGGTCCAGGGGACCCACCCCTCCTGAGAAGCCCCCCACAAGGTCCCCCACACCCAGTCCCCCCAGCAATCACCCCACACCTACCCACACACCTCCACACACACCCATCCGCCTTCCCTCACACCCCTTCCCATCCCCTTCCTGCAAACACCACATCCCCCCATCACACACCCATCATGTGCGAAGAAAACCAAAAGTACACATCAACACGTATAGGTATTTAGAATTTAATTTATCATGATGATAGAGACACTGGTAGGCTTCCACATTGCTTTAACATTGTAAATATACCAATAAAGCATTGCCCAACTGATTGTTCTCTCTCTCTCTCTCAATGTGTGTGTGTGTGTGTCTGTGTGTGTGTGTAGAGTGTTCTATTATTTTAATTGTGAAAAACCATGGATTTTGGGGTATTTTTAAAAATGGTACCCCGGGTACCAATTGGCTGGGCCCCTGAAGGTCCTGAGAGCAAGTAGCCCTGAGCTGCTTGCCAGGGCAGCTTTTTGTATGGATGGGGCCAGGACTGGGCAGATTTTTATACCGCTGGGGACAACACAGGTACTGGCCCCAGGCTCTAGCTCCCCCTGGCTGCAGATACGAGAGGAGCCAAGCAGGTTTATTTTGCCCCAAGTGGCACAATTTGCTCCACAACAAAGTGCATGTCCAAGCACGTGAGCTGAGGCAAAAAGCCCTGGCTCAAATTTGTACCACTTCTATTTGAGCTGCTGGAAGCGCATGTGCTTGCATGTGTGGACGCACCCTGTGGGTCCTCTGATGTCCTTGTTACAGAAAGAACAACTCAGTTTGAATGACAAAAACTCATCTAGATGTATTGCCTGCAGAGCACCTAAACACTAACATGCATGGCCAGGCCATGTACAGTGTTGGCCAAGATTACTTGCAATAAAAGCTGCAGGCATGATTCATGGATGCATCTTCCAAGCCTCATACAGACATCAAGTGTTCCCAGATCCTCTTTTATCCACTAATCAAAACAACTTCATGTTAACAGTATGCACATCCTAATTTTCACCAAATACTAAAACAGCTTTTGATTTGATACTACACATAGTATTTAAGATATAGGTGCACTGTGGATTTATATAATGGTATGATATGATTTTCAAGGCTCTTCGTAATGGTACCCAACACTTCATTGGCTTTTTTGGTCACTGTTGCATGTTGAGCTGGTGTTTTTAGAGAACTAACTACAAAGTCTCTTTCCTAGTTCAGAACCCAGCACTGCAAATATGATTCAGGATTTTTTCCCCATGTGCATAACCTTAAACTTGTCCACACTGAAGTTCGCCCCTCAAGAGATTTCATGGCACCCATCAAAAGATCTCATGCCACCCCAGCTGAGCATCACTGTATTAAAGAACTGTGCCAGTGCAACCATATTGATTTATATTTTAGGGGCTATGCTGTAATTAGTACAAATTTCCTCACCTGCAGCATATTGTTTTCTGCTCTGTAAAAACCTTGAGAGTTCCACTTCAATGGAAGACAGATACATGGAAGATTATTGTCCTTTGGTAATGAATGTTATGGGACATTGGGGTTTTGCAGACTTGGAAACTGTACGCTGATGTCAAAAATCAATGTTTTGTGAGTCACCTAATCATGTCTGAACCCAAAGTTTTATAAGCCAATTCTCAGAAAGGAGCAAAAGGTCAAATTCTTGAAAATTGATGGTTATGGGAACCCTTGATTGGTCCTTAAATGCAGTTGGCCTGATCCATGTTCATACTATACACTGTTTTGACAATTACAAAATTACATGATATGACTTGAAAAGAAAACATTCGAGCTCAGTTTACGATCTCATGAAGACTTCTCGTTATGGTCCAGAACCCCATTGTGCTAGGTGCTGTGCAAACTAGGAAATGCTGTCTTCTTGTTTTCTAAGAGCCTGTGGTCTAAACATCAGACCAGAGAACAACGGGATACAGATGGATGGGGAAGCACAAGGAAACAATGAGATAATATTGGCTAAGAGTGGTCCTGGCACACAGACTTCTTAAACAAAGTGATGGGGAGCAATTTTAATGTAAATGAGAACCAGACAAAGGCCCTGTTAGTCTGATATTGCTGTCATTGAAGTAAAATCATTCTGTGTAGTGGTGCTAAGGGGTTGCATGAAGCAAGGGGTAATATCGAGGGATAATATCTATGTTTATTTTTAAGCATTTATTTTGATTTGTATAGATTTAAATTTTTAGGATTGCACGCAGTTATGGATGTGGGGGGCAGACAATGTATTGATAACAGTATACTATTATTATAGTGCAGTTTAACTGCCCACCACGACAAGCATAGCTACTGTAGGACTACTGCCAGCTGAGCAGCAAAGCTGCCATCAGTCCCAGCTCTGCTCACCCGTAGGTACCTGGTTCGCTATGTCAATTCCTCTTCTTTGTTCCCAGTCCCCTAGGGATTCTGGGAATTGCAATCCAAACCATGCTCCTACTGTGAAGTTAGTTTACTCCATCCTAATAGCACCATATGTGTAGATGGGGATGTTTTACTGCAGAGGTAACTAGTCAAGTCTGCAATAAGCCTCTCATGCAGACATGTCCAGTGTCTCCAATCACAACACTTATCTCTAAGTCATAATTTATTCCTCAAGCATCTTTTATTCCATTTGTGACTTGCTGGAAATGTCTATGCTAAACTCACTTTGTGCTCACTCAACATGTAGTTAAAAATTAGTTAGTAATTAGGGAATGTAAACTGTGCTGTCCATGATAGAGGCCTCAGCTGATATCTGGTTCTTTTTTGCTAGCCACCTCAGCACACTTGGCTTCTGTTGCTCTGTAGACAAGATCTCTTAGGCAAGATCTCTTAGGAGCAGGTTGGACAATTTGGCTGCAGTGGTTTAGTCATGAATGATTCTGCTTTGAGCAGGGGTCTAGACTAGATGATCTTCTGAGGTCCCTTCAAGCTTTGCTTTCCCATGATCCTATCCAAAACTCCAATGTGAACAAGAGGAGTGTCAATCAAAACTATTTACCCATCTATATAACTAAGAACTGAAAGGGAAAGGGGAAGTATGCAGGGATCTGCCTAGGAGAGACTTTATCTTTTCAACACAGTGTCAGAGGATGAAAAGTAATTAGAGATTGAAGTTTATGATAAACAGGCAAGCAATTAGAGACAGTTTTTAGGAAAGAATGTTACCTTTTTCTCCAAGCCTTCAAATCTGATGGAAAAATGGAATGTTAGGTTTGACAAGATTTCAGGAAGATTGCAAGACATTGACAGGCTTTTGACATACTTAAAAATGCATCATTTGTATAAATTCAATTCATAAGGCAGCTTGGAGCAGCAAGCAAAGAAATAAAAGATAAAAATAAAAAGGGGAGAAAAAAAGAAAAGCCTAGCACACATTTTCAAAACCTAGGGGGAAAAAAGTAATCATTAATATCTAGTACATTCAAAATGGCTTTTAAATGCATACAGAGGTTAATTGCTACTTGGCTTAGAGGTCACACTATGCGATTCAACATGAATATCCATCATGTGTGTTACCTACCCTACAGGTAATTTATTTTTAATGCCATACAGGATTTGAGCTGAAAAGGCAAGCAAAAATAATAGAGTAAGAACAGTTCTGTTGAACAGTTTTTATGATTGTACATTTCCCTTGGTTTTGATGTCTCCGGAACAAAGAGTGTGCTGCTTTTAGTACCAGAATGGAAGCTTTTGTCTTTACATTCTGGAGGCAGCTATAAATAGCAAGAAGAACCAAGGGCTGCTGTTTGACTGATAGCTTGTCTAGTTCACATCAATCTTCCTGATCAGTAAAGTGCAATCGCAGCTCATGAATGCCATGTAGGCCCCTCTCAACTTGTCATGTACAAATAGGTTCTGTGTTTCCATTGCAGCAGGGGGGTTCCCCTGCCTTGAACAGGGGGCCAGACTTGATAACCTCATGAGGTCCCTCCCAGCCCTACTTTCCTATGTGTGTTCTGTTTCTTTGAGAATTCATTATATAAAGGTGGTGGAGGCAGCCCGACGGACTAGGGACACAGGTTACGCACAAACTGGTATAAGAGATCGGAAACCAGTTCAAATATGTAACACAACAGAAGTTCAGTGCGCGTAAACTGCTTTCAAAATGGATAAAACTACTTTAAGATAAACCTGGATAGATATAGTATCAGACTTAACTTATAAACCTGGATAGATATAGTATCAGATCCCAGATCCCATCCAGATTCAAGTTAATTCAGTCCCCCAGCATCCCAAGATGCTTTATACTTCCCCTCCAAGCCTCCCTTCTCCCCCCCCCCATCACAGGGTGGGTGGGCTAGACTTGCCCCAAGCTGTCTTCTCCAGCGGAGCAGGGAAGTATGCTGTAGCACCCCAGCTTCTGGCTTGGCCACTGGGGCCATATGGGTGCATTTCCAGAATTAAAAGTGAATGTTTGTTCACTCACTTACCAGATCAATCTACACAATTTAGACTAGCCTGTGAAGATTGAATTGATTCAGCCTTAGGATTTTTGACTGTCTGTACTTAGCCTTGTAGTTGAACCCTGTGTGTGCAAATATGCGTCAGGGCTAAGAAAAGTAGTTCAGATAAAATGGAAATTAGTTAAAACTTGCAGTCTACCCTTCAAGCTAACCTCCAGATTACATAATTAGCCTCTGCCCTTCATGCTTCTTGTTCTCAGGTAGGTCTGTAATGTTCAAAAAGCTTTATTCACGCACAGTCTATTTCCTTCTCCCCAGTCTCTTCCCCTTCCCCTCTCAAAAACAGGAAACAAAGCAACTGTGTTCTGTGTATTTCTTTTTTAAAATGCTGATTTATCTTTTTTTTTCTATCTAGCCCAGTTGCAGAACCCCTCATTTTTGCCTCTCAGAGGAAGTGTCTGTAAGTTTTGATATTGCCATAAAGCAGGAAGTTCACCACTGAATTTCTTCTAAAATATATGCACTTAAATTTGCTGCTTTGGCTCCCCATATGGTAAAAATTGGGGTGAGATTTGCAAATAGCTAAGAAGTCATCAATTTAATAAGCACTTTCAAGGAGAATTGCTACAGACTTTAAATGATATATTTACTTGAGAACGGATAAAAATTCCATATTTATTCAACTTCCTTTTTTTATTTTGCCCAGATTAAACTGGCAGTTGTTATCTGGATTTCTCCTATGCACAGGAATCCATTTTTATACCTGACCCAAACACTAAATCATTAGCATGTAGGATTCAAAAGAAACTGCAAATTAATTTAACTTCTCTGGCTTATTTTCCCAATCCTTTTACAAGTGAAAATAGTAGTCTTTATCCACTGGGATTGTGTGAAGAATTAATTAGTGCAGGTGTGTAAAAAACCTTGAAGATTAAAGTATGTTCTATATACCAAGCATTATGAGTGAGATCTTGTCTGTGTCAGAGATGCTGCTGTTGTGAAGAATGGCATTTCTTTTAAAGAAAGTAAATTTTGAAGCCTGAGAATGCTGATAATGTCACTTTAATTTTACAGTCTTTACCATCTGTAACTCATTTTCTATTTTTTTAAAATATTCTGTCTGATTAAATACCTGTAGCAATACCAGTGAAATAAGCTTTTAAACTTGAGTTTTCTTAACATTTAACTACATTTAAAAGACACTAAGCTCCAGGCAGTTTCTGAGATAATGGAATTTTCATGTTGTTTTAATTACAGCATCATTTCCTTTTATTTTGGACTCATTAGAGCATTTGCTGAATATTTCAATAGTTTCCTAATCAACACTAAATTTGCATTATCATTTTGTTAGTTCTCAAAACAACCAAAGTAATAGTGTCAAGCAGACATCCCTCTAGCAGGCATATTTTAAATAGTGAAAAGGTACAATAATGCATCATTCATTGAACTGTAGCCCAGTCCATACATGTAATCTGGAACCATGTGAGCTTCCTTTACATGATAAGTTGGCAGGATGTATAGTCATTAAAAGATAGAATACAGATAAGCCAACAACTAGAATTATATTTGATATTTAACTTATTGGAACATATTCTGCCATACAAAATCTGTTAAAAAGCAGTGGGTTCTGCTAAATACCTTGTGATGGGTATTAAGGAAGATCATCCATCAGTTAGACTATTACTCTACACTAGCACAGCTTATATATATGGGAGGAAGCAGGAGGCCAGGGATCTGAGGCTGTGCAGGGGTAGAAACCATGTGGAGGGGGGAAGATAGGGGTATGGGGAAAAGGGGAGCAGGGAGCTGAGGCTGTGGGGAGCAAGCACAAGCGCGGGGTAAATGGGATGGGACAGGTAGTAGGGGGCAAGCTTCCTGCCTGCCCCCTTACCGCTTCCCCCACCATCCCTCACCGCCTGCCCTATTACTGTTCCCCTCATCACCTCTCCCCACACCGCCTGCTGTAGTGGGGGGATGAGTTTAAGATGATACTCCAATCATTAGATTCCATACATGGAAAACTATAATACATTTAAAAATTTTCCATGTAGTAGGGGGTCATCTTAAATTGAAGGTCATCTTTTATTTGGTAAATATGGTATGGATTATATTTAATACTCCTTACTTGGTCTGGCAGAGCTGAACAAACATATCTGAGTAAACTTTTATGTTCCCATTCCAAACATGGCATTTTGTTGAAACTCATGTGTTTGGAGGAAAAGTATTTATTTTCCTAGAAAAAAGTCTTTGCATCCAGGCTTGGGGTCCTGTCTTCTTGGTTTTGCTTTTATTGTGCATTACAGCAGAAACAAATTTGAAAACTCAATCTTTTTGTGGAGCAGAATTGATCTTTACCAGCCAGTCCTGAGCTCCAGTCATGAACACGAATTCATTTGTGCCCACTGCTGTACACAAAATTAAAATGAGAGGCCTTCCTTCAGGAACTTTCAATGTAACATCTGTCATAGTCTCAATGTTATTGAGATGGCAGCAAATTTGCCTAATATTGTCAGGGTAGACAAAGCCTAGTAGTGAAGCTTTCCTATGCTGCTCTAATAATGTACCTCAACCAAAGGGATTACCTCCATGGCACATATGCCAATACATGTCACCACCCTACTACTACCACCACCAACCCCATCATACTGTCCCAGCATTGCTAGCACTAATTGAGTTCTCTCAGTTAATAACATTAGGACCACCTAGCCTATGTATAAACTGACTAAAAACATGTTTTTTTTTACCATGAAATACAGCCTTTATATGCCGGACTTATGAAGCAGTGTAATCAACACGCTGTTTTTAAGAAAAACTGCACAGCAAAGGAAAGACAACAACAACATTGTGAATGCTCTCAATGAAATTTCAACTTTGGAGCCTTCACAGGATCATATAAATATTATTAATAAAATAAACCCTTTGACAGACATTTTAGTTTTAAAATTGAAATGCTCCTAGTCCACACACATCATCTTTATGCCCTTTGCCAGATAGCATGCTCCTTAACTTTTTGGCATCGTGACCATCATAAGGTACTCTCTACATGGCAAGGAAGCCAGGCGAGCCTGTTCATTTGTTACTATGGAAAAGTTTGCTAAAGTGATATATTTGTAGATTCATAGAATATATCACTTTAGCAAGCTATTACACTTATTTTCCATAGTAGCAGATGAACAGGCTCATCTGACTCATATGTGCCTCATATAGGACTCATATATACTCATATATGCTCATATATGCCAAACCAAGGCCAATTCTCATCAAATCCAAAGTTCTTCTTGTTCAAGACTGTCCTCACTGTCAAACACAGGTATATGGTTTTATTTAAGTCATGTAGCTCTCTTGAGATTGTTATATCTGTGTACAATCCTAATAGAGCCAATGCTCAGAGAGTCCTCAAGTTGTAGATAAGCAAGGTAAAACCCAGGCTGGGGCTGTAAGACTGTCCTTGAAAAGCTGGGTTGAAGCAAAAAATGTGTCTTGGCTCAGGATTTTATACTAGACTGTTTAAAAAATATATCTGTTTGTAATAAAGACACAGCCTGATGCTGTGATTCCACATTGATTTTAAATAAACCCAAAGTGATTTGGTATGTAAACAGGTTCTCTATAAGCTACAGTGGAAACTGAGACACAAAACATACTCCAGAGAAGAGCAAATATACAACCATTGTGGCAAAGGAGAGATGGAGAAAGAGAAATGCTTTCTGCTGCAGTGTCCAAAATGCGTAAAAGTGTATTTCCTCAAATTATGGCTAATTACAGGAGACTCCTCCTCAGAAAATAATGGCATAAAAAAAACTTCCTTAGGGGAAAACGGTGTAGTGGGAGAAACAAAAAGAAAAGAGCATTATGCTACACCACCACTTGACTGGAATAATCAAAAACAGCAATGCTCATGGAAATCAAATGCTAAACACAGCAGATTGTTTCTACTTCTGAGATCTAGGGGTTTTTTTCTTTTTTGCATTATAACAGTTTTTTTTATAGTGTATCTTCCCAGTGGAGCCTCACTGAATTAAATTTGTGCCAGTTTCTTTGTCTGTAACAAGAGGATAATCTAGTTTATCCATTTATATGAACACTTTAGAAGCCTGGTAGTCACTGAATAAATGCAATATATTATTGTATTTCAGCTGCCCTGAACAAGGACATTTACTAGGTGGTGGTTCTAACATTAAGAAGCAACACATTGATGTTGAAACTAATACCTCCCAATGAAGGCAAAGAAAGGAACTAAAGCAGAGAAAAGTTGGCGTTGAAATTGTACTGCATTGTTTCAACTAAAGGCTTAATACTAAGCTGATTTAGCTGAACTAGGACAACAAGTCTTCATGAATACTCCAGTTCATTGAAACCGGGTTTATATTAAGTCACAGAGAAATCAATTTAAGCTAAACTGCTATAACCCAAAATTAGCATGCAACACTATGGTTTGCACTGGTTAACAATATCAATTGAAACCGAGTTCATTGTTAATCTAGTGCATTTGTTTCCAGGCCAAATTGTCACCCCTTGAATTTCTGCAGTCCTACTTAAGCTATTTCTAGTGACTAACTATTCTATTTCAAAACCCATTCATTCATTAATATGTAAGGTGTCTGGCTTTTTCTGGTTATAGAGATAACCTTCAGAATGTTAAACTATGCACATTTTGAATCTGCAGACACAGTGAAACAACAGCCCCTAAGAGCAGCATGAATACAGTCTTTCCATCAGGTTGCATTTAAATGCTTATTCTTAAGCATTTCACTTTTGATCCTCTTATCAGGAACATTCACCTAATGTGCTAATCCTTTGTTACTGGATATACCTATCATGTGCTGACTGTCTTCATCTGATAGATACTTGTACATCATTAGGGCTTTTGATTTTTACCCTTCACGTGTGCTGTTTGGGTGGTGTTTTGAACATTTGAAAAGACATTAGCTACTGTCCATAAGTAGGTCTGTTTAGTCTATCTAGATTGAAAGTCTTCCAGGCCAGGATCTGTCTGCTCCTCTGCATTTGTACAGCGAGAGAAAGGACGAAGACCACAATTAAGATACTGTGCCAAGCTGAGCCATAAGACACCAGGCTACATAGACCTGTAGTTTGCCCCAGTGAAGTGTTTATGGTCTACTTTCTTGTGCTCTTAACATGAGACGCCTTTTTCAGTAGGTCCTTAGGCGCTATTGCAATAACTGTGATTAGCAATGAACGGAAAATGGTGGAAGCACCAGTGCAGACGAGCACCAGTAGATGCCATGTAACTGCTGTATCTTCGGACTAGAATATTTTTTTAAACATTTGAACACGAGAAATGAATGCCTCCTCACAGACTCTTTGAAACCTACCCATACTTCCATGGCTGGGCCAGCGAGGTGGGATAATTGTTTTATCAGCTGATGAGCCTGGGGGAGCTCTAGGCTTCCCTTGGATGCTAGCCCAGGGGCTGGTGGGGAGCATGGGGTCAGGAGACATCTTATGCCTCCTCTTGCCTGCTGCCAGGACGGGCTCTGCCACTGGAGCTCAGGCATGGACAATGGCCCCTGGCCCAGCAGCAGGGAGCTCCCAGCCCCACTTCCTGACTGCGGTCACAGGCCTGGTGCTGGCAGACCCTTATCCCCCAGTGCCAGCTCCCAGGTCACTGGGCGTTGCTGGGAGAGGGCTCTGGTGCGGCAGCGCTCGGAGACACCAACCTCCTAGGCCCGATGTCCCATTGCGACCACAGAGCAGGGCCTGGGAGCTCCCTTTGCTGGGGTAGGGGGACATGGGCTCCAGTGGCGCCTGAGAGCAGGGAGCAACCTTTCCCAGACCCTGCTTCCCGGAGCACATTTGCTCCCCGTTGGCCGTGTACACGTGCTCTACCGTGCAGTATGTGACGGAGAGCAACTTTGCTCCTTGTATTTCTAGGTAGCAAAACTACTCGTGACAAGATCAAACGACGGCGCAGCGTCCGCCCGTGTAGACGGCGACTCTCACTGCGCAGTCCTTGGCTCTCAACCGGAGTGTCGACGCGCCCGCCGGGAACCAGGCGCAGCACGAAGCTGGCAGGCAGGGAGGGGAAAGGGACCCAAAGGACGTTGTTCACACGGCCGGTCCTTCAGGGGTGCAAGCCCCTGCCCCCAGGGGTGCAAATCCCTGTCCCCAGGGATGGGGGCAGCTGAGCGCAGCCGCATGCTAGAGGGGAGCGGACACCGCGGGAGGAAAGGGGCTGGGAGTCGCATCCCAGACCCGGGAGCTGCGCGGGGAGAGGGGCAGGAGCCTGCGCAGCACGGACCCCGCTCCGCCCCAGCCCAGCCCAGCCCAACCCAGCCCAGGGCGGCTTTCCCGGGCTGCAGACGAGCCTCTCCCCGCAGGGCCCCGGCGCTGCCTGCTCGCCTGCGGCCCCCCCCGGGGCTAGGCCCCGCCCGGCCCCGCTTCCCGGCCGCCTCCGGGGGAGGAAGAGGCGGCCCCGGTCCGCCGGGCGTGTCTGTGCGCTCCCCGCTGCAGCGCCGGCCGGGCCCGCAGGCATGGGCATGGGCATGGGCATGGGGCCGCGCGGGTGCCCGCTCCCCCTCGCCCTCGCCCTCGTCCCGCTGCTGCTGCTGCTGCCGCCGCCCGGGGCGCGGGCCGACACCCCCGCCAACTGCACCTTCGCCGACCTGCAGGGCACCTGGCTCTTCCAGGTGGGCAGGGGCCGCGGCGCGCAGGGCCGCCACATCAACTGCTCCGAGCTCGGTGAGTGCCCCGGCCCCGGCCCCGGCCCCGGCCCCGGCCTCCAGACACCCCTCCCGGCAGAGCCTGCTGCTCCTGGCCCGGCCCTCCCTCCATCCCCCACACCCCTGGTAGAGCCCATTGCTCCTGGCATCACCCTCCATCCCTCCCTCCTGCCCTCCCTCACATCCCTGGTAGAGCCCATTGCTTCTGGCCCAGCCTTCCCTCGACCCCTTCCTCTATTGGTAACACCCCTGGTAGAGCTCGTTGCTCCTGGCATCACCCTCCATCCTTCTCTCCATCCCTCACACCCCTGGTAGAGCCCACTACTCCTGGCACCACTCTCCATCCCTCCCGTCCTCCCTAACACCCCTGTCAGAGTTCACTGCTGTTGGCCTGGCCCTCCGTCCTTCCCCCCATCCCTCCAAACACTCCTGGCAGAGTCCACTGCTCCTGGCGCTGCCCTCCCTCCGTCCCTAACACCCCTGGCACAGCCCACTCTTCCTGGCCCAGCCCTCCATCCCTCCAAACACCCCTGGCAGAGTCCATTGCTCGTGGCCTGGCCCTCCATCCCTCCTGTCCTCCCTAACACCCCGGCAGAGCCCTCGGGGCAGGGTGGATTCAGTGCAGCCTCAGCCCCTTCCTTTCCTCTTCTCTCCTTTCCTTGATCCCCTTCCCAGCAGATTTGTGGTGTCCTTTGGGCCTCTGGGGACTCTGGTGGGATCGGGCCCTGTCTCTGTTTTCCTGAATGATCATGTGTTTGACAGTGCCTCTCAAGACAGCTGAAGTATTATGTGCTTGCCAATGTCTTTCACCCAACTCCCTCCAGGATGGCCCGGTTGGAGTCAGTGGTGATTCCTCTCCTGGGAGGAAGCCTCCGTGAAGGAGCACTTAGGGGCAAGAGGAGGGTTTTCCACTGGGAGCTGGCAGGACTTCCCCACACATTATTTTCCACCCCCTCCTATAAACAAGAGATGTGTGTCATCTCCTACCAAGAGACGCTCTCCAAAATCTGGACCCTGGTGGGATCCAGCCCTGGATCTGTTTGTTTCTCTGAATTACTATGCGTTTGCCAGTGCCTCTTAGGCCAGCTCCCTTGGGGATTGCCCAGTTGGAGTTAGTGCTGATCTCCTGGGACGAAGCCTCTGTGAAGGAGAAGTTTGGGACCAGAGGAGGGTATCCCACAGGGAGCTGGGTGTGAACTGGCAGGACTTCCCCGCACACTTATTTCCCGCCCCCCATCCCCTGCTTTAAACAGAGAGCTCCTAGGAAGAGATGCTCTCCAAAATGTGGAGGCGGGTGAGGAGGGGAGCGGTGACTGCAAGTGGAAATTCCCTCCAGTCTCCCCATGTGATGCCGACCGGTACCTCACTTCCTCATAAACCAGTCTTCTGACCTCTAGGAGTTTTGAAGGTGTCTTTAAATCCTAGAGTTATCGCCTGCTTCTCTTCAGCTGGACATCTCTGCCCTGGCATGCAAGAAAGGCAGAGCATAGCAGGCTTCTGTGGTGAGAAAGTGGCTGCTAAGTTGCCTTTCCTTTCTGATGGGGGCAGAGCCCTCTCCTTGCAACCCAGTAACAATGGCTTGCTTGAAACCTGGCTGTGTGAAAGCAGAACTGCCTGCAGAACTCAATATTCGTAGAAGAAAAACCACTAAATATTAGATATGGCTGTGGCGCTAAACTGAATGAAACCACAACCATTATTTTCTGCCCAGCTGAGTGTGGGGAATTCAATAGGCTGCTTGCAAACGTGGTGGGAAAAATACCCAAGGATGCTTTACTTTTAAATTCAGCGTGCTCCAGCGCTGAGCCCAGAGCTCACCCAGAAGAGGCAGCACTTTAGTTGCACCTGGCTTTCCCAATGTCTGTATTCATCAGGAGCTTTAGTGGGGCTTTTTTGCTGCTTTTATCTACTGGCTGATTGAATCAACTTTAGCTAAAAGTGCCAAAAAGCCTGGCTGAAGTGTCCGATCTATACAGACACTGCAGAGCTGGGTGGAAATAACACAGTGCTGCTTTGTTTAAAGCATGGTGTGGGTTGTTTTTTTGGGTTTTTTTGCGGGGGAGGTTGTTTTTCTTCCATGTCTGTCAGCGCCCCTAAAATTACTTGGGTTATTTTACTTAGGATTGCTCTGCCCTGAATGTGCATTTCAAACTGAGTACCACTGCCTACCTACTGTTTTGGTGTTGTTCTTTTTATCTGTTTTTATCTGGGTATGATAGGACAGGTTCTTTGTTTGAAGTGGTTTTATTGAGGCTAATCATTTCTTCTGAAGTTGATTGAAAACCAGACTTCCTGGGAGAGGACATGGGACCTGCCCTTGAGACAGCATTAGTTACAGGAAAAGGGAGGAAAAAAACCCCAACCACCTAAACCATTTGAAATGTCAATTTCTGCTACCAGTCTGATTGGGTAAATGGAAAAGCTGAACTCAGTGGAGCTGGGGTGGGTGGTAGCGAGGTCCAGAGAAGGAATGAAGATCAGTGCAGTCCTTCAGGTTTCTTATGCTTCCTGCTGCAATTTTTGCAGTGTCTGTGTTAGGCCCTGGAGCGCTAAGTGCTCAGACCTCTGACAGCAATTGGCAACAGGTATGCTTTGCTGCAGGAAATTGATGATCCCACTGGTATAGTTATGTGCTGGATTCAGGAAACTTGTGTAGCAGCTCCTGACTAAATAAACCTATTTCTGTAACAGAGATTCAGCATCTGTTTTTCTAAACTCAAATACATTGTTACTTTTCAATGCCTTAGCATTTAATTTCTACTCCAAAAGGCAAACTTCATCCAGCAAAATATTGATCATGCCATGTCTGGCAAACTATTTTTTCTCATGTGACAAGCTCTGTCTATTAACTGGCAGTATCTTTTGTTAGTGTATGGTTAAATATGGTAGAGTAAGGTTTGTAGGCCGCACAAGAAAGCTCTAATGAGTCTATGTAACAACTGCCTTCTTCTGCAGGACCCGTGGAAAAGAAAGTGGTTGTGAGTCTTCAGAAGCTGGATGTGGCACAGGATGACTTGGGCAACTCTGGCTTCTTCACGATCATTTACAATCAAGGGTTTGAAGTTGTAATTAATGACTATAAGTGGTTTGCATTTTTTAAGGTGAGTCAGATTTTTCTTTTTTGAATATTAACCTTTTTTCCAAAAGTCTGTGCATGCTCTGGCTTTTTATTCAAAGCGCTGTGGCCCTCGTTCCAATTCTAATTCTGCCATTGGCCTTCTAGGTAACCATGGGCATGTTGCTTCACCTTTCAGCTGCTCTTTGTAAAATAGGGGTAATGAAGCTGACTGCCCTTATAAAGATACCAATGAAGTGCTTTGCAAAAGCTAGGTATATTTTAATAAGACTTGATGCTACAACAGTGCAAGGCATGGATTGCACATCGTCGTGTTCTTTCTGTGTCAGCCATGTCATAGAAGTTCTTTGTTTTGCCTTCTGTTTGGATCAGGGGAGTTGACAGCCCTTCATATGGAAAATGCTTTTCTGATGGACTAAATCAATCTCTGTTCCAGTTGAGAAATTTGGTTCTCCCTCATTTATTTGTCAGACCCAGCATCAACAGGTCTGATGTGCACATATTTGGATGGAGTGGGGCCTGCCTGGCAATGCAGACGCTGAAAAAAAGCATTAGCCAAAATATTATGTATTACTTCCCTTGACTTAAATAAACCATTTACAGACAGTGAAATAATTGTAAATATTCTCTCTGATTGATAGATTAATTAAAAAATATAGGTAAAGGCAGTGAAAAGGGTGTGTGTTTGAGGAATCTTTTATTATTTTAAAATAAATAAATATATATCTTTTCACACAGTACAGTCTAGGTGCTGTCCTCTCCCTTTGGTAGAGAACCTTTGTAGGAGAGCCAAGCCAGAAGGGAAACTATTCTGCAATAAGATGAGAGGTGAAACTTCTTAAGATGCAATTTTTTTTCCCCTGTGGATGTCCTTATTCTGGCATAAGAGTATTTTTTCCAGTTCATTATAATAATCTTATAAATCTTATTCCAGACTAAGGGGATCCCCCAATTAAGTGCCTGAATATTGTAGAATAACCTGCCCTCTCGATCAGCTTCCCTGTACGAACTAGTCCTACATGTGGAGTCATAGCACATGAGGCAGTGAGCTGAGCTGCAACTTCTTAGCACTCTAGGAGGGGCCTGAGTTTGGGGTCAAAGTCTCTTGTTGTATTATTATGCCAGTCCAACAGTGGAGTAAATCCGTTTTCCAACATTTCAACTTTAACACAGGACTGGGCAGTTCTTTCAAAGATGCTATATAGCTCAGCCAGAAGTTACAGGCCAGATGCAGGATTTCTTAGATAGGGTTCTGTATCCTGTGTTATGCAGGTCATCAGACTAGATCAGTGTTTCTCAACCCATGGGTCGCAACACTAAAGTGGGTTGCAAGAATATATCAAAGGGTCATGAACAAACTTTAAAAATGAACTCTCCTTTAAAGGAGATGTTCACAAATGGGAGTCCTGGTACAAAAAAAGGTTGAGAACCACTGGACTAGATGACCCTAGGTGTCCCCTCTGGTCTTATGCCTCTCCATAAACCTTGTTGAAGTAAAGGACACCAGTGCTCTTCCTTTCATGCTGCCAGGTCTCCCAAGTTAATTTTCTCTGAATATGATAGTTACAGCTCCTGGGCAAACACACTTTGGAGGAATTAAATCAGTGCAGACTTTGGGAGCCCTCAGGCTGATTTATCAGGTTAAGTATAAAGTTGCTTCAAGTGCCAATAAATTGAGCAGCTGAGAAATCAAATATGAACATAAGGGATTTTAAAATCTCAAAATATCAAGCAGCTGCTGAAGAAAGGTAAATAACATGGAGTTTAGCAGCTCAGTTTTACAACACAAGCACTGGGGACAGTGCTGCTTCAGTGGAATGCATGACAGGCTAAATATAGTACATCTGGCTCTTGTGAAATCAAAGTCCATTTGCAGAGTACTGACAAAGCCGAGTGACTGGAAGACAGGCTTGGCAAAAGCTCCAAACGCATTCCCGTATGCTTGTGAAAGCTGACAGGTTCCTTGAAAATGAGGATGAGGCCAATTGAGCTCCCAATCAAATTTTGATGTGTATAAACTAGGGGTGGGCAATTATTTTGGGCAGAGGGCCGCTTACTGAGTTTTGGCAAGCCATTGAGGGCCGCATGACAGGCAGCCAGGGGCAGATATATATTAACTTTCTAAAAAATTTAGGGGCCCCGCAGGCCATATAGAAAGGCCTGGCGGGCTGCATTTTGCCCACCCCAGTATAAACAAAGACACTGGAGTAAAACTGAATAATTGTTGGATGACTCCTTGATCCATTCCTGATTTCTTTTTCTTTTGTGCCTTTATTGTCAGTATTGAGAGAGACGATGTGCTGAATATCTGGGTTAGATCACTGGTAACCGTCAGGTCTCCCTTAATAAGACATGCCTAGGTTTAACACTTTGGTTTAAGATTTAGGAGGAAGTATTAGAATGGAGTGTTTTAAATCAGGCCTAGCCAACCGGTGGCACGAGTGCCAGAAGTGGCATGGGCAGCCTGTGTGCGGCAGCCTGGTGAGGGGGAAGATGGCACAGTGACTGTGCAGAAAGAGCAGCAGATCAGGCATGGAATGTAGGGCAGGGAGGAGAAAGCAGAGCAGCAAATCAGTGGCAGTCGGGGAGAGCATACAGTTTAGCTTGTGGCATGCCTGCAAAAAAGGTTGGCCTTTGCTGTTTTAAGAAAATTTATACTTTATTTGCCCTAATGGGTAACCCCATTCTCACTTTGATACTAGCAAGGTGGTTAAAATGACAGATTATAAGCAATGTAGAATTGTTTATAATACAAAAACATTGTCTGGAAAGCATGAATCAATAAAACACAGATGCTTTAGTCCTTGCACTCTGTAATATGATCCACCAATTGCTTTTCTTAGGGCTGTACCATTATTTTCAGTTTCTACAGTAGCTGCACCCTAGGGAGGTTTTGCAAGTATGAAAGATTTATTCCCCCATTGGATTCTCATTGGACCTAGTCTCCCCATAATATTGGATTAGATATGAAACAGCCTACAGAGCCCGACACCAGGTTCTCACTTAGTATACGTTAACATAGTTTCCTTTAAAATAGTGAATTTACATTCACACCTCTTGGGATCTGGTCTACCTGCCTTCTGCAGAGTCTCTGGGAACAGAGCCATTTTACCAGCCTGTGGTGCTATTCATGCTCCTGCTGATAGTGCTCTATGAATGCTTATTTTAAAGTGTTTAGGAAAGGCCCAAGACACAGAAGCAAACCAACACCCTTCCTCCCTTGGAAGAGGTGTTCGGCTATTCCTGTAAAAATAAAATGGTGATGAAAAGAAAAACAGGGCTTGTCTTTCTTAGCTTTGTGATATGGAAAGAGCACTTGAAAGTTTGAGATTCCACACCCCCAATTTGGTGTTCTTTGGTTGAGGGGGTACTTAACCTTGAAAATACCTAAGAATGTAAAATCATCTTCCTGTATCTTTTGGAAAATGCAGCACTGCGGACTAAGATTTTCTTTTTTTTTAATGTTTTTGTTTGGTCCATAATTGAACAGGGAACAAGTGTTTGCTCTTTAACAAAGAACCTTCCTTCCCACTGATACGTGCAAAAACAGCTTAAAACATTTTCAAAGTGCTGAATAAAAGTCGCTTCCTCAGTGATAACCATCTAGCCAGAAAGGTCTTCTAGATAAAGAAGAGTATACAAGATCTGCATTTCTAATGAAAACATCTTTATTCTTCCATTTACTACTTTTTATGTCTAAATTCCACCCCCACCCACCTTTTTCAGGTTATTTTTTTTAACTTCTATGTAAAGTGAGGGGAAGTAATAGATAGCAACGTGCTCCTCAATGATTGCATTTACACATGTTGCTTATGGCGGTGTTGTTACTATGCTGTTATTTAGTGCTTCCTTTTGGAAGTATTAAAAGACAATGCAGTAACAGTCTATACTGCGCCGTGCATGCCACGCCATACATGGTTATTTTTAGACACGATGTCACCATAATGACATGCTATAATGAGGTAGCGAGTTGCTATGGCGACATAGCTGCAGTGTCACAATTCTTGCCTGTGGATGCTACATCGCTGCAGTGCATTGCTACGGCGACGTAGCTTCATGTGTAGATGCGCTCACTGGCATTTTAGCAAAGAGAGAGAAGGTAAATGCCAGTGTCAATAGCATCTGGAAATCATTTAGAAGGCAAAGGAATTTTATTTAGGAAACTTGTCTACACAGTGAAACTGGCTGGCATAATAATTGCTGAATAAGCTTTTCTGTAATAGTTTGGAAATAACCCTGGAAGCCACCACTGGAACAAGTTTCTTATAAAAGTGACTGAGGATAATTACCCACAAAACAGCTCACAAAACAAGTAATGTTTTATCGCTTTTAATGATGTGTTATGTGTCCGAGGGTTACTCCAAAGTAGCTAAATTAAACCAGAATGGTTGCCCTGGGTAAACCCCTGCTCAGTTTCCTTATTTTTTTAAATTACAATTTTTCTTGTATTGCTTAAGTGAGGCTGTGAAATTGGTCTGCCTTCCTGTCAAATTAATTCAGCTGCTGTTGCTCAATCTGAAAGAGGGTTTGCAATTTTTATAGCAATGCATCGATTCACTGTAGGAAGGGTGCCTGGCTTATAAGGACTGCCTACTACGTTTTGTTTATGGTGCCTCTTGACTATTCCCTGTTTGAAAATTTGAGAGTCAAATCCTCAGTTTTAGGCCTCTTCTGCATTGCAGATTTGTCCTGATTATAATCATGTGGTCAGCCACTAGGGTAAGTTGCAGGTGTGTAATTCCATTATACTTAATGCAGGGACAGATCCACGTAATCTCTGCCAGCATAGTCTAAAAATTGGTATGAATTGCTGGTGGAGAAGACCTTTGGTCTGAAAGTTCCTCCATCCTTTTTAGTATAGAAAGGGTGAACTACTATTAACTCCAAGTTGCATGGAGGTAAGTGGTATAACTTTTGTTTCCCCTTTTGGTTTAAAATAGGTATATTTTCCTGTGCATAGAATAGGATGCATACAGAGGTTACAACACTGCATTTTGCCATATGTAAACACAGGAAGTTTGACCATTATGTATGTCTGAGATTGACTTTGTAACTGTGTTCTTGCAACCTACTTACCAGTCACCCACTAACATTTCCTTAGGATCTCACTGATTTTACAAGTCATTTGTTCTTGCGCCTGGGCACTGTGGGGAAATGACTCTCCAAAGGAATGGACTCGGTGAGCTTATTCCATATATTTTTGTAGCTTGCTTTCTCTAACTGTTTCCTTGCAAAGGAGAACCTGTTTCTTTTGCTGTATTATAGAAGAAAGACCATCTCCATGTATGAATTTATTTTTTCCGCTTCAGCCTCTGAACCATTAAATATTTGGCAACCTACTGCACTTCCATGAAGGCCCCATTTGCTCTGAGCCCAGATTATCATACTCGAGTGCGACTTGTAACAATAGTCTTAAGCACCAGTAAATTTGTAGCATGCTGCAAAAATCATGTCCTCCTAGAGATTCAGACCTGAACTGGCAGAGTAGCTTCTAACTCAGGCCTTCCCTTGCATGATAGTAACCTCTCTGTTGCTGCAAGGCATCTGCTTTCAGTGGCCTTTTATAAAGATGAGCAATAAATCTCAGCTCCTAAAGCTGAATACACACAATGAATGCTTGAAGAATCCCAAAAGCAGAGGCATATTTAGTTTATTTAGAGTGAGCATTGTTTCTTCAGTAGGTCCTGAAATTTAGGTCCGTATAAGACTGTTGTCAAGTCTCATATTGAAACCTGCTTGTACGGTCCTGATAAATCCAAACCTGCCACTTCCCGTTTAAACGAGCTCCTGTAATACTGGGCTCTTTCTGAAGCTTATCCTGTGCAATAAGCCACCTTCAGCTTTGCAGTGTTACTGAGGAACAAACCCAATTATCAAGCTTACTTGGCTGAAGCCACTGAATTCTAGAACAAAACATTATTATCCTTTGGTTACCAAGTTAGAAGCAGCATGTGGAGCAGAGCAGAGTTACCGTCAATCACCCCATTCTGGGTGGAAGTTGCTGTTTGTTCTCATTCGGTCCTTGGCTGGGCTTCCCTCTCAAGGGACCCTGCTCCATGGTTTGCCTCTTCTTAGAGAATTATTTATTTCTCCATCATTCCCAGCTAACTTTCATAAAAATATTCTGTATTTTTACATCCTCCCTCATTATATTGGGAATCTTTGTGCTTTATAAGTATTGTTATATAGCTTTCTAACCTTGTTTACTATTTGATCTCTAGAAACACCTGGAAAATGAGTCCTTGTATCAGGGACTTTCCAGTTTGAGTAGCATTCTCCTGCTTATTGGTCTAGCGTGTGATATGCTTCACCCTTGGCAATTTATAAGAACTTCCCAAAAGAACAAGTGGCATTTCAAGGAATAGGGGTAGGGAATGACCCACAATAACCTTACGATGCACACCTTGGCATCCTGGGAAAAAGCAATAGAATGTTTTATCCCACGTACTTCAGCAGGGCTTGAAGTGGGACAGTGGACTTGTACGTCTGTAGGGTCTCAGAACAAAACACTTTTTTCCCAGGATAAACATAACCTCTACCATATTTACTTGAATACAAGACAAGTTTTTTTCCCTCCACTTGGCATGGGGGGGGTTGGGGGGGAAAAGCCCCTTGTCTTATTGCATATAAGGAAACCTCATTAAATTCATACCCATTGTCTGTTATTAAATTGCTGCTAAAAGCTCAGAAATAGAAACCAACTATGAAGTTGGTTAAATGATGTAGACAACACTGAACATGACTAAAACACTTGGCCTATTCTGGGCAAATGTGCTAATGGGAACCTGTCACAAAGATAGATGAATGCAGCCCATCTGAATAAGGTATATGGTAGTGCCCCCTAAGTACAGTCGCTCTCACCCACAATTGTTTAAAGTCATAGTGAGCCACTACACTGCATACCTTTTGACTTCCCCTTCACTCCCACAGCTAAGCTGTGTCTTTCTTTCCTATTTCCAATTATTCCTGTTTCTTTTCCAGCCTTAAATGGTTTTGGATTAATATCACGCCTAGCTTGTGCAATATATAAGTAGGTGCCAAAGTGCAGTTTTAAAAAAAAATAAAATAAAATACATCAATTTTGGATGTAGTAAGTGTATGGATACCATGTGCAAAGTGCTACAGCCATGTTTAATGTCAAGGTCATTGTTTTCAATTTTGCTCTTCACTTTCAGGGAAGGAGCTGCTAGGCAGAAAAGTTGGGGAGAAGCAGAGAGCAAAGGGTCTACCTGACCCCCCAGGCTTATCTTCCATGCTGTAGCAGTGGGAAGTGCAAACCTCCCTTGAATTCAAGGCAAATCTCCAATAGTTAGATTCTTTACCTGGAAAATTATAACAAATTTGTAAATTTTCCATACATAGAATCTAATTGGGGAGGGAGGGTGTCATCTTATGATCAGGGTTATCTGTTTGAATTGAATGTAGTATTTACAGCCTTAGTTAGCCCTAAAGGCTGATTTTTTTTTTTTTTGAGCTAAGAAACTTATGGTAAGGGCTTGATTATTTTTGTGCTATAGTTAAGGTTTAAGAGCTAACCTGTATCCTCTGAGACTGCCAGTAGATCCTCTAGCAGAACTGGGAAAGACGAGACTGACATTCCTGATACCCATATTTTTTTTTTTTCTTTAGAGAGAGTTAAGGACTTCATTATCGATTGGGGTCTTCTTAAAAAGGGCAAAAATCCAGTTTGTGTTGCTTTTTAAAAATGAGAGCTTAGATTGTAGAGTACAAGAGTGTAATGGGGGGGGGGGGGTCTTGGGCCTTCAAGACGGGTCACTGTGAATGCACTTTACTCAGAAATATTTAGAACTGAACCTTCTTAGCATTAAATTGGCTGATGCCCCTTAATTCTGCTAATCAGTTGGAACTAACCTTTGTTTGACTTCAGTAGGTTGATCTCAAAACCTGGGCATGCACATGCTGTTTGCTTATCATTAATGGGCAATATAAATATATTTTAGTAAACCACCTTCTGTTGTGGAATGGCTGGCTGGTCTGTTAAAATGCTCTCTTTTGCCAGTGCATAAATAGGTTGCCTCATTTATGGAAATAGTGACTCTAATATTAAAGCAGCGAGACTCCGTGTTATGTTTCTCTGGGTAACATGTTCTGTCAGCATTTAAGCATGTACAGCCTGTTTCCACAACCTAGAGTCCTGTTGAAATGATGTGTTTTACTGAGATATTTATTTTCTCTCACTATCTTTCTGTGAAAGTTCACAAGAAAGAAGGAACAAAAAGGGAAGAGGTGGTGCTAGGTATTTCAAAAGTTAGGTTGGCATAATTCCTCCAGTGTCGAGCCCTGAATATGTTCCCCAAACTGTCTCTCTACAGTTGCCCACGCTGGAAGATTTGACATGAAAGATACTTTGCTTGATTCAAGATGTAGCACAACCCAATAGCAAGAAGTCTTTAATTCAAGGCAGTGCATCAGACCAACAAGAACTTATGAGTTAGATTCAGGAATCCCTTTCATATCTATGGTTCTCCATAGGTCACCTTTTCACCTCAAACTCTGAAGTCAGAAGAATTCATATTGGAAACTAGATTCAAATTCCGAGCAATAAGGATAATTATCCAGTGGGAAAGATTACTGTCAAATGCAATGAATTTTAAGATTGGGCACCTTTCTGAAGCACTGTTTCAGTTGCAGATGGTATGGATGGATGCTCTTCATTCATATTTTAGGGAAAGGGAGCTTTTGCAGTTGCATGTCCTACTGAAGGAAGTCCTTTGGTCTGTGCTTTTATAGGATGCTCATAACAGCCCCTTCTAGCTTTTAAAGCCTGTGAACTTGTGCTCTTAGGCTGGAAGAGGTAGCAAGATGTTAAGGGTTTTTAATGTTGAAGTATTTGATGCTGTGCCCTCTAGTGGCCACTGCTCTCTGTAGCTCTTTTTTTGAGAACAAGAACTGTCTTTAAAGCCAGGCTGGAGGACACAGTGGCACAGTTTGATCTTGTGGCGTAATTTTTTCTGTTGGGGTAGACAAACCGATCTTAACTGAATGCAGGTTGCCAGCATTTAGAGACAAGCTGATGTCAGTACCATTAATTAAGTCTGCTAATGCTTATTCTGGTCTTTAATCAACTAAGTAAAATTTCATGTTCTCAATTTTCATGTAAGTAAAACTAGTCCTTTCTTTTAATGATGACCTGGAAAAGATTGAAAACAACCAACAGAAAAACAGGCATACCCCTTTTTAAGCTCACTAAAAGAAAAATGCCAGAGTGGCTTGTGATGCTGCTTTACTTATTTTTAACAATTACTGTCAGTCTGGCAACTGATCCTGGCTGGTTTGGGTGTAGAGGCTGGGGGGTTTCCAAGAACATCTGTACTTTCTGTCCTCAATTTAAGGAGCAGAATTATTGAGTCTCTTATCAACCTCTATCAAAATCTGACTTGGTGAAAGCTAGAGTAATTTATAACTAGTCTGAATAAAATGTCTGTTTTCTCATCCAAAGCTATGCCACTTAAAGGTAGATTTAACAAAGTAGCTAACAAGTTAAGAAAATGCAACTGATCTGGTCTAACCCAGGAATTTTAACAAGTAGCTAACAGATTGCAATTACTGTTTTCATTTCTAGTGAATGCAAAACCCAAATTAACCAGCTACTTTATGATTTTAGTATATTGCCTAGGCTAAGGAGGAGGGTAGGCAGTGAGCAAAGCTTCTTCTCCCTTGTCTTTTGGATGAAAAACAGGATTTAAAAATACATCTTGAAGAAATATAAGGTCATAAACCCCATTTTATTCCCTCTGCTGCAGATTAATCTTTTTCTGAGTTGATGAGAAATCTGTTTAGATTTTCACTGGTTTTCAAGAATGTTAACTGATTCTTTAAAAATAAAAATCCATGTTTACATATTCCAGTGAATAAAAAAAAAAAAAAATCTTGGCTTCTAACAGTACCATATGTAAGATATTATTGCAGGAGACTGAAACTCCTATCAAAAATTGACTCGTTTTTTTCTAAGAAGGAGCCTTAGACCCTTTTGTCCTTTCTTGCATGGTACTGCTTTGAGTAAATTTGTGCATCAAACAGTGACACTAGCAATTTTTGCTTTAATCAAATCTGAAGAACTAAAGAATAAAATAGAGATCCTGTTTGTGTTCAGACCCACTGGAATACATGCTTTAAAGTTCTGATTTGTTGTGTTTTTTAAATGAGTAAGGCTCACATATACTAGCCCTCTCACAGGCTTATTTTAAGCTTGTATGGTTCAGAATCTGAATAGCCAGGTTTTCACAGAACAGAAGATAGGCATTCACTTCAGACATTTGACATGGCTGTTAAGCAGCTGTTGCCACCATCTGGTTTTGAATGCAAGGCAAATATTATAGACTGTCTAGCTTGTTAGAATGAGGATAGTGAGCAAGTCGCATATGGGTTGTTAAGATTCAAGATCAGTACTCATGATGAGCAGCACTCTGCCTAGGTGTGTTTGTTCTGCGGTGGCTTTTAGAAAGCACGGGTAAGCATTGATTACTGAGGCTATTATGTAGAGCCCAATACAGTGCGCTCACCATGACTGATTAATAGTGAAGTCAATAACTTTCTAATTGTGATGCAGAATTTTGGGGTTTTATCAACACTATTGTGGAGAATTCCTCTCAACATTTCTGCTATAGAGCAAATCATTGCCTCCCCCCAGGAATTCAGCTGAGTGCGCTTGTCCCTTGAGCGCAGTCTGTTTATTTCCACTGTGAGATGGGCAGAGTAGAGCAAGGTAACACTAATGCCTTTCAATGCCTCAATCTGCTCCCTTTAGGAGGAGACACGCTTGTGTTGTGAATGTAGAAGTACTACCTCTGCAATCCTGATATTGGTAACAAATGTGAACTTTATATGTCATAAAACCAGTGGAGGATTAACACTCTCCAGCTCTTCCTCTTGGATCCTACTAGACTTAATTATATCGCCAGGTGTTCTTTTCCTTCAGATTCCCTGCAGAGCCTGGCAAACGCACCATCCTTTTAGTATTTCTTTCATTGTCCTTGTTATCCCTGTACTCTCCTCTCCATTACAACTAGCATATTACATGTAGAGTGGATGTTGCCTTTTGGGGAGAGGAGTGTCAGAAAACCTCTTTACAACTCTGGCTAAGCATTTTTTACAGCATTGATCCATATTAATGGGACTCTAGCCTGTTCTGATAGTATCCTCAACTGAGCCAGCTGCAGAATGACCCAGAAATATTCTTAAACAGTTCCTTCTCCAATAAGGAGGACCATTTGGACAACACCACTTTTACGGGGGGGGGGGGGGCGCCTCATTTAATGTTGATTAGCTCTAAACAGAATCTAGGACCACCTGCCACTTCATGCCCCATCTTTTTAAGGCCAAGTATTATGCTTTCAAAACACTGTTAACCTGTGAAGTAAAGCTTCACTATTTTTCTGCATATCTAAACAGCAGAAGACTAGGTCATTAGGCAGGCTGAACTCATTAAATAATTTTAATTATCATCCCACTTTAAGTAGATGAAATGCAAAAGAACATACTGTTGACTGAATGTTGCCTTTTGGAGGTAGGAGCTGGGCAACAGGAAGGTGTTACAAGTTATGTTCCTGGAATAACATTTGCATGCACAAATCAAAAGATTTCAGCAACATCACCCCCCCCACCCCCCACTGAATCAACACAACTTCTAGTTGGAGTGTAACTACCAAGATGAATCAGTTTCCCTTTTCACTTATCACTTCTTGGGGAAAAAACTTACTTTTTCTTGCTTCTTGGAAATGGGAAGTTCAGGAAGTCTGGATCGTGAGATACTAGCTGCCCTCTTATCTTTTTACATGTCCCCAACAAATCTTGAAAGAGCTGGCTCAGTCTTGTGTGGGCCCACAGCTATATCACTTGGGTTTCCACACCAAGCTTATTGCCAGAGTACCTGAGGAGTAACATAAATGCAGAAGATTATAATGCCCTGCCCAGATGCCTCTTAGGAAAAACTGGGACTAGGTTAGTAACTGTGGGAGCTGATCATGTTTTGCCCTTTTCAGAAGCCATAGATAGAACAAGATTGTGTTCTTGTTAGAGTTCATAAGGCTCACTTTCTATTTATTGTTGTTGTATGGACTGGCTCTTCTAGCTGTCTGTAACTTATTTAGCAGTTCTACCTTCCTCTGAATTATAGTAGGACACCAGAAATGTTCATTCATACCAGTGTCCTCTAAACACCATCTAGGTTGAAAGAGCCTGAATATGTGGACAGAGTTTCCTCTGTTATATAGTCAGTATGTAGCTGTAATGTGTGCAGGTTCCAAAACCTGACATGTAGCAAAGTGCAGGTGTTGTGTCTCTGCAGTGCACAGGATTTAATGTGGTTGTACATGTATTACATTAACCTAGTTCTGCTTTGCTTTACAGTACACAAAAGAAGGCTCAAATGTAACCAGTTACTGCCATGAGACCCTTCCAGGATGGGTGCATGATGTACTTGGCCGTAACTGGGCATGCTTCCTTGGACAAAAAGTGTCTCCTTCTCCCTCCAGCATTCATGTAAACCAGTTGCCTCTCCAGAAACTAAAGGGAAGGTGAGAGCAAGAAGCGAATGAGGTTGCTTTCAACCTAAGCTAATCGTAGCATCCAAGTACATCTGTTAATGTACAAAGGAGGCCAAATTTGTTACCTGGAGCCATAGTTAAAAGTTCATTTTTTGTACCTTTTTAATTAAGCATCTTTCTGAAGTGGGCATCATTCTTTGTCCTTAATGTAACTTTAGACTGTGATGTTATTAATCCAGCTGTATTATGGGAATGATGGGATGCAGATATGTTGCAGCTGTCTTGCAAAGCCTTTTTGGTAGTAAGAGCTTATATTGTATTATCACAGCATTTGTGCAACCAGTGAGAGACCAGCCTTCAATTCCAACCTTTCTGTGCTGTTTCCAACTCTTTTTGCAGGTTTTCAAGCAGACCTTATTTGCACAACCTTGACTTTGTGAATACAATCAACACTGTTCAGAAATCCTGGACTGCAGCAGCCTACAAGGAATATGAAACTCTGACTCTGGAAGAACTGACTAAAAGAGCTGGAGGCCTCCACTCCAGAGTCCCTAGGTATGAAGGTGTTCTGCTTGTATCGCTGCAGAAGGGTGACTTCTTGGCTGTTAAGAATCTGTCCGTCTCCCTAGGGATCTAGAGAGTCGTGCTGATTTCTTGGCAGTTGAAGATTTGGCTCCTAGTTCAGATCAGATTATATGCAGTCCAGATGTAGTCAGCTTCCCAGCTTTCTGATGGAGTGCCAGTGTATTCCCCGGCTTGATTCCTGATTATCCAAACATCTGGCTTCTATCACAAATAGAATTATTTCTGGCTTGATTTTTTTTTTTTTTTTTTGGCTTACTAAAATGTATTAGGGAAAGAGGTTGTGACAGGGTAGAAAGTATGGGTTTGGAATGACAGCTGGCCCTTTTTAAGCACCAATCACCCAAGGATGAGCATACACCTACACCAGCAGGTATTTTTATTCTTTGTTTAAAACGGACAGTTCATAAATTTCAGTTCCACAGCAACTCTGGTTAAATATATAGGAGACCCAGTTCCAGGGCACATCGTCTGGGTTGCTGTCTCTGTGGATGAACTAGGGGAGAACACTGTTCTGGCATGCACAGTTAAGGTGAATTCAGGGGCTCTGGCATTCCACAGGAGCCAGGAGAGGATGTTGTCAGTCTATGGTAACCTTCAATTTCAGCACAGTTTGAGCAAACTTGTAAATGGTTATAGCAATTATCTGCTTTGAAAAGTCCCATTATGCAGCTGCCCCCTGGTGTCAGCAAGAAGAGTGTTATTATTATTATCCCATCCTCCTTGCCTTTTGTCTTCTCCAGTGCTGTAGTGTGGAGACTTTTTTCTCTTTCACATTACAATCACTGATTGTTTCCTCATGTCTTGGAATTGAAGTGGCTTTGGGGAACAATTTCCATTTAGAATCCTTCCCAAATTTAACAAAGCTGACTTCTAAATTCCACTGAGTAGAGGGATTTCACCTTTTAAATACAAAATGCAATTGCTATTCCAATGAAGCTGAATTCTAAATATTTGATCTGTGCATGAAAATACCACTAAGATTTCCAGTTTCAAGGGGTGGTTGTAAGTAGTTGTGTTTCCTTGCAAGCATAGGAGAGCAGCAATAGCTATAGAAGCCTCTGCATTTACAAGCATTCTTCTCTGAAAGTGGTTTGGATGCTAGATTTCTATCCTGCACTATGTCCACTACTTGTACTATGTCAAAGACCTGCTAAAAGTAGGAAGGTGGCTGGGTGCTTGGTTTTTTTAAGATTACCCAGAATAAATTTTTTACTTGTACAACTACAAATAGCTACTCATTATCCATGTACTTCAACAGTGGGTGAAGGGTGGCATCTACATATAATAAATAAAGTGAACACCACCAAGAGGCAAGATAAGTACAGCTGGCATCCAGGGTATAGCTGCAGCCAAAGCCTGTTTCAAGTGGCCATCTTGAAGTTTAACTAGAGTTATTAAATGTTGATAAGCACTGTTCTTGTCTGCTCTTCTGCATCTATAGCTGATTCATTTTGTTCATATCAGGAGAGTGTTTTGGTCTTTAGGAGCTGTGTACCTCCTTCAAAGGAGTTATTTGGTACATGTTCAAAGTCTGTTCTAGGTATTTTGCACTGAGGTAATGCCAAAGAGTCACTGAGGAGGATTTCAGATGTGGGATGCAACAGGGGGCCCATCTCCAGGGGTGGCCAGGAAGCCCCTGGAGGCCAAGAAAATTTCTTGCACCCTGCTCTCAGGGCAGTCCACGCTTCTTTTGCCCACTGCGCCTTGATGTAAATTGTTATTAAAATACAGGAGGCTGCCCTGATCTCCTAACGATCCCCAGGAGTAAGGAGTTGATGCCTTGGGCGCTAATTGCATGGCTCCATTCCAACATTACACTATGCCCAATGCTTCTCAGGTATTTTGAATCACTCAAGTGAGACACATGTCCCTGCATGTCCAGGGCACCACAGGCCTTCCTTCCCTTGTTGGGGTCTTAGCCTTCCCAGCTTATGCCCCGCTACTCTGACCGGTCCCGTAGCCAAGGTCCACTTTTCTAAGCTTGGCTGCTGGGCCCCAGCCCCCATCTTTCCCTCTTGGGCACTGGGCCCTGGCCCCACACACTGCCCTGCTCTGGGCTCAGAAGCCTCATTTTCTGCTCGGCTCTAGACTCTGCTCAGCAGGGATTCAAGGCAGTCACATGCCCAAGGGGGATTAATGGGACCTCCAAGCTACCCCTTTAATCCCAAACCCAAACTACCGGTCTAACATAAAATAAGGGCCACTTGTCTGCATAACAAGTCTCTCTCTCTCTCTCTGCCCCAGGTAACTCTCTCTTGTTCCCAGGTTTTCAGTGCTGCTTCATTCCAGTCCCACCATAAAATCAGGAGCCCTGTCAGGAGCTCCTCACTTCATGACTCTTGGGGCTAGGTTTTTTGGCTGATTTTATATGGCCGACCTAAGACCTCTTCCAGTCGCATGCTTACAGGCCTGCACATAAAGCCCTACAAGGAGAGACTGAGGGACTTGGATCTCTTCAGCCTCAGCAAGAGAAGGCTGAGAAGGGATCTTGTGGCTATTTACAGATTCATTGTGAGGAGGGAGCAAGGAATAGGAGATGCTGTTTACCAGGGCATCCCTTGGAATAACCAGGAGCAAAAGCCACAAGTTGACAGAGAGCAGATTTAGCTTGGACATCAGGAAGAACTTCTTTATGGTTAAGGTTGCCAGAATCTGCAATGGGTTTTTAAGGGAGGTGGTACTTTTCCCTACCTTGGGGGTCTTTAAGAGGAGACTGGACAAGCACCTGGCTGGCTCCTATGACCCCAGTGCTCTTTCCTGCCCAGGGCAGGGGCTCGGGACTCGATGATCTATTGAGGTCCCTTCCAACCCTAACAACTATGAAACTATACGACACCCCTGTTGGCTGACTTGTCTGTAGGACTGTTCTTTAAGCCCCATTCTGCTGGCTGCCCGTGCTACAAAGACTCTGGCCTGGAAGGGGCCGTGCTGCTTCTCAGTAACAGGGCTAGGGTCCCCTGTTACAGGGGGACCTCAGAACTTTTGGACTGATTTAATTGCCCTAACCAATTTAATAATATACTCCCTTTGCTGTAGCAGGGATTATGAATATTTTCCTTTTTTTTAAGTTTTTCATGCTACTGAAGCCAAGGAGTGATCACTTAGACATGTCACCCACTCAGCATATGTGGACACTACTCCAAACAGCTCACTGTAGCTACTGGTAGAGCTAGGAAACAGGCTGTGGAAGCAAAGGCCTAGAGTTGTCAGTGCTTTATGCACTCTAATAGTCTTCTGTCTAGACCGTGACATGTTAATATCAGAAGTGTATTCTTCTCTTTTTAGACCAAGGCCAGCACCGCTAACACCTGAAATACTTAAACAAGCTTCAAGTTTGCCAGAATCCTGGGACTGGAGAAATGTTAATGGTGTCAACTATGTCAGTCCTGTGCGAAATCAAGGTACAAGATTTTCTTTGTGAATCTCTATATAATGAAATTGCCTGGAAAAAAGAACCACTTTGCTAATCGACTGGTTGTGGCTGGCAGGGAAGGTCAATACTCACTTTGGACTCAAAGAGGGCTTGAAACAGTTTCTGACTCTTCCTGTCAAACTAGAGGATACTCCTTTCGATCAGAGCGTCTGAATTACTAGAGGAGTGAAAGTAATTTACCAGAGCACTTTGCATGGTGATCTGCATCAAATTCTGTTTGTCCAAGCTGTCACAATGATGGATTTCTGGTATCTCTAATATTAGAATTGATACAGTTCAAGTTCAGTTATTAATTCTTCCACTAATTACAGCTGACAGCAAATTATCATACAGGTTTAAGGAATAACCCTCTAAAGGATTGCTTCTACCACCCTCAAGTCTCATTACTGTAAATCATTTTAGGGACAATTATAGTTACGTGATTGATCTGTTGAGAAGTAAGTGTTGGTTTGAACCTTGAAGTGTGAACAGTGCTAAATGTCTGACACCCTTATACAATGAAGGCCAACCTTTTTTCTTTGCTCATACAATGGGAAAATCTATTACTGATTACTTAGCCTGAAAATCTATGAATAATTTCTAGTCTAGATTTAAAATTAGTTTGGGGCTACTGTTTTCCAAACCTTCCTATTGATGAAAATGGGATACTGTCTGCCATATAATGAAGCCATATCCTTAAAGCATTGCTCTCTTGCCAAAGCTGAGAGAATGTGGGAAGATTGGCTCACAATCAAAGATGTTAGTAAGAAATAAGATAGATAAGAAATATCTAAACCCCTACTCAAGTGTTCTCAAGTGTTAGCCACTCTCTTTATACCTGTCCTTCCTACATATTCCCATTTACTCAAAATAAATGTCTTCCTTTCTTCAGTGAGCATGACAAGCTCCAAGGCTTTTACCTCCTGAAGCACTGTTCTCAGTATGGTCAATCTTGCTTTACTGCTTCTTGGCAAAGGGATTGCCTCTAGCTCCTTGCATTGAAACTGCAACTTGAAGATTTTAAAAAGTTTTGGGAATATGTTTGCATACCACAAGTAACAAGTCTTTCAGTCCCTCATAAGACATCAAAGGCAATGTTAATGCAAGTACCACTGATATCCACAATAATAATCTTGTTCACAGTAGCATAAAGTTATGTTGCCATCTATTTCTACTGTTGGAAAATATTGCTGAGCAAATACATCTCTGTAACAGATTGGACCTGGGGAGCTACAATTCTCAAAACTGTTCTAGCTCCTTTAATTTCTGTGCAGAGTAGGTAAAAGGATAATGACCTCCTGGTTCCTCACCTTTGAAATTCTGCACTCTTCAGTCATTATTCATAATTTAATGATCCTTTGCCACAGTGGAATCTAATGCAGTTAAGCCTCTAATTGACTTGGAATTGAATTTGTGGGAAGCATTGGACATACAACAGCTCTTGCAATTATCTTTGTATCTCTGCTGATATTCCACTTGTGTGGTGCTCATATTGGAGGCTTCTCAGACAAGTGTACTATTGCATTTAAGAGCGGGGGGCTTGAACACAGTATCATAGGCTTTCAGGGCAAAGCTGTTTCATTTAACATACCTTTGTAAAATGAGGCACAGCAAACATGTCTTTCTGTGGCTTGGCCAAGCAACCAATGATGCTCTGATTTATGCAAGAGTGGGTGAGGCCTTTCATAACTTCAATCAGCCCTGCTGGGAAAGAGCATTCATGTTAAGAAAGGGCCTTCCACCCCCTTCTTGTCAGAGATGCAGCTAAGTTCACATTTAAATTACAATACAGTTTCATAAAGTCCTGCTTTTATAATAGCCCTGCTTGTTACCCACCTACACGTTTAGACGAGGTATTTTGTTTTTCTTTTTTTTCCCCCAAACCTCCTTCCTTTTTAAATCTTTGCCATATTTCCCTCTATTTCATGACAGCAGGTAAGTCAATCAGGCACCTTGGTGATGAGCAACAGACAGAATAAGACCTCATCCAAGCAATTTCCCCTCCACAGTGAGTCTCACATTCACAGGTTCTTTGTGCATTATAGAGAATGCCGATCAGATGAAAGCATGAAAACTGAATGGTGACACTAAATGTTGGTGTAGAACAGAGGCTAGGAAGACTTAACTTGTAGTTGCCTGGCAGCAGAGGACAACTAAGTACCTCTGGAAAGCCTATGTAATTGTTGGCTCCTTAGGGGACGATAATTATAAAAATCCATTGCATCAAAACATTGCATTTACATTACTGGACTCTTATGTATTCTTCTCAAAGCAGCTGTAGAGGTGGAAATATATGGGGAATTTACAGTTCTGAAACGACAGATGGGCTGTTGCTTATGGCTAGAGTTCACTTGATACAGATTGTACCAGGCATGCCAAGGCCCTATAAAGGGTGGTCTGTGAAGTAGTTGGTTGAGAGCATCCTCTCTGACTTACTAATGCACGTGATCTTCTGTAAATATGTGAACATTATGAAACTTCAGAACTAGCTAATTAAAACTATGATTTTTTTTTTTTTTTAATATTTTAAAATAAGAAAGCATATTTAAATTTCTTTCAGGAAAAAAGCATTCTCTTTGATCACCTCAGCTGATCTTATTAAGGATTCTCTACATATTTACCTCTTTTTAAGGTTAAATGTACATTGAGAGACCTTGCTGAGTTTTTGAAGCCTAGCTTGCAGTCATAGGCTGCATCCACTTGTTTCCCCGGGGACAAGAAGCAGTGCATGCCTTTTGCTGCTGCTTGTCCCCAAGGAATGCCTATGCCACGTACCGTCCTGTGTGCAGCAAGTTACCCCAGGTGGGGTAGGAGAAGCCTGAGCCTTACCTGAGGTCCTGGGGGTCTCCCGGGGCTGCAGCAGCGGTGATCCTGCCACTCAGAGCCTGACCAGCAGCTGGAGCATGGCTCTGGCCAGCCAGGTGTTGGGTGGCATGTGCTACCCATGCCTATGCCACTCCCCTTTATTTTGCAGAGGTTTTTTGACCCCTGCATCTCCAGTGGTCAACACAAACCCCAAACAAACAAAAAATACCACACTGCTACATTGCAGCATTGAGAATGCCTGAATGTGTGGCGTTGGCACCGCAGACATGTCTGCAGTGCCATATACCACACAGCCATTCTCATCTGGACGTGGCCATAGTGTACACAGGGGGAAAAAAGCAAGCATGGTTTAATTCATTTGGTGTGATGCTAGGTTCATGTCCATGCAGCATACCAGCCTTGTTTAGTTTATTGATATACTGCATTTCCTGTTTTTCCCCAGCATCATGTGGCAGCTGCTATTCCTTTGCTTCTATGGGCATGCTGGAGGCACGAATTCGCATCCTAACCAACAATTCCCAGACACCAGTTTTTAGTACCCAGCAAATTGTGTCCTGTAGCCAGTATTCTCAAGGTAAGTGCATTGAATACCAAAGTGTTAGTCTAGTATTCAGCGGTGCAGGAGGAATACTCCATCAGATCTAACTGCACTAGTGAAATCTCTTGTGATGGATCTGTAACCAGTTTTTTAATCCTGCCCTTGGTTTTTGAGTTAGAAAGATCATTTATTTGCAGTGAAATGGGTACCTCCATGAAAGCAAGAAACCTAAGCTGTTGGAATAAGTTGACATCATGACTGAGAAATGTGGTTAATTCTCGACTGTCAAACTGAATGACTATATTTTGTGGTAGCTGATTTCTTTGACTACACCAGAGCGGCCTATATTCCAGGATCATTAGCATCTCTTCTGCTGTTTGCTTGGGCATGTCCTATTGGCTAGAATCACTGGTGGGAGACTGGCTGGCCATTTGCCATCTGCTCTTCCTCTTTTTATTCTACAAAAACTCTTAAAGGCATCCATGCTCTTCACCTGCAGCCTGGCTGTGTGCAGCAGTAGCTGGAAATGAAAGGAACCTGCAGAGGGAAATATAGTGAAGTAGGATACAGGATGTGAACTCCATCTGCAGACAACGGAATATCTAGGGGAGTCACTAAAAGAGCCAGGTTGCATATTGGGCCTTGGGAGGAAGGAACCAAGTATGCCAAAACAGTAGGCAGGTGGAGAGGAAAGGAAAAAACAAAAACAGTGACTAACTTACCCCCCCCTCCTTTTCTGAAAGGGCATAGTTCCCATAATGACAACTGGAGTATGTGGTATTTTTTTAACTGTAGGTTTTCATGAAAATAATTCAGTTGCTGTAGTTCACAGGGCATCATCCTAATCAAAAGTAGAGTAGGAGATGGCTTGTGTGTTTCAGAGGGGAAGTTGGGCTATCTTCTGAATAGACTTAGGAACACTTCTCTGTGCTGGAAGTATGTTAGGCAGTTTTTCCTCTTTTTCCAAGTTAAGGTTGGGGAAAGGGAATGACTGTCTTCAACTTTAATGTGCATTTGCTGTGGTCACTCTGATATGAGATGTTGGGGATAGTAAAGATTTAAGCTAATTTTAAAAAATGTTTTTTGCAACCTAATTCAGGAGACTGATCATTCTCTCTCCTACTCCAAAAATCTCCCTGAGGAATAACCAGATACTTTCTGACTTCTTAGGTTGTGATGGTGGCTTCCCATACCTCATCGCTGGAAAATATGTCCAAGACTTTGGTGTGGTAGAGGAGGATTGTTTCCCTTACACAGGCTCAGATTCTCCATGCGTTTACAAACGGAACTGTTATCACCACTATGTGTCTGAATACAGCTATGTTGGAGGCTTTTATGGTGGCTGCAATGAGGCCTTGATGAAGCTCGAACTAATTAAAAATGGGCCAATGGCTGTTGCTTTTGAGGTTTATAGTGACTTCATGTACTATAAAGGAGGGATTTACCATCATACTCAGCTGCAGGATGAGTTCAACCCTTTTGAGTTGACCAATCATGCTGTCTTGCTTGTGGGCTATGGCAAAGATCCAGGTACCGGTGAGAAATTCTGGATAGTGAAAAACAGCTGGGGAACTTCCTGGGGTGAAAATGGTTACTTCAGAATCCGCAGAGGCTCTGATGAATGCGCTATTGAAAGCATAGCAGTGGCTGCAACTCCTATTCCAAAAATGTGAATGTAAAGCTCTTCTGCCTGGTGCCTCAGTTGAGAAACCATAAAAACATATTGATTATGTTTATGTACTCGGAGAATTTTACTGTAGTGGTTTGTATCTTAAAAGAATGAGCTTTAATGAGATTCAGTGGAATAAAAGTGAGCAGTTTTCACTCACTATCAGTAAGGACACTTGAAAATACTGCTCTTTGTTTACAACATACAGGGCACATCTACATGTGCACATCGACTGCACAGTAAATATGTCGACTTATGCAAACTTGAGTGTAAACTTGATACCTGCATCGTGTAGGTATCAAATTTATGCCCAATTAGTTACGGCGGAGTAACACGTGTAGATGCCTTACTGTGCAGTAACACTGTGTGTGGACTGACTTTGGACTAACTTTAGTCCCAAATCAGTCCACACATAGCATTAATGCTCCTTAACACCTGCACATATAGACGCCAGCCTAGTGCAGTAAATTTAAGCGAGCGTAAATGCACGTGTAGACGTGCCCACAGAGACTGGCCTATATTTTCTATATAGAGACTGGCTATAAATTGCCTGAGAACACAATTGCCATTAGATAAACAATAGTTGACAATAGTGGTAGTTATTCATCATGGTTATAAACACAATCATTTTGTGATTTTTGTTTTGTATTTTTTTTCTTCTTTGGACAATCGTAAAACTGTACATCTTGGAATGAAATGACTGCTACAAAAATCTATAATTACTTAAAAGGACACTTGTTGAATATTGTGCCTTACTTCTGGGAAATCAGGAAATTGTTGCATTTTAAAATTGGACACAAATGTGTGTTGTGGAAGACTATTACACTGTGATTAAAGGGAAACTTTAAAGCTTTAAAGTGTTTGGCAAATATGCAGGCATAATGTCACTTGGGAAACTGAGCTTGAAATTTCATTTTGCCTATCTGGCTTTTATTGAGTATGTGTTTAAAGTTCTGTTTTATTAATGCCCTTTTTTAATTCAGTGCTGAGCATATCATCAATAAAAAAAAATCTGACTTCATTGCTGTGGGCGCTGTTCTTACATTCTTTGCCTTTCTATTGCTATGATCTGTACCAACAGTTTCAAAATTCAGAAGGCATGTACTATCTTTTTAGGATAAGAGGCAGATTATGTGCATGTTGGGGGAAGGGAGAGGAGAGGAGGGGAAGGGAAGATTTAAAAATAATTTTGGCTTCCAACAGATTCTGTTCTTTGTAGGTTCTTAGGCCAGTTATTAAATGTTGTTGCAGTTGAAAGAAAATGCAAGTGGAATCTTTGCATGGATATAAATAAGGCTTAATATTGACTGTTTTATTCCTCTCAGCCAGAAAAATCAAATGGGACAGGTATCTGTTCTCTTGCTTCATGTGAGCAGAGTCAAATCCTAAATGAAGAACCCAATTCATATACCTACCTCCTGCTACTAGATAGGGGTGAGTGCCCTGCTGTCTATCTGCACAATTGGTGCAGGTTGGCTTTCAACCTTCATGACTGATGCATATAGTTAATCTGTTTACTTCTGTTGTTCACCACTGGATCTCCCAGTGTCAAAAATAAGTGCTGCGCTGCAAATTAGCAGTGTGACAAACACGTGCACATGCACATCATGCAGTTTGTGGTGCCATAAACCACACGTGCATGCTCGTGGGGACATGCCCTACTTCTCTGAATTTGGGCTTGTGATCCTTCCTGCCTAGTATGCAGTTGGAAACAGATGCAGCATCAAATCTTCAAGAAGGAGCAAAGAGAAAAAAAAAGCTTTATGAGGAGGGTGGTGAAGCATTGGAACAGGCTACCTAAAGAGACTAAGTGATCTGCATCTTGGAAACTTTCAAAAGCAAGTTGGACAAGCACTTGGCTGGGATAGTTTAGAAAAGGATGATGCTGCCTTGAGCAAGGGGCTGGATTAGGTGACCTTGTGAGGTCCCTTCCAGCCCTACTTTCCTGTGACCCTATAAGACACTGACCTGTCCAAAATGTCATCCTTATCCTGCAGATTGCCTAGAAATACTTGACGTCAAAGAACCAAAATAGGATAAGGGTACTCTTGTTGCCCTTGAATAATTCAAAGCAGGACTTCTGCAATTCATTTTGATTTCCTCCTTCCTCCTTATCTTTCTTTAAAGGTAAGGTAAATTGTCAGGATATGCAAAAAAGGGCTTTCTTGCACATTAATTTTAGGCCACTCAGAGAGCTCTTAACCTATGGATGGTCTATGCATTAAGACATTTAACCTAATTTTAAGCACCCTTTAGGAGTCTTAAAGTTATCCAACTCAACGGCAGGTTTATCTTTGTTCTATGTTATTGAACTTGTGGTCCACAAATGTGTGACTGCTCCCCAGAGAGAAGCCGCCCAAATTTATCCTTCAGCATCCCAGGATGCAATGTCCCCTTCCTTCACCTTCCTGTTCTGTGTGGACAATTCACAGCTGTAGCTCCTAGTTAGGCCCTTGCTTGCCAGCTGTCTAGGGGCAAGTCAGCTCTGCAGGTTGGGAACAGACAGAGAAGGTTTTTAGCCAGAAAGTATAACTATAAAGTCGAGCTAAAACTAACACTGAACAACATTTGAGAAGCTTAAAGTGCAACATGTAACAAGGTCCAAATGCACACTAACCTCCATTCTCTAAAAGCTATTTTTTTTTTATTTGCTCCTCTCTCATATTTCAAAGCTTCAGGGAGGCTGCTAGGTTTTGAAACTAAAATTGAATGAAAATAAGATGGGATTCAATACTGACAAGTGCAGGGTGCTGCACTTGGGCAGTAGGAACCAGCAGCATACCTATAGGCTGGGGAACTCCCTTCTCAAAAGCATGGTGGCAGAAAGATATTGGAGTCCTTATTGACCCCAAGATGAACCTGGGCCAACAATGCAAGAACATGGTCAGTAAGGCTAACTGTACCTTGTCCTGCAACCACAGATGCATCACAACAGAGCCAAGGAGGTGATCCTCTCCCTCTATGTGACACTGGTCAGACCGCAGCTGGAGTACTGTGTTCAGTTCTGGGCGCCGCACTTCAGGAGGGATGTGGACAGCATTGAGAAGGTCCAAAGGAGAGCCGCTCGCATGATCCGGGGACAGCAGGGCAGAACCTATGAGGAGAGGCTACGGGACCTTAACCTGTTTAGCCTTCGCAAGCGAAGGCTGAGAGGGGACCTGGTAGCCGTCTATAAACTTACCGGGGGGGACCAGCAGCGTTTGGGAGAGACCTTGTTCCCCCAAGCGCCTCCCGGAGTAACAAGGAATAACGGCCATAAGTTACGAGAGAGCAGGTTTAGACTAGATCTACAAGGTACCTTCCGACCCTACATCTATGAATCTATAAATTGCCAGGTTCCACTATGATAAAGATAGTTTTCTGCTGGCAGTGTGTGTATGTTCATTGAGCGAACAAAAAGCCAATTTTGTTTGTTGCTTAAAAGATTATGATGGCCACAGTAATAGGCAAATGCTATGTGGTTGACTGCCTCCAAGGGGAAAGTCTACAGTTCAACTCAGTTCTTGCCAGTTTAGTTGCTTTTGTTTTAGGATGCTTTGTATTTTTCTGGTTCCCTGTCATTACCACTAAAGATCCACATCATATAAAGGTCTGATTTTATAATAAGACTGCCTTTTTAATAAGACCCCAAAAATGTATGGGGCTGGGGTGTGTGTGTATGTGCGCGCAGGTTCATGCAGGTACAAGGTTTCCCCTGTTCCTGCTGTCCCACTTGGAAGCACTCAGAAAGCTGTTTTTTGAAGAATAGCTAAAAATGTTTAATGAAAATACTTTTTGGATCAATTTTTACAGCTGAACATTTTAGTTCAAAATTGAAGGATTGGTGCATTGCAGGCATATGAGCTACTCTAGCTTCATCTGGGGTAATCCTGTTGTTTGCTACACTTAACAGAATGGAGCTTGAGTAATGTTAGACACTTGGGTAGCTCAAACCATAGTAACTGAATATTGCGTGTTGATTAGGCACACTGGCTATTACAGAGAGTAATCATTGGTGTATTGTCTTTTCTTGTGAGAATCAATTAGTGAGGTTGCACTACCATCGCTTTCATACCACTTCAATGCAACTGTGTAGCTTTGACCTAACCCAGGACATGCCCGGTGCATCTCCATGTGCAATTAAGGTGCATGAATAATCTCCAGAGTTTATTGCTCTTGGGCACCATTTGCACGTGCAGCTAGGACTGCAACACGTGGACCTAGGTCAGAGTAGTCTGGGCTAGCAGGGGCCCTGGGGGTCAGACTGCAAGCCTGGGGCTGCTCCCCACAACTCAGCATGCTGCAGAGGGGCTGCCTGGGGCAGGAGGGTGCTTTAGTACGGGGCTAGCTGGCAGGCAGCCCCCACACTGAAACACCCTCTTGCCCCAGGCAGTCAGGGCTACATCTACACATGCACTGCTATGGAGTTCTTTACTGCTGAGGAGAAAATTAGTTTGCTCCAGCCTAATGGGGGTGCACATGTAAACATGCAACGTTTACTGCACAGCTAATTAGTTTAGTATGCAGTAAATGTCTCATAGATGTGCCCAGCTTGCTCCAACCAAATGCAGCAGTGCTGGCATCAATATGAACACTTGCCTGTGTGAACAATGTGTGCATTGCATGTGGAGAAGAGGCCTTTGACCTCGTCTCAGGTATTCTGTAAGCTTGTCCCGTCACCTAAGGGGCAGCCATAGGTTCTTTCCTGGTAATCCAGGGATTTTGACTGACTTTTCAGGAATCTCTTCTTGTAGCTTATGTGTTGTGAAGCTTATATAATAACATGTATTTTCTTAAACTTCTGGAGTCACATGAATGCATCAACTTTCATTTAAAAAAAAAATCTAACCTTTAAATTTGTGCCAGTAAGCTACAAACTAGGAAGATTTACACTTCCACAGGCACTAACAGCAGCCCTCCTGAAGAGACAGCATTGGTGCTTCCTTTTTTAATCACCCTCTCATCTACATTCACTCTAAGAAAGATTAGACATGTTGATAAAAATTCCACTCTCCCTTGATGTCAGTGCTGCCACAAAGTCAGCTTCCACAGGTGGTAATACCCTGATGCGAAGCTTCTCATAATAGTTCAGTGTAGTCACAACCTCTAATATTTAAAAACAGACCCGTTTGTTTTCCTGTCGCTTGCCGTAATTATGTAGGTGCTGCAATGCACTGTATTTCATCATCAGGCATCAGAAATGTCAAACACCCAGCCCACTTAAGCTATTTATGTGGCCAGCATGACATTTGGATTCTAAGCTTTCATTAGCTTTCTTTAGGAACTGGATGCTAAGAATGGAAAGAACATTCTGCAAGTTACAGGATGACAACAAGACGGCATACTGTCATCCCGCAGCCAAGAACGAAGATGTGGCTGAAAGATTGCATAGGCTTATGAACTCAGCAGGTCAGGTTCTGCTGGGATGGTGGGTACTGGCACTGCAGATGTGGCTGCATATGATGGCGCTCAGATTATAGATTGGGAGAACATGAAAGAGCAATGATAAGTCCTTTCCCAAGAGCAGAGGAAAGAAGATGATTCTGGAACTGAAGCACGGGCTACATAAATGGTGTAAAATGAAGGGTAATGTTTTCTTGTGACATGTAAGCCCAGTTTCTGTAGGGAGAGAAGCCTATATTGTCTGGAGAGTCTCCAACTCAGAAAGGAATGAGTCTTCTAAGAGAGAGGCTGGTTGGATTCATTAAGGATAGTGGTAATTTATCTAAAGGAAAATCTCAAGGAACAAATGAGCACCCACTGGGCATGTCTACATGTGCAATTAACGCTCAGTGTGCATATCTATAGTATGTACAAGTGCTAACCTACGGCAGAGTTTATTAATTTACTGAGGCCTGATCGGGCAACATGTGGAGATTATTGCTGAGCTAATTAGGCAGTTCCACAGTAAACTTCTCATATAGACGTGCCCACTTAATACAAGATCAGTATGCTCTGAAAGAAATTAAGGTACCATGGAATATGAAGAGAAGACTATTTAAATGTTTTTAATGAAAAGAGCTTCAGTACTAAAAAGGAATAGGAATTGCTCATTTTATGAGCATAAATTTGATGTAGTTTGTATTACCGAAGTCCATCGTGAAGGGTCTATGGCTGGAATGTGAAGATCACTGGAACTACAGATAGCCAGAAGTTTTCTAAAGGACCAGATTTATGTAAGTGAAGGTCAATTCATTAAATTAGCGATGTTAAGAGAGAGTTCATTCAACAGAAGTCAGACAAAGCAGGCAGGATTTTATTGAAAACTTGACAGGTGTCCTTCTCTGTTGCCCACCCAGTAGCCTCTGTATTTTTAACAGTACTGCTGCAGGACTGAGAGCAGGATTCCTGAGCTTCTCAAGTCCCAGGTTCCTCAGTAGCTCACCTTGGTGACCTACTTTCAGGTTTAGGAGGATCCTGGCTTGCCACATAGGCTGAGCTCCAAGCAATTCCAGGGCTCCCCACCTGGTGGCCTTGCTGAGGAGTTTTTGACCCCAGAACTTTTCTCTTTCACAGTAGAGAACTTTTTAACTTTTTGTTCCAAATCATCCTTCCATGCATGTCCCCCTGTTTTTTCCAGTATCCTAAAGGTTAACGCACTTGCCCTAGGTGCTTAGCTTACCAGCCCCACAGGCTGCATAAATTGCGTGGGAGTGGTCCACAGGCTCGGTTGGGTCTGCTGGCCAGATCCAGCATGGGTCAGCAAGAGGCGTTGGTCTGTGGATGCGACTGAGCATGCAGGCCTGGCCCTGCATGCTGCATCTGGTCCAAGTGAGCCTCCATGCCATCACAATTTGGTGCTTGGGGCCATGCTGTCTGACCTTCAGAGTTTTCCTTGGGCCACCTGACATGGTCTCATGGGTCAGGTTAGCCTGCCAGCTGGAGTTTGAGCACCACTGCTCTATTTTAACCACAACTCCTGTAACTTGGATAGAAATTAATTCAGGGAAATCCTATAGCTGGTGTTATGCAGAAATTGAGATCAGTCACCAGAGTCATCTGTTGCCTTCCAATCTGTGAATGCAAAACCGAGGAAAGTTTCCAGCTCTTATAACTGTAACGTTAAACTTGCAAATATGAATAAACCAAGTAGAACACCATAGTGTTATCTTTTTATCTATTGTGAGGATTATTTAGCCCCAGTTTCAGCCAACCACAGTCAGAAACCAGTGTAGCAGCATCAGTGCAAGACTGTAGCCGAGAATAATTAAAATTCAGTTTCTACCACTGGAGTTTATTAGAGTAAAGGCTTTGGAAGATGTTATACAAACTAATGATATTCTGGGACTCGGTGTGTCTAAACGAGACATTTACTGTGGAGTACACTAACTAGCTCTACGGTAAACATCTTGGTATCTACATGTGTGGAGCTATTAGGCTGGAGTAAACTAATAAACACCGCAGCAAGGATAGTACTTGGAAATACAAGTACTTTCCTGCTGTGGAGTTTTTTGCTCCACAGCAGTGCACATGTAGACACTGACCCAACATTGCTGGGGAACAGGGGTACTTCAGTACCCCTGGGGTACAAGGGCTGCTTCTGGCTAGCCCCACACTGAAGCACTCTCATGCCCCAGCCAGCCCCTGTGCAGCACTTTGAGCTGGGGGCCCCTGCCAACTGGGGCTGCTCCAAACTAGCTAAACATCCTGCACTCCCAGGCGCACATGTAGACGTGGCACCCGAGAGTAATAAACCCCAGCATGATAAACACCAGAGTTTGGGTCACCTTCACATGCACATGCAGACATGCCCATTATTTGTTTTTTATCAGTTAGGAGTCTCATCCTTTTCTCTTCTAGTGTTGGAGCTTTGCATACAAGTCCATAAAGATAAGTGTTTATACTACAGCTTTGTTTTATCAGGTTTCACCCCCTTGAATTGCTGTTTGTTCATGCTAAGAGTAACTGAATGAATGGTGATTTTCAGTGGTATCTTAACTGAAGCAAGAGGTGACTCATGCCTACATCCAGGTTCAGCTCATAATATTCCTATTCATGCAGAGGAATGAATGGTCTGTACTCCAGTTTCTTGAGAAAATGTCACATTAGAAGTAAGATTTTTGTCATTTTTAACCTTCCCATTCCTAGAATTGCCCTTTCCACTACCAGCAAAAGAAAATACTCCAACGTATTAGCAGCAGAGAGCCATATTTAACTTGGTCTCATGGAACCTCTTAGGGAGAGCTGGTTAGACAGCAGCAGCTGCTTTTTCACAGGAAATAAAAGAGGGTCCATTTTGTTTTCATCTGAGTTTCTCACAGAATTAAATACGAAGAATCATTTTAAGATCTCACATTATTTCAACACATAGCTAAATGTTTCCACAGCTTGGAAAGGTCATATCACTCCTGATCTGATATGCTATGGCTACTGATCCCTGTCAATTGCTGTGGTCACTAAGGGATGCACAAATGAAGCTGGTCAGAGTCACTTAATTTTAGGTTTCCAGCAGGCACAAGACTGGCAAGTTGTGGTGCCCTTGGGGCATGGTCAGTGCCTCCCCCCTGAGACTGAGGGATGTAGAGTGGGGGCAGCAGTGGGCTGCTAAGGGAGAACATCTATCACAGGGGTAGGCAATTATTTTGGGCAGAGGGCTGCTTACTGAGTTTTGGCAAGCCATTGAGGGCCGCATGACAGGCAGCCCAGGGCAGATAAATATTAATTTTCTAAGTTTTGGGGGACCCCGCAGGCTGGATAGAATGGCCTGGTGGGCTGCATCTGGCCCCTGGGTCGCATTTTGCCTATGGTATGCCTGTAGCATGGATGTACTATAAACTTCCCTGAAGATCACTGGGACTTCAGCTCCTAGCTTATAGGTTCACACCACAATGTGCTGTGCAGAAATACCGAAGCTAGCTCTGAATCAATTAGCCCAGGCAAAGCACAGCTGTAATGCCGTGCTATTGCTCCCGGTATCTCTGCACTGTGCTGTGCAAACTTACTCCTGGATGCTTTGGAGGATTTTACCCCGGATTTGAACTGGAACCAGACCTATGAACTCGAGTGTGTGCGTGTATGTGTGTGTTTAAGTGCTTTCTAAATCCTGAATTACAGCAAATGATCAGAGCATAACCAGGGAATCAAAGTTGAACGCCTTTCACCATAATGATGTACTCTATTTGCCTAGCTGTTGTGAGAAAAGTTTTAACTGAAAGGCTTACAGCCTAGCTCAGATGCACAAAATCTTGTTATCAAGAAAATGCCAGTGAATTCAATTCCAGCAGGCTTAGGTTTCACTGCTGGTTGCCATGGTTTCCATAGGTGACTGTGGGCTGAGGCAGGTTTAAAAAAAAAAAATCACAGAATATTGTGGCAGCTGGGAAATGATTACTGATGTGAGGAATTGGATGGAGGTGTTTTCCTCCTCGCTATGACCAAACGCGGTAGAGTGACGGAGCAGAGCCTTGTAACTTTGTTCTGTTCACTTTGGGGCACAAGCGGGGCAGGTCACCTTTTTTTTCCATGTAGGTCAGGCTGGAATGGCCACATGTGGGTACAGGACACAGAAACCTTCCCTACCTTTCATTGAAAAGTGGTTAACATAAACTTTCTGCCAAGCCTTCCTTCCGAGTTACTTCATTCAGGTCAATTAGCATGAGACGTGCCTGGTAAATTAATCATTGGAATCTCTTATTCCAGTTAGTCTCATTTCCAGAGCTTGATGCATGGAGAATAGGAGTGCATGGTCAATCTCAGCCCTTCTGGGCACAGCATGGAGGTGATGGGGAAGAGAGGTCTTGAAGTGTCAAGAGCTACAGTTATGCAGAGTGGCTCTGATAATGCACCCCAGCATTATTTTCAGGCTTTCCATCTCGGGTATGCTGCTGCTTGGTGCACATTCAGGGCTGCTGTAAGGTGGCTATGCTGCCTCATGTCCAGGATGTGGTGTGGGCAGAGAGCAAGCAAGTGGGTCAGGTCAAATTCACAGCCATGGTCCCAGGCTTGGCCTAGAGGCAATATAGATACTCTGTAGTTATATATCCATGTTTAGATTTCCTGAAAACATCTTTCAGCCCCCCAGTTCCACTCACTAAATGTTTTTGTACTGAGAAATTAATTTAATGGATTGACCTGCTGATGAGATTCGGGAGATACGTCAGTTTACCAGTTCGAGCAATATCACCTGTGTAGTAGTGATGGGAGGTAGGGCTGTGCAAAGCTTCGGTCCTTGATTCGATTCAGCCCGATTCAGTGGACGAATCTCTGAATCCAAATTGAATCAGAGGACCCTTTAATCTCTCTGAATTGAATTGAAACCCTCTGATGCTGGGGGTACATGCTGGGGCACATGCTGGGGTGCATGGAGTGCCCCACAGAAGTGCGGGGGGCTTCCCAGTGCACTCAGCAGCAGACCCAGAAGTAGACCAGAAGCCCTTCTGGTCCACTTCCAGGTCTGCTGGCTTGGGGACTGGTGCCTCCTGGGGCCCTCCCCACCCTGCGTGCTCCCCGGTGGACCCAGAAGTGGACTGGAAGTACTTCTAATACACTTCCAGGTTCACCACCAAGCACATGGAGGGCCCCCCCACACTCCTGTGGGACACTTCATCCATCCCAGCATCACAGCGTTCACGAGCTGTGCTGGTACCTGGAGGTATGTAGAAAGAACATTTAAAGCTGTGTCTGTCTGAATTGCTGATTCTCTGAATCAGCATCGAACCTTCAGATTCGGATTCAGCTGAATCAAATCAGGGACAGTGATCTGAATCAACAAATTGAATCACTGTCCCTGATTTGGGCCAAATCCGAATTGAATAGGGCCCACTTCGCTCACCCCTAATGGGAGGTGTAGCTCTGGCAGCTGTGAGAATATCATAAGTAGCATCTGGATTTCTCCTAATGCCCAACAAAGGACAGAAGTTTCCCTGTTGACTTGTCAGAGCTATCGAATAAAAAATAGATGAACAGCTTCTGTCCATAAAAGGATAACCAAATATTCTGTTATTTTTAGCACTTGAAGGTTATGGCGTGATTGATCCAGGCCTTTTCTTCTACTGGATTGTTTACAGTTTCATTTGCAGCTCGGCTTTAGGGAGAACCATGGGATATAAAATCATGCTCTCCTTTCCTTTGCACAGGTGTCCTGCAAACAACAGACAGGAATAAGTTAGGTACATTGGTAAGATCCTGCAGTGTGAGCCCCTTCAACTTTACTGAGAACAGGATGAATTGAATATATTTTGCAAGAGTGGTTCCTTGGAAAGCAGAAAACCCATTTTGATTTCAATGGAGATAGGATTTGCCCCCAAAACCTAAAGAGTCAATCCTGCACACACACAGACATAAATGGGCATAGTCACAAAGTGAAGTATTTCCAGGTTAGAAATATAAATTTACATTTTCAGTCTTTGTTGGGTTGGATTGGGCTGTCACATTGCACAAGGATTTCCTTTTCCTCAATCTTCTACACTAATAAGGTTGCTGAGGCTGTGAATTTTGTGATTCAATTGCAATTCCCCTTCCTTTCCCTGAGCCCTGTATTAACCTGGGGATTATATGCACATGTTAAAATTTCAAGCAGGATAATAAATTGCAGAAAACTGCATCCAGTTGTGAAAAGACAATTACACAAATTGGCTCAGAGGCCAAGTTAAAAATATTAAACTCAACAGAGGGAAGATAAATTACAAGAAAAGTGACACTTATTTTCAGGGAACCTTTTTACTTATTTTGTGTGTGCCAGCCTTGGGGAAAGCAGCAGGAAAAGGCTGATTATTTCTTTGCAGTTGTTTTAGGCTGAGTCTTCAGGCAGAACATTAAGATGAGCAAACATTCAAAACTTGTAGCAAGGTCAGTACATGAGGCCATTTTAAATAGGCATAACTTCTGTCTTAAGAAATTAGATGGTACCTGTAGTACTACAACTTATAAAGTATAGATGCCTCCTAATTGAGAAGAGTTGGGAATTGGGAAATGTTCCCTTAGTTAGGGAATAGCTAGCTAGTTAGAGAGACAAAAGGCCTGCAGAATTTGCCTGCTGCTCCACGATAAAACTTATTTAGTTCTTCTCATTCTCCATTAAACCTGAAGATCACTGCAGTACCTAGAGAGGTTGTGGACTCTCTATCCTTGGAAGTTTTTTAAGTGAAGATTTGACAAACATTTGACTGGGATGGTTTAGACAGAGCAGAGGTTGGATTAGTTGACTGCCTATGGTCCCTTCCAGCCCTATTTTTCTATGTTTCTATGATCATCCATTATCCAATCCCAAACCATCAGAGCAAAAACTGGAATTGACATGATATTTGGCCAGCAATAGGTTAATTCTGTCTAGCGTTAATGAAAAAAAAATGTCCGTGGAGCCAGTGCACTGAAACAGCGGTGTCAAACATACAGCCTTCAGAGCCACTCTATGCAGCCCACTGGACTACCCGTGGGGCTGAGGGAGGAGTGGCCCCAGCGGACCTGACCACTTGCCACTGCTGCAGCTTCCTTGGGCCTGGGTCCAGAACCAGCCCAGGGCATAAGGGTGGTTTGACCCTTATGCAGTTACAATCAGACACTCAAATATTAGGTTAATTTTGACAACATTTGGGAGGAGCAGTCTGGTGAGAGGAATAAAAAAGGAAAAAAAAATGTCCTAGCCATGTCCAAATATTCCATTTTAACATTTCTGGAACTACATGCTTTGATTTTTCATTTGGGAATGACCGCCTATTTAGATATTATGTTCAATTTGTTGTGCAACATACATTAACAATTCAACCTGAAATGAAAACAATGCTTTGGTTCATCCAAAAAAAAATATATTTTTTTTGTTTGTTTTTGGAGAATTTGAAATTTTGGTTTTGTGACTGTTCTTAAACTGTTAATGACATAGCATCACTAAAAATCTTTTAATTAGTTTCAGATAATTTTTATTTTATTCTAACATGCTTTCCATGTCACTTCCTTCTTCATTGTTTCTTTTAATGCTATATATGTTGTTTTGGGCCTTATTATAAAACCTTTGACATTAAGTACCTACCAATTCCACTGAGGACATTGGTACCTGCAAAACTGAGAGCAGAACTTGCCCTTTAGATTGTAACTTCCAGTGGGCAAGGACTATGCGCACATAGCCAGATTCCTATTGGGTGGAAATTGGTGGAGATCCACTAACTTCAATGAAGCTTTGCCAAAACCCACCAGCTGAGAACCTGGCTGTATGTTTTCGCTTACCACGCACACCTCTGCCCCCATGGAAATCATGATGTGTTTGAGATGAAAAAGCATTTTGAGATCACTTTGCTCATCTGCAGGGAAATATTATACATGTTCTGGGATGTTTTCATGTCTAATGAAGCTTAAGAAGAATTCAGCACTCTAGCATGCTGGGATAGACTATAGAGCAGAAGTGTCAAACTCCTTTGGTTGGCAGATGGGATCCAGACCGCAGAGCTTCTTGCTGGCTGGATGACCCACCTCCAGTGTTGGGACAGGCAGCAGCAGCAATGGTGGCATTAACTCCACGTGCTGATCTCGCTGATGTGGCTCAGGCATGAACTCCTTCATTGACTGCCTTCACTTGCCCAGCCTCGGCCTAAAGTATCCCCCAACAGGGATCACAACCCAGACATTTGGTGACAGGGTTACCAGAGCCCAATGGGTTAATGCTGCCACTCAACCTGGGTATTTTGCAGCAGGGCAGGCAGTGATGCAATTAACTCTTTAGGTGCTGGACCCGCTGACAGTTTCCGGCCCGGTACTCCAAATTCTGGATGTGGTTCTTCTGGATCACAAGAAGCCCGGAGAGCTGGCTGACTCTCGTCTGCAGGCTGGATGTTTGACACCCCCAGCACAGAACAATCCTTTGGTATAGTACTTCCTCAACCTGAAAATATAGGACATCACTAGGCAAAGACGGCTCACATTTTTTTTTTAAAAGGAGGGTTAACTATGAAATGGGAGAAATGAAGAGCTGGATGGATAAGGTGAATTCACAGCATTAATGAGTTTCATTCAGGCAAATGAAAGACTTTAATGAGAGCTCTGAGAGATACAAAGCTCGTGCTTGCCTTTTCATTCTTGTGCTGTCTCTCAGGGGGAATATTGTGAAGGGGCCTCTGTGTAATCCTTTTTGGGGGCAAATAGCCCATTGATTTTAAAGGCATGTTTTTTCCAAGTGTGGATTGAAGGCTTTGGTCCTTGGAAAATCACAGTCTTTGTTTTCTTGGGACCGCGTTCTGCACCGGAGGTGTATGAGCTGTGTATGTAACAGAAGAACCTGGTAGCAGTCTGCTCTACTCCTGATTCAGGGCCTGGTGAAGACGGTAGCGATCTTCAATCAGAATCAAATAGTTCTTTTGTATAGGTGAGACTTTAAGGTCATCAGAGCAGGGACCATCTTATTTTAGGTATCATGCAATGCTAAGCCGGATGGAATTGTAAACCTGGCTGAGGTCTCTGAGCTGAAATGTAATATGGGTAAAAATCATATTTTCACTTGTTATACATCAGAGCTCCAAGCAAGGTAGGTTATTAGCATTCGTGTCACCCATGCAAGGGGCATGTCATGAAAATTCATTTTAATGTAACAGAGAGACAGATTATTTTTATTTAACAATAGGTTCCTAAAAATGTTTCTAAATTAAGATGCATTGAATCACAGCACTTTTTGTGAGGGACAAAATATAAAAGCCCTCATCTCCACAGGTAGAAAGCAATTCCTTTTTTGCTTGACCTTTCTCTTGCAGGAAGCAATAATAATCTTTTCAATGGCTCCTATAAATGGTAATCTAAAGTTCTCTGTGTCCCTTAAAGGTAATAGGTATGCCATTCGGTATGTCTCTGCCAGGCTGTAAGTAGTGGCAGGGAAAAGGTTGCCACTTATTTAGAAAGGGTTGAGATTGGGTTATCCCTTGTGCTGTACCTTCCTTGCATATTCTGATCTTACGTCTAAATATTTGAGATCAGCTTCTCAGGAGAGACAGTGTGAGTGGAAACCAATTGGTTGGTGACATACGTCCTTAAACTGCTGAACTTTAAGTTTTAGGTTGTAGCTGGGGCAAACTGTCCAAATTTTGATTTTTCTTCATTGGAAAAAAAGAAAACAAGATCAATTTTTCTGAGGGAAAAAAAATCTTGTTTCAACAAGTTGAAATCCTGGCAACAAAATCACAGAGAAGTAGGGTCTGAAGAGCCCTCGAGAAATCAGACAGTCCAACCTCCTGCCTCAACACAGGATCATCTCTGTCTAAACCACTGGTCTCCAACTTGTTCAGCCCTGCAAGCCAGATAAGTGGCACGGGGGCCATACGTAGGCCAGATCCAGAGAGAAGACCTGCATCATTTGGCTCATGGGGCTGGAATTTGGCTACGGCAACATTAATTACTGCAGCTCCCAGAGCTGCGACAGCTGCTGCTCCTCCAGCGACCAAATTTCCAGCCTCAAAGGCAGCCCTGTGGACCAGATGAGATGGCCCCATGTTCTTGATCCAGCCCAGAGGACTCCCCACAGGACTGGAAATTTGGTGGCAGGACAAGCAGTGAAGCATTAATTACTGTGGCTCTGGGCTCCCACTGCTCACCAAATTTCTGGACCTGTAGGTACCCCAGCAGTCTAAATCACATACATTTGGAGGCTGGATTCAGTCCATGGGCCATATTCTGTTGACTTCAGTGAGCTTATTCAGGAGTAACACACTTATAGAAGGAGTAAAAACTACTGTCCCTTTTTGGCACCATGTCCTGAATATACTGCACTTAGCTGTTGAAAACAGTCATCAGTGTTGGATTTTGCACAATTAGTGTTATATTTTTTGCAGTTATTTTAATGGTTAAGCTTGTTTTAAAATAGCTAAGAAGAAAACAGCCTTTTTTTCTTAAGATTTCAAAAATGAAACTTCCATGATGCAAACTGATAAAAGGTTCATCTCCCATGCTTTATAGTTTCTGGTAGGATTTATCACTTACATCCTGAGATGGTTCATTAAACTTCCAGAAATACTTGGAAAGGAGTGTAGTCTTGCACACACTAATAACATAGTGGGTGTTGTCTAGGCAATTAGTTTGGAGTTCTTTCACTGGTCATTTAAGCATTAACATCTCATAGCCCCTGTGTGGGATATATTCTAATTATTTTTATAAGACCATTCAATGTTAGACATTGTATGTGTGTATATAAAGGATATTTTATAATGAAAAAATGTATTTATTCATTAAAAGAATGCACTTTTTGTATACTACAAGGATAAACCAGAAAATATTTTAAAAATATTTTAAAAGTATTTTATCCTTTTAATATATCAACTAATCAGCACAGTCTTTCTTTACAAAGCATGGTGTATCCGCTGATGAGTGCTGCGATGGCTGCTGAGTCTGATGCCTGAGTGACAGACACCCATGGATTGGCAATGCTCTGAATCTGAGCAGAAGATTCTTTCCTTCTCTGATGCTGGTCATTACAAAACTTGCTAGTCTGATTCATGGTGCTTTGCTCCATCTGCAAGCTGACTCCACCAACCAGAGTGGTATTCTGCACTCCTTTCCCAAGTATCCATAGAGAGGATGCTAAGGCGTCTTTGCAAGCATCCTGAAATCTGCACAGTGGTCTGCCTCCCTTTCTAGACCCTTCTAGACTACTGTACTCTAGGGTACAGCACATACTTTGGGATACTGTGATCTGGCATTTGCTTGACATGAGCAAGCCACCTGAGCAGGGTCCTTTTTTTACTAAACATTCCCATGCATAGAAGACTCGTAGCAGGGACATGGGGGAGGGGGAATACATGCCCCCCCCCCCCCGAAATTGGCCACCACCACTGGCTTCTGAGGGCAGTCCCCACTCACTGCCCCCCCACCACTGCCAATGTCACTGCTAGCATCTGTGGGTGGTCACCGGTCACCACTGACGCTGTTGCCTACAGATGGTAACCCCCCCGTCCCCCGTCTTGGGAGGCACTAGTCGTTCATGTTCCCATGAATGACATATCACCATGATTTAACACTTCCACATTTGTCCCCCTGTCTTGACAACTTATGTGAAGCACTTAACACAATGTTGAACAGTCCTCCATCGTGACTGCTGAGATCAGACACCCTCTCAAACATTACAGAACACATCTTGAAGCAGGAATGAGAAGTAAATGTTAAACAATGTGGGAGATGGTATGCAGTCCTGCTTCACTCCATTGTTGAGGTTGAACAAGTCAGACTCTTGTTTTCCATACATTACAGTTACCTTCATGCCATGGTGTAAGGATTTCATGTGGTTTAGCAGCATAGGTAAACAACCAAACTTCTGAGCAGTGTAAGGCTCTGACCAACTAACTGTGTCAACGGCTTTGGTTAAATCTATAGAAGACATGTATAGTGTGATACACTTCTCTTTGCCCTTTTCCTTCAGTTGTCTTACAGAAAAGACCATATCGATGGTGGATCTTTCCACATGGAAGCCACACTGGCTCTCAGAATAAATTTTTCACCTAATGTTTAAAGTCTAGGTAAAAAAATACAGCTTAAGATTATCCCCACAATGTTGAGATGAGAGATACCTGTGATTATTGCGCTCACTTCCAGTGAGGGCAGAACTTCAAACCCAGGCAATTCATCTAGTACACGTTGGTTTACTACAGACTCCCTTGAGTATATCGTTCCATAGTGCTCAATCCACCTCTCCACTTGCTTCCCCTTATGATATAACCATCCAGGTCTTTCAATGGCGCTCTCTTGTACTTTGTCAACCCAATGGCCCTTCTAATGGTCTCATACAACCATCTGCTGCCACCTGTGTCAGCTACCTGTTGGATGCTGTTGCAGAGATCCAGCCCGGATTCTTGAGTACACCTTCTGGAGGCTGTTTGAACAGCCTTATGAGCTTTTTTTAGGTTGTTGAGCAAGTCAGTAGGAGGAGGCAATTAGGACTTGTAGTAGAAATAATAACCTTTATTAGACCAACCAGATTTTTGCAACAAAAAAAAAAATCATCTGGTTGCAAGCTTTTGGGTACAAAAACCCTTCATCAGAGGCCGGAGAAAAGATTGTAAAAGTTCTCCTGGGTAGAAATGAAAATTCATATTTCATAGGATTTCACAGAGTCAATAGATGGAAAACTCCGGGTAGTCAGTTCATAGCTAGTATGGAGCCTTTCACCTCCTGTGAGGATCTGTGATGATGGAAGGTAATTAGGGCAGTTCTTTTTTTCTTGATGAGTGGCAGCATGTTTTAATATGTAAACATGTCTTTAAAATGCTTCAAGTTTTTCTTTTCCCCCCAGTTAGAACCCATTCTGTTGCGCAAATTATCCAATAATTGTCATATATGCCTGCTTCTTTTTTCTCAGGACCACAGACACCATCCTTAAGGGTAATAGGACCCCTTTGGCAGCCATTTTATACAGGTCTAGAATTTAGATACACATCTTGCTATGAAGAGTCAGCGATGTAGAATCCTGTTCACCATAATATAACTTGCATCACAGTTATCTACAATAGGGAACCAGACGCATTCAGGAGTTAGTACATGTGTATCCTTTAGTATGGCTCAGAACTTGTGATAGAGATTATATCTTTTATTAGACCAACTCGGTTTTTATATCGCCTCTACCATGAGTTCTGATTTATTTTGCCTGTAGACCAATATGGCTACAACCTGCATACCCTTAGTATGACTGGAATCGTGGGCACCTGTACATTCATTTTCAAGTTAAGTTTACCATTTCAGTCTGGGAAGAGGGAAAAGCAGAAAATGAAAGAGGGGAGGGGGCAAGGTATACAGCCCCCACACCAGATTGGTGCTCACTCTCAAAATGGCAAAAGCAGCTTGTTCTCATGCAGAGCCCTAAGAGAAGACTTGTTCATGATACGTCACCTTGACTGTTAAAAGATTTACATGTCCTGCTTCTGACCTAATAAAGAGAAGCATGAGTGTGAAGCACGGGTATATTTAAATTGGAGAAAAGGAGACACTGTTGGAGAGAGGTGGTTGTATGATAGCAGTCTTCAAATATTTGAAAAGCCGCCTATAAGAGGAGGAGGAGGAGGAACTGCTCTCCTTTGCAACAGAGGCAAAGGGAGGTCTAAACAGCAACAAAGTTGTTATAGATTCAAAAAAACTCCTGACATGTAAGAACAGTCATTATTGGCAGTCCCTTGATATAAGGATGACAGTTTTCTAGTAAATAGGGAAGTCATTGGTGAGTCTCCAGATGACTGAGGTGGCCCATTCAAGATTTGCATGCTTGACTGCAGACACAGCAAATAATTCTGGGAGAAAGGAGTAGCTTCTGATGATGTTGGGTCACAGTTCCCTTAGTCTTTCTCATCTATCTGCCTCCGTAGTGAGGCAATTTTGCTCAAAATCAATGGCTTGTCATACTTCATGGCACCAAAAGTGACAATTCAGTGCTTGAGTCACCCATGTATTGATATTGATATCACATTTCTTCAGACTGGCCTTCAAGGTATCCTTGAATCTCTTCTTTTTCCCCACGTCTAGAGTGGTGACCATTGGTGAGCTGGGAGTATGCAGCCTGTTTGGGAGCTGGTGGTTGTCAGGCATCTTTAGGACGTGTCCTGTCCAACAGACCTAGTACCCTATAAATGTGACTTCAATGCCAGTAGCATTTGCTTTATCCACTGCACTGGTACTCATTCTTCTCTCCTTTCAGCTGGTACAGAGGATTTTCTGAAGACATCACTCATAGTAACAGTCCAAAGCTTTCAGGTGTTACTAATGTGCCATCTGAGTTTCACACCCATATAGCAGAGGTGGGATGACAATAGCCTAGTAGACAAGAAGTTTGGTTTGGGTCCTGATGTCATAATCACAGAATACATGATTTTAGAAACATCCAATGACAGCACTGGCAGATTTTATCCAGTGTTGAATATTATTGCCTATGTTTATTTTTTGGGAAGGATGGCTGTCCAGGCAGGGGAAAATGGTCAACATTTTCCAAGGATTGTCCTCTAATGGGAATATATAGAAGGAGCAGCTAGCTGGTTTGCGGTGGGTTGGTAAAGGATCTTGGTTTTTATGAATTTGACAGTGAGTCTAAGCATTTCATACACTTCACAGAAGCAATCAAGAATGCCAGTGAGTTATTCAGTTGACTGGGCACACACAAGACAATCATCAGTGCATTGAGGATCAGTAATGCAGGTGTTGGTTATCTTGGATTTGAAACATAACTAGTTGATGCTTAAGAGATTCCTGTCCATGCAATACTGGATGCTGACCCTAGATGGAAGTCTATCAGCAGTGAGATGTGGATTAGCTGTACTGTTCCACCTACCCTGGGAAATCTTCAAAAGGAGACTGGACAGTCACCTCACTGGAGTCACTTGACCCCGGTTGTCTTTTTCTGCCTAGTGCAGGGGGAATTGACCCAATGATCTACAAGGTCCCTTCTATCCCCTAGTAATCTATAATCTATGAATGGAAAAGAGTATTGGTGCAATCATACCCTTCTTGACTCCCTTTCTAATAGTGATGGGGTCTGTTTCTGAGCCATTGCTTAGGACAGTTGCTGTCATGTCGACATGAAAAAGTCTGATAATGGTAACAAATTTTGCCATGGTGATGTATTGTAAAGTATTTTTCTTCATCTGCCTGCTTGCTGTTGAGGACTCTTTTTTTGTAAATTTTTGGAACACTATCAGTTTAGGAATCTCACTCTGAACCTTGCTGCCATATATGACCCTACCAGGAGTATAAAACTCCAGGCAGCATTGTTCTCAAGGTCACTGGTAGCACACAAGCCTCTCTACCATGTCAAGGTTGCACTCCTTGGGCACATCCAGATGAGCGTGCATGTGCCTGTTGAGACACTTCAGTGCAGCCTGAGACACCGAAAGAGGCATACTAGGAACAAAAAATGTTCCCTGAGCAGCCAGAGCATTTCTATGGCTGCCTCATACCCTGCTGCTTCAGCACACTCTCAGTCTGCTGGGGCAAATAGAAGTGGGGAAAGGCTTCAGTGGTGGATTGGACCTGGGCGCTGTCCTAGACAAGGTTCCCTCTAAGCTGCACGCATGCGCAGCTGCACACAATCAAAAATGTTGCTGCGCAGTAACTTTTTAATGCCGTGCACTGGAGCTGGCGTGGGACACTTACTGCTCGGGGGCTGCTCTTCTCCACTTTGCTCCTCACTGGCATTCCCATGGAGAGGGAAAGCACAGCCCTGGCCGGAGCAGCCCGTGAGGCAATCATCGCCCCTGCCCCTTCCTCCTCCATGCCTGCAGCATGGAACAGGCAGCGGCTCCTCCCCAAGGTAGGGGTGGGGACCAAGCACATGGCGCCACATTTTCAAAGGCTGCAGTGAAGTACGGAGGCGGGGAGCAGGCAGGATGCAGCCTGCATGTGGGTCCAAGATACAGGACAGGGAGGTACACACACTTCATAACAAAGGTACTGGAGACAAAGTCAGCTCTTTGGTAACTGAAGACAGAGAACTCAAATGCTTGCCCATATTTAAGTATTAATTAAGTCTTAATCCTGGCCACATCAACATGATTACAAGGTAGTATGTAGGTATTACAGCTAGTTTCTTGTATTATTTACAACAATGCAAATTAAAAGCAGAATTGGGCCTTTAAAGAAAAACATCTAACAAGATAATAAATAGACTGAGATGAATATTAAAGAATAAGCTCACCACAATCCATCCTGAAACCCCATACCCCCAAACCACACACACAAACCCCACACCACCCTAAGCCCCCACACAAGCTCTGTACTGCCCCCACAAACCCTATACCCACCCACAAACTCTCCCCAACATCCCCCATGAACTCCACACCCACCTCCCACACCCTTTCCCCCCCAAACCCCACATCCCCCCACACATCTCACATCCTTCTGTGCCTAGGTGCCAGATGGGACAGGACCTGCTGGCAGGAGCCATGGCTGCAAAGGCAACTGCCACACTGCAGCCCTGTCCCATGCCCACACTGGTGCTGGGACATAGAGCCCCAGCCTGTGTGGGCTCCTGGTCACAGGAACCACTTGGGGGATGTGATGGGCTGTGGGAGGAGTGGAGGTAGCAGCAGGGGTGTGTGTGTGGGAGAGAGAGAAATGGTGGTCAGGGGTGGGGGAGTGCTTTAGGTAGGAGAGGCCACCAGAGGTGGGCTTAGAGCCCCCTTGACTCCCTAAAGCTGCATGTGCAGGGGGAGGGGGGGGGGCGATGTGGAAGGGAAGGTGCTGGCCCCAGCCTCTAGCTCCCCCTGGTTGAAGATCCAGGAGGAGCCAGGAAGGGTCAGTTTGCCCTGAGGGGCATAATTTGCCCCACACCAAAGTGCATGTTCAGGCACGTGTGATGAGGCACATATTTGTGCTGCTGCTATTTGAGCTGCTGCAAGTGCACATGTCTGCATGTGTGGACGTGCCCCTTGGAAGCTAAGAACAGTAAGACAATGGGTCAGGCTATCTAGAGCAGTTGTGGAAACTCTTCCATTGGAGCTTTTCAAGAAGCTGGAGAAGTGCTTATCTGGGGTGCCTTACAAATAGCATATCCAGTATTAATGCAGGGGTTTGAACTAGAGGGTCTTTCCAACCCTATGATTTGGTCATTTATGGAGCTATCATGCTGCCAGCCACAGAGCAATCATGCTTATGGATTATAGCCTGGAGACAATCCCAGCTAAATAAGAAGGCCAAAATATCCATTATTCATTGGAGAAAATTCTCTCGCCCTCCTGTCACACATGAGCAAGAACATCATAATTAAGCATCTTAGTCTGAATGACTGGTGCTCCTCCCTCTTCAGAAAGAGAGGAATTTGACATTAGAGAAAAGTGTCGATATGACTTGGCTGTCAATAGACCCTGTCCCTACACACACGCTGCATTGTTAACCTGATATATGGAGCCCATTGGCCCACTACTTCAAGAATCTGAGCTCCACATCTGAAATGCCAAGTAGCCTCAAATTTCACTGAAAGTACTTAGCACCTACCTGACACGATCAGAACCTCATTGGATCAGGCCTCCTGAGGAAAACAGTTTCTTTTCTGCTACCTATTACAACACATGCTTTTATAGTACACACACTATTATAGTACAGCTTCCTCAGGGACTTCGCTGTGCAGGCATTCCCCTATGAGATGGCAGCAACAGGGGACAAATGAAGCAAAGGGGATTGTATCTGACAGAGCTGTATAAATAAAATGCACAATTTCCTGTATAATGGGGAACCAATCTAAAGCTCCTAATCCATAATGACCCAAATCATTTTGCTGGATGTTTCTTAAATTGAATCTGTTCCTGCAGCTCTTCTTCTGTGGGTGGGAGGAATAATGGTAAATTTTCTCAGCCATAAGGCACATATATATACAGTATTCTCTTTTCACAGCTGTTTGATAAAGCAGTTCAGGTTATTTTATGTTTTTATTTTTTTAATTTTAGGGCCAAATTTTCAGCTAATTTAAATCAGTGTAGTGCCAGTGCAGCTCTACTAATTTCCTTAAGCTTAGAATCTATCCCTTAAATTAAAAATCTTATTGCAAGCAAAAGCAGGGCTGAATAGAGAGTCTTAGAGAAAGAGGTGTCTATATTAAAGAAAGTGGGGTGGTACAATATGTACCCTATGCAGCTTCTTGAAGGTACCATCTCTAGAGAGGAATGGAGTTCAGGCTTTGTACCCTTTTGGTTGGCGATCTTGCTACTAAGACCAGTGATGGTGGTGGGTCATGCTGTGGGCATCTGTTCGCTAGAAATTTTGCCGTCTTAGTTCTTACATAGCTAGCTGGCATGCTGCTACAGCTCATTTCCATCTCTAACCCTCTTTTAAGCCTGAAATTGGTTTAAAAGGATCTCCCCATATGTTAGATGTCTGGTCCATATTATTATTGGAGTTCCATAACGGTGAGACTGCAGCTAATCTCATTGGTTCATTGCATTGCTTCATCAAATACAGTCTCACCCTGTTTATTACATCTAAGAAACAATATTGTTCGGCTGGAATCTGTCCATTTCAGAATAATGCTGTATTGTGTGATAGTTTTACTGCCATGCTAGCCTCAGGGAGCACACGTTTCATCTTTCCCACAGTAATATTGGATCCCTGGTATTAGATTTAGCCGTGATAGACATTCTGGCCCTTCTGTTTATTACTTTACAGTCAGAACACACTCATGCTTTCCTAGGTGTGTGTCGAAATGTACTTGATCTAGGCTCAGTGCAGCCCATCCAAAACGTTACAGTCCAGTTCCAAGGGCCGCATCACATTAAGGCCCAAATCCTGAGAAGATCTATGAAGGGAAAAATGTTATGTCTGCCTTTTTTGAGACATGCACATGGCAGAGATGGACACTAATATAAGAACCTAGATAGTTAAGCCTGATGTGTTGTACTTAGCTCCTCTTAGACATCAATGCATTTTAACCTGGTGTGAGAAAAGGCATTCAGATCTAATTACTTTTTTAATAGGATGTACATTTTCAGTCATTTGCCATTCATTGTCTCTCATATGATTTAGTCAGGGTTAGTTGCAGGTTATATAATACTGCTTTCTGTTTTCAATATGACAGATGTGTATGGGACTGAGCAAACTGCTAGGACTAACCAAGGACTTTGGGCATTACTACAGTACATATGATAATGAGGAAAATACTAAGAAAAAATATTAACGAGGAAAATAAAATTATCCTGACTGCTATATACTACACTATGTCTTATATCACTTTTGGACTTTAGGTTTTCTCGTGTATTAGAGACAGAGTTAGTAGGATTCCCTATTCACAAGTTTGCTTGATACTTTTCATTAAAAGAACCTGTTTTCATTGCTTGTACCCTTTCCAAACTTTAACCATTTAGACTAATGTTTTCTATGTTAGTAACAGTTAGTAACGGAGTTTGAGAGGTCTACTTTATTCAGTGACTGAACTCTCACTAATCAGCACCCCTTAAATGAGCATTTGCACTCTAACACAACTGGTTTCAGATAGCTCTGAAGAGAGCCTTTTAAATGTACAGTTCCTTACATTTCCCCTACTCAGCCAAACATAACATTTATAATCATTAATGTAATGCAAAATTTGAAATACATATAAGCAACCTTTGAATTAATAATGTTTTACTAATGTATGATGTGCCTTGAGCTGTCATACTGATCTTTGCTGAAATAACACCATTGTTAGATGGCAGTAAGTCCAGGAGTTCTGGTTTTGTCATGTCTTGGGCTCCTGTGTTTTAGCCTACTGTGACTGTTGCTTGTTTGAGACCTTCTCAGACAAGATGGTAGAGAAAAGTAGTCAGCCATATTATTGTGAAGCCAGGCAGAAAGAAGAGCAAGGTGGCACCTTAGAGACTAACCAGTTAGCCTCTGAGCACCCTACTTTGCAGCCAAGATAATGAATACAATGCTCTGATCTTTTTCTTTCTTGTGGATTTTGAAGTGGTCTTGCAGATTCCTTTACCGCTTGTAATCACATGGGGTGACAACCTCATTTGACTTTAGGGCTGCCAACTGCGAGAAGAATCCTTGTTCCAACAACCAAGTCCTCTCATACAGAGCACAATTTTCTAGTCAAATCACTTTTGTTTTGCCTTCTTTTTCTCTCTATACAAGTCCCCAGTGATTCTGATGTCATTTTCTAATAGTACACGTATTCTTGTAATCATCTTTCTGTTTAACAAAATAATGGTAGGTGAAAACCCATGCTTCACTAGAGCCACTTTGAAATTCAAGGGTGTTACATAGGAAGCAGTTAGATTCAGTATCCAAATGAGACCGTGCTCACCATGAGTTCTTCAAATGTTCAAAATATGATTGTACGTAATTCCACCAGGCTCCAACCTCCTCTCCTGCCTGTCTACTGCTGCCCTCTTCATGGGATATGACTTTGCCCACAAATATCGCTAGAACTTTTTTCCTGAACTGGGATTCAAAGGTGGTGACATGCCCTCCCTACTTGTAGCAACCAAAATGAGTTGTCACTCAAAGTAAGGAGTTAAGTTCTCTCTTTTCCTGAACAAGAAGTGAAATGCTGATGTTTTCATTTTAACTGAGGGCTTTCCTATGCCATGGTGGTGGCCTGTCCTAGCCAATACATTCAAGTATGTTTCACCACCTGCTCCTAGCACACTCCAAACCTGGAAGTACACCAGTTAGGCTTCTTGGGTGTTATCCAAGTAGCTGCTCCAAGGACTGCTGCAAAGTGATGCCTCAAGCAACAGCACTGATATATTTCCTTGTTTAGAGTATGTCAGTAGGTGTGGTGGACAGGGCATTGGCAGGGCAAGCTCAGGAACTGCCAGACTGGCACACACCCATTTTCCAGTATAGGTAAGCCCTGAGTTATCTCACTGCAAAGAATGAGACAGTTCAGAAATCCCAGATCAGGGTCTGTTGAAAACTTGCCAAGACAGCTTCATCTGTCACGTTTGGTTTTTTCCCCTGAAGTTTTCTTTGCAGTCATGAATAATAGAGATTTACTTTTTTTTAAATATGAATTTTGCTTCTGGAAAAGAACGGGGCAGTCTCAAAAAATGCAGGCAAGGTAGCTGGCATGTTATCAGCTATTTCCAATCCCTTGGTTATAGCCATTAACCAGCATGTAATTTAGCACACACTACATCTTCTCTCTGAATTTGGCCCATTTCCTTGATTGATTAATAGATGCACTGCTATGGCAACTGTCATCATACTGTCTGAGAAATGAATAACCTCAAGCATCTTAATTCCGTTCATTTCAGATATGCTATGTATGTGGTATTTTTCAGTGCAGGAAAGTGTAAATGACTTTCAGATATCAAGCAACCTGCTTAATTTGATTAATAATTTGACATAAGGAAAAGAGAAGATGGTTTGTATGGATGAAATTGTGTCCTCTAATAAGCATAATTTTAACTTAATGTTAGTAGCTCGCTGATGCTCTGCTATAATTCACATAGAAGGTGAACTGGATCAAGGCATTTAATTGAGCTTTGATGTAAGGGAAGGTTTGAGTAGCCAAGTGAGCTCTTCTCACCAGAAAGAATGTTTGGGCATGGGAGAAAAGACAGTCCAGTCCCATTTTTTAAATACCATTATGAATGCAGTAATGGCTTCTTAAAAACTTCAAATTTGTTTCTAATGGGATTTTTGACTACAAGGAAACTGTAGAAAAATGAGGCCCTTAACCTGCAATAAATTCCCTGCACACACATTTCCTTAACATGTAAAAATGCCTGGTGCCACCAATGGCTTCTGGATTTCACCTGGACAGCATTCATTGCAAGATGAAGGTTCAAGCTACTAGTTTACATCACTCTCCAAATTGTGAATGAAAACTGTTCTCATCTTTTGTGGAAGGGATTGTTTCTGGTGTTAGAATAAAACTATTCTATGAACTTCTACTGTTGTCCAGAACATAGCCTGGTTTAATAATTCAGCGGGAATATAATTCTTTGGTTGGGAACCTCTGTCAGGGAACTCCATGGAAATCAAACTTTTGTAGTTTGTAGACAGCATGGTTTTAAATCTCTTAAGGATTGGGCTGTGAATGCCTTATTGTAAATGTACATAATAAGGAAGAAGGCAGAGCAAGGTGGCACCTTAGGGCACCTATACATGAGCCGGGAGGCTGCTCCAACACACTGTAATTACACTGTGTAGGAGCAGACTTGATTAATTAACACCAGATTAATCGAGTCTGCTGGAGCGCTCCAGCCAGCCTCCACATCTTGTATATCAGCATCCCCAAGGTTCAAAACACTGTCAGGGACACTTTAATTCAAGATTGTTTGATGAGTTTTAGATAAAGTGCCCCTACCTCCATTTTGACGTGCAGGGATGTTGATACATAAGACACTCCAGCCGCTTTAATTGGACCAGCTCATGGAGCCTCTCTAATTAAAGTGCCCTCCTCCCCCCTTCCCCCACTCCCATTCCTGAAGGATGTTTTAAAATGTCCGTAAAGACTAACAGTATGTAATAAAAATACATCAGCATAATAACCTTTGATATTTGACCAAGGAAACAAGTTAGTAGCCCCCTCCCTGGATTACTGAAGACATTGTTTGGATCCTCACCCAAGTGTCTTCTGATAAAGGTAAGTTAATGAAAACTTAAACAGATAATAATTTAATCATGGGAGCACTACTCCTATGTTTGATGAGTCAACAGCCATTCTTAGGTATGTTTGATGAGTCAATAGACATTTCTGGCTAAAGAATGTCTTCATCAAAAAGCATTAGGAATAGATAAGCAATCAATTCAAATTTACTAAATATTTCTTGTCTAAAGAGAAAAATTAATCATAATGCACTGTTCCCCTAAAACAATATATTTCTTGGTAAAAGGATGTGCCAGGTGTGAGTAATCAATCATCCCCATAGTCATGTCAGTGAATGTACTGTTACTTAAATTAAAGGAATACTTTTCAATAAAGAATGCCTTCCTTTTATGTAGCATGCTAGCATTATTAAGTTACATCATAATAAATAAACCGTGATCCGGAAGTTCAGCAGAAGTATTGGTTTTAAATTTCTATATCAAATTATCTTTACAATAGACAACAGTATTGTCCTGTGTCAGGTAGGTTTTGTAAAAAAATTAGTCGTGCAAATTTGTGCCACTACTTTTTGTCACTGTGCACATTGGCTTTGGTGCAGGGCAAAATGCCCTGCTTTGGGGAAATGTCGATTTCCCTGCTCCTCCCAGGTCCGGATTGCGGGAGGAGCCGGGGCAGAACTAGAGGAGGGGAGATGCTCTGGCCAGCAGCCAGAGCATCTTTCAGGAGGACTGAGCCTTTGTATCTGCTGGCACACACACCTGTGGTGTGCCTATACCACTTTTTTTCAGAATGGTGGTGTTTTTTGCTACTGGGATTTCCTGGTAGCAAATTTTGCTCCCACGCTGCAAATTTGCAGTGCGAAGCATGTTTTAACATGCCAGGCATGCCCTTTGTGGCACTGCAAGGAAGCTTATTCCTGCACATCTGGATTTGGCTCAAAGGTGCACAGAAACCACAGGTGATCACTAAAAGTGAGAAAGTGAGAAAAGGAATTTATTCGTCCTAAAACAGACATAGCAAAGCAAGCGATAAGAACACATGGTGAACGGGTTATGGAATGGTATGGATTACAAAAATAAGAGAACATAAGAACTGATTGTTGTTGTGTATAAAAATGATATTTGCAATAGTTATTTGTATTGACATTATCTTAATTAGACTGTATGAGTTTACTAAAGAAAATGTAGCTTCTTAAAATTTAAGTACCAAAGTTCCAAATACTTGGATGCTTTATGTACAGTATGCTTGATTCCTTGTGTCTAATAGAAATGCATTAATGAATTAGTTGAAATACGTCAAATGAGATAACTAGCTAACAATAGAAAAGCTTGTCTTTTAGATAATTCATGAACTGGAGTTAGGACTATGGCTTCCAATCACCAAGATATGTAAGCACATGTTTAATTTGAATTATGCAAGTAGTTGCACTGGAACCAAGGGAAACTCTTGGTGCTTTAAGTTAGGCCTATATTTTAGGCCTTGATGTCTCCAGATGATGCCTAATCTGCAGTTAGAACACTGTGCTATGAAGTCACAGAGGTGACCCAAACAACCTCTGAGTGAGGGGAGCACAGGACCTGGGTCTCTCACTTCCTGGACAGGTGCCCTAACCACTAGGCCATGTCGCAAGTTGGTATCTCTACCATCAGTATTGACTTCTTGGTGACCTTGGATAAGCCTATGTGGAATTCATTCCTATAGGATGTTGTTGAGGCCAGGAATTTAGAAAGAATCAAAGAAGAATTGGAAATTTATATGCATAACAAGATTATCCAAAGTTATTATAGTAATGCTAACAAAAACTTTGGAAGGGATATAAAACCTCATGCTTCAGGATTTAAACCATTCTTTAACTATTAGCAATTAGAGTTAGATTTTACTTCAGGGGGGAAATATTGCATGTCTGCCTAGTCAGGTGTTTCTTTCACCTTCCTTTGAGCATCTGTCATTGACCCCAGTCAAAGACAAGATACAGGGCTGGCAATTCCTATGCTCCTAACTTATGTTTGCCTGTGTCTTCATCTGTATAGTAGGGACACTTAATACAAGTGTACTGTAAACACTTGAAACAGAATCCGATTTCACTCATGTACCCAGTTGCAATCAGCAAGCCATATAACTGCCATTTTTAGCACTTATGCACAGTTTATTATCCTCTTATATATGTGCAGTATGGACACACAAGCATCCTTCTGGCTACTAAACATATGCAGTAGGTTGTACTCTGTTGAAGGAGGTGCAGGATTTTGACCATTGGTCCTAAAATTATAGCCTACCATATACAAGAAGAGCCTTCCTGCCTTTCAGCCCAATGGCCTAGTGGTTAGGGCACCTGTCCAGGAAGTGAGAGACCCAGGTCCTGTGCTCCCCTCACTCAGAGGATGTTTATGGACTTCGGAGCACAGTGCTCTAACCAGCACACCGCAGACTAGGCATTGTCCAGTCCCTCCTCCAAACCTCTTGGAGTTTGATTATTCTCATTTTGGCCTGCCTGGCTGTTGTCTCTATTGGGGTTTTCTTTCTGAACAGAAAGGCTGCAGACTGAAGCTCACCTAATTTTTCTGAGAAAGTTTTTGTGTGTGTTGAAAAATTACTCCCTTTTTAAAATGAAGAGTTTCGTGGAAGACAGTCATCTTTTCCAAACGTTCTGTTTTCACACATTTTAAGTTCTGTTCCTCCAGAATATTATCAAAATGGTTAGTGGATTTTTATTTATTGCAAGCCTATTTTTTTTGGTAAATGAAAAAAGTCAGTAGATATTTGAATATACATTTGGATTAAAAAAGTTCACTGGAAAAAAACATTGCTAAAAATGTAAACTCCCCCCCACCCCCTCCCCAACTTAGTTTCCAACTCAGAAAAATGGAAACCAATTCAAAATGACCTTGAAATGAAATGTTTGCCATTCATTTATTATAAATATTCTCAGCCAGCATTAATGCTATTTTGTCTTCCATTCAAATTGTCTTGTTATGCCATCACTATGATCAATCTCAACCAATATACCAGCCCTTATCCTGCAGCAAGGACTAACTGACTTTCTGTAAATTAAGCAGAAGCTTAAGCTTTTGCAGGATTGGAGGTCTTTAGTTTTGGAAGAATAATGTACCATCCTCGTCTATATTCTGCACAACTGTCTTGTTTTCCCTCAGGAAATGGGGTAGTGTCAGTAGAAAAATTGGATAGCTCTAGTCTAGTTTCTCTCTCATTTCATTTTTAGATTCCAGTTCTATGAACAGGAGCAACAACAAAATGGGCGTTTCCTAAATTTATGGCGTGCTACATTTTGTAGCTATGGGACTATTCATACTCATTTGTTGTACTGGTATATTAGCATAAAAACAGTTTAGATCAACATAACCATTCCCATATGGGAAAGAGGAAAAACTACTCCAGTGTCACATACAGGTATAACTGCTCTACGGCTTTTACTGATTTGGGGTTTTAAAAAGAAATAAACAAAATGCATGCCATGTTTCTAATCAAAATAGTTACGTTGGTATATTCTTTAAAGTATAAACTGGCCTTTAGTCAGGCAGTAACAGTCTAGAAGGAGAGTTTCTTTTTCTTTCTCTCTTTCTTGGGCTGATTTTTCACATGCTTCTTGAACCACATAAGAGACAACTAATCCATTGCAGAAGGGAGAGAGCTCCTAAAACAAATTATAAAATGAGGGATTCTCCCTCCAGCTGAGAGTGAAACATGGGCAGGGCTGCCGTTCAAAGCCTTCAGCCCCTGTGGTATTGCTGATCCTACAGACATAACTTCACACTGAACTTTGGAGGAAAAAAAAACTTTTGGGAGATACTTAAAAAAAACCTCAAGCCCATCTTTCACTATTGCCTCATCTTCCAGCTGGGCTGGCTGCTGGGCTTGGGTGTTCCTCCTCTTGTGCTAGGGGAGGGAAGTCTCCACCTCCTTTCTCTCTTCCCTCCCTAGTTTTTCAGTCCCTCTCTCCCCCTCAGCCTGGCAGGAGTCCACGGGCAGAGCATGCGATCAGTTCACAGGGAACAGCAGCAGGGAAGATGCAGAAATCTACTCAGAAGGAGCATCTCTACAAACTCCTAGTAATTGGGGACCTGGGAGTGGGTAAAACCAGCATCATCAAGCGCTATGTCCACCAGAATTTCTCCCCCCACTACAGGGCCACCATTGGAGTGGACTTCGCCTTGAAGGTGCTCAACTGGGATACAGATACCGTTGTACGACTGCAGCTCTGGGATATTGCTGGTGAGTACAGAGGAGAAGGGAAATGATAGGAGAAGACTGAATTCCTTGGGCCCATAGCTTTCTGTGTAGTGACAGTACAAAATAATAGCCCCAAACTGGAACTAGTGATATCTTAAAAAGCAATGGGGGAAGGACTTAGTGAGAACGCATAAAAAGCCCCAAACTTCAGAGTCTGACCAACGGACCACCCCAGACAGCTCTTCTATCTGGTGTCCCCCACGTTTTCCCCACCCATATCCCCTCACATGGTGACACAAGCATATTAACAGTCTCCTTTATAACTTGATTTTTTTCCTCTCATTTTAAATGGTTTCCTTGCCTTGTAACCCTAACAGGGTGTGTATAATTGCTTTTTTCTGGTTGGGGAAAGGAATTACCATCTTCATTTTCTGAAGAAAAGAGCCGAGTAGACTTGCTATATTCAATACCTAGAGGAAAAGTTATTGTTAGATTATTCTGGCAAACTTAATTTCTCTTTTTTTTATTTTTGTTTTTAACACCATAAAACTAAATGTTGGATTGTCTAGCACCTTAGTTAAAAATATATATATATTTCTGTTTAAGGAATATGCCCACTTGTTAAATATGTGTTTACTTTTCTAGACAGCTACTGTAATATAAAGTAAAACATGGTGAATTACTCTGCATCAGGAAAAAAGACCAAAAAAAATCATCCTGTCATGCTTGTTTAATTTAAGAAATATATAATAATTCCATATTGCTAAAGCAGATACTTTGAAGGGGAGTGCATTGTCCTATATTTGCTTCTAATTAAAATGAGAAGTTTTCATTCTCACAGGCTCCTTTGTAACTATTAATTAGCTGGCTTCAGTGCACAAAATATAAATGTTTCTCAACAGCATATTTAGCATGAGGGCAATAGCCATTTTTCATTTAGTGTATTTAAGAAAGGAGCCTGAACACCACCATAATTCAAAACCTTTACAGCAGAAATGGAGGTCTCTTAATCCAAATGAATTAAGTTAACTTTTTGAGTAAGAAACTGAAGAGAAATTTTTATCCACTCTCAAGCTAGTGTGCTAACTTGTGACCTATATTGTAGAATTAGTGCCTTACGCTAGAATTACACTTGTTGAGGCCAGTGAAATAAGAAAATTCTTAGCATTCTTTTGGAGTAAGAAGATTGTATTTACTTGTGTGATTGGCATGGACAGACAAGCTAGCTCAGACCTGAGCTCTGAATTTGGCACCGAACTACCAAGAGTTATGCAACAAACACCAGACTGGTTCATGTGAAATCGCAGAACCCTGGATATTTGTATCCATCTATATTGTCTTTTTGGTTTTATGATGCTGCATATATGGTGAGGTCCAGTGGTCCTCACCATAAGTTGAAATGGCTGGGATAAAAAAACTCAGTTTCTTGCAGTTGCAACAATAAAAAACTTAAAATCAAGATTTGTAACAGACTGAACAACACAAGCCCCTGAATTCGCTACAATAGCAGGATTTAAATCCTTTAAACAGATACAGTATTTCTATTGGGTGTTTCAAAACATCTTTTGCCTGCCTTGTTCCAGAGACTGTATTAGACTACTAATCATGTGCTGGCAGATCATATGATGTAGCTTTCCGTAAGGCAGCAGAATGAAAGTAATTACACCGAGTTGTAGTACTCATTGGCTAGAGCAGTCCCCACGATATCACACATGACAGAGAGAATTACAGTGCTGTGTTTGTGTGCATTCATCAAGTGGGTTTCTAATTTCAGACTCATAGCTAAATTTGAAACATCTCAAGGAGGGTCAAGACAGTGGTCAGTAGTAACAGAAGGTGCCATCTGAATTGTATCATCTGGTGTCTAAACACTTTTAACCCTTGATTGATATAAATAGAAAATAAGTTCTGTAAGCAGCACTATAAAGTCAAATCAGCATGATGCTCAATTAAAAGCCATCAGGAATAAAGCATCTGGCTGGTGTGAAAAACAAGCTGCTTGAAAATGAGAGGGAAATAAATTTGATTGGGGATATGCGGAAAACATAAGTGTTTTATTTTCCTTTTATCCTGTCTGTGGCCACTTGCATAGCACAGCTAGTAAAATACAAAAATGAAAATATAAGAGAGAAGTAAATTTCCAGAGTGCTCAAGGATGTGCAGTTAATCTCCTTTGGAAAAATATCTGTATAAGATAATGCAAATTTGCAGATCAAGTGCTGCCCTTTTGTCCTACAAAGAAGATACTAAGTTTGGTTTAGAATTAAGGACAGTATTAATTGGGACAGATTCTGCAGGGGTTTTTGAGCTGAGCTCTTCTATGCCCCCCTGCTTATATTGCCACTGAACTTTCTGCAAAGCATAGTGTTTATTCCCATGAGTAGCTCAACTGTCTGCTTCCCTTAGGTATTGCTTGTGGAGTGGCCCATTCTTAGCCTAGAAGTCTAATTAATATGGGGCTTGATGGTAATAGGTGCTGAGCACCAAACAGCTTCTATTATCATCACACCCCAGGGAATTTCAGAGATGCAGTACTACTGGCAATTCAACCCACTGGGATTGAACTGTCTGGTGAGAAGTATACTCTTCAGTTATGGGTGGCCCAAGATGCTTGCAGACTATATAGACTCAGGGAAGTAAAATGAGGAGAGAAAACTAGTTCATCTGGTACCATGTGCTGCCTTTAAAAGATTATTTTCTCAAGTATATTTTAGTGCTTTTTAATGTAGTAGGCAAAGACAATGAGAACTAGGGGGGAAAAAGCCCCCTTCCTGTTGGATAAATGATTCAGAAGATGAGATAGATTCTCCTTCATCTGATGTCTGCAAAATTAAATTGGATGTTCTTTACAAGCTCCCAAAGTTATGAATATGATGCAGGCATCATGGGCTCAAATTTCCCATGACCTTTTTATACTGGAGCACAGGCGAGGCCATGCTGGCAAGTGCTAAAAGGTTCAGAGAGCTGGGCTTCCCCCACTTCCCTTTGGTGGCTGTTCCACCACCCTAGAAATGAGAAACTTCTTCCAGCTACACAGCTCTAAATTGTCTGTCTTCATTTCATCCCATCACTTCTGTTGTGTTTCAGTCTCTCTCTCAAAATAAATCCTCTCCCTATTTGGCATTCATAATGTTCAAATGTTTGCAGACTGTTATCAAATCCTTCCCTGGTTGTTGATTAGCCACGGTATACAAGTTTTGCTCTTTTAATCTGTCTCATAAATCAGTCTCAACAGTCTCTTATCTTTTTACCTGGTCTTCCCTGACTAACCTCCAGTTTCTCAATATATTTTTGGAAGGTGGTGCTGAAAACTTTAAGAAGCTATGGAATGGAGTTTGAAGCACAGTCTTACAGACAAGTACTGTTATCTAAAGTAGGATGGCATTTTGCAAATGAAGCTCAAGACTGCTTTTGAAGCTGCCACATCCTACCATGCAAATGCATGTGTAATTCTCTCCCCACTGTCAAGAAGGCCTCTTTCAGTGCTGTTGCTTCCCAGGATTCTCCTTCCCACTGAGCCCATATCAACTGAATTATTATTTTCTCAGATAGGTTTGTCCAATGTTGATCTCATCTTATGTTCCACCCATGTTTATCCTTTAGACTGAAGACAGCAACACTGTATAAATTGTGAAAGAGTGGCTTTATTTTTCCATCTCTGTCATTTCACGTTCAGCACAGATATATTCAAACAGTTAAAAAGCCACAAAAAATATAAGAGCATTATGCTCTATGAGAAGTAACCAAGCTGTTCATTAATGCGTTTCACTACATCATCTCTAGTTTATGCCAGGAGCGGTTCATAATAAGATAGTAATAGTGATTTCTCAGGTAAGTTCTCTTGAAATTACTGCTCTATGATCATAAATAAGATGCCATGGGTGTGTCTACATGTTGCCCTATGGCAATGTAGGAACATGCTATGTTGCCGTACAGTGTGCTAAAGCAATGTAGTGATCACATAGGTATACCTATGATCAGCAGCTACATTGATGTAGCGGCGTGCTCCCCCATTTTATCATGCCGCTCTGGCAACATAGTGGAAAAATCTAACCACGTGCCATGTGCATGGTGCAGTATGGGTAGTTACTGTGCCATAGAAACATATAATCAGAGAAAAATAGGGTTGGAAGGGACATGAAGAGGTCATGTGGTTCAACCCCCTGCTCAAAGAAGGACCAGCTGCAACTAGATCATCCCAGACAAAGCTTTGTGTAGTTCGGTCTTGAAAACCTCCAAAGATGGAGATTCCACCATCTCTCTAGGTAATCTGTTCCAGTGTTTTACTACCCTCCTCATGAGAAAGTTTGTTCCTAATATCTAACCTAACTTCCCTTGCTGCAACTTGAGACCATTGCTCCTTGTTCTGTCATCTGCCAGCACTGAGAACAATCTAGCTCCATCCTCTTTCAAACCCCACTTCAGGGATTTGGAGGCTGGTATTAATTCTCCCCCTCAGTCTCCTATTCTCTATACTAAATAAGCCCAGTTCCCTCAGCCTCTGCTCAGAAGTCTTGTGCCCCAGCCCCTCGCTATTTTTGTTGCCCCCTGCTGGACTCTCTCCAATTTCTCCACAACCTTTCTGTAGTGGGGTGCCCAAAACTGAACACAGTACTCCAGATGTGGCCTCACCCCTACTGAATAGAGAGGAATAATCACTTCCCTTGTTGACCTACTGGCAACACACCCACCAATACAGCTCCAGATGCCCTTAGCCTTCTTGGCAAGAAGGGCATGCTATTGACTCATATTCAACTTATTGTCCACTGTAACCCCCAGATCCTTTTCTGCAGAGCTGATGCCCAGCCAGACAGCCCTCAACCTGCACTGGTACATGGGATTGTTCCATCCTATGTGCAGGACTTTTCACTTGTCCTTGTTGAACCTCATGAGATTTCTTTTGGTCCAATCCTCCAATTTGTCTAGGTCACCCTGAATCCTAGCAATACCTGTGCATCTACTACTCCCTGCAGCTTGGTGTCATCTGCAAAATTGCATTATGCACTCTATGCCATCTTCCAGGTCATTGATAAAGACATTGAACAAAATGGCCCCAGGGCTGACCCCTGGGCACTCCATTTGATACCGGCTGCCAGCTAGACATCAAGCCATTTATTACTACTCTATAAGCCCGATGTTCCAGCCAATTTTGTATTCACCTTAATGTCCATTCATTCAGCCCATACTTCCTTAGCTTGTCTGGAAGAATATTGTGAGAGACCATATTAAAAGCCTTGCTAAAATCAAGGTGCACCACATCCATCGGTCTCCCCACTTCCACAGAGCCAGTCATCTCATCATAGAAGCAATCAGGTTGCTCAGGCATGACTTGCCCTTAGTAAATCCATGCCGACTGTTCCTATTCACCTTCTCCTCCTCCAAATGCTTAGAAAAGGATTTCTTAAGGATCTGCTTCATGATTTTTCTGTGGATTGGGGTAAGGCTGACTGCTCTGTAGTTCGCTGGATCCTCCTTTTTCCCTGTCTTAAATATGGGTACTCTTTGCCCTTTTCCAATCATCTGGGACCTCTCCTGATCACCATGAGTTTTCAAAGATGATGGCCTATGCTTTAGTATTCCCAAAAGGAAGTACTAAAGCACAGCATCATAGCAAAGTTGCTGTATGGCCATGTGTAGATGTGCCTCCTGTGTCCCTAAATGTGGTGCTTTTTATTTCATGAGTCACACACATTACTGTTTGGAGTGTGATCTGTGGTCTGATCTATCTTGCAGCTTGTGCAACTCGCTTTCTGAGCTGCTTAAGCCCCATACTGCAGCAGATATCAAATTAATTGCAGGCCAATGGCACCCAGCCCTGAAGCTAAACTCCCACTGACTTTAATGGCATAGATTCTGGCCCAGAACCAGGGAAAGTGTTTTGATATGGAATATAAAAACCAAGCTCCCTATGAAAACCTACTCAGTAGGTGCATCTACACATGCACTTTACTGTGCAATAGACTAAATAGCTCTGCAGGAAAGTGTCAGAGTCTACATGTGCACTGGTATTAGGGCATGGTAAACTAATTAGCCCCCTACAGTGCTATCTTATGGTGGAGTCATTTACTACACTGAAATGCACATGTGCACAGTAACTGAGCTGAGGGCCAGATTCCTGAATGCTACCTAGCCACACAGCTATGCATGTTCAGCACTCTCATGCCCCAACCAGCCCCTCTGCTCCCCAACACTGCTACCCAGAGCCTGGGGCTGACCCCCCAAGCCTGGTAACTGCCCAAGCCAGCTTGTCCCAGCTCAAAGTGCTGGTGTCCTAGGTCCACATGTAGACACTGCACCTGGGAGCAGTGTGCTCCAGCATTTACTGCTTTGCATAAATTGCACATGTAGTTGCAACCAATGTAAGTGGATTTCAGAGCTACCCTTGTGAAGGAAAGCTGTAGACCTGCCCATCTATGTAATCTTTGTAGCTTTTGCTTGGTAGGTGGATGGCTGTGGCCTTCTCTTGGGCCTGGATTACTGTTTTAATACTTACTTGGAAGTGGAGGGAGTGGGAGGGAACCTGTACCCGCTTATGTCTCATAAGAGAATCTATGCAAGAAAGGGAGTCCTGTTTCAGTTAGCTCCAATTAGGGATTCCTATTTCATTTAATTGTCAGACATTTTATTTGAAAAAGAACAGTGTCTTTGGTCAGTGGGACCCTTATGTCTCGTGAGATGACAGGGACAGAGAATTCAGCCTAATAAATCCAGTGGGTGGCCCTTTAAAATGATCTACTGACTTTCTGTTGAATTGCTCATTAAAATAGATTTTCAAAGGGACTTCCAAAAGGTTTGAAAGTCTACCATTGTAGTTTATAGGAATTGGATAGTGTCCAATTCCTGAACTCAGAGAGAGCACCATTAAAGGGCTTACAGAGTATTTAAAGGGATAATACCCAAATCCTGTACACTATAAGTGCGCTTTCCCTTAACTATGTATGTATGAGAGACATTTCCCAGGCTGAAAGAACACCCAAAATGAGCATAGACGTTTCTCATGAAAATCTTTTTTTAGAAATTTACTTAAAACATTATTATTCCCAAATCTCAATCTCAAAACAGTCAGACCTTTCACACTGAAACCATCTAAAAAACTTCAGCACATACCTGGTAGAAGTAGGTTAGTAGAGGTGGTTAGTCTTGTTATTCTGAAGTCAGGCAGAAAGTCAGGCTGAGTGGCCCCTTGGGGCATTTATACACCTACTGGGGGGGGGGGGGGTTGGGGCACTTTAATTAGAGCAGTTCCAAGAGCCACTCTAATTAAAGCACCCAGAGCATTTCATGTATCGGTGTCCTTGTGCTTAAAAATTATCATGGGGCGCTTTAACTAAAGCTCACCAAATGTGCATTATTTAAAGAACCTCCGTTGCCATTTTGAAGTGCTGGGAAACTGATACACGAGACGCTGGAGTCTGCTGGAACACGGTCATCACCACGCTCCAGCAGACTTGGTTAATTACGGCTCATTGGAGCAGCCTTGCTGCTCATGTATGGGCTCCCTTAGAGACTAACTTGATCAGAGAGGCATGAGCTTTCATAGGTGACATTCCTCTCTGAACCAGTTAGTCTCTAAGAGGCCACCCTGCCCTACTTTACACCTCTATGGGGAATTTCTGCAAATGTATGGTCAAGTCTGGTATTACTGGTGGAGCAGAAAGGATGAGGGGGCAATGCAATTGGTAAGACGGGACCAGCTGAGAGGAACACATTTATATCCAGCCCTGAAGGCAAGGAAATAATTACACGTTGATGTGATGAAGCCAGAGAATGGGTTCAAAGTTGTGAGTGAGGTGATCAGAGTAACAGACATGGAAAATGATCTTAACAATGACATTTTACAAGAATCAGAAGGGAATAAAAATAGAAAGTGTCTGTCATCCAAATGAAAGGAAGCGGGTCTGAAAGAGTATTTGGTCATGGGGATAGAAAGGCTGGATTTTATAACCATTATGTAGGAGAAAAGTAACATCATTTAGTGACATCCCAGAAGTGAGACAAAGAAAGGATGAAGATGATGGAGGATGGCACAAGTGAAAGAGGAAGGGTTGAGTAGGGCTGGTTTTGAAGGAAAGAGCAGGAATTCAATTCCCTTGTGATCTGAGTGTTAATTTTGAACATTATCCTCTCCAGGATCATTACTGGTTGGTTTTAGCTTATCAACAGAAATGAAGCAAAATCTGCTTGTTGCAGGGCAGTCTGCACATTGTTGGCCAACAGACTCCTTGCAAGATTGTCCAGGGTAGGGGTCATGCTTACCAATGACATGATGATTTAACAAGGGAAGCCTAACACACATTTCTGCACACTTATTTCAGTTACTACTGGGAACATCCAGCTTAGCACTGTCTGGGCAAAGTGAGAAACATGTTTTAGATGCACACATGTTAGGTCGATTAGAGGACCCCTCTCAGGATGCCTCCTGTTGTGACACCAAAAAACATTCAGTGTTAATATACCAATCTTTACTAGACTCTTGATCCTTTTGCTCCCTGATGAAGGCACGCACTCCCCTAGAAATCCTCTAAGTCCAAATTGGGAACACATCCTCCCAAACTGTCTCTTTGATAAGAAATGTGTCTTTAATGCTGCCTTTCATTGACTCAGCCTCTGATGTCTCCATTGTCTGACTCACTGTAGAGGCAATGCATTGAAAGAAAATTCCAATGATAGTGAGCAGCTTATTACTCAACTTAGTCTGAAGAAATCTACTGAGTGTAGGGGGCAGGGTTCATTCACAAGAGTCTGAATCTGTGGTAAATACCTTGCCTCAGTTTTAAAGCAATACACAAGTTAAATAAATTGACAATTCATTGGGAATCTTGGCTCAAGGATCTTGCAGATTGAAATGTAAAAATTGGCAGAATAGAGACATCTTAGAATTACAGAATCATAGAAAAATGAGGTTTGGAAGGGACCTCAGGAGCCAATCTAGTCCAACCCCCAGCTCAGAGTAGGATCATTTCCAACTAGATCATTCCAGCCAAGGCTTTGTCTAGCCTGGTCTTAAAAACCTCTAGGGATGCAAATTCCACCACCCCACTGGCTACCAAGTTCCAGAGTTTACTACTCTTCAAATGAGAAATATTTTCTTAATATCTAACCAAACCTTTCCTTGATGCAACTTGAGACCATTGCTCCTTGTTCTGTCATCTGCCACCACTGAGAACAGTCTAGTTCCATCCTCTTTCGAATCCTCCTTCGGGTAGTTGAAGGCTGCTATTAAATCCCCTCTCAGTCTTCATTCTCCAAATGAAATGAGCCCAGTTCCCTCAACCTCTCCTCAGAAGTCTTGTGCCCAGCCCCTGAACCATGTTGCCCTCTGCTGGACTCTCTCCAATTTGTCCACATCCTTTTGTAGTGGGGGGACCAAAACTGGATACAGTACTCTAGGTGTGGCCTCACCCGTGACAAATGGAGGGAAATAATTACTTCCCTTGATCTGCTGGCAACACTTCTACTAATGCAACCCAGTATGCATTAGCCTTCTTCACAATAGGGACACACTGTTGGCTCATATTCAACTTAGTGTCCACTGTAATCCTTAGGTCCTTTTCTCCAGAGCTGCTATTTAGCCAGTCGGTCCCCAGCCTGTACCGATATATGGGATTATTTTGTCCTAAACGCAGGATTTTTGCATGTTTCCTTATTGAACCTCACAAGGTTTCTTTTGGTCCAATTCTCCAATTTGTTAAGGTCTCTCTGAATCCTAGCCCTACCCTCCAGCATATATACTACTTCCCCCAGCTTGGTGTCATCTCCAAACTGGCTGAGAGTGCACTCCATCCCATCTTCCAGGTGAAGATATTGAACAAAACCGGTCCCAAGACCAACCTCGGGGTACTCCACTTGATGCCAGCTGCCAGCTACACATGGAGCCATTGCTTAGTACCCTTTGATCCCAATGAGCCAGCCAGTTTTCTATCCATTTTATTCAACCCATTCTTTCTTAGCTTGCTTGCATGAATGTTGTGGAAGACCATAACAAAAGCCTTGCTAAAGTCAACGTATATCATGTCCACTGCTCTCCCAACATCCATGGTGCCAGTTATCTCATCATAGAAGGCAATCACGTTGGTCACACTTGCCTTACCTTTGGTGAATCCATGCTGACTGTTGTTAATCACCTTCTTCTCCTCCAACCACTAAGAAATGGATTCCTTGAGGACCTGCTCTATGATTTTTCCAATGGTTGAGGTGGGACTGACATGTCTGTACTTCTCGGATCCTCCTTCTTCCCTTTCTTTAAAGACGGGCACTAGATTTGCACTTTTCCAATTGTCCAGGACCTTTCCTGACCACCACAAGTTTTTAAAGATAATGACAGTGGCTCTGCAATCACATTAGCCAACTCCCTCAGTTCTCTTGGGTGCATACGGCCCCATGGACTTGTACAAACCCAGCTTTTCTAAATATTCCCTAGCCTCTTCCTTTACCACTGCATGTCTAATTGTTTCCCACAGAGAACCACTAATACGCCCTGCACCTCACCTGGAGGAAATCACTGTTTGTGTCAGCTTTTCTGGTGGGATGTAAGTCTTCCTGGAAAACCCACATCTAGACCATGCTGCCATTTCAGTTCAGGGTATGTCTACACTGCAGCCACTACCTCATTTAGCTTATAGCATTCCAGCTTGACTTCCAGTCATGTCACAGTACAGAATTGAATATTAGTGTAAATTTATATCTGGTATGTCTGCTTTACATTACAGTAAAAAAGTCTATATCTACCTTCAATTCTGGAGATTTCTATTGAGAACGTCAGATGTATTTCACTGTAAACCAGCACAGAGCAATACAGGGAATAGTTATGAATCACTTTGTGCTTTATGCTGCTTTTACATGTGGCTAATTTCTCTGAAGAACCAAGTGCTAATTTTTTTTTAAGTTCAAGTTCTCATTGATCTCTGGAGTCATCAAGTTCTTTGGTTTCCTTTCCCACTTGCCTTATCAGTGGAAGATCTCCATGTAGTGACAGTTAAGGCCATGCTATGGTGACTGTAGTAACAAACTATATTCAGACTTGGGAAGCAGCATAGCCCTATTCCTGGTTTCAGCCATGGGAGGAGAAATTATGGAAGTTGTAGTTCCCAGGGCTGGGAGGAGGTGTAAGCCTCACAGCAGTGAGACTGTTCATAAAGTCGTATTTTCCCCAGTGCAAGAGAATCAGGGGGCAGGATAGGATCAGCTGTGATTTTCTGTACAGGGATAGAAATGAGAAGAGGTCAGGAGCTTTAGATTTCTCTAAAAAGTGTGTGGAAAAAGGTCTGGGAGGGGATTTTGGAGATGCTGATGAAACAGTCTAAAGAGACATACAGAAGGCTGAGTAAAGTACCAAGAAAAAAGTGTTTATGGTAGAGTTAACCCAATAGCCTCAAAGAGACCAGAAGTGGAGTGAATTGGGGATCAGGTCTTACAGCCACTTTATTCTCCCCAGTGGAGCGTGCAGAGAATACAAACTTGTTGATCCGAGAAGCCAGTAGGAGCCGTTCCTGCAGTAATCTGAATTGGAGATACTTACAGACTCAAAAGGCAGGAATTCACACCTGGGAAAGGGACTGGGGAAGACTTGGATATTTGTTTTGGAAGTTTATTGCTCTGTGAGCAGCTGGAGCCAAGCATATTCTTTGTTAGAGGTTATCTAAGCCCTGACAGGAAAACTTTTGAGGCAGGCACGTTACCAGAGAGAAGGGAAAGACACTGTTCTCCCTGTTCTAGTAGGACAAATTGTGAAAAGTCAGGTTCCCCACGCAGATTTTATTAGCTCTATAACAGGCCTTGATACCATTGACTTGAGTATCTAAAGGTTAAATTTGATGGGGTTATGCAGCTTCATTAGAATTGTTTCAACCTCTCGTGTCAAGCTAATCTTAGAGAATGACAATGAATGACTGCTCTTGGGTCTGTGGGTTTCTGCTACCCCTTCTGTTCGTCATGTCTATGAGGCAGGTAGAAAAAGCAGTAAGACAATATGAGCTGCAGTCTCAACTGCATGCAACTAACTCTTACTATTCCTCTCTCTCTCTTTTAACAAAAATCAAAAGTGCATGGATTTGCAATTACAGTAGACCTTCTTTCCCAGTGCCCAGCAAGATAGGGACTTGCATATGGATAAAGTTAAGTTCATGTGAGATGGAAATGGTTTTAGTTGGCTGTGAAAAAGTCTCTGCCCTGCACTATTTGCCTTTGTTCTTGCTCCCCAGGAAGCATGAAACAGGTGCCCTGGAAGCGGGTCTCTGTGATCTGCTCCGGCAGTTGAGATCAGCAGTAGTGCTTTAGTTAGATTCAAGTGTTTGGGAACAGCTGATGGTTCATCTGTTGTGGGAAACCCTCAGTTCTGAATTAAATTCCCCCTCTGCTAGTAGAGTCAAAGTGCTGCCCTTCAGGGCAGGCACAAGCCTGTCTGGTTCTATAGGCTCTAGCCTGATGGGATGATGGATAGAGGTAGGAGGAAACTGAAATACCATCATAAATCTTAGGATAGAGGCTTTTTTTCCCCCCAAAATGTTTGTGTTGATATTTTATTTCAGAGCTGGAGCAGCTACATTGGTGATTTTTAATTATGTTGACAGCACTCAGATACACTGACATAGCTTCAGCTACCTGTATCCTAAGGAGCTTATGTAGGCTGTAATAACAGCTGTCAGTTTTTGATACCCCCTGTCTATTCATGTTGAATGAGCCCCATTGAGATCAACAGGTCGTTTGTATAGTAAAGCCATATTCAGATAGGGTTGGGGTTTTTTTTACATATTAATACTGTAATTATCTTACTTTAGTACCTAAGTCTCACTGCAATCATTTGCAGAGAGAGCAACCATTCAGCATATCTATTAGCAATCTGAATCTAGCACTAAATAAGTAACTAGTGTAGCACCTGTCATTCCACCATGGCATCCTTGAAGAACTTATGGGGCAGAGCAAATAAATGTATCCCATGTTCTGATTGGGATGTTATTTGGGATGAAACATTACATCCTGGTCTCCTTCAATACACATGCAGAAGGAAGCTAGTAAGAATCTAAGGTTCAAGACCACATGTGAAATACTGAGTGCACAGTGATTGTTTGCACTACCCAATAGGGCTCTGCAAAACAGCACCTGTTCTGCTTTGACTTCTGTTTTGACGGAACAGTGTTTTGTTTCGAGTTTTGTTACATTTCAAAAGCACTGTTCTGTTTCATCAAAACTGTTTCACTGTTTCAATGTTTTGCCCATAGGCTATTCCACAGCACCAGCTTCCTGTCATCTGGAAGGCAGATTGGGGGACCGCACCCCTGGGAGCAGTCCAGCACAGCCCCCACAGCTCTCCTGGGGGTGTGGGTAAGTCCCCAATCTGCTTGCTGGATGATAGGAGGCTGATGCTGCCGGTTGAAGCCAGTGGCAGCACCGATCTGCCCGGCATAGGCTGCACCCAGTGCCGGTCCCAGCCGGCAGCACCATCCTCCTGTCATCCAGCAGGAGGGCTGTTAGGGCTGTGCTGGGCTGCTCCTGGTGGTGTGGGCCCCTGATCTGCCTGCCGGATGACAGGAAGCTGGTTCTGCTGCCTGGGGCCAGCAGCAGCCAGGGCCATCCTGGGGGAAGGGAAGAGGGAATCAGGGTTGTTGTCCCAGGCCTTGCCCCTTGGGAGGGCCCTGCGAAGCCAGGTGGAGTGGCTGTGGTGGCTCTGTGCCACTGCTGCCAGCTTTGCATCCGGCCATTTGCTGCTGCCCCCCAACCCCTCCCTTTTTTCTGCAATGAAGAGCTTGCGCATCTGCAAAACCAAGTTGTGGATGCAGTGCCATGTCATGTGTCAGTACGTCACTGGCCCCCAGTGGCAAATGGAGCATACTTTAAGAGCCTTGGCATTAATGAATTGTTATAATTATTAGCAATGAATTACCTCAGCTGTAATTGCATTGCTCAAGAATATATTTTGGGAGGGTTATCTACATTGAAGGCTCCAAATTTAGCTCAAAACTTACTAAAATTATCTCAATAACATTTTGAAATGCATTCAGTGACTGGACTGAGCAAACAGGCCTTATAAAAGTATGTAAAGACCTCGGAAGTCTACTGTTCTGGTCCCCTCAGTCTTGCAGGGTACTTTTAAGTCTTCCATTATGATTCTGGACTGGGGCGATGGTGAGTACCAGAGAAGATGAAAAAGTTCTTTTTGTCACTGACTTAGAAGGCATTGGCTCAGCTAACCATCACTGTTATTAGGTTTTTCATAGGGAACTAGATGTTCTGAAGTACATTTGTAAAAAATAATTTATTAGTGTTTGGGCCTCTACAGCAGTCTCCAGTGCTTCCTTGGCTGAGAAGTGGATAATAATTATAACAATTAAAGCACCCAATTCAAAACAGAATGCTTCAAAATTGTCCAAATTTTCCATTTTTGTTCAAAGCAAAATTCTTCACTATCTACTTGCTGGAATGTGATCCCATCAAATTTTCTCAGGTCTAATAAATAGCATGCCTCCAATTAGCACCAGCAAAGTAGCTGATTGGAGGCATGCTATTTATTAGACCTGAGAAAATTTGATGGGATCACATTCCAGCGAGTAGATAATGAAGAATTTTGCTTTGAAAGAAAATGGAAAATTTGGACAATTTTGAAACATTCTGTTTTGAATTGGGTGCTTTGAGGTATTTTTTTCAAATGTTTCAATTAAAAAAAAAAATCAAATGATTTCACTCAGAATAAACTTTTGGAGGGAATTTCCTTTATGAAAAATGTCAACATTTTCATTTTCCAATTCAGAAGAAAGGAAAAATTTCGAATCTTGATATCCTTCATCAAATGGAGCATTCATTCTTGTACCAGCTTTAGCTTTTATGTAGAAATCAGGCTCAGCTCAAAGTAAGAGATAGGATGGAGTTGGGATAGAGTTCCCCACAGAGATGTAGGAAGGAGTATGCATTGGAGGCACAAGGCCTCCCCTATTTCCTTTGTGTTAAGGAGGATGCAAGTTACTTCTGTCTGTGCACTCATTAAATTATTCTGGCCACTGAGTGAAGGAAAGCAAGGCCAACTAGGGCTATTCTTATAGGGAACATCTGGTGGCCACAACTGCAGTTAGATCAACCTCTTCCAAGCAGGGAACAAATAAGGCAGGAAATCTCCAAGCTTTTATCCTTGGAGGGAAAGAGGCCAGGGGCTGCTGTAGTTTGAAATCCTGTTTGCAGCTTTGCCAGTGACTCCCTGTGTGACCTTCAGAACATCACTTAATGGTTATGTGCCTCAAACACCCCATCGGTATTAGCATTGTAAGATACCACCAACAAAACAGTATTGTAAGATACACTTTTATCTAGATCTTATATAATGCTTATCATAAGGGCAAGCACCTTGAGAGATGTGTAAGAAAAGTGTAAAACATTACAGAGATACAATATACATGAAAAAAATGTGGTTAACGTCTGTCCTAGGACACTGGTCAGAAGTTAACTGTTGTTTGTAGATACCTCACAGCAGAGGGGGAAAAAAAAACCCTTTCTCACAAGGACATTATTGAATACCATATGACTTAGCCTCTCATCTGATTAGCTCACTCAGAGAGATCATAAGACTCCGTTACAAAGAACGGTCATAATGACTCTTCAGGATGACCTTACGTATATCCAGAAATGATATGTTCCCGTTTTATTTTATCAATGGAGAGCAGTGTTAAGTTAAGGTATTAAAAAAACCAAGACTAATTACAAAAAGAGAGATGCCTACTCTTAGTTCCTGTATCATGTGAATGACATCCTCCTTGTTGCACAGAACATTAGCATATTAAACAAAAGATACACATCCTCAATCTGCAATATTGTCTACGTAAGCTGCATTCTCAGAATCCCATGGGCTACCATTAGTGCGGTTGCTTAGACTCATTTCCAAGAGTGGAAATAACGTGTGGGTTGGGACACGGGTCTAGGTTAAGGTTAGGAGTCCTTCAGTCCGAAGCTCTGAACTCTGTCTCCAGCTCTGAAACCCAAGTCCAGAAATGTCCTTAATGCAAAGCTGACCTTGTTTTTTCAGGAGCAGAGAGGCAGAAAGATCTGTACTGTCTCTCATCCTACACTCAGCATTATTCCCATGAATATTTGCTACTTTAATAGTAACTCTTTCCATGGCTAAATGTCTGTAAAACAAACTAAGATCTTTGATGTTTTCATATGGCTAGAAATACACTGGCTTAATTGGACTGGCACTACTAATGCAGAAGTGTGCTGGCATTACCACTTTGATAATTTCATAGATTTCATAGACATTAGGGCTGGAAGGGACCTTGGAAGATCATCGAGTCCAGCCCCACACCTAAAGGTTACCATAGTAAGTTATTACGGTTGCCTTGGACACTAGGCGTATCAAACTCAGTTTTCTAAATTAACCAGTATTTTCACATTAGTGAGTCTAGTGCTCTATTTATTATTGTTTAGATGCATTGTAGTTTTCCAGAATGACCACATTTACAACATTAATCCTAGCTGAAGTAATATTCTGATGGAAAACCCACTGGTGTGTGAAATACTGATTTAGCCCGGAAGTGATGATTTAAATGATTTTTACAAGCATGTTTTTTCCACCTTATCATCGCAGGTCAGGAAAGGTTTGGAAACATGACAAGGGTCTATTACAGAGAAGCCATGGGTGCATTTATTGTCTTTGATGTTACAAGACCAGCGACATTTGAAGCAGTGACAAAATGGAAAGAGGATTTGGACTCTAAGTTGATTCTCCCTAATGGCAAACCTGTGTCAACAGTTCTCTTAGCAAACAAATGCGACCAGGGAAGAGATGTTCTTACAAACAACGGCATCAAGATGGATCAGTTCTGCAAGGATAATGGGTTTGTGGCATGGTTTGAAACATCAGCTAAGGTAATGTTTCCGTTTCTTTCATTTGAAATAAAGAGAATGTTTGAAAAGCATTCCCCTGCTCCTGAGAAATTAGCTATAAAATAGCTTACTCAGTTGAAATATGTACCTTGTCTTATCTCTGCTGAATTAATGTAGGGTGAGTTGAAGCACTTGTAAATTAAAAAACAAAAAACAAAAAAAACCTTTAAAAGACTTTAAAATAGGCCTTTAATCTTACTTTGCAAGTTTTATACAACACTGAAATGAAGGTTTCTCTAAAGTGGCTGGCAGGAGCAAGATAGGTAACCAAGTGTCCTCTTTGGGGAGAAACTGTTTATCAAAGGTGCTACAATATCTTCATGGACCCACAAAAAAAGAGAAAGCATCTCTCTCTATTTATTTTGTATGGCCATAGTGTGCAGGAGCCTTTTTATGGACCAGAAGAGTGTCTTTACAAAAACAAAATAACAAGATGGTCTGCTCTGGCCGTTCTGAGATGCCCATCCTGAGACTTTCCTTCACATAGATCTTTTTTTCCTGAGGCTCCTGATACTCAGGTAGGTCCAGGGCTGAAGTGCTGACCTGTACTCTCCCAGTTTGAATTCCTAATTTGAACAGATTTTCTGGCTGACATTGACCTAGTCTTGTAAGGCTGGATTTTCAAAAGACAGCTAGACTGGATTTCCAAGTGTGTTGCATGAGCAAAATCAGCTCCCAGTGTTTGCAACATTCTTGATAACCCTTGCCTTGATCCCTCTATTCCTCATCTGTCAAAGGCAGGTTGTTATATTTATCACTCACCCTTTTTCTCTCATCTTTATTGAGAATCTAAGCCATTTGGGGTAAAAACTATCCTTTCCTGTGTTTCCGTACAGCTCCTCGTATGAGAGGAATCTGATTTCCTTTGGTGAGTCTCGATGTTACTGTAGTACTAACAATTAGTAATCCATAATAAATGGCAAGGTGCTCAAGTTAATTCACTCCAAAGGAGATCTGATTAAGCTCAGCCTGCTGGAACTGGGGTTTTCAGGAAATATAGGCATTTTTTACTCCTCCTAAAAGGGGCTCTTAATATGACCATGCAAGTGTGTGAAATACGGATTTCACTTGAAAATGGTGATTTAGCACATATCACAGGCTTATACTATTTCAAGCCTGTCAAGCCATGAGCTTAGGGTTGGTTCTTTGTTTCCCTGCAAAAGTTGGTGACTTGACTACAACATGAGTAAAGCATTTTATGGTGATTCATACATCATTTAAATGACTTCTAAAGAGTACATTTTTTCCTCTAAAGTTACTATAAATTGAGTAAAAAATACCCCAAGTCCTAAAAAGCTAAATTCAGACATTTGCTTCCTCTAAGGCAGTTATGAAATTAAGGATGCTGAGAATGTGCATTTCACTTTTCTGTATCTTGTCATCCAAACTTTTTCTGATATTTCAAACAAATCTCTTTGCAATCAGAAGATACATCAAATGGTGGATGACTAAAAGGGTTTGAAATTCATGCAGAGGTAGTACCCAGTACAATCAAAGTCTCAAGCAGTTATTTACATTCATGAAAGTATCTGCGTATTCAGTACTCAGGAGTCCTTGTCTTAACAACCAGGTTATAAAACCAGTTCCTGACTCAGCTGCTTTTTCAGTAGACCACTTTTAACAGAGGTGCCCAAAGACATTTTAAAGTCTGGCTTTTGGTGTTTAGGGCCAAACTCAATTCTGTGATCTGTGCAGTGAAATATGTTAAAAGTGTTTAGATCTATTTTAGGACTGCTTTTTCTCTGAGTGTTGTGGGAAATAAACTGACATCCTCAGTCCAGCTCTGAGCCTCTAGCTGTTGGCAATCTGTCCAGAGTAGCCAAGTCTGTCCTCGTAAGTCAGCCTTCAGCTACAGAGGTGCATGGTGAATGCATCTTTCAGGTCACAGAAGGTCTATGTGTAGCAGAGAGACTTTGGCAGGATTATATGGAGAAGTTGTTCTGGCTGGAGTCTGTAAAAGTGGGCTAAATGGGAAAAAATGGGGTGAGAAAAATGTACCCGCATTTCTTTAAACTAAAATTGCATTCAGTTTTGATTTATTTCAAATAAGGGAAAACAATTCTGTTACTATTTGGTTCTCAAATATCTAAAAGGCTGTCACAAAGGAATAGGTGCAACCATTTAGAGGTATGGAAGAACGACAGTATGAAAATGTTTGAGTCCTGTGGCTAGTGAATTTGTAATAGCTATGAAAACACAAGCCTATCACCTTCCATGATCTTTGAACCTGTGCACTAAAGAATAAAGATCTGTTATTCTGCAGAGTTTCCCCCCACTCCTAATTTTCAGCTAAGACTGGAAACAAATACCAAAATTATCCTGACAATCTATTTCCACACCAGTAGGACAGTTTTAGGTGGTTCATATAGTTCATAGATACTTCACAACCTGTCTTTATGAACCCGACTATTTTGCCTTAAGACTTCATCCTGAGAACAGTTGCTGCCATAAGTAACCCGATTAAATCCAGTGGGGCTACTGATAAGAGTAATGGTTCTCACGTGTGTAATGGCTTATATGTTCAGGCCCTCCAAATACTGCAAATTAGGAACAATTCCCCTGAGAATAGCAGTCACACCGGTATGTACCTAATATATGAGAGACCAGAATTGCTTTGCAGCTTGGCCTAGGTTCTGAGCTAAAATCCATAGTGCTATTTTTTTTGAAGCTGTGATTACAGATTGTTTTTAAATTATTAACTGTAACAAGCCTTCAGGATTTTTCAGCCTAAGGCAAATTAAATCATTGAACTCAGGTGTAAGGAAAACAAAAAAAAATCCTCCTATATTTTCCGCAGAGAATAGGAACTCTTCTCTGAAGTAAAATAATACCAGCTGAGAAACCATCATACTGCAGCTAGCAATTTTAACAGTTCAAATAAGTAATAACTCTTTTTGTGGGATCCTGGTATAATTGGCTCTCCAGAGGTTTTCTGGAAACATGCTTAGCATTGTTATGGTTTTCAGATCACACTGCCTAAGACTTGTATCTTTCTTTTGGGAAAATAAAGGTGATTATTTGTAAAAATGCCTCCTTTATTCCTGGATAGATACTTTATACAAAATTGGGTGTTATATATACCATTAGAATTTAGGCAGTCAGTTGTTTGAAGCTTTCACGTGATGCTGTTGGAGAATTACACAGTTGGACATTGTTGCATCATTTCCTGGTACATTTTTTGTTAAGTTAATGATCTTAAAATCCTAACATTTGGGGCACAGAATGCATTCTCTATGACTGTTTGAGTTCATATTTTGTTTTTAAGGAAATATTTGTTTCAATTTTCTGCTCGCTGTAAAGATTTGAGGATATGCTTTGACATGTAGCCACAAAAAGTACCTTGCTATGCAAAAACACAGCATCCAATATTCTTCATTTATACTTGTTGCTATATCTGCACTTGATGGCCTGGTTTTTCTTTGTGTGCATATCTCCCAGTACTTTATTTGTATAGATTTGATTAGATTTAAAAGACACTGCACATGTTCTAGGTAATCCTATCATCAAAACAGGCCACAGTTAAAAAGAGTAATAATCTAAATCAGTAGTTCTCCTTCCTACCACACATAATTTAATCAACCAAATGACCAACTCAGCCTGAAAAAACAGCCGCACTTTCCTATCACGCACAAATCCATGACTTGACACACACATGCATTCCCATCGCAACTACTGTCCTTTCAAACAGATTGCCTTTACAATTTACACTATGAGGTAAATGATTTTTGGCTTAATAGCATTTTGTAATGAAAGCGAAATATCACTTTTGCACCAAACCAAACCAGGTGAGGCAAAACAATGTATATTTTTAAACCCTGAAATGAGTTGAGAAATATATTGTCAGTTTGTAAAAGTTTTGTCATGTACTATTTTGTTCTAAGTATAGTGTAATTCCTTCTCCATTCCCTGAATAATATGCTGCTAGCATTACAGCTCATACTGGAAAAAATACGTTATCCTATTTTGCTCAGAAAAAATATGTTGCCCATCTATAGGCAACTTTCATCCATAGATCTCAAAGAAGCTTGAGCACATTGATTAATGGATACCTGAAATATTTTAAGACTTAGATGTGAGATATGAAGCTTAGTACATTTCCTAAAATAATATAGTGAATAAATAAATGGAAAATTTCTGAGTACCATATAATTGAGGATGTAAAACCGACAGCCCACAATCCCAGCCACAAAATTCCCCTTCTACTGAAGTAATAAAAAGCACTGAAGTGGGAGCATAGCCTGGTGAGTGAGGCACTGAACAACCACTCCAGGTATCCTTTCCACATTTGTAAAAGAGGGTAACAGGTTCTTTTCCCCATCCCCTTGTGTGTCAATCAGTGGATGCTCCACCCTGCTCACCAGTTCTGAGTTCAGGTACTGATTCTGCTAGTGAATTTGGAGAAGTCACTTTTAGCACATCAGTTTCTCCATCTGTAAAATGGAGATTGTGGTTCTGACATCTTTTGCGAGGCACTTCGAGACCTATGCACAAAGAGCTGTAGTGTAATACATGTAAACCCTAACTTCTTCTGACTAGCTAATACAACAGAACATTAACCAACCTATGGAGGTTCTCAATGGAACAAGTAGATTTCCATAGAGACAAATAGCTTTGGATATGTAGTAGAATGAGTCCGAGACATCAAATCTAACCTGCTCTTCTGTTAACTAAACCCAAAATGTTCTGTTTGAAATTGCCAACATCACCTTCTGAAATTGCTCAAGGAAGTTCCCAACACAATTTGCTATGTAGGCTGTTGCAAAAGTATCAGGTGCAGCCGCTAAAGCCAAATCAGTAAGGAATCAGTTTTCATTTCAGTTACATAGGGACTCTTTAGTGACGTGTCTGCAGAATCTGCTTCCTGAAAATGTTATATGAGAGCCAAAATCTGCTCTTGGATTAGAGTCCACATCTTGGAACCACACAGTGGTCCTCTGGCGTGTTTTTTTAATGTAATATTATTTAGAAGTGGCCCCAAACCTGGAATTAATGCTCTGTAGGAAATTCCAAAGTTCTGTAACAAAGGTTGTTCCATTGTAAAATAAAATAAAAAATCCATTTTTAGATTTCCCCATGAAGGGAAAGAGACAAAGAAGTTTCATCAAAATCCTGCCTGTGTTTCATCAAAGCATGTATATGTCCATAACATACTGTACTTGCTCAAATGGAAGACGACACTTATAAGAGGGCCCCCAATAACTAGATCTTATATATGGAAAATTGTAAATTTGTTATAATTTTCCAGTTATAAAATCCAGTTATTGAAGGTTTGCTTTGCATTTTCCCCCTCCCACTACTACAGCAGGGAAAAATAAATTGGGGGGGGGGGGGGGAGTCAGGAAGCTCTTTACTCTCTGCTCCCTCCCAATGTTTCCCCCTAGCAGTTTGTTCTCCTACCCCCATCCTTACTGTCAGACCCTGCTGTCTCTGAGGATATGGAAGTGAGGAGCAAATTTGAAAATAACAACCTTGAAATTAAACACGACTGTAGCAGTTTGCATATAGTACTCATTTACTTACTGGTAGTTTACCCAGAACTGATGCTGTGGGGATGGTGAAATGACCTGCTGGGTCATTTCAAGCTGTGTGCAGGGTTCCTGGTTGCCCAGTGCAGTGTGACTCCAAGCTACTGCCTGCCAACATGTGCCAACTTGCTTTGGCACCCTCTGGCAGGAAACCATGCACACAGCTAAAATGACCAGGCAGATACCGGCTGGGCACCATCCCTGCAGCACAAGGTTTCTGGCCATCATGTGCTGAGCTGCTCAGAGCTGCTGCTCAAGCAGGGGGTGCAACCTGGCAGAGAGAAAGGGATCCAGCTGGCACCTGTTGCTGGGGGAGCAGCTCAGAGAGACTCAGCACGTGCTGGCCAGAAGCCCTGTACTGTGAGGATGGTGCCTGGCCAGTGACTGCCAGGTCATTTTGAGCTCTGTATACAGTTGGCCAGCCAGGAACCCTGCATGCTGAGGGGAGCCTGGGCACCCTTTGCTCACTGGCCATGTGGTAGGTGCTGGGCTGTGCTGCCTCCTCATTAACTTTGCCAGCCCCTATGCATTTTCCAAGTTCAGGTAAGTTGTATGTAATTATAAGATGAGGCTTGATTTTTTTCTCCATGTTAAATGGGGGGGAACTTCATCTTATAATCAAGTAAATATGATAGCGTGTTTTCAGTGAACTGGGATTTTCAAAATAAAATCCCTTCCCTCAGAAATTCCCACCAGTTCCAAGTATAATTGAGTGTAGTTGAAAGCTAGGAGCATGGACTCATGGGAGATGAGTCTCTGGATGCTCCGACACTCCAGTCACTGTAGCTGCCATAGAGATATCCAAGCTACCTTTGAACAGGCTAATTAATTTAAAGGTAGGCCAGGAACGTTATGCAAGCAGCAGAAGTGATAAGGAGGAGCAGTCTGAAGAAGAGAAGATAGGAGAGGAGATCAGTCTGAAGAAGAGGAGATGGAGGGGAGATTGGTAACAGTCTTCAAATACCTGAAGGGCAGTTGAAGAGAAGACGGAGATGGGCTCTTCCCTGCGAATATAGGGGACAGAACTAGCAGCAATTGCCCCAAGCTGCAGCACAGAAAATTCAGGTTGGAGATTAGGAGGAACTCTCTCTGAGGCTTATGAAGCATTGGAACAGGCTACCTAGAGAAGCTGTGGAACCGCCATGCCTGGAAATTTTGAAGAGGGACTTAAACTGATTCTTAAACTTAAACTGTCTGGGATGTTTGCGTTAGGGGTGATGTTTGAGTTAGGGGTGATCCTGCCTTGAGCGGGTGAACTAGATGATCTCATGAGGTCCCTTCCACACTACTTTCCTGTGATCCTGCGATGTAGCCTAAGTCAGGGTCTGTGTAATTTGCATGACTTTCTGCACTGATGTAAGTTGCATCAGGATCTGGAACAATCAGACATTCAGCTCTTCCAGACTGGTTGGGCACAGTAGGCACCTATTACTACACCTTGCTACAAGCTGTAAGGAGAGCAACTCATACTCCCTTTTCCCTAAGCAAATAGCTACACTCTGATAAGCTCTGGACACATGATGCCTTCATTGGTGTAATTTGCACCATTATCATTTTACCCGTGATTGTTCCCAGGGTAATTCTACACTTTCAAGTTATACTAGCATAGAGCTGTACATCATGTGCCCAATTCTTTTTTACTCCAGTGTAAGAGGAAATTACACTGTAAATTTACCATGTGTCCTCAGTTTGTTCCAGTGTTTCATTCAGGCAAAATGGCTCTACTTTTGAACTACTTAGAACTACTTTTGTCTTTCTGCCTTTTGGAGTAATACAAGATTAAAGTATGAAGATGCTCAGAAAGTTTTTGCCTGAGTAACTCACACTAGGTGCATGCAGATATTTGTTGCCATCTATAGACTGAAGGTTTAGGAGTCTGTTAATTACTGTTTAGAAGTGAAGGAATACTGATGCTCTTTGACATGCACAATAGAGGCTTTCACTCTTATGTCTAAAGGACTATGATTTAGGCTCTACTGTTAGCCCAAGTGGGCTAATAGTTATGACTGCCTATTTGCCATCTATGGATCCCAAGAAAAGATCCGTAAGCAACAAATTTACAGAAAACAATGTTACTATGGAAATTGCAGAGAAGTTTTACACCTAAGAACAACTAGAATAATAAATCTGAGCAATCTGCATGGCAAAGAATAAAATGTTTCATTTGGAAATGTGAGAGGCCCATAAAACTAAGAAAGGTCTTTTTTCATCAGTAGCAAAATAAAAAGCCAGGCTAGTCTGAAGGGATTTATTTCCAATATTAAAACAGAACACTCTAAATGTTAATGTTTTTTATTTGTGTTCAAATTAGATGACAGATAAGGAGGAAAGTCAGTTGGGAATACTAAGCATCATGCTGAGATTCTGTATTGCTCTGACACACATTCAATAAAGTGTTTATTTTCTCTCCAGTTTAATGTTGTATTTCTAGCCAATGACATTAGTTCCTATACCAGTATAATAAAAGAGTTGTAGCTCATGTTAAAACCCAGAGAAAGCAGCATGCAGAGGTGCAGAATTCTTTCTTTAAAACTTTCCATTTAAGAGCCATGTTTAAAGGTGAACTTCAAAGCCAACTTACATTTTACTCGTATCTTTTACTGCCATTTTCCAGTGTTCAAAGATGTTTTAAAGTTGTTGTTTCTCTTTGTTGTTCTAATCCTAACATTAGAAGTAAGGGATATCAGGTGCTATTTTTTTACTTGTATACTTTTTTGGTGAACTCCAGAGGAAGGCTGGTGTAGTGATTACAATGCTAGCCTGGGAGCTAAGAGAAAACAATGTTTCCCCGTTCCAAAAAACACTCCCTATATGACCCTGGTCAAGTCACTGAAGGTTGGAGCCACAGAGACTTGAGCAGCTGCATAAGGATTCGGTGGTAGTGCGGGGGACACAAGCCCTGGGTTTCACCTAAGCAGGGCAAGGGAAGAATGGAGGGGGCACTTCACCCTCCTGTCCTGCAACATTAAGATATCACCTTCTTTTTCTGCTAAAAACTAGTGATCATTTGGCTGCTTGACACAAATTAGAGTAAAACAAAAAAGAGGTGACATATCTGTCAACAGCAGCAAACCCCTCATGCAAAAGCCAGGAGGCTGTGTGAGAAGATGCTTGACCTAGCCAGGATTAATTGCAGAAAAGAAGAGTGGGTCTTATGCCTACACTCCTCAGAGGTACACACCTTAATCTGGGCAGTAGGAAGGTGCTTCCTTCCGCTTGAGTTTCAGCCATGTACCCTTCCCTATACGTTAAACCAGCCCTTTCTCATACAGTACATCCTGGAGCAGCTGCCACAACCCTTTCCCCAACAGCTGAGTAGTTAAAGCATTCTCCCAGGATCCAGGAGACAAAGATTTGATTTCCTTCTCCGCCTGAAGTGACTTGTGTCCATATTATGTCTCACCTACCAGAAGAGTGCCTAGTCACCAGTCTTTGAGGTATTCTGGGGTAGCAGTGTTTGGGAACCAGGGGGGAGAGAGAAAGAGAGACTCTGTAAAGTGGTGGTAAGAGCACTTACCCGAGATGGAGAAAACCTTGGGCCCACTCCCCTCAGGCAGAAGAGACAACTGAATCTAGGTCTCCCGCATCCTAGGTGAATGTCCTAATTGCTAGGCTACTGAGCAAGGTGGCACCACTCCTGGCACTGTTTTACATGTTTTAAAGGTACTATGAAAATCCCTATCTGAAAGGGCCATGCCAGTGAGAAAGGCAGGGGACTCCCTAGTTAATGAATCCTCTGAGGTTCAGGTATGAGGTAGGCACCTAGATGCTCAGCACTGTCCAAATATAGGAAGTTTTATGCTTGCCCAATGTGACCCTTAGCTCCACTTAGAAATGAGCTGTCCTTCTGGAAGCCAGTCACTGTTGTGCTAGCAGGAAGCAGATCCTATCTCAAAAACAACTTTAAAAACAGCAGGGCAGAGGGTGACAAGCTGTTTGCATAGAAAGGGTCTTTGTCTAGACAACCCTGACTCCTGCCCCTTCCAGTGCTGGTATTCATGTCTACTTTCTTATTCCTGACTTGTTCCTATCCCTGATGTGAGCTATGATGCCTGACTCCAACTTCCTCACTTTCCCTTGACTTTCCACTACCTGATTCCTGTTTTTGTCCATTTTTTTGGCATTCAGACTCTGATTTAATCAACTAATCCCACCCAAAGCTATGACTCTGTCCTGACTCTGGACTCAGTTTCTTGGCCCCAAGCCCACCATGCCTTGATCATAACCACCAGAGAGGGAAGGTCTATCTAAGACTAACAGCTCATTGGGCTAGTGTGGTTAAGGCACATAAATTTCTTAACCAATGGCACACATGGAAGTGATGTGGCCAGCATCATCTCTGGCTGCCTTTGAGTCCCCAGCCTGACAACGGAGTATTGGCAGGCATGAACTGTGATGCTGACGTTGCATAGTTGTAGCAATGAGCTACAGCATAGTAGGTCACTGCTACTGTGCAGTAGGGTTGGAAATGACCCATACACCACTGGGACTGTGCAGTAATAGCATATACTGCACAGTCATTTAGTACTTGCTAAAGCACATGTAGATGCACCCCCAGAAAAAGGCTTGACTTAATGTCCCTGAAGTCATGTCAAGACATGTTAATCACTCTGTCACTGCACCCCTGCTTGGGACAGCTAGCAGCAAATATTTTGATACTGGGGAATTTAACTAGTGGAAATGGATGCACATGAGGCACTTGCATGGTGCACAGCAGAAAAGTTGAGGGTCTAAGTTTGGAGCTTGGGGAACCATACTTCAGGTGCTTAAGTTCTTTTTCTGCCTCTAAACTGAGTCTTTCTCAGCATATCCATGCTGACAGTTAGGTGCTGGCTTGAGATCACTGGGAAGTCCAGATCTGTGGACTATTTTTACCATATAGCCATAAGCTTGCCTTTTGGTGCTACCTGTATTTGAGCTTGGAAGCCCTCCTGAAATCCAGAACCTGAGTTTAAGCCTGCTTTTGCCCTTCTCCCCACAACTTCCCACAGTGTAGTTGTAACCTACTGGGGAACGACAGAGCACATTCACAGGAAGTCTGCCAGTGCCATCCAGCTATTCCTTTCCAACTCTTCCGCAGCTCACCTTCTGTCTCTATTTCCCAGAGCAGATTTGTTCTGTTGATTAGCATTATTTTCCTCCAGTTCTACCCAGGTGCATCTGTAGTGGCGCTTAGCAGCAGCCACAGCAAGAACGATCATCACATCTGCTGGCCAGAGAGCACAGACACATACTAGTAATACAGGAGGGGGTATGATTTCATCTGCAGCTCCAAGAACCTTCATATTCCTAATACAATATAATTTCAGAGGCACTGAGATTTCACTGAACTGAGGTCCAATGGCAGGATCATGTTAGGTCACTGAGGTCAAAATAACTTGGCAGAAAACTACAACAAACTGGATGTCTTGATTGCTCGCTTAAATGCCAAAGGACCCTTTTGTCTCAGGCTAGCTGTGCAGAGAGATTCATGAGCACTTGTCATCTCTGAATGCCCCCACAGCAGATCCATGGTTGATATATGCGCCAGTGGAACCGTGCCAAACTGGACAGTATGCACAGCAATAGCAGCAAATACCATCCTGTAAGTGTTCACATTGTGGTTTCTAGCTTCAAGGTTGTTGAGGAGATGCAAGTGGTCTGTAGCCTGATTTATAGAAGGATTCTCATGTGGAGCAAAGGAGACATCTCGCAGACATGCTCAGAACTTAAGTGCAGTGTAGACAGATTTTGTACAAGTTTAAAGATGTGAAAGGATGGATCAAGAGGCTTGGGGTGATGGTAAATAAACTCCAGGGTGGACCTGTTAGCATAGAGATTGCTTCTGTTGTCTCAATTCCCTATTTGGCAAATAATAAAAATAACACTTCCTCCTGTGTAGAATATTAATAGCTGTCCACAACCTTTGGTGGACCATAATAATAATGGCAACCAGAGAGGACACTGAAACGTGAGCTACAGAAAGCCAGAGGCCGGTGTTGACAGATGGCTAAAAATCCAAACACAAAGTAACAAAGGCATAAAATGCAAGGAAAAGCCCAGGATTGTTTGAATTATATTCAGAACTGTGATTCCTTTGGCCTGCATCATACAAAAAAGAACAATCAGTTATGAAATAAAAAGGTCTTTTAATAGGGATGTGATCATTGGAAAGACATAATTTCAGTCACTCATTTTCTCTACTTAAATTTTCATTATTTCTTTGGAAGATAAAGAATGTTGCTTTTTCGGGTGATGGGAGCTATTTTCATGTTGCAGTTTCAGTAGTATGTATGGCATGTGTGATTTTCCTCACACCTTGGTCACCACCTACAGCTGAGTTTAGGGTTTTGTTTTTGGGGGTGGTTTTTTAGAGCTTTTCATTTGCTTCTTTTAATCTGTTCTTTCCCAGATTATCTTTCAGCACTCCCTACCCTCTAAAATCACCCAATGTGTTGGGATAACAGATCAGCTTCTATAGTCTGCAACTGTTTTACAGTTGAGTGGAATATTGATTTCTGTGAAAAACGCACTAAGGGGGAATGGTGTAGAAATCAATATTTCATTAGGCAGACCAGAGTGGCAGCGGTAATACAGCAATGACAGATCCACAGACCTGAGATACTGGGTCAGACACCATGAAATTAGAGCTATAACAAAAGCTGACACAAATATCAGAAAAAGTAGTGCAGGTACAGAGCTGGGTTCACTTCCTTGCCTTGTTACTATAGTCTCAGGAGCACGTGTTCAGTGGGAATACTACCCTTGTACTTCATGGAAGTGATATGAGGATAAATTCATTAATGTTTCTGAGGTAAGTGATAAAAGCTGGACAAAACTCTGGGTGACCTGATTGAATAGTTTCAACCAAAAACAGAAAAAAGATTTTGGAAATGTTTCATATATGTTGATAGTTCCAAACGAAACAAAGTCCAATTTTAAGAAAGCGTTTTAAATGTATTAATCGAGAAAAGATTCAGTTTTGGATTGAATGAAATCATTTGGACAGCAGAAAACACTATTTATTTCCAATTTTTAGGCTAGGCCACTAAACTGAAACATAATTATAGAAAACAAGCGCCCAGCCACAATAGCGATGAAGGCCATGGGAATAGTTGGGTCCAGCTAAGTAAGACAGTGGTTTAAGGGATCCTTTGTGGAAACTAAAGTACTGTAGCAATAAAAAGATTTTGAAAAATGTATTTGAAGACTAAATGACAAGGTGCATGAGAGTTCTTGCATTTGTCAAAGTAAAGTGAGCTCGCTTATGGGCTAGGGGCAGAAATTACACATAAACCAGTATAAGTGATCGGAAACTGGTTTAAACCTATAATAGGACAGAAGTTCAATGCACATAAACCAGTTTGAAAATGACAGAAACTGTTTTAAGTTAGACCTGGACGGACATAGTAGTATCCAACTTAACTGATTTATGGTAAATTGGTCTATCAAACTTTTGTCCCAGATCCCCTCCTGACTCATGTTACCTCTCAGTCACCCAACATCCCAGGATGCTTTGCACCTCCCCTGCATATTGCAACCCCCTCCCCTGTAGGGTGGCCAACTGGAACATGTCTCACTCTGCTGCTCCAGCCCAGCGCCTAGCTGGCCTCCCCCCAGGCTGTCACAGAGCTGAGGCAGCAAATCCTCCCACTGCAGGACAGCAGAAGGGGAGGCGAGGAAACAGAGCCCCCGCCCCAGCCCCTGCAACCAAGCCCAGGTCTGCCATCCTGTGGGGAGCTGAGAGGAACCCCCCACTCTTCAGCCGGGTACCTGCTCAGATCAGCTGGTTGGAGGCGGGGGGGAGCAGGTCCTTTTCTGCACCCCCAGAGGAGACCCACTTTGAGGGTCTCCTCTGCCCCAGGGTCCACCAGCCTGCCCTACCCCAGGGCATCAAGGGAAATCCCCACCCCCCTGGACCTTTCTCTCGCTGCATGACTCTACTGGTAGGCACCTGGTCCAGGGGACTGCTCCCCCCTCCCACCTGGGGCAGCAGATGAGCTGAGCAACTGCATGGGGGAGGGGATGGAGGGGGAGGAACAGCCCTCTCCTCCTGTGGCACGACAGTCTCAGGCTGGAGGACCTCAGGATGGGGGACCCCAGACCAGAGCCTGCTCCGCTCCTTCTACATGCAAGGGTGGGCCTAAGCCACAGCCCTGCCCAGCTGCATAATGGGAGGAACCTCCTCCATGCCCACATGCCATGGCTTGCAGGATCTATGGCTGGGGTGGGGGAAACCCTGAGGTGGGGGCTTCCCCCTATATGGACCAGCATCTGGATGGGGAGCTCCTCAACCCTTGGGGGGACACAGAAGGGGGTAGGCATCCAATCAGGGATGACCCCCACTTGGCCTGGCTCGGCAATGGCAGGCAGGCTGGGAGAAGTGCTGTAGCACCCCCCTGGCTTCTGGCCTGGAACAGTGCAAGCATCTGGCTGCCTGTCCCAACTGGAAAGTAAACCTCAGTTCAGTTCATTTTCAGTCCAATTTATGCAGTTTAGAGAAATCTGCAAAGATTGAATCAATTCTGCCTCAGGCTTTTTAACTGTCTGTACTTAGCCTTAGCATTTATACACTTCTCAAGCCAGACCGTGTAGTTAACAGATGTTACTACTTTCACCCCCTCACTGGAATTCAGAGTTATGAAGACCAATGTTGTAATGGGAATAAGTGGTAGCTAAGTGGTATGTTTGAAATAAAATGAGACACGCACCATGGTAGTGAAGCCTCTCTAAAACATGCAGTACCTATCTGGTGTATAAATTGTAGGAATAGAATAAAGGATCACCATAACATCAAAAACTCATTGCAGTGCAGGGGAGTCCTTCCAATAGCTTTGAAAGACTTTCTATTTAGTCAATAAGCAAAATACAAGATTCAAATGCTTAGGGTCTGATTTGATTCTTATTCATCTTGATTCTTGTGGATGCTTTTCCACAAATAGGTATGGAATAACTCCAGTGAAAGCAGATGGGCCCATAGATGGACTAACCCCTGGCAAGTAAAGCTGTCCTTCTTTTAAAAAGCTGGAAACATATAACACAGCCTTTAAAAGAGGTTTAGCTTCAACACAATAGGAACAAATGTGCCCTTCGATGAATCAGGGATAAATTTGTCACATTTCCAAATGCCTGCTTTTCTATCCTGAACTTCTTATTTCTTAGGCTTTCGAATACACAGACTACTAAACTGTGCTCAGCGGCCCTGGTACAATTTACTCCAGATGTATGCCTTGAGCTTCACTTCTTTATTTATGTGTCTATAGCTTGAAGCTTTGGCTACACACAAAGGCTTAGCTTACACTACAGTCAGTGCTGTCAGCAGAAATCAAATACTCTCAACAACACTTTGGGTGACATTCTGTTTTTTCCTGATCAGCTAAATGGTCATTTTTTAGTTGTCTACAGGACATTTTTGGTACCCTATGTCCCCAGTAGGATTCTGTTCTTGGACACACACCCCAGCACACATGGACAACTATGTATACATCCAGACTGGCCAACAGCAAGAATGAGAGAGGATACATTCACATCTTTTCCCCATATAGCTCAGTGGCTAGGGCAATCTGCTGCCAAGCTGATGGCTGCACCTTTCTCCCCAACCACTGAACTATAGAGAAAAAAGGGATACACACATACAGCCTTTTTCTGGTCCCGAGGCTAAGTCTGATAGTCAAGAGCTTTGACCAACACCATTTTTAGGTGTCTAAGGTTGCTACTGCACATATTCAGTCTGTCTGACTGTGGTCCCACAGAGTCATTCATGTGTGCAGGGTCAGACATTCAGGCATAGCATTCCTCTGGGTATGAATGCCAAAAATGCCTTGTAGGCAGTGCCACAGCAAGGGGGTGGGGTGAGTGGGGCAACTGCCCTGGGCACCAAAGCAAAGGGGCGCCAACAGGCACTGCCCAACCAGGGCAGGGAGTGGGATGGAGCCGTGAGCAGCTTGTTTGGTGGGCTGCTGCTGCCTGCACTTCCGGGCAAGAATGGGGGTCATGTCTTCCCAAGACCTGCGCATGGGACAAGGGCGGGCTACCACTGCGGGCTTTGCCCCGGGTGCCAAACTTCACTGCTACGGCACTGCTTGTAGACAACCAAATATGGTCATTTAGACAAATAGAAAAGAACAGAATGGCACCTTTTCATTACATCTACACTTCTTGACAGCAAGCCCGCTCCCTCCCCACCCCAGCTGTCTTAAGTGGGGAAAAAAAAAGTCTTCTGCCATGGCTGGCACTTGGTGAATGTTGACACTTTGGATCTCTCACTCCAACTCCTTCATAGCCCAGTTTTTTCTTCCCCCTTTTCACCTGCATAGAAAGCTTACTTTAAGTACGTAACAAGTATTCCACTCTGCATGCAACTACAGATAGATTTGAGCTAACTTTGACATAGCTGCTGAAGCATCTCTTGAACACCCATGAGGCTGGTCACAAAGGTGGGCTGATGTGGGTATGTGTAATGTTTACCGCCTCATTAAAGGCAATAAACAGAACACAGCAGAAGGATAGTGCATTATTCAGTTGTCTTGGAGTATGCATACTTTTAAAACACTCTATTTAATCCTCTGTTTTCTCACCAGTGCAGTGAGATTATTTTCTTGTTGTCTACTTGTTCTAATTAAATTTCACAGTGCCTGGAAAATGACTTGCTGCACAGCTGAGGAATTTGGTAGTGTAGTCTCGGAGAACCATGTGATATGCCAAAGCCCTGAAGTGGGCAGGTTATATTCATGTCCAGTGGGGTATCATTCCTTAGCTGTGAGGTTTGCAAATGTCTTGTGTGAGGATTTGTTCATTTACTATCAACTGAGGTCAAAGTTTAAATATTTCATCTCCAAGTGCATGTATGTGAAAAATCCTTAACATCCAGAAACTAATTAAAAGATCAAGGCAGCTCCCAAGATTTCAGCTCTTTGTTAAAGCCCTAAAGGACAGTCCATGGAGATTTGTTATCGATCGCCAGGGGATTAGGACTCAACCCAAAGTACCCATATCCTTGGAGTCTGATCTTTCATATACCCATGCTCAAACCTAACAGGGTATATATTTAATATATTCTTAATATGCCATTTTATGCTTTTAGCAATTTGAGGTACAGACTGCCTCTTACTGTGTGTGCCTAGTGTATGAGGCCCCCAATTCAGATAGGAATCTTAGGATGCTATCGCAATGCATCTAAATTAATGTCTGTATTATTCTCGGGAGTATGCACCTATCCATTATGTATATAGAGTCCCTAGGACTCAACCTTTTCATTTTTTTTAGACTCAAGGCACCCCCCCACCCCCCACAACTTTTCAACATTTCACAGCAGCCCATTTAAAATGAATATTCATATGTTATGAATATTATAATCTAAATATAATTGCAGTGTTCATTACTACTTGATTATATCTTAATAATTATGTTATACTTGCGCCACTGCCACTGCAGCCAGGCAATCTATTCTTTGGTGGGCATTATGTAGGTATATCAACAAAGAGAAAAAAATGGATCCACATAGTGTATTAGAGTTCACTTGAGCTAGCAGAAGCTCAAGATGGTATATTCACAGATTTATATCACCCTGAGCTCCGCACAGCAAAAACTAACTAACTAACAAATATGGGAAAAGCCCTAAAATACAGGCAGCTATCTACTGAAAGATGTAGCTGCTGGTGCAAGTAAAACACTTTTGAAAAATCAGGCTCCTTATCATGCATTTAAATACAGATTTAAGAACCTGTTTTGGGCAGCCATTAACATCCCTGCTGTTTTGTTGGTTGTTTTTTTTTTTTGGGGGGGGGGGGGGGGTTAATTTTTAAAAGCAATACAAATGATCCACATTTTTATAAGGCTATATCCCATTTCTATACCTATTCCAATAGAAATCTGAGTTATAGGCAAGAGTCCTGGTTTATATATATATATATATAGAGAGAGAGAGAGAGAGAGATCTCCTATATAGAGAGATATATAGTGATGTTTCATTTTGATCATGGAAAAATGTGGATTTTACTCTTTTAATCTAGAAATTGGGGATTATTTTTTTTTTTTATCAGAGAAAACCAGGATACATGGTAATGGGTAATACATAACAAAATATCTCTACAAAGTATTATTAAATGCTGTCAATTTTTTTCAAAATAGTTTTTTTTTTTTTAATAGGAAAGTAAATATTAGAGGTTTCCTGAAAAAAGGCTGAACAACAATACAGAGAATATGCAACCATGTGTGTCTAATATTTTGCCTAATCAACTTCTCTCTCTCTTTCACTTGCAGGAAAACATAAACATCGATGAAGCTTCCAGGTGCTTGGTGAAACACATAATTGCTAGTGAGAGTGATTCAATGCAACCCATTGAACCGGATATTATAAAACCACACTTGAATTCTTCCAAGATTGTCACTTGTTCAGCTTGCTTTAAATCCTAAGGGACTTCCAGACTATTCCCGGATACTTGAGCTGAGCAAGTAACTCACAAGGAATGTTTTCTCCAGCACATACAGATTATTCCTCTGCTCACTGAACACCCATGAGCAAATTGAGATTTTCTCAAGTGTATTTGATATTTAAAAGTATTCAATGATTTTTTGACCCCTTGGCTTGAGTATGAATGCTCATATTCTTTATGAGTACTTGATAGTAACTACTAAAATTGTCTCAGTTTGGTGTAATTGGTCAGCTAGGTCACATAAGGCTGTTCCTGCTTTCTGATGAAGTGTCCACCCACCTCTGTAATGAATATTCTGACTGTGATTTAAAATTTGGTTACTGCAAGTACTTACCCCAAGGCTTGGCAATTTGCTTTCTAAGAACATTTCTCATTAAGCAGCTGCGTGAATGTTCACTAAAAGCAAATACAAAAGGTGACAGGAGCCAGTATTTTTTCAGGTTTTGCCAGGCTCTATTGAGTATATATTACAAAAGATCACACTAACACATGAAACATCATTTGTGGTAGTGCAGAGCATTGAACTGGCAGTCAGCAGACCTGGATTCTTTTACCAGCTTTGCCAATGACCTCATGTGGGACCCTGAGCAAGTTACTAACATTTTATGCACTTCTTTTACTCATGCAACCCTTGACTTATCATACCTTTTTTTTTTAGACTATAAGCTCTTTGGGATGGGGAGAGAGGCTGTCTCCTACAATGTGTTTATTCAGTGCCTAACACAGTGGGCCTCGTTGGGTCTTCCAGACACTACTGTAATATAAATAATAATTTCAGTGAATGGCAAGACAGATATGAACAGACGATACAGAGAGAAGCTTTTGGGGAGTTTTTGTATGGGGAGAATCCGGTTCTCAAAATCAAAGCATCTCATAGCTGAATCTGCTACTAAACCGCTTGCACTTCAGAGCAGCAGAATCAAGGACACTGTCTTAACTAATCAAAGGCTGGTATATACTGCTTGAAACTCCAGGTTGTAAATATATTTTTGTCACAGAGTTTCAGAGTAAGAGACAAAACAGAAGTCATTACTTTAAAACAAGCAGGCAAACAAAATGTGCCAATGACAAAATGGGCTCACTTATCCAGCTGGATGTATTCAGAGAAAAGTGTTTTCAAGCTTAGGGAACTCCTGATTTTTAATTTAACCTCTGACAGGCTTCCACTGTGCTCTGGGTCAAGTCACTTAACTTTACTGTTCCAGTTTCCACGTCTGTAAATCAGAGATACTGGTAACTGTACTTGCCTACCTCACAGGGTTTTTTGCAGGTTGATAGTTGTGTGCTGCTGCAAGATTAAAAGCATTGTACAAGTGCTAAGTACTACTATTGCTCAGATTGAAATAGAATGACCGAGAGCCCTATAGCACGGATACACGGCCCTCTGATGTCTTATACTTTTTAACAGAGAAAGGGCTAATCTTCACTGTTAACTTAAGTTACTTCTCTTTGAGTGTTGCATCGCTGTGATCACTCTCTAGGCACACCGAATGATCAGATTAGTACCTGACAAATTGTGCTAATTCAAGCTGTAGCTGCATTCTCACTGCTTTCATTAGCATAGATGTCACCATAAAGGTCCAACTGACAGGCTAGCACAATCAAGCTTAACTCTAGCTCAGAATCTGTGTGTGTGGACAGGAGTTGGGTTAAGGATAACACTCAGGTTAGACCTTGAGCTAACACTACAATGAAAACAGCATATTGTCTCACTTTCCTATAAGCTAACATGTCTCAGACTTCTGCCAAACTGTGTTGTAACCTGGTCCCCAGGTTATTGATGTCTTTTAACTGTCATCATAAATAGCATGTCTTCAGATGTTTCCAATCTGTGTTCATTAAGCAGTAAGGTAATTTCCTCCCACAAATAACTGTTTGAGAGCTTTGCTTCACTAAGGACGTAGGCAAATTATTTGCTTGCTAAAAAGAAGCAAAAATAAAACAGAGAAAAAAAAACGTTATTTTTCCTCCTCAATGTACTGTATTAATGTTCCAACCATCCTGCTTTGGCTCTACTATGGGACCTTTACCACAACCAAGGATTCAGACCCAACTTTCCATGTTGGACAAATAGAGTTCCATAACCAGGGCCGAATTTGGCTCTGACTGGATTGCACAAGATGTACTGAGGCTACATTGCTTGATCGTCACACTTATCAATGCATCAATGCAGTACAATACTGGTCTCTTTTAACTTATGTAATAAATTACATAATTCCAGAAAACTTGCTATTGAGCGCACACAGTTTTTATGCTGCAGAAGTGATGACCAACTTTCTGGGTACTTGCAATAAATCAATAAATACAGGAATGACACCTGTGCTGTGAGTTAATGGAGCCTCAGCAAGCTGCACTCATTTGGGGACTCCAAAGTAAAAGCTCTATAATTAAGAATTAAAGTAATTACCTGTGGCCAAATCCTTTCAGGGTAGATTATAAAAGGTAGCTGTATTATTTGAATTCCTGCATGGATAGAATTTCCTTATGTCATTCAGGATAATCTCATGAGGTTCAACAAGGACAAGTGCAAAGGCCTACACTTAAAATGCAAGAATCTCATGCACCAATACAGGCTTGGGACCAAGTGGCTAAGCAACAACTTTAAAGAAAAGGACCTGGGGGTTACAGTGGACAATAAGCTGACTATGAGCCAGCTGTGTGCCCTTGCTGCATTAGTAGCACCGTTGCCAGAAGATTGAGGGAAGTAGTTATTCCCCTCTGTACTCCACTGGTGAGGCCACATCTAGAGTCCTGTGTCCAGTCCCCCCCGCTCAACTACAGAAAAGATGTGGAGAAGTTGGAGAGAGTCCAGCAGAGGGCAACAAAAATGTTTACGGGGCTAGGGCACATGATTTATGAGAAGGGGCTGAGGGAACTGGGTTTATTTAATCTGCAGAAGAGAAGACTGAGGGGGGATTTAATAGCAGCCTTCAGCTCCCTGCAGGGGGGTTGCAAAGAGGATTAAACTGGACTGTTCTCAGTGGTGGCAGATGACAGGACAAGAAGCAACCATCTCAAGATGCAGCAAGGGAAGTTTAGGTTAGATATTAGGAAAAACTTTCTCACTAGGAGGATGGTAAAGCACTTTCTCACTAGGAGGGTGGGTTACCTAGAGGGGTGGTGGATCCCCATCCCTTGAGGCTTTTAAGGCCTGGTTCAACAAAGCCCTGAATGAAATGATCTAGTTGGGGATGGTTCTGCTTTGAGCAGGGGGTTGAACTAGATGTGACCTCCTGAGGTCCCTTTCAACCCTAATTTTTTATGATTCTATGATATAGTCTATGCCATCTTGCTATCTCTGTTGTTTACAAGAGTGCGGTTTTTCATTCTATGGACAATGTAAGTCAAAAAGACTTTTGTCCTGGACTCCTGGAATATCCTTGACCTTGTTATGGGAAGATATAGGGTATGGTTCTCTAAAGCAGGCACCTTGGCCGCATCTACACAGGACGCTGACTGCACAGTTGTTACTGTGCAGTCATTTAGTACTTGTAAAAACATGTATAAACTAGGGGTGTGTGAAATGGGCCATATTCGATTTGGATTTGGATTTGGCCCAGGGATACTGATTTGATTAGTTGATTTAGATCATTGTCCCTGATTCAATTTGGCCAAATCTGAAGATTCATTGCTGATTCGGAGAATCAGGGATTCAGCCATAGATGCAGCTTTAAATATTATTTCTACATACCTCAAGGTACCAGGAGCAGCCCATGAACACTGTGATGCTGAGGTGGATGGAGCATCCCACAGGAGTGCAGGGAAGTATTTCTGGTCCACTTCTGGGTCTACCGGGCAGCACACTGGAGGGCCCCACCACATCCTCCAGCTCGGTGATCAGCTACAGAGGGACTGCAGGTGCCCACCCCAGACTCAGGAGGCACCAGTCGTTGAGCTGACGGGGTGCAGGGGGGGGCCCATGTGCTCTCCAGTGGACCTAGAAGTGGACCAGAAGTGCTTCTGGTCCACTTCTGGGTCTGCTGCCAAGTGCACTGGGCTCTCCCCCCATGCTCCTGTGGGACACTTCATCTGCCCCACCATTGCAACATTCATGAGCCACCTGGTACCTTGAGGTATGTAGAAAAAACATTTAAAGCTGTGTCTATGTCCAAATCTCCGAGTCTTTCTGAATCTCTCCAAATCAATTCGGAGGGTTTCGATTCGATTTGGAGAGATGAAAGGGTCTCTTGGTTTGATTCGGATTCAGAGATTCAGCCACCAATTGGGCCAAATCTCCACTGAATCAAATCAAAGACCGAAGCTTCACACAGTCCTAGTATAAATGAGTAGTAAATGCCTGCATAGTAACCTGAGTTAGTGCCAACAAACATCCTGTAATGCTACTGCACACTAGCCTAATACTACTGCTCAGTAGTGTTGCATCATGGTTTTTGCCACGTGATGCTACTGTGCAGTCAGCGTCTCATGTAGATGCAGCCCTTGTGTATTTGATTCTAGGGGGAAGTGAACAGAAAGTGGACTTAAAAATTATATCAGATCTGAATTTTTCAAGGTATCTCACAGTATCTTTGTACTGGTAATGAGCCTGCAGACTGATAGGGAGTGGGAAACCAGGACTGAAACCTCTTGAAAAGGAGACATTTCTTTTCTTTTTCCCTAGTACTCTGGAAACATTTTGATACTTTAGTGCTAGGCTTTCCAAGCCAAGGCACCCACAAGTCTAGCAATAATAATGCCAGTTTGCATTTTTATATTATCTTACATCTTTGGCTTCCTGTACAAAGACCTGACTTTTAAACACTCCCTGAGAAACAGGTAAATATTATGAACTGAGCTTTTCAGATGAGAAACCTGGCACACAAAAGAGCACATTCTTCTTTACTGAACCTGAAAGATCACAATGAATCTGATGGGGCTGGCTTCCATGAGAGCTCCAGGCAGCTGGCCCCTCTTATGAACCGCCTTTATGCTACTTCTGCATTGTTTTTGTAGACAACAAAGTTTTCCTGAAATTTTTCCAATCAGAAATCCACTTATTTCCAGTAGCAGCTAGTCTGAGGATCACGAGTTGCTTTGCATGTACTTCCTTGATTATTTATTGGACAGCTGATCTTGTTTTGGGTGCCTTCCTTATTTTTATAACATAATCAGACTTGTTATATTTTTGTACAGGATCTTGTCCATCTGGATTAAATGGAACTTGTTAAATACATTTTAATGCAGGGAAATGCAATTTGTGTCAATTGCTGAGAGACAGTCAATGCAAATATTTTACTGCACCACAATTTATGCATGTGACAGAAGGTCCTTATTCATATTTTTGGCAGAACATAGAGTATATATGTTTTGTAAAATGAATTCATTAAACAAGTAAAGAAACCTTTGCTATGGCCCCATGCAAAATTCAGCTGTTCTTTTATGAAACCCATCTTCAATTCATGCTTTTCTTTTAGAATTATTTTGATTGGTGATGTTAAATATAATTTGTCCCTTCATCTTGTGAGAAGATGTGCTTGGCATTAATAAAAATGTTACATATTTGAACAAAAAGCTTTTTCTTGCCCCTTAATCATTTCTATTTTAAAGGTAGTTCAAGATGCAGTTTACAGGCCCAACATCTGAAAGGGCCTCATTTCAGCCTCTCATTTTTACAGGCAAAATTTTATATCCACAAATAAATGCCCAAGCACTTTTGTGCTGTAAGTAGCTGTATGCTCAGCTCATGATATTTAGATGGGCAAGAAGCTGACTGCTTGCTGATCAGATGCTTAGATGTCTATGTACGTCTAGGAATTTGGAATGTCTAACAACACCCAGGTCGTTCACAGCAGCAGGGCATACCCCACCTAACTAAAGTGAAGCCCACAATAACACTACACAAAGATAAGGAATAAATTCTGGGAGAGCTGCAGCAAACTGCTCCCCAGAGTCAAAATTAAGTTGATGCATATATCCCGCTTGGTAGGTTTGTCAACAGCAGCAGAAAAGCTGGTGTGAGCTGATAGCTGCATGGTTCCCTGCATGCTGTGAGCTGATAGCTGCAAGGAATATATCAGTGGTTTCAACCTAATTCTTAGTGAGCTATTGACAACACCAACTGGAGACAACTACTGCCACTACTTGCATTTTGCTTCAAGGGTTTAAAAAAACCTAGAAAACGAGCCACCCTTTCCTTGAGAAATAAAGGTTCTTAGTAAGGCTGCAGAGTAGTTCAGGGAGTTTGCCCACAACCGTGCTGTGTCTTGTCCACATAAGTGGGGAATTTTAGTGAATGCCAATTGTGTCAAAATGTTAGACTAATGAGTCTGCATCCTCCTAGTGAATCTAAGCCTAAATCTCAAATATTTCAATCCAGCATCTTTCATTCCATACATTTCTCTCTTTATTCCTTGGGCTTGCAGTAGTCTCACAAAAAGAAATGATCACAGGAAGACATTAGCAAGGTAGGTGAAGGCTTCCACCATGGTCCTTTCACAGAAGAGATAGATAATAGGTCCAGGATGGCTAGACCAAAAGAAGTGGCTCAAATTACAAAAGTCCTGTAGTAGCGAGTAGGGCTGTGCAAAACAGCACTGTTTTGTTTCAACTTCCATTTAGCCATTTCAAAAGGACAGTGTTTTTTTTAATTGTTTCATTTTTAAGCGCTGTTCCATTTCATTTTGTCAAAACTGTTTAGTTGTTTTGATGTGTTTTGATAGCCCATAGGCTATAATGGGGAATCATGAAAATGCCTATAACTTTGTCATTTCTTGCCTGATTCAGATGAAAATTGCAAGCGACAGCATGCTGCCGCTGCCAGTTGGGGCCAATGGCAGCACCAAACTTCCTGGTGATCCGCACGGGCTGCACCAAGCGCTGGTCCCAGCTAGCAGCTGCAGCATGCTGTCATCCCACGTGCAGATCCAGGCCCCAGCTGGCAGCGGCAGCCTGCTGTCATCCCACGGTCAGATCCAGGGGCCCCCACTGCAGCAAGCCTGGTTTCAAAACTTGAAACCTTTCAAAACTTTGGAAATGTTTCAAGTGCCCTCGTTTCGTTTTGAAGCTATTTCAAAGCCTTTTGTTTTGTTTCAGTTTCACTGTTTTGAGCTCAAACCAGCTTCAAAACAAAAAAACTTGTTGAAATTTAGCATAGCCCTAGTAGCAGGTGAACATCAAAACTAAGGAGAAAAGGTAAGTAGCGATAGATGAATTTTGACAGTAGGGGAGGAAGCCTGAGCTGTATACAGGGAAGGCCAAAGTGAAAAGCAGAACTCAGGGGATGAAGAATTAGCTTATAATTGACATCAGATTTTTTTTTAGTGAATTCTCACTTATTAGGAAGCTGCTCCAAACTGCTCTCAGGTGATTCATGATTCATTGAGCAGAGCTGCTCAATATATATTATCACTGAACTATTATCTGCCATTATGCAGCATTGTGGCAACCTTAAATGTCAGCTCAGAAAACAATGGCTGACATCACAATCTCTGAAAATATAATGTATGATGACAGGGTGCCTTAAAAGATAAGAGCACTGGACAATAATATAGAGTTCTATTTAAATGATATCTACAAGTGACGCTGTAGTTCAACCGCAAGCTTGTGGACAAGACGCAGAAATCATCTAGGGGGATTTTGGCCTGTGTTGTGCAGAAGGTCATAGTAAAAAGCCTAGGAAATAGCCAGGGCATATCACAGCTCTCTACTCTGAGCAACTTGCTGTCTTATCCATGATATCCAAGAAAAGCTTGCTGTCCTGATGAATGTATGTTGACTGCCTTTTATCTCCTTCAGTCCCCCTTCACTGAAGATGTTTTATCAATCCTATTAATGTAATGATTTATGTGCTGTCCTATGCCCTCCGCATCTAGACAGTGTGTCCAGGCTCACCCTACTATTCTGCATTCACAATGACAGTCAAGATCACAAATACCTGATTTACACTGTATAAATGGAAACCTCTTTAAGACAGTTCCACAGCCAGTCTGCAAGCAAACAGCGGTGCTGTAAAGCCACCCCTAAATGCAGATGGCATGAAAAATACACTAAGTTTGAGAATGAGATGCAGCTAAAGTGATGAGGGTCCCACAGACTTGTGCACTGCAGTCTATGAGCTATGTTCAGACAGGGGATAAGTTTTATGGATTGGTAGAAAAGTTTAGGCCCACTGGCTAACTAAGGAGGATACACAGGGAAACAGGTCACAGCCAGCATGCAGGGAAATAGATTCATGTGTATAAACAATATAGGCGGTCCTAGTTGTCCATTTTGTTTTGATGGATGTTTTCTTTCTTTTATTATAGTGACCCTCCAACAATCTTGAAGTAAAAAGGCTCCATCTCTGATGCAGAGTATTTTGATGAAGGTGTTATATTTAACTGAGTCTTGTGCTTTCCAGGGATAGATGCAAGTAAAAGGTGTTATTGCTAGGAAAAATAAATCCTTAAGTGGTCAGTTATGTAATATAATGTGAAACCCATTGATTGTTAAAAGTAACCTGCCTTCTAGTTTGCTGTAAGGTGACTATGGGTTTGTTATGCAACATTGTGCTCAATGACAGTCTCAGGTAGCTTGTATGTCTCTTTTCACTTACAACCACCTTATAATGAAAGCACAGAGTGAGGTTGGGTTTTATTCCTGATGTGACTGACTGAGTGTATCTACATGTGTGCTTTACTGTGGAGTAGACTAATTAGCTCCACAGTAAAGCATCATCATCTACATGTGAGCTGATGTTAGGACACAGTATGCTAATTAACTCCACCATAAGATAGTACTGTCAGGGAGCAGTACTATCCTATGGTGGAGGAATTAACTGCACTGAAATGACCATGTAGACGCTGACTGAGGGTATAAATTGCACTCAGTCAGCCCAGCCAGGCAGATGCCTACTCCCCCCCCCCCCCCCCCCCTCAAATTGATGCTGTTCCAGGAGCATGTGTAGATGCTGTGCCCAAGAACACTTTACTCTGGCTCAAACTGCTCTGGAGTTTACTGCTTCCCATTAACTGTACATGTAGATGCACCCACTGAACCTGAATATCATCTAACAATACTCTGGGATGAAAATGTAGCATAGTGGCAGAGTGACCATGATGTAGCTGTCAAGTCTATGTGTGACTAGGTGGATAAGGAACATGAATTAAGAACTCTGCTCCCTACTAAATAAACAGACTGTTAGTTCCTCTAGTCAATCTCATTGCATTCATTTTTTTTCATATATTAGAAAAAAATAATTATTTGGGTGAGGAATTGAGTAGAAGCCTCTCCCAAAAAGGAGGACTGAACTGGCTAAACAGAAAAAGAGAAAGTCTGCATCAGCTTTTACATGTTGCAGTGACAGGGACTGTGGAAAAGCAACAGATGAGGTGATTTCTAGGTTCATCTTGTCTACAGTGTATCCAGCATTGTTTTATATGATGTAAATAATGCAGATAAACTCCACAAATTATTGAGGTCAATGGCATGGGTAAATGAATGAAATTACATGGCCTGTACTATACGAGGTGTCAGATTATGTGATATAATGTTCCTTTTTGCCTCTAAAATCTGTGATTCTGTCATAGCAGGACCTACTACCATTGACCAAAGGTCTCTTCACTAGTTCTAAAATGACATTATATAATATGGGTCATCTGGGGACTAGAAAGGGAAAACTTAGGCATAAGTGACTCCCTCAAATAAGGCAACTTATTAAGGTGCCTTTGGAGGGCAACAACAATATGTCAGCTACTGAGACACACAAGGTAAACAGAATCAAACGTGTTTGGAATGAAGGAAGAATATAAATGAAGAACACATCAAAACAAATGTCAAGAGGAAAAGAGAAAAAATTGCAGGTCAAATGAAACTGTTTTGTCAGAGTGGCTGATTGACACCCACTGCTTATCCAATTAGAAAATTGATGTTCACATCACTCACAGAAGTCAACCATGCCTGTCAAACTGAGGGATGCTGATGGGACACTTGGACTTCTTGGTCATTTGGGGTCAGATTGTTCCAAGTCAGGCCTACCTAAGGGGCAGTGGTGAAGGGTGACATCTCAAGAGGTGTCCCAGGTCATATTGCTCATCTCAGCAACTTTCTGACCTCCTAGAAAGCACAGATCCAGTGTTGTGCCCCAGAAGAACCCAATCCTTTCTGTTACAGCAGGCCAGGTCTTTCACATGAAGAAAGCAAATGAGTCAAATAATCTGTAGCCAAGCCATCTGAGATATCATGTCATGGATAAGCATTTTTGGGTCCAGTCAGTATTTGGAGAGGAAACATACCAAGAAAGCCCAAGGTAACACAGGAAGTTCCTCAAGGTGTGCAATAGTCAATGTATTAGCTGTGAGCCAATGACTTGGCTTGGTGTGATAGGCCACCATGATGAGAAATGCTTTGTTGATGAGAAATGTCAGGATTCTTCTGGTAGACCATTTCAACACTAGGGAGACAGAAAGGTCCCCCAAAGGTCCCTTGGACTGTCATGTGTATCAGCGTCCCTGTGCTGAAAAATGGTGGTGGGGGGCACTTTAACTAAAGCTCATCAAATGAGCTCTAGTTAAAGCACCCCCACCACCATTTTTCAGTGTGGGGACACTGATTCTCATGATGCTGGAGTCTGTTGGAATGCAGCAATTACCACGAGTAATTAATCAAGTCTACTCCAACATGCTGTAACTATAGCCTTGCTCTATGTATAGGTGCTCTGCAGTACAGCTTGAAGAACGATTAAAAGAAACTACAATGGATAAGGAGTACATAGGTAGAAGGAAAGAAAACCAACACAGAGGGAGCAAGAGGGGCTAGTAGAGGGAAGATTGGTGGGGGAAATAAGGTTGAAGAAAAAGATACAAGAAAGTATAGTAAAAAAAAAAGGAAAGATGGAAGACAGTGACAGAGCAGATAGCAAGAGAGGCATGGTGAATGATTTAGTGTCTTATTTAATGGAGATTAATGTCAAAATATTTGTGGTATATACGTTCATGCCCATATTCAAATGCTGTTGGGCATGCTTATTGACACGCATTCAGGTGCACATTCCCTCATTTTCAGGCTTTGGCAGAGGTGGAGCAAATGAGAGTGTGTGGGGCTTGCTTTACAGCAGTGCTCTTGGACACACCATGGATGTGATGTGGATATGACTTAAGAGCTTGTTACCTATTGTTGTTCTCAACCAATCAAAGAGAGAGATCCACAAATCATAACCACAGTGACCATAGCAGCTTTGGACCTATTTCAGTTTGCACCTTAAGTGTGTGGTGTTTAGCTTACCTTTGGACCACATTTCTGTTGTCTCGTATAACTGTGGATGCAGTTTTGCCATAATTGTTTGGATTTATAATATGGGGCCAGATGCAAAAAAAGGGACTCTGGTGGGAGTTAGAGGGCATCTTCACCGATGCAGAAAATTGTGATCCTTAAGATCCCTACTCAAGTGCATGTTAACCCCTAAACATCCCAGATGCCTTAGTTTCCAATGTTAAATAACCCAAAGTTCTGTTCCTAAGTGTGCTGAAATGCCTTAATTTGCACAAAAGTGAGTAGTTTGGTATCTTCAGGACTGGATTAATGTATAGGCAAATTAGGCACATGCCTAGGGCCCTGAGTTGCAGGGGAGGTCCAGTCCTTCCCTCCGCAGCAGTGACACAAATGGCCCCATTCACCTCCCCCTCCCTCCTTTCTGCCGGCCTTGCTACTGCCACAGTTGCTTCCTAGATGCAGCTCCAAGTCCCATTTCCTGTGGGTGGCAGCGCCAGGGTGGGGAGGAGGGGGTCTTGCCTGGCCTGGGACCCACAAGTTTGTTTGCCTCAGGCCCACTAAAGGGTTAATCCAGCCTTGGATACCTCACTTACATCTAAGCTCAATCAGGATCCACAAATGAGCAGCTGCATGCCATCTACCTCCCCTGAGGGTCTCCAGTCAATAAGCATTCTTAGTAGCTAATGGAAGTGGTCCATGCAAATAGCAGCAGCAGCCACAATTTTTACAAAAAAACATCATCATGGTGGTGCTGTTGCCAGAGCACCTTTGTCTCATATGCAACAGCTCACTAGTTAGGGATCCCACCCACCTTCCTCCTGCCTCTGCTTGAGTGGATTTAAAACCATAGTTTCTGTCTTCCTGGAAAGTAGTCTAGCCATAAGGCTATTCCTAGCCAGAGGGAGAAAGAACACAAGGGAAAATGACTTCTCCTAGTTTCTCTAGGTGTTTCTCCATGCAGCAGGCTGTTGTTGTGGGTCCCGTTCTTAGACACTTAGACACCATGTGTTCAGTGTATAGGGGGAGTGGAGGCACCTTACACATTGTTCTGAATTTCTCTATGGGAAGCCAACAAATAAAAGTAGAGCACTGCAACGTTTAGCGTTGCAACGTCTGTCCTTTTTTTTAGGCTGCAGCCCAGAGACATCTGAGTATCTTACTGATTCACTAATCAGTACTGATGTACATATTTGGATGTGTAAATAATCTAAATGAACTCACTACTAATTGAATGTACATAGCTGCGCTCAGTTGTGTGCAGCAACAACTTACAGGTATATAATCAGGGGTCAGGGATTGAAAATCCTGAGTGTATCTTTCTCTCCTTGTGTCTGTTTTCATAATGGCTGTGTGTGTGAGAGCAGTATTATGAGTATAGTGCATTTATAACAATTAAATGGCTGGCTCCATTTGCATTGTACCCAGTTTGATTTAAAAGCTACAAATATACTTGGAAACACATAGGCCTCCTGCTCTATTCACAATATAAGAATGTGGATGTGATTTAGCACCTAATAAGGAAATTGAGGGGAAAACTGAAAAATGGAAATGAGAAAAGGCAGACTGGGACAAATTCATTACAAAATGTCTTTGAAATGTTAAGGAAGATATAAGAGATTATCCTACAATGGAGAATCATAAAAAGATACTCTCATTAAGAAAACAATTACAAGTGGGAATAAATGTATATGTCAAACAGATGGGGCTGTCAGCAAGAGCAATGTGGAGTGATGTGTTGAAATGATTAAAGAAAAAACTAAGGGAAGTAGGAAAAAAAACAAGAATAAAAAATATTTCAGGTTGCATGGGAGAATTAGACAGCCATACAGAACCATAAAGGACAGAGAAGATTTTGGAGAGCTTACTGTAAAGGACTGAATAACTGTATAAAAGTAGGTGCAAATTACTGTGATCCTGTGATATTTACATGAGGAGACACAAATTGAAGGGCTTGCGGAGGGCTTTGAATAGTACCTAGATCAGCTTGCTAAAGGCACTATCTTACAAGAGATAGGAAGTATTTCCTAAAGTTAAGTATCTGAATCCATGTTTATGTATAAAAGCAGCCAAATTTGTAGAAATGCAGGACACCCACAATTCCTACTGAAGATATTAGACACTGCCTTATAGAAAAGGAATCCTAGCATATCTAACTTCACAATATTGCCAACTCTAAGTACTTCAAAGCCATGAGTCCAGTCCCCAAAATGATGAGATTGATTTAGTGAACATGAACTTATGTACATATGTGTGTGTGTGTGTGTGTGTGTGTGTGTGCACGCATTTCAGGTTTTTGAGAGGTTTATGGCTTCCCACAGTCTTTTTATGGCTTTTCTCAGCAACCACAGTGGTTGGACTATACTTTTTATTTTACCGAAAAAGAAGGAAACTTGAGATTTTTGTGAAATTGCATGATTCCCAGATCTGAGGCTTTAAAAGAATCCAGCCTGAAATACTTACCTGTACAAAAATAGCCCTGGTGTAGGATTGCACATGTATTCTAGCCCCCTATCTGGAAAGCTGTGCAGATAAGCTATCCAGCCATGGGAATAGAGAGCTGCACCCTAGGTCATCCCTGCCTTTAGAGAGCCCATTATTGATAGATAAATGGCTCATCTTTCCCCATTATTTGACACCTGAGCCCATTTATTAATATAAATTTAGGAGGCTGCCCTCAGAAAACCATTCTGGGTTTCTAAGATCATAACTGTATAACATACAATACAAAATAAAAACTGATTCCTGTTGGTTTAGTCCAGAGCTTTTTAAAGGTGCAGTTCCCCATATTGAGATTAGATGATTTAAAGATTGTTTCTGGCCTTAACATTTCGGAACCTGTTTAGTAACCATCTATAAATAGCTATCTCAAGTAGCCATCTCATCAAGTTTCATTGTCCAAATGTAATAATGTCCAAGATGTACCAGATAAATGTAGAAAAGTGATTAGATATGAAAAAGCCTTTCAGTTTTAATAATTTCAGGTTAATGCTAATTGGTAGAAAGTCAATTTTCAATATGATTTTTTTCATCTCGACATCTTCACTATGATCTCTGAAAACTACATTTCCCTCTAAGACAATTAATTTATATTTCTATTTTATTATCTGTTTATTCTTATTTTACCTTGGTACTTTAAATAACTTGATTTAGCTGCATCCATTTTGATACCTTTTTTTAAACTGAACATAAGCTCATTAGCTGTCTTTTACCATAATGTTTATGCTGCATGAAAGTCAGTGATGGCTACTGACAACAAACTTTTTTAGCCACCTAAGGAAAAAAAACAACAAAACCTTTAGCCAATAATTAGGCACTATAGTGAACATTTCCAAGGGCCATACATACTTTTGAAGGTTAGTGTATTAACTCTTCTGAAAACTCATGTGTGTATTAAACTTCACATAATATAGGAATGATTGTATGGCCAGTCAGTCAAAAGGTCGGTCCATTAAGTAACATTAGCTCTTCACGTGTTGCATTCTGTTTTTCCTTCTCTGTTTCGCTGGTCCTCCCCTGTATATTCCTGCACAGTTTTGGCAATTGGTGCTTGACACCATTACATTGGTTTAATTGATGACTGCCTGAATTATGATGACACAACAGGTGCATTAATCAACATAACACATCTGACTCAGTTTAGCATATTAGTCTTCTGGGAAATGCGTTAGCACATTATATCCACATGTTAATCTCCTTTGAACAGTCAGTTCACTTAAAGCCTCAGCCACCAAAATCCATTAATTTTCTGTAGAAATCAGCTTCCTAATTTAAAGTGACTTAGCCTTTTATTCTTCACCAGGTGGAAGCCAAAATATACTTATAATTCATCTTCAGAGCATACTCATTGTAGTGGGGAGAGTGGGAGAGAGGAAGAGAATACGCATCTCTTTCAAATGTTGTTTATAAATTTTTGTTTCCAAAAAACTTTACTGAAAGCATTCAAGCATGAAGAGCATTCTCATTCTTAATCTTCTCCAGGGATGATCTAAACAGTCAGATTTATCTAGATGAAACCAAGGCTGTAATGTTTCATCTTTTCCATGAAATCTCTTGCTATCTCCGTCTTACCTTATATACTAGATTCAAAACCAACAGCCTGAGTAAGGATGAGTGAAACAGTCCAGATTACATGAGTCAGGGCTAGAGTCGATAAAATACTTAGATGCCTATAAGTTAGATGCTATGATGCCTACATTTGTGGCATCAGGCCACTGGAGAGGAAGACAAAGCCCAGAGTTGGGTACTTAAGTGCATGGATGGTTAGGCTTCTAGGAAGGCAGATTCAAAAACTTACAAGCTAAGGATTTGCCTGGAGCTAGCCAGTAGGGAACTCTAAACACTGGTGTGTGTCTTAAGTGCTCAGCTCTTATTCAGAGTTTATGTGCCTGGGTCAGGACATCAAGCAAGTGCCTGTATCCACTTGGGATCAAATACCCAGAGTCCTCCTTTAGGGCAAAGCTCACTGATTTGCTTTCAAGGATGGCTGGAAAAGGAAGGAGAAGAGTAAGTATCGGTAACTCTCACCTGGCCTATAGCCTGGGGAATAGGGGCATTTTCCTAAAAGGTGGGAGGTGTGCGCTATAACCCCCTCAGACTGAGAAAAGTATTGAACACAGGTCTTCCACTTTCTGGGAAAGTGCTCTCACCACTAGGCCAGAGTTACTCACCTTGGGAGCTAAGATCTGATCCTCCTCTGAAGCTGGAAAGCAGGAAGGAGAGGGTGGGTGCTGAGCAACCCAGAGCAACACACCAAAGTCCCACTGGTGCTGAGTGACCCACCAAAGCCTGGCCCCAGCCCAGCCCGGTGTTACTCGGACCCGCCTCAGGGAGAAGTGGGCAGGGCTTCAGTGGAGAAGCCCCAAAGAGCCACAAAGCTGTGCTGGTGAGCTGCATGAGGCTCATGAGCTGTGGTTTGGCCACCATTGCACTAGAGATTTAAATAGAAGTGGGCACCAGCAGCACATCACAGCCACTACCCTATCTGTGTTTTAAAAAGAAAGCAGCTGCAGCTGTATTTTGTGAGGAGCATGGTGTGTTAAGCATACTCAGAGCACACCCAGTGGATCATGTACTTTAGGGGCCAGAGTTTCCTCCCCTCCTAGTATCTGGTTCCTCGTAGGGCTATAGGCTAGGTGGCTACAGGCTAAGACAGAGGCATATCTAGACATACATGAGAGCAGGGCTGTAGGTGGCTTAGAGAACATGCAGATAGGTCAAGGTGGTAGCAAGTGAGTTTTACTTCCTCCAGGGTTTGAAGGCAACTAAGTTGCATATTTAGACAGCAGTTTTGGACTTAGGCACCTTCAGTCCAACTAAGACCTGCTTTAAGCATGTGGGGGCTTGTCTATGCTCTAACAGTGGTGGATTTTGGGGAGAAGACTGAACACGTTCTGCCCACTTGAGTACACTGACATACCACACAGCTGGAAGCCAACTTCTCATCTCCAGCACCTATTCTCAGACCTGCAGGTGCTCAAGAAAATGCAGTAGGGAAGAGCCCCGAGCAACTTCGCTGGTAAACTTCCAGTGCACCACTCAGCAGGGAGTGCAATCCTGCCCCACTCCAAACCTACTAAGCCATTTTTTTTCCATCTAGCTCTAGTTCTTTTTTGTCTCTTCCATGAACAACGTTAGAGGTCTGATTTTTTCGAACTTTTTTGCAGCTTCTACAGCTCCCTGTGCAAATTATTTAGTTGTCATTTAGATACGTAAGTGCGCACTGCCAAGATCTGATTTGCATGGTTAATCAAGATAAGTACACATGCAGATGAGGTACAGAACTTGCTTGTTCCCCTACAGGCAACACAAAATCTCTGCACTACTTATATGCTTAATTGGTTCATAATTCTGGTGCTGTCTCTCTTCAGAGGAATACATTTCCCATCAGTTGCCATGTTAGCAAACAAAGTCCTAGTATCATGATGCAAAGCATTGATACTAGTGTGACTTTAGCTGAACGTCAGTGATAAAAACTGCCCTCCATCCCTGCGTTATTGGTGCTGGTTCTTTGTTTCACTTTGACCCAGATGTATAGGGAGCTTATTCAGAAGCTCAGGTGAGGGGTATGCTGGCCACTGTAGAGGAGGGTATGCGTGAGGGGAAGGGCAGTCCTACCTGCACCAGCTTCCTGCTCAGCAGTGGTAGTAGTATTCCTCTGGTGCAGGCTCCCTAAGACCAACTCCTAGGGCCCCGTTTGCTCTCCTCCTCCTGCTCATCCACCAGATATGCTCCTGGATATAGGGCTGTGCCTGCTGTAACAAAGACCCCCTCCCCACCAAGTTTCCTCAATACACTGCTGCATATGGGGCTCCTATGCCTGGGCAGTCATGCCATGGCAAAGACTACCCAGGGTTAGGGATTCTGCTGCCCCCTCCAAATTGGCACCCAGGGTTAGTGCCCTGCTCATCCTCTCTAATTACAGTACTGCTTTGACCTCAAAATGGCTTCTTTTTAGTATAGTTGAATGACCGTGTGACATTTTCATGAAAGGCTCTGTGTAAACATCAAGTATCCTGAATTAGATAGAAAGAAGATTGGCTCTGGGCTTTTTAAATGGCTGTCTCTCTGGAGAAAGACTTCTGTGAGTCATTGCTGAAGAAGAGTGGCCCTGGGGGGTCCCCATATATACATGCCATGCCTACAGATATCTCAGCACATCTCTATTGGCTGAAGTGAGTAGTTCTTACATGGACAGCACGATGGAATATTGTAACATTTCACAGCAGTAAGTGAAGTGGTGTTGAGATCCTTTGCTCTTATGCGCCTTATCCTAAATACATATGATAGTAGCCCCTAAACGGATAAATTGACAATTATAGGCCCTGTCTAAAACAGCTTACAATCTAATTATGGGAAAGACATAAATAGGAGTTACAGAATGTATGAAAGCACTCTATTCTGCCTCATAGATGTTTAAAATGTAGCTGTTGGTCACGTCTAAAGCGTGTTCCTGAATCAGGAGAACAATCTACTCTGCCCAAGGAGGCACAAAGCTCTCCTGCTCTCTCAATGGGAAACCTCATGCACTTCCAGCTTGCCAGGATTCAGGTCACTCAGAGGGGTGATGTCTACCTGAAACAGTATTTCTAACTGACAGCAGCACTGATTTCAGTGTAAAGCAAATCACAGTGTGAGGAGGAGGACCTACCCACCCTTTGCCCAATCTCCAAGTGGACAGGGTACTTGTACAGAAAGCAGCAGACCTGTGTCCTAAACCTTACTGAACCTGGAAAGTTTCAGTTCACCTCATTTATTTCCCAAGAAAGTATCTTCACCATCAGGCTACAGGCTAGGCAAGACTGGGGGCATCTTCCATCCTCCTACTGAAGCTGGGCTGTTAGGCAGCCCAGATGAATGAGAACAGAGGGAGATGAAGCAAGGAGGAGTGTGACTCTGCAGCTTAGTAAGGTAGGAACTGCCCTGGGCAGGAGGGAGCTCTTGTTTCGAGACCCTGATCCTAATTCTCTTTATATGTTTATCCAATGGCTCTTTCATGCAAGGTGTATAAACAGCACTGGGAGCAAAACCCAGAGCCCAGGGATCTCACTTGACAACAGAATCAGATCCCCTCTAGCTTGGCTCTTTTTCAGGTCCTGAGAACACTTCTCTAGGATCCAGGGCTTTCACATCCTGGGCAAGTGCCCTAAACACTAGGCTACTGGGCAGAAGGTGGATGGAGTCTCCTCAAACAGTTAGGCAGATGGCTTTATTTATCCATAGAAGGAATTAAGGAGATTCCTTAATTCTTCTTAATTCCTTAAAGTCCCACCATTCACGCACGTTCCTATTCTGCATACAGGACCTCCAACTGACGCAGGAGGTACACGGTCTCACTAGGGGGAATGCCTTACTGGACCTGGTATTGGCAATGGGGGATGATCTGGTAGGGGACCTACAGATTGGTAGTCACCTGGGGGACAGTGATCACAAAATAATAGAATTCACCATAAGACGTTGAGTGGGTAAGGTAACTAGTAGGATGAAAGTGCTAGACTTTAGCAAAGCTGATTTCAATGAGCTCAGGCAATTAGTCAAGGACGCACTGCAGAGTAGGAGTTTTGAAGAGATGGGAGCCCAGGAAGGGTGGCTGTACCTTAAGGAAATGATCCTTCGGGCACAGAGGGAGATGATCCCGATGTGAGAAAAAAGAGGGAAAGGCTTCCTTGGCTGACCAGAGAAATCCAGGGCAGCCTGCGGAGTAAAAGGGGAGCATATAAATAGTGGAAACGGGGAGAGATTACCAAAGAGGAGTATACCTCCTCTGCTCGCACTTGTAGGGAGGCAGTTAGATGGGCCAAAGCTACCATGGAGCTGAGGATGGCATCCCAAGTAAAGGATAACAAAAAATTGTTTTTTAGATATACAGGGAGCAAAAGGAAGGCCCAGGGTGGACTAGGACCCCTACTAAATGGGCAGAAGCAATTGATGACGGACAGCGGGGACAAGGCTGAACTCCTCAATGAATTCTTTGCCTCAGTGTTCCTAAGTGAGGGGCAGATCAAGGCACTCACTGGGATTGTAGAGAGGCAGCAGCAGGACGCCAGACTACCAAGCATAGACCCTGAGATGGTGCAGGGTCACTTGGAGGAACTGGATACCTTTAAGTCAGCAGGCCCAGATGAGCTCCATCCGAGGATACTGAAGGCACTGGCTGACGTCACTGCGCAACCACTGGCGGTAATATTTGAGCAGTTGTGGTGCACGGGCCAGGTCCCGGAGGACTGGAAAAGGGCCAACGTGGTCCCCATTTTCAAGAAGGAGAGGAAGGAGGACCCGGGCAACTATAGGCCAGTCAGTCTCACCTCCATCCTAGGCAAAGTCTTTGAAAAAATTATCAAGGCTTCCATTTGTGAGAGCCCGGCAGGACAAATTATGCTGAGGGGAAACCAGCACAGGTTCATAGCAGGCAGATCATGCCTGACTAATCTAGTCTCTTTTTATGACCAGGTTACAAAACACCTGGACGCAGGAGTAGGGGTTGATGTCGTATACTTAGACTTCACGAAGGCCTTCGATACGGTATCCCACACCATACTGGTAAACAAGTTAAGAGGCTGTGAGTTGGATGACTACACAGCTCGGTGGGTGGCGAATTGGCTAGAGGGTCGCACCCAGAGAGTCGCAGTGGATGGGTCGGTATCGACCTGGAAGGGTGTGGACAGTGGGGTCCCGCAGGGCTCGGTCCTTGGACCGATACTCTTCAATATCTCCATCAGCAACTTGGACAAGGGAGTGAAGTGTACTCTGTCCAAGTTTGCAGATGACACAATACTGTGGGGAAGAAGGACATCTTTAATGGACTGGATGACGCCAACATCTTAAGGGATAGCCAGCACTGGTTTGTTGTGGGTAGGTCTTGCTTGACCAATCTCATTTCCTTCTATGACCACGTGACCTATCACCTGGACAAGGGAGAAGAGATTGATGTCATATATCTTGACTTCAAAAAAGCCTTCGATCTGGTATCCCATGATCACCTCTTGGTGAAACTGGCCAATTGTCACCTTGGGTACAACACGATCCACTGGATGGAAAATTGGCTCCGGGGTTGGACCCAGAGGGTAGTAATTGATGGAAGTCACTCATCGTGGTGTCCTGTGACCAGTGGGGTCCCCCAGGGCTCTGTCCTTGGACCCATACTGTTCAACATCTTCATTAATGATGTGGACACTGGAGTCAGAAGCGGACTGGCCAAGTTCGCCGATGACACCAAACTTTGGGGCAAAGCATCCACACCAGAAGACAGGCAGGTGATCCAGGTTGACCTGGACAGGCTCAGCAAGTGGGCGGATGAGAATCTGATGGTGTTCAACGCCGATAAATGCAAGTTTCTCCACCTTGGGAAGAAAAACCCGCAGCATCCTTATAGGCTCGGCAGTGCTATGTTGGCTAGCACTATGGAAGAAAGAGACTTGGGGGTCATCATTGACTACAAGATGAACATGATCCTGCAATGCAATGATGCGGCTAGTAAAGCGACCAAAACGCTGGCTTGCATCCAGAGATGCTTCTCAAGCAAATCCCGGTATGTCATTCTCCCCTTGTACTCAGCCTTGGTGAGGCCACAGCTGGAGTACTGCGTCCAGTTTTGGGCTCCACAATTCAAAAAGGATGTGGAGAAGCTTGAGAGAGTCCAGAGAAGAGCCACATGCATGATCAGAGGTCAGGGTAGCAGACCCTACGATGACAGGCTGAGAGCCCTGGGGCTCTTTAGCCTGGAAAAGTGCAGGCTCAGGAGTGATCTGATGGCTACCTATAAGTTTATCAGGGGTGACCACCAGTATCTGGGGGAACGTTTGTTCACCAGAGAGCCCCAAGGGATGACGACTAGGTTGAACGGTCATAAAGTACTACAAGACCGTTTCAGGCTGGACATAAGGAAGAATTTCTTTACTGTCTGAGCCCCCAAGGTCTGGAACAGCCTGCCACCAGAGGTGGTTCAAGCGCCTACATTGAACACCTTCAAGAGCAAACTGGATGCTTATCTTGCTGGGATCCTATGACCCCAGCTGACTTCCTGCCCTTTGGGCAGGGGGCTGGACTCGATGATCTTCCGAGGTCCCTCCCAGCCCTAATGTTTATGAAATCTATGAAATCTATGAAGTGGACACACTGGAGGGCAGTGAACAGCTACAAGCAGACCTGGACAGGTTGGACATATGGGCAGAAAACAACAGAATGCAATTCAACAAAGAGAAATGTAAAGTGCTGCACCTAGGGAGGAAAAATGTCCAGCATACCTACTGCCTAGGAAATGACCTGCTTGGTGGCACGGAAGCAGAAAGGGATCTTGGAGTCCTAGTGGACTCCAAGATGAACATGAGTCGGCAGTGTGACGAAGCCATCAGAAAAGCTAATGGCACTTTATCGTGCATCAGCAGATGCATGACGAACAGAACCAAGGAGGTGATACTTCACCTCTATCGGGCGCTGGTCAGACTGCAGTTGGAGTACTGCATGCAATTTTGGGTGCCGCACTTCAAGAGGGATGTGGATAACCTGGAGAGGGTCCAGAGAAGGGCCATTCGTATGGTTAAGGGATTGCGGGCCACGCCCTATGAGGAGAGACTGGGGCACCTGGACCTCTTCAGCTTCCGCAAGAGAAGGTTGAGAGGCGACCTTGTGGCCGCCTATAAGTTCATCACTGGGGCACAGAAGGGAATTGGTGAGGTTTTATTCACCAAGGCACCCCCGGGGGTTACAAGAAATAATGGCCACAAGCTAGCAGAGAGCAGACTTGGACTAGACATTAGGAAGAACTTCTTCACAGTTAGAGTGGCCAAGGTCTGGAATAGGCTCCCAAGGGAGGTGGTGCTCTCCCCTACCCTGGGGGTCTTCAAGAGGAGGTTAGATAAGCATCTAGCTGGGGTCATCTGAACCCAGCACTCTTTCCTGCCTATGCAGGGGGTCGGACTCGATGATCTATTGAGGTCCCTTCCGACCCTAGCATTTATGAATCTATGACTCTATGAGATTTGACTAAGTTTATGAGCTTCCCAAAATGAAATTGAATAACAGGGGGAGCTGGACACTAGGAACATGTCTACATGAGATGCTGACTGCACAGTAGCTCATTACTACTCTGCAGTAGGATAGTGCAGTAGGAAGCATGATGCTACAGCATAGTAGTAACAAGCTATTGGGCAGTCAGCATCACCTAAAAGCCGTTCAGTAATGCTACCGTACAGTAACTCCAGTTTGTACAAGTACTAAATAACTGCAGTAACGACAGTGCAGTGAGTGGCTCATGTAGACGTGGCCCAGGTGACCCTTCTAAATTGCTTCTGAGAATGTGTAGTAGCCCAAATCTCAGCATCTTAGCCATTTTGTGGCTTCTGAGCAAGATGAAATGGGATCAGGTTTAGTGACTTAGATGTCTACAAGCCGTTAAGTTGTCTTAGAGAAGTAAAGCAAAGCACTAAAACAGGTTACCCAGAGAGGTGGTGGAATCTCCATCCTTGGAGGTTTTTAAGACCCAGCTAGGCAAAGCCTTGGCAGGGATGATCTACTTGGGAATAGTCCTGCTTTGAGCAGGAGGTTGGACTAGATGACCTCCTTAGGTCCCTTCCAAGTCTAATTTTCTATGATTCTATGAATAGGATGTGGGCGTCAGTGCAGTGCTGTGAATGTCTCCATTATAAGCCTGTTGGGTTTTGTTTTTAATAAGTAATTTGATTATTTTGTTCTGTTTATCATGTTTGAATTTATTCTGAAGGAGCTATTTGAAAGAAGAGAAATAATTTAGTCTTCTATAGATAGAAGAAACTTTTCATTCTCCTCACTGGGGCTACATATGCCAATTTATCAATCTGGATAACTCCCTAGACAATTTATTCAGCTGTACTATTCCTCCTATGAAATCTTGAAAATGGCATAAAAATGTTAGCTCAGTATACTTTATACTAATAAAACAGCTCTGTTCATGTCTTCATGTCTTATGTGTAGTGAACCAGGAAGGATTAAGAAATGTCTGCATGGCAGCATTTCTGCACTTGAGTAAGCATAATCAAATCCACTGTTGTAAAATTTAATGGCTTCCTCACTCAGTAAGACAAAGCTCATGTTTGCAGACCTTGATGATAAGTGCATACTAAGAAATGCTGACAATGTAAATGGTCTAATAACTTATATTAGAATCTTAATGGTTTTAACTCCCACAGTGCTTCATGGCTAAAAACCTAATCGGAGTTTTTACAAACCTTCTCATTAGTGTATTTGTCAGATTAGTTACTTTAAGAAGTTTTCTTTCCTCTCCTTGCTAAACTGCAAATAGGGATGTTTTCACACTTGCACTCTGGGCCGCATCTGCAAAAGAATTTAGGCACCTCAGACCCACCTAACATCTGTGCTCACCAGACCCACCAGATCCACCTGTGATCACCAAAGAATGAAACCATATATGATCCCATTCACGTGGGTCATGATCATACTTTCCTGCATAGCAGGCCATCTTCTACTGTATGTAGTCCTCCATCAAGGGACCAATGTATCACAAATTGTTCCATCTCCTTCTCTTGGGTAAAGTGTCCAAACTTAAAAAAAAGAAAAAAGCTACATCCTGACTGGGAACCTGAAGTGCTTGGCTAAGGACATAGGCAGAAAAGGAACCTTGTCTGCCTATGTCCTTAGACCAACATGGCTACAACCTAAACCTCTAGCTAGGGACAGACATTCAAAAAGCCTTATCCTGAATTGATTCAATTTTTGCAAGTTAGTTTAAACTGGGTAGGTTAAATCAGTTTTGTAACCAGACAGACATCCCAGAAAAGCAGGCACATGCCTGCAGTGGCTCAGGCCAGAAGCTGGGGGGTGCTAGAGAAGCCCTCCCTTCCTACCAGAGTGCTGAGCTGAGGTGGGGCATGGCCAGGCTCATGCAGGATGCAAGTATTTATCACCCAATTAAGAAAACAACAGTGGGACCTTACCAGCTACCTGTTGATTCTGCCTGTTGATTCAGCACAGACCATAACCAGCATGTGGTCTGCTAGCTAATACACAGATACCTCTCCAAAAGGCAAAGGGGAGGGGGGAATTCCTGCTAAATAGGGAGTGGTAAGGAAGAGGTGAGGAGCATCCCACAGTCTGTGCCAGAGCTGCAGCCAGGGAGCAGAGGAGAGGGGCCAGCCCTACTGTGGAGCAGAGAGCCCCACCCAGCCCAGAGAGCATGCCAGGATGCTGGGGTGTCTGGTTTATCTTAAACCAGCAAGGAGTCTGGGACAGACATTGCATAAACTGGTTTGACCCAAATCAGTTAAGTCTGATACTATATTCAACCAGGTTTATCTCAAACCAGTTTCAGCCATTTTCAAACTCGCTTATGTGCACTGAACATGTGTTCTGTTACAGATTTAACCCAGTTTCTGATCACTTAAACTTGGTTATGTGTAATGTCTGTCCCTAGCCCTGAAGGACATCATTAGAGCCAGTGTCTGTGAGCCATCTTTTGCCCGTGAGCCATTTCCTATGGCTCTTCAGTATCTCTATCTTAGTCTGAGCAAGACTAGAGAGGTGAGAGATGTATGTTTGAACCTACTCTGGCTGAAAAGGGCACAGCACCAGGTTCTCCTGTATCCTGGACCAGTGATCTAACCACTGAGCCTTTACTTAAACAGTGACTATGCTTTGTTTTGTTTTTTCTTTTTTAAGAAAACATTATGCTGAACACAATGCTCTCAGTGTGTTAGCAGTGCTCTGAGCACACCTACTGTCTCATGGGACTTTGGCAGATCTGCAGAGGGGTGGTCCTTTGGGGTGCTAAAAATAGCCTGGTCAGGGTGTGGGGGACAAGGAACAGCACAGCCCTGGGCCTGGGGCTGGGGCAAGTGGCTGAGATTTCCCAGCTCCGGGGCTGTGCTGTGAATGTGTGAAGGCATTTGCCAGGTCAGGTTAACCCTTTGTAGATTGGGTTAACCCTTTATAAATCTAAAGTTTGTTCACCACCTGAGCTGAACTAACTTAGACTGGAAACACTATTTTGGTGGTGATTAAAGTCCTGTGAATTCCTGAACACCCAGGACCTTGGTTAGGTCAATCTAAATGTAATGGTTGTATGTACTCTTAAGTACGTCTGTGGATCTACACCTGAGACTTACAAGCATGTTATCTAAAAGTACATAAGACCTGCAGTATCTCTTAATGTAAAGGAGCATAAGGAAATAGCAGTCATCACCAGGGATCCGGGTTTTCTGTTCACCACAGAAAAGAATGGCAAAACCCAATTTTCTTTTTTTAAGGAGAAAAACCCAGATTTTCCCTTTTTAAGGAGAAAAAATTGGGAAATGATGGGTTTCCCCTTGCAGAGTTCCAGCCCATGGGGAAGAGGGAACCAGGCTCTGTGCTCCACTCCACTGTAATAGCTACTGCCTCCCACAGGTGGCAGCTGGGGCTGGGCCACTGCTGGGGAGGCAGGGGTCTGTGGGCCTAGGTCCCTGGCCCCATAGCCCTGGCAGCTGGGGACCTCCTCCAGTAGAACTGGTGGGGGTGAGGGGCTGTGGGTCAGGAATAAGGGGCACTGGCAGCCAGGAGGCTGTGGATTGGAAGTGAGGGGCACAGGCAGGGCCAGAGGGCTGTGGGTCAAGAGTTAGGAGCACCAAGCAGAGCCCAGGAGGCTGTGGGTGGGGAGTGAGGGGCATGGGCAGGGGTGGCGGGGGGCTGTAGGTGGGGAGTGAGGGGCACTGGAAAACCAGGATTCCTGTCATCACACAGATGATCTCAACAGCAAACACTGCCAAAAACACTAATCCAGCAATACAGAGAGCAGTTAAGCATAGCATAAGCGTCTGAATGGGACATCATTCCCCAAGTACACTCAGTCTGCACTTGTCCAAGTGGAGGAATAGCTCCACAAGGAACTATATACAGATGCTAAGGACAATAGACTACAGTAAGAAATGAAAAGCCATCCATGACCAATTCTAGCAAGAACTGCTGCTCTCTCTAAACCAATGTTTCACCTACCATCTAAACTGCTGAAATACACTGCTGTGCAAAAGGCCGGCACGAAGCAGCACTCTAGTTCTACTGGGGGAAGTTATTCCTTTTGACCCAAGCAGCTATTTCTAAAAGTTGCCGGCTACTCCAGTTAGAAGGAGAAACTGATGATGGTGTCAGCTTCTGTGGTAAAATTCTGTGTATTTACAAAATTGTCCAGAGTCCTGTTTTCTTATACGTAGGAAGAATCAAGCAGTAGGAAGCAATTTCTCTGCTTAGCACTTCAAGCCTCTTTCAACCAGCACTCTAAACCAAATGTTCTCTCTTTTCTAACTTGCACTCATCATTCTTCTGTGACTGTTTTCTGATTGCCTTTCTGTGTGCTGTCTCTGTTCTACCCACACACATGCACATGCATGAAACAACACACATGCAAATCTCCTCTCAGACCACTGGAATTCCTGAGAGGACAAGTCTGGGTCCTGGGTAGAGACACGTGCCCATAGAGACCATCCCATAATTCAAGTACCTTCATCAAAGACAACTCACAGCTATCTTTTATGAAAGATGCTCAATGCTATCTGTGAGGTTTAAATCAATCTATGACACAGGCCAATCCACAAACTGGTGCTGAGGCCAGGTAATTGAAACAAATGGTGAGGAGGTGTGCAGGGGGAAGGAGTCGGAACAGTATCCCCTCTGACTGCACACACTCCATGAAATGGCTGGTGAAACATTCGGTAAGAAGTAGTGCAGTCTAGCTGATGGCTAGAAAATGTTATTTACAGGTTTGTTTTGGGGAACTGGCTTGTAGGTAAAGTAGATACACATTAGAACAACAGCAAGGGTCCAGGGCAACAGCAAGGGTTAATTGATTTCTAAAAGTCTGTTTGTGACAGTTTGCTTCCAGGCCCACTATGTTTGACACAGGCAAGCAGCAGCAGACACACAGGCTGGGAAATTGAAGACACGTACCACATCATTGCATAACATGAGATTAGGGACTCTACTGCGTTGGCCAGGTCACAATGCCCAGCTGCAGAGCCCTTGGGATTTCTGGCTTTGGCAAATGGACCAAATTAGGAAGACACCAGAAAGAAACAAATTAGGATGTGTGCATGTGATGGGTTTGTGAGACAAATAAATATGCTGACAGGACAGAATGTGGACAGTATGATGACTACAGGGAGAACACTTAACAATGCCCAAAAATGAAGAGTCATCAGGAGAGGGAGAAGGATACAAAAGAAGGATTTCAAAGCAGCAAAGGGTCCCTGAGAGGGGAACCTGAGGCCACCATGGACAGAGGGCACACCACCAGCCTGCTTCATCCACCCCACTGGAGGGGAGAGTGGGGGGTCTCAGCCTCCAATCTCCCAGCTACTGACATGCCATTCAAGAGAGAATCTCAGAGTGAAGCTCACATAGTGGCCAGATGTACCTTGACTCTGTGCACCCTGGGACCGGTAGATATAGAACTGTTTGCATTATTCTTATCTGCTATCACTGTGTATCAATAAAATTCACCTATTATCAAATGGAGAGGTCATGGTCAGTCTGAGGGTTTGGATCCACCCAGAAAAAGGTATCTGGGTTATAAATCCAGTGCCAACATTAGTGGCTGACACAACAGAGCTGTTCTATTGTCAGGAGACCTCCAGAGACCCGTGGAGGTGTGTGTTAGATTTGCTCCTTAATACAGAGATAATATGAGCCACAAGTAGTCCTCAGGACCCTTTGAAAGGGTCCTGAATTGGCTGAATGTAGCTTTGGAACACATCTTCAGTGATGGATTTTTTTTTACTAGCAATGTGGCTAATGAAGCAGTAAGTATTTGGAGGGATTAAGAAAACAATCTTCACAAGCTGAAGGGATTTATCTTCACACTTATTGTGTCAGAATTGCATTCATTTTGCTTATGATACTATAATCCAACAACTCTCAAACACCATCAGACTCATAAAAAGAACGAATAATGGCTATAAAAAATGGCAAAATTGTGAAACAGCGTAAGAGTTACATTGTTTGGGCCCTCTAAAAAGCAGAGTACTTTTACTTGGGAATCTAAATATGAACAAAAATCCAATTTTTAGTGTATTCAGGTCTGACAAATTTGACCTAATAAATGTGACAGTTTGGATTGTAAAATCTACACATAAAAATGCTGCCTCTTATGTATTTTGCTATACATGTCAGTTATTCCTTTACCTAGAAGGAAAATTAAAACAGGAGAAAGGATACATGACTACCAAGTGCACATGTAACCAATACATGCCAGTTTATTTTTCCTGGGGAAAGTAGCTTCTAAAAATAATTTTCCTCAATTAAAAAGCACAGCCCTGGAATAGGACATAATTGTGCCAGGGACCATACAAACATAAAACAAATAAGCAATCCCTACCCACAAAAAGCTTACAATTTGTGTATTAAACAAGAGAAAACAGGTGGTGAGTATAAGAAAACCATGTCACAAGATACAAAGACCTGAAAACAAGGCTCCTGGCAGATGTTCATTTGAAGGTGCAATGGGATCTATTCTGCCATGCCAATAGTCAAGTCTCCTACCATGCCACATGTCCATGACAGGAGGTGCGATAGTGGGATCAGGGATTACATCCTAAATGTACCATATTGCTGGGATCCTGAGGCTTCCCATGATCAAGTTGGAAGCTCAACAGTCAGCTGATCATCAGCAGGCTCCAGAGCCGGACTTAGGGGTGAGTGGGATGGGCGACCACCCAAGCTGCCTTGGTGTGGGGTAGATCTGCAGGCAGAGGTGGGGGTGGGGCAGCAAGGTGCAGTTCTGGTATTACTATTCAGGCAGTTAAGGGAGTTAATCTCATCTCCCTGGTGGTCTAGTGGTTAGGATTTAGCACTCTCACTACTACAGCCTGGGTTTGATTCCCAAGCAGGGAATATTTTTAAGTTCATCACAGGGGTACAGACGGAAATTGGTGAGGTTTTATTCACCAAGGCGCCCACGGGGGTTACAAGAAATAATGGCCAGAAGCTAGCAGAGAGCAGATTTAGACTGGACATTAGGAAGAACTTCTTCACAGTTAGAGTGGCCAAGGTCTGGAACAGGCTCCCAAGGGAGGTAGTGCTCTCCCCTACCCTGGGGGTCTTCAAGAGGAGGTTAGACGAGTATCTAGCTGGGGTCATCTAGACCCAGCACTCTTTCCTGCTTATGCAGGGGGTCGGACTCGATGATCTATTGAGGTCCCTTCCGAACCTAACATCTACAAATCTATGAATCTTAAGGGAGGTGATTGTTTAACACCTGTGAAGTAAAGAACAGTAGGTCAATAAATAGGCCATTAGCTGCTTGAATAGTAATACATTCCAGAGCTGCACCAGGGTAGGGACTGGACGTATTTAAATCAGCAGGTCCTGATGATCTCCACCCCAGAGTGCTGAGGGAATTAGCAGAGGTCATTGCAGGACCCCTGGCATGGCTCTACGAGCATTTGTGGTGCTCTGGTGTGGTGCCAGAGGACTGGAAAAGGGCCAATGTGGTTCCCATTTTCAAAAAAGGGAGGAAGGAGGACCCAGGGAACTATAGGCCAGTCAGTCTTACCTCGATCCTGGGTAAGCTTTTTGAGAGAATTATCCTGGTGCATGTCCACGAGGGGCCAGCAGGGGATATTATGCTTAGGGGCAACCAACACGGGTTCATCAGAGGCAGGTCCTGTCAGACCAACCTGGTGGCCTTCAATGACCAGGTCACAAAATCCTTACATGCAGGGGTAGCAGTGGATGTAGTCTTTCTGGACTTCAGGAAGGCCTTCGACACTGTCTCTCACCCCATTCTCATTAAAAAACTAGGGGACTGTGGCATCGGCACCTACACAGTCAAATGGGTCACTAACTGGCTGGAGGGCCCTACCCAGAGAGTGGTGGTTCATAGATTCATAGATGTTAGGGTCGGAAGGGACCTCAATAGATCATCAAGTCCGACCCCCTGCATAAGCAGGAAAGAGTGCTGGGTCTAAATGACCCCAGCTAGATACTCGTCTAACCTCCTCTTGAAGACCCCCAGGGTAGGGGAGAGCACCACCTCCCTTGGGAGCCCGTTCCAGACCTTGGCCACTCGAACTGTGAAGAAGTTCTTCCTAATGTCCAGTCTGAATCTGCTCTCTGCTAGCTTGTGGCCATTGTTTCTTGTAACCCCCGGGGGCGCCTTGGTGAATAAATCTTCACCAATTCCCTTCTGTGCCCCCGTGATGAACTTATAGGCAGCCACAAGGTCGCCTCTCAACCTTCTCTTGCGGAGGCTGAAAAGGTCCAGTTTCTCTAGTCTCTCCTCGTAGGGCTTGGTCTGCAGGCCCTTGACCATACGAGTTGCCCTTCGCTGTACCCTCTCCAGGTTATCCGCATCCTTCTTGAAGTGTGGCGCCCAGAATTGCACGCAGTACTCCAACTGCGGTCTGACCAACACCCTATAGAGGGGAAGTATCACCTCCCTGGACCTATTTGTCATGCATCTGCTGATGCACGATAAAGTGCCATTGGCTTTTCTGATGGCTTCGTCACACTGCCGGCTCATGTTCATCTTGGAGTCCACTAGGACTCCAAGATCCCTTTCCACCTCCGAGCCACCCAGCAGGTCATTCCCTAGGCTGTAGGTGTGCTGGACATTTTTCCTCCCTAGGTGCAGCACTTTGCATTTCTCCTTGTTGAACTGCATCCTGTTGTTTTCTGCCCACTTGTCCAGCCTATCCAGGTCTGCCTGCAGCTGTTCCCTGCCCTCCGGCGTGTCCACTTCTCCCCATAGCTTTGTGTCATCTGCAAACTTGGACAGAGTACATTTCACTCCCACGTCCAAGTCGCTGATGAAGACATTAAAGAGTATCGGTCCAAGGACCGAACCCTGCGGGACCCCACTGCCCACACCCTTCCAGGTCGAGACCGACCCATCTACCACAACTCTTTGGGTGCGACCCACCAGCCAATTCGCCACCCACCGGACTGTGCAGTCATCCACATCACAGCCTCTTAATTTGTTCACCAGTATGGGGTGGGATACCGTATCGAAGGCCTTCCTGAAGTCCAGGTATACGACATCCACCCCTCCTCCTGTATCCAGGCGTTTCGTAACCTGGTCATAGAAAGAGACTAGGTTGGTCAGGCACGATCTGCCCGCCACAAACCCATGCTGGTTTCCCCTCAGCATAATTTGTCCTGCCGGGCTCTCACAAATGTGAACCTTGATAATTTTTTCAAATACTTTACCAAGGATGGAGGTGAGACTGACCGGCCTATAGTTGCCCGGGTCCTCCTTCCTCCCCTTTTTGAAAATGGGGACCACGTTAGCCCTTTTCCAGTCCTCCGGGACTTGGCCCATGCACCACGAGCATTCGAATATTCCTGCCAGTGGCTCTGCAATGACATCGGCCAGTGCCTTCAGCACCCTGGGATGGAGCCCATCCGGGCCTGCCAACTTAAAGGCATCCAGTTCTTCCAAGTGACTCTGCACCACCTCAGGATCTACGCATGGAAGTCTGGCGCCTTGCTGCTGCCTCTCTACAACCCCAGTGAGAGACTTGTCGTGCCGCTCACTTAGGAACACTGAGGCAAAGAACTCATTGAGGAGTTCAGCCTTGTCCCCTCTATCTGTCACCAATTGCTGCTGCCCATTTAGCAGGGGTCCTATTCCTCCCTGGGCCTTCCTTTTACTCCCTATGTATCTAAAAAACAATTTCTTGTTGTCCTTTACTTGGGTTGCCATCCTCAGCTCCATGGTAGCTTTGGCCCGCCTAACTGCCTCCCTACAAGCACGAGCAGAGGAGGTATATTCATCTTTAGTGATCTCACCCTGTTTCCACTTTTTATGTGCTCCCCTTTTGGCCCTTAGGCTGCCCTGGATTTCTCTGGTCAGCCATGGAAGCCTCCTGGCCCCTTTCCCTCTTTTGCCTCGCTCGGGGATCGTCTTGCTTTGTGCCCAAAGGATCGTTTCCTTTAGGCACAGCCACCCTTCTTGGGCACCCATCCCATCAAAACTGGTGGATGGGTCATATTCGACCTGGAGGGATGTGGGTAGTGGGGTCCCCCAGGGCTCAGTCCTTGGACCCGTGCTATTCAACATCTTCATCGGTGACTTGGACAAGGGGGTAAAAAGCACCCTATTCAAATTTGCTGATGATACAAAGATGTGGGGGGGACGTGGGCATGCTAGAAGAGAGGAATAGGCTGCAATGGGACCTAGACAGGTTATAGGGGTGGGCAGATAAGAACAGGATGGGGTTCAACACTGACAAGTGCAAGGTGCTGCACCTGGGGAGGAAGAACCAACAGCATACCTACAGGCTGGGGGACTCCCTTCTAGTCAGTGCAGAGGCAGAAAAGGATCTTGGAGTCATTATTGATGCCACAATTAACATGGGCCAACAGTGTGGGGACGCGGTCAGGAAGGCCAGCCACACCTTGTCATGCATCCACAGATGCATCTTGAGCAGGTCCAAGGAGGTGATCCTCCCCCTCTATGCGGTACTGGTCGGGCTGCAGTTGGAGTACTGCATTCAGTTCTGGGTGCCGCACTTCAGGAGGGATGTGGACAGCATAGAGAGGGTTCAGAGGAGGGCCACCCACATGATCAGGGGGCAGCAGAGCAGGCCCTACGAGGAGAGGCTGAGGGACCTGAACCTGAACCTCCACAAGAGAAGGCTGAGGGGGGATCTAGTGGCCTGTTACAAACTAACAGAGGAGGTTGGATATTCAAGAGGAGGTTGGATATGCATCTAGCTGGGATCATCTAGACCCAGCACTCTTTTCTGCCTATGCAGGGGGTCGGACTCGATGATCTATTGAGGTCCCTTCCAACCCTAACATCTATGAATCTATGAATCTATGAAACTAGTCAGAGGGGACCAGCAGGCATTGGGGGAGTCCCTGTTCCCCCAAGCACTCCCAGGAGTGACTAGAAATAATGGTCACAAGCTGGCAGAGGGTAGATTCAGACTAGACATTAGGAGGCGCTACTTCACAGTCAGGGCAGCTAGGATCTGGAACCAACTTCCAAGCAAAGTGGTGCTGGCTCCTACCCTGGGGGTCTTTAAGAGGAGGTTAGACGAACACCTCGCTGGGGACGTTTGACTCCAGTACTTTTTCCTGCCATGACAGGGGGTTGGACTTGATGATCTGCTCAGGTCCTTTCCGACCCTACCAACTATGAAACCAGCCAGGGAGGGGAGTGGCTGCTGGGTGGTGGCAGAAGCAGGGCCAGAACCAGGATGCTCATTTTAATTTTCACTGGCCATGTCCGTTGCAAGCATATGCAAGTCTGTGAAGGGATGTACAAGGGTATGTAAGCATGTGCAAGTGTGTGCCAGTGTATGCCAACATGTGCCATCATGTACCAGTGTGTGCCAGGGTGTGCAAGTATGTGCCAGGGTGTGCTGGGATGGTTGTTTTAATTTTTCACTGGCTGTGAAACTTGAAAGGAAACAAAATATTACAAATATCTAGAAGAGAATGTCAGGGGTGGAGAACAGGAAACAAAAAGGTCAGTTAATGACTTCAGTGAAAAAAAGATGCAGACATGATGAAAAAATACAATACTTGAAATCTGTTAACGACAACCTGTCCAGTACTAGCAAAACAGTCACAGCGGAGACATCGGGTGAAAAATACATGGATGACCCACAATTAAACTTCCAAGAATCATTGTAAGAGAAACAAAGAAGACTCAAAAGAAACAAAAAGTCTTCATGCAGACCAGAATAATGATGATGCCACTAGTAACAGAGATGAAAAGACTCCCATTATAGGCATTGGGAATGAATTTCTAATCCTGCTTTATGGCTCAATCTAACTCCCAAAATTTGAGATCTGCTAGTGACCAAGGGTCCACCAAAAGTAAAGGATGTGGGTTTTCCTTTGGATGAGAAGAATTGCCATTTTTCTATGACATTTTTATACAGAAATCTTGAAAACGGATAAGTTCTGAAGCAGCACTGGCTACTTTACTTGGGGTCTACTAACAGCATTTTTTGTTTCTGCTGTAAGTCAAGTATTTTTCATCTGTGCCAGGTGAGAGAAAGCTCAGGCTGTGACCAATCTTCTCCAGTGCTGGGCGCAGCCCTCACTCAGCACTGGTCCCAAGTGGAACAAGCAGCCTAAGCCTCCTCTCACTGGGGCACAGATCTGGGGGCTTGCAACCCCAGGCCGTGTCAGACTCCTCCCAGAGGTGCAAGCCCCTGGATCTGCACCAGATGAGAGGAGGCTCAGGCTGCTGCCTGGGACCAGCACTGGGCCAGTCCACGCCCAGTGCCGGGGAAGATTGCTGCTACCACTGGTCCCAGGAAGTAGTGATACCTCCTGTTATCCAGCACACCTATCCAGGGGCTTGCACCCCAGGAGGAGTCTGGAACAGCTGCACAGCCCTCCCGGGAGTGCGAGCCCCCAGATCTGTGCACGGGATGACAGGAGACTGCCGCTGCCACCTGGGACCGGCGCTGAAGCCAAGTAAGCCTGGCTTCAAAACTCAAAACATTTCTAAACTTTTGAAACATTTTGAGTGCCTTTGTTTCATTTTGAAGCTGTTTTGAAGCCTTTTGTTTCATTTTAATTTCGCTGTTTTGAGCTTAAAACGTGTTGGAACAGCTTTGAAATGAAACACCTGGCAAAATTTCACACAGCCCTACTGGCTATTTCCAAAGCCTATGTCCAATGGACTGTAGAGCTGCTAAAGAAGTTCTACAATTTATTTACAACAATGAATTTCATGACAACTTCCCAAACACGTGGATAGCACTCAGGATCCTGTTAACCATACCTGTAATGGTGATGAGTAGTAAACGGAGCTTCTCGAAGTTGAATGTCATAAAAACATATCTGCAATCAACTGTGAGAAACAACAGGCTATCTTTGCTGGCCATCCTGTCTATTGAGAATGCTGAGGCTCAAAATATAGACCTGTCACAAGCAATATCAGAGTTTGCAACAGCAAAGGCAAGCCGAGTCGTCGTCTGAGTGTTGGAATCTCAGTGAAAAGTTTTTTATTTGTTATTGTTACTTTTTATTTTAGTGTTTAGTTTAATGTTTAGTTTAATGTTTAGTTTATTTGCCACTTAAGTACAACGTTATTTTTATGACATAGTTTATTATTTTGATCAAATTTAATTTATTTAATTTAATTTATTGTAATTTCCTCTTTTGTATTTTTTTTACATAAATTATAACAAACTGTTAGAATTACAGCTTTATTTCTGAATTGGGGAGGGAGCCAGAAAAATAAAAGTTTGTCCACAGTACCATTTTTGCTAAGGCCAGCTCTGGCTAGCTCCAGGGATCCACAGGACTGGTTCAAGTCCCTGTGTTGTCCTCAGAGCCAGATGATGATCAGCTGATCATCAGCAGATGAGGACTGCCCCAAGGCTCAAGTCCTGTGGCAGACCTGATCTGTCAATGATCAGATGATTGGCACCACCCTGGGAGCAATCCCAATCAGGTGATTGTCAGCAGGATCAGGACCAGCCCTTGGTTCTAGCCCTGGAGCGGTCCTGATAAGCTGACCCAGGTCAGGAGGGGGACGACACTGATGTTCCAGTCCTGGAGTGGTCTCAATCTGCCCAGAATCAGCTGACTGGGACTGCGCCGAGGCTGGACCCCAGGGCTCTCCTTATCAGCTGATCTAATCATAGGGAATGCCCTGGGGCTCAAATCGTGGTTCAGTCCCTTCCAGCCCATGATAGATTGGGGCTGCCCCAGGGCTGGAAACCTGGTGCTGTCTCAGTCTTGTCCAAGATAAGATGATCAGGACCACTCCAGGGCTTGAACCCCTGGGATGTCCTTGCCACGGGTTCAATTTAAGGTGCAGTGGAAACTAGCCACAAAGTTATGACACATATTTTATGTCATAACTTTGTAGCTGGTTTCTTGTTTTATTGCACCATTAATCCCTCAACTGAGTGGCTAATTTATATGTTAACTAGTTAATAACATTTTAAGTATATTGTCTGTCTGGGGCTGAAGGCACCTATTGGGTCATCAAATGGAATCCCTTGTTATCAAGTTCAACTACTTCATATTATTCCTTTTATTATAAGCTGTGTAAAAGGTAGGCAGGGGGTTCAGCACATCAGTGGCTAAACCACTGTAAAGTTTTTTGTAGGCACAATGGCAAAGGACAGCTTTGAGGAGAATTTCAAAGGAGGAAAATGAGTTGGTTTTAATGAGTCCTTCTACATGTACATTGAGGCTGCTTTGACATGCTGTAATTACAACGTGTTGGAGAAGACTTGATTGAGTCTGCTGGAGTGTGGTAAATACTGCACTCCAGCTAACTTCAGGATCATGCGTATCAGTGTCATAAGCAGCCCTAGAAAATATTCATAGATTCAGAGATTGTAAGGCTGGAAGGGACCTCAGAAGATCATCGGGTCCAGCCCCTTGCACCAAATAGGAAAGATAACTGGGATCCCAACAAAGTGACTGTCTAGTCTTCTTTTGAATATTTTCAGGGAAGGTGATTGCACCATCTCTAGAGGGAGCTTATTCCACAGCCTGGACACCCTGATTATGAAGTTTTTCCTAATGTTGAGCCTGAATCAATCTTCAAGGAGTTTGTGGCCATAACTTCTAGTTTTCCCCTCAGGTGCTCTGGTGAACAGTTGCTTACCAAGCCTATGATGTACTCCCCTAGAAGGAACTAGCAGGGTTTGAACCAGAGACCCCTTGATATACATTTAAATGCTCTACCTCTGAGCTATGCTATTATGGGGGGAGGCTGGCTGGTGCGAAGCATACCTGCCTGACCCACCTCTCCCTCTTGCAGTGCCGTTCCAGGACCAGAGTGTGCTGGTGCTATGCATGCAGCAGTGGAGGAGTGTGTGGCAGGGGCGCTGGGTGTAGTACTGCAGCAGCTGTGGTGCTGGAGCTGCTGTTGCTGACCCAGTTTGGGGGGTGGCTAAGCCCCATTAGCCCCAGCCTTCTGCCACCAATGATCAGCATCCCTGTGTTGAAAAATGGCAGCAGGAGTACTTCAAATAAAGTTCATTTGATGAGTTTTAGTTAAACCACCCCCATCCCCATTCCTGGACATGTGCATCAGCATCCCCATCCTGAATAATGAAAAATTTTCAGCATGGGGACACTGATGCACATGCTGCTGCACGCGTTTTAATTAGAGCAGCTCACAGAGAAGCTTTAATTAAAACACACACCCCTCTCCCTCCCCAGCTCCTAGAGCAGGTGTATAAACACCCACAGACAGTTACAGGGGGTTCCTCCTAAGCATGAGCAGAAGCATGGGAGAAAGCAGTGAAGTGATCATCTGAACATTTTAAACTGAGTGATAGAGGCTGACATGATGGGCTGACCAGAGATTAGAGTCAACTTCACAATCCTGAATGAAAGATGACAGGCAGAGTTGAGACAGGCTGAATATGACCTTCATAATGAAGGCAAATAGCTTAGTTTTGGTGCAATAGAGAAGTGTGAACCAGTGAAGGTATGAAAAGGAAAGGTGACGTAGCCAAAGTGACAGATTAGAAAAGTGATAGTTATAGCAGTATTATGAATGGATATAAGCAGGTCAAGAGAAAAGGATGCTGGAGTAATTGAGAAGTCAGAAGATGAATGCCTGGACAAGAAGTTTAGCATGACAAGAAGCTGACCTATCAACAGTCAGAGATATGATTCTTTCCCATGTAGAATTTCAGTGAATATTGAATTCACATATACGTCTATAGAAAATTATTAATATGGCTTATGAGTGCTGGGCATCCTTAAAGAAAAATAGCTATTCAGGCACCTTTGCAGAAATCTATGAATTCAAAACATAGATTCTATCGTAAATTCTTTGAAGTATGGACTTTCTTTTTATCCTGTATTGGTATGGCACCTACCGCATGGATTTCCAGTCCATGACCCAAATAGCAAGTGCTACTGAAATGCAAAAAAGTAACAATGCCGACAGCAGCAGCAACAACAGTTCCCTTTCTACTAGTTCCTTCTCCAGTTTACCTCTCCAAGGCCACATGTCAAGAAAGAATGTGACCACATGTTTAACACATGCTTAAATGCTAAACTAATGGAATTTAAACAGATTATCAGACGTTCCAGCAACTTAAAGCAATATAATTGCGTAAATGATTTTTCTGAATCATAGCTCCAAACCTGAACAAAGCTCAGTGGCAACTCACTCAAAATTAGAGCGTGTCAACATTTTTTGTTGAAATGCATATTCAGGGGGAAAATAGCGTATTTCATGAAAATGTTCAACAAAAACAATATCTGTTGACAAAAGGCCCTTACCTGTCAAGAATTCATTCATCAGAAAATGATACAATGAAATCTAAGCTTCGGAAAAAAATGGTCATTTATCAAAAATGGGTAAAAATGTCACTTAGCCAACATTGTTTTGCTGGAGGAAAAAAATAATTTTTCAACTACACCAAAAAACAAAACAAAACACTGTACTCAATGCTTGGCTGACATTATTCTGTATACAACCTATTTTCCCCTCCAAACCCACCAGTCTCTATGCTCCCTCAGATTTGCCGCAAGATGGGGAAGAAGAAGAACAGTTCTTACATTTCTTTTACCTTAAATGCAGAGTACTTTGTGGAAGAGCTTATGACCAGAACAGAAGGTGATTTTGATGGGGTTTCTCACAATAGTTATTGACAGCCTTATAAAGCCTTAGCACTGGCTCTGGGACAGGCCAAAGGTCCTCTCAATGCATCCAGCACAAAAGTGGCATTCAAAAATTTTTGAGAACCTGAACTGCCCTTTTAATGTATGAGAATGAACTGGGAGGCAGAAAGGAATATAAGCTGCCTACCCACCCTGTGTAATGACCTAGACTACCTTACCACTTCCTATGAGTGAGGAAGCAAGTTCAAGGTCAGACTCTTGTGTCTGAGCTGGCCAACTGCAGTGTGAGCTGGCCAACCTTTTCCCATCCATTTGCTGTATTTAGGCCAGGAAAAGAGAAGCCAAAGTGCATCAGAAAATGAAAAAAAAAAAGTTTGGGGCTAAATTCTGTGCTAGTGTAAAAGGGCAAAAATGCATTAATTTCAAAGGCTTGTAGTGTTATCAAGTTTCTATACAAATCCATTTCTGATAATCACTATGGCCCTTTTGCTGGGCTGGGCATGTCATCAGGTGTCCAACTCCAGACTCCCAAAGAAACTTTTATTTTTCCAGCTCAGTCAAGGAGTACATTCAAGAGGAGGGCAGAGAAAGCTCTTCAAGGATGTCCTGAAAGCCATCTTGAAAAAAATGCAACATTGACATCCACTTATGAAAGGCTATCACCCAGGACCGGCTCAAATGGAGGAAGAGTCTGCTGCAAGGATCTCCGTGCTTTGAAACCTCATGATGGCAACAGGAGATGGAAAAGTAGGAGCTGCAGAAACAGTGTATTGAAGACTGAAACAAGAATCCAGTACCACCCACCCCACATGGAAACGTGCCCGAGTTGCAACAGTCTGTTGATCCTGGATCAGCCTCCTCAGACATCTTCAGACCCACAGATAAAACAATCATGGAAGACAACCAAATCATCCTTGACTGCAAGGGATTGTAGAGGAGGATCGGTTCCTGAAAGATGCTATTTCTGTTGAGCTACGAAGTTGGTAGCGGTCAAGAATATAAAGCATTATGGGCACCCACACATGCAAAGCCTCCTAGCTGGAGGCACACTCTCTAGACAGAGAGCTATAGAAGGCTGCTCCATTGCTCCCTTGTCCCAGGGGAGCTGTTCAGTGAGCCAGCCAGGTTCACTGAGAGCCTTGTAAGCCTTCCAGAAGCACCTGCATCCTGGGATCTGGGAACACTGCTGTCCAATGCTCTGGGATCCCAGGCGATAAGTGGGCTCTGTAGTGCTCCCTGGGAAAATGAAGGACCCAGGTAAGTCCTATCACTTGATGTATAACATGCCACTTGCTCAAATTAGAGCCTAATACAAATCAGCTGCCAAGATAGTTTATGTTCAGGAAGTAAGATCTTTAAGACTTGTTCACCATTTTTGCACCTCATTTGCCATTTTTTTATTTGGTGATAAATGACTTGAATGTCATATCACAATTTATAACCCAATTAACACATTAATTGGGCAATAAATGTAATATCTGCCAGGGGCCTATGTTGTACTTTGCCCAGTTACCCTCTGATTCTTCCAAGAGTCTCATTCAAGAAAGCACATAAGAGCGCTTGTACATGTGATGGAGGTTTAGTCCTTAGAGGGTTGTACTCGATGCCCCCTAAATTGAAATTGTGGGTTAATTGAAATGGTGGGTTTTATTTTTTCTATCACTGTTATGGCGAGGAGCTCTATCCTTTTTTCTTTTTTTTTTGGTGCAACCTCCCCATGGCTGGGGGGTGAGCTACTGGTGGGCCAAAAGGTCCCTGAGCTGTGGGGAGACCCAGTCCTTCCCTCAATGATGGCGGTGGCACCTCCTGGGGCCACTGAGGCAGGCTGCTAGCAGTCTGGGTGCTGCCCCAGCTCAGAGGCAGCACGTCACCCAACCCAACTCTTCCCTGACCCTGAGCTGGGGCAGCACCTGGCCCACTAGCAGGCTGCCTGGGTGGCCCCAGGGGGCACCGCCGCCATGGAGGGAAGGATCAGACTCCTGCAGCTCAGGAGTCACTCGACCCACCAGTAGCTTGCCCTCCAGCACCAGGAGAAGTAGGTAGGCTCTGCCAAAAAAACAAAAAGGATCAGACCCCCTGCCACTTTTACCTTCAGCAGGCAGCTGCTGAAGTCAGACGCAGTTAGGGGCCCAATCCTTTTTTTCTATGCTGTCTGCCTGCATCTCCTGTGGCTTGGGGGCGAGCTGACTAATAGCTGCAAAGCATCATTGCAAACTAAACTACCTCAGGATGTAGTTTAGTTTGCAATGATGCAAACTCATTTAAGATATCCCAAGATTTTGCACATGTACAGTGTGATGCCATTTAGCCTCACAAAGTGACATTCTTATGATGTGTAAGGGTACATTTTCATGACGTACAGGGTAATGGCATCACATGTACAAGTGCCCTCAGTGCTTAAAATCTTCCTACTTGAGCTTGGTGTCTTCCTCTTTCAGGTTCCAATTCAGCAAGATGCTTAAGTAAATATTTAATTTTGAAAGATGCCTAAGTCTCATTGACTTCATTAGAATTTTAGCATGCTCTGAACATTGCCAATGCCTATCAGTAAAGTTATACTTGAGGACATTATCAAATCAGACGTACAGGCAGCGTTCCCTCTAAGCTGTGCAGTGTGTGCAGCTGTGCAAGCGTGCCTGGCAGCACGACATGAGCGTGCCTGCGCAGCTGTGCACACCACACAACTTAGAGGGAACGCTGATTATAGGGTTGGTGCTGAATTCCTCTTATATAGTGTCACACAGCCTCAGCTCCACTGACACACAAGACACTCTTAGCATCTATCTAGGTTTGCTTTTCTGGCATGATTAGCTGTGTGACAGCTTCTAAGAGCCCAAGACACTTAGCACTGTCTCATAACCATGCTGTGCTTTTTCTGTGTTGTAGGAAGACAAATGTGCATTTATTACATTAGAAATACAAAATACTCCAATTAAAATGTCCCACAGTTAGTGGGGAAAGTTCTTTAGCCATCAGTTTTAAGAAATTAATATTGCAAACACATTTTTAGGCTTTTTGATTGGTATTCACTGCTCAATGCTGTCAGGGATAAAAGCTCATGCTGTAGTGTGCTGAGCTCCTGACATTGCAGGGCCTGCACTGAGCCTATATGCTGGGGAGCTGTCATACTTCATTAATGTCAGTCCCAGCCAGTGAGCCTTCTGAGCAATACGGAAACATGATATTCTAGGCATGAATAAATTGACTGTGTTTCACTGACTTGTACAAATGTATGACACTCCAATCTGCAAAGCAAGAATGCTGGAAAAATTACATAGTGCTTACCATTCCAACTGTGTACATTTTGCCCATGAAAAGGAACCTACATGAGAACATTTAAGTGTATTGGAGACCTTATAAAGAAAATACTGGTGTATTGTGCATGAAGCTTTCTCTGACGATAAGTCAGGGAAGAGAAAATCCAAATAGGCACCAAAGAAAATATAACTCTTCCTCATTACTCAAGCTGCTCAAATTGGTCCATTTCAGATACCGCCGTGTGCTGCTGTTGATTAATGTTGACTTTTCTTAAAGGCAGCCACTGCATGTGTTCAAGTGACAGATAAAAGGGGTTCAGCTCTGTAAACAAAAGGATGAATGTGGCATATTGCCATCTAGGAAAGAATTGATGTAGCTGATTCACGCAGGACCAGAAGGATGCTAGCAAGAGTAGCGCTTGAAGGAGGTTATGAATCTGTTGTGTTGTGCCAACAGAAGTCCACTGTCTCTGTGTAATGGAATCTGCTTTTCTATAACTGATGCCCTTGTCTGACTCCTTTACTTAGAAAATCTGTGCATGTGGATCCAGAGTCCTGACTGGTTACTAAGTTTGTAAAGGCTTTTGGGACACCTCAGACTGAGGAGAACTACATCAAAGAAATCGATTACTCCAATTATTGCTACTATGAATATATTGAATTGTACAAGGAAGACAACTTTATGAACTTCCTACAAACAGCACATAGAATTACATTGCTGATTTGTAACTTTCTGAACAATGGCTGTGCACAAACTCTGAAATAATGCAGGGTTTGGCAAGGACATCTGTCAATACCAGTGCAGTCCTGAATGGATCTACAAAAGGAAAAGAATTAGCCTGAGCCCATCTGAAGCAGAAGGTTTTGTTGTGTCAGCACTTGGTTTCTTGTTTAAGAAGCATTTCCTGGATTAGTCCACAAGGATTCTGGCAGGCTTTGATATCCAAGGCAGGTGGTGCCTTGATCTTACGTTTAGAAGCATGTCAGCAGGGAACAAGCTTTAGCCCTCATGCTGCCAAAAAAATGATTTTATATCATTTTAAAATGGCTGTGTCAAAGCAAAACACATAGTGCTGTGGACATAACTTACATCCTGTCATTATATGAATTATTATGAAAATTATAAAAATGTTATGAAAATATAATACAAAGAAAGCACTTAAGACTTCTCTCATTGCCTTTTAAACCCATAACTTAATTTGGTTTAAATCATGGGGTCTTGCTGTTGGACAAGCCACAGAAGAAAGTGACAGTCTGTTGAATGTAAAGGGCAGAGGTGTCTGCTTCCACTGCTAAAAGTGTTGGGCCTAGTTCAAATAAAGACTCCTCCAGCATGGCCATGGATTTTAGGTGCAAAGGGTGAATTTTTCCAGCTACAGGAATTATTTATTCAGAAAAAAATATGCCAAAAAATGGAGTTCTGATAAGGCCCAAGCTCTTTATATATTCAGGTTGAAAGAGACATGACAAAATCTTTTAAACATGTTGAAACAAACTTTTGATATTTTGATTTTTTTTTCCATTTTCAAGCACTTTTAATGAATGCAAAGGAAATTAACAGCTTGACTCCTCCACCTCCACCTGCCACCTTTTTATCCAAACGCTCAACAATTAAGGCAGTCATCCAGGATGTGGGAGATCTGGGTTGAAATCAATACCCGCCAAATACCAAATTAAGCAGAGAGTGGATTTGAGGCAAGAAAAGTGAAGGTACTATGATGTTTTTGGGTAAGAGGGAGCTGCCGCCTCCTCCAGTTTTGTGAATCTAGCCCTTCTTTTCCTCCTTTGGTGAATTTAACTCACCTTTCTTTGGCTTTTGTTAAAGTTCCTGAAAACAAAACTTTCCACTTCAGGGTGAATGAAATGTTTCATATGACTTAAATGTTCATTTAGGTGACCACCACTGTATCTTAACTTTCAATATTTTTTCCACATTCTGGTTGATCATCATGCTTCTTCTTATTCTCATTCTTATTCTTTTTGATTTGGTGGTTAACTCAAAAAGTTCAAATAGGTTTACATTCCTACAGGCAATCCACTATTCACCGTGAGTTGTAAGTCTCCATCTCCTGACAAGTTCCTTAGAAACATGTGTCTACTACTGCTACAAAAACTTCTGTTTTTGCATAAGTGGTGAAGACCATTGGAGGTCCTCTATCACTGGTGATGACCCATAATGACAATCTCAACACAGACACTATTATGTATAAAATCATATTCCCTAAAAGAAAAAAAAAGGTTAAAGATGTCTAATGCTAAGATTAAAAGACTATAATCACAGGAATTCTGAGAAACAGTTTAGCACGAAAACCATGAACTTCTCTGGAATCCTATTCTGTTATCACCCTTCACAAAAACAAAACAAAAAAAAGATTTTGTGTAACAGCCAGCCTTGTTTAATAGAGTTATTAATAATCAGGAGATCATATAAAATTTTAGGCCAGACCTGCCTAATAGGAACTTCAAAGGAACTTAATAAAACTAGGCAAGTAGATGGTATGATGGCAACAGAACTGCTCAGTATCAATATCCTTTGATATTCATATTTTAACTCACTATCTCATCCACTCCACCAAAGAGATGGCAACTTGCAAAATGGCAGTCAGGAAGGAGGTAATGTGCATAAGAGAAAAAAAAATTTCTTGTAGAAAAGCTACATTGATAAACATTGATAAACATTGATTTGTACTTGATAAACAGCTGCATTAAAAGGAAGCAACAGGGGGGGAAAAGCCTTAAGAAACGGACAAAATGCTTACAGATGACACAAAGCAGCCCTGATCAGAACTTGTATAATTTCACTAGAGGATATTAGCTTGAGAAGTGGTAGAATTTCTGAGACTGGAAGCTTGCAAGTTGCTGTTGGCAGTCCCTCAATACTAAGATTACAGTCTTCCAGTAAATAGGTAAGTCATTTGGTGATCCTGTAGATGACTGAGGATGCTGATCTGAGATCTACACATTTAATACAGATATAGGAAACAGCTCTGGGAGGAAGGAGTAGATCCTGGTGATGTCAGACCACAGTTTTTTCCCTCTGTCTTTCTTGTCTATCTGCCTCATGAGCAAAATGAATTCACTCAAGATGATCATTACTTGGCCCATACATAGCTCTGGTTACATTGAACAAATTCTGCATGTTGTGGCTTTTGTCAAACTTTTGAATCTCTTTTGCTTTGTCTTCCTACCACTTGTTCTTTTGTTCTCAGATTGTCCTATGAGTCTCTGCTGTAATGTGGCAAAAGTGTCTTGTTTCTGTTTGGAAGTGATGTCCTCCTGCCAAACTTTTAAGCTTCTCCCATTCTGTCAATGAGAGTCTGAATTTCTCTTATCATTCTCATCAAACAAGTCCTGATGTTTCTTTGTGGAGAAGCACAAAGACTCTTTAAGCACATCTCATAGATGGTTTCCTTGAGGTTCTCCCAGTGATCAATGGCGTCTAGATCATCAGGGAGGTCAGACAGTTTATCACGAAGGCACTGCTTGAGATGGTCACTTTTAGCAGGGTCCTTCAAGCACTGGATATTGAACACCTTGCTTGCTCCTTTGCTTACATTATTTTGGGGCGATACGAATGGACATGACAGAACATATCAAACAATGATCCATGCAGTAGTTGTCTGTGCTGATCATAGCTCCACTGAAACAGACATTGCTCTAGTCCTGGCCATATACTATGATGTAGTCAATCAGGTGCTAGTGTTGTGAGCAAGACAAACTCTATTTTCTAGGCCCCTCCCCCCTACAAGGTGAGCAGAGTGGATCCTTAGTAGACCTGCTCAGCCATGCTTGCAGCTGTTGAATTGCACAAACTGTTTCAGTTCCAAGTATAAAACAAACATCATAAAGTCATCATCTCTATGTAGGTCCATGACTAGGGGCTTCTGGTAATCAGCAGTGCCTGCCCCTATAGCTATTCACCCATCATCATGGGATTTGTTCTTGAAGAAAGATGCCTCTTTGTGTCTTCTTTTAAATATGGGAATGTTGTTGAGCATCAGAAGCCACAGAATACTTCACAGGAAGTAAACTTGAATTTTATGGCAAGGAAAATGTGGATGATCAGAGGTTTCTACTCTACTGAAGCCTTCATCCACCTGTGAAAGCAGTGGGAAGTATTTTTTCTTCATCCACCTACTCCATCATAAAGGATTTTTATTTTTTATCACTGTTATTCTGGAAACCACATAATCGACCTTGCCACTTTGACCCCTTGTGCTACACATTATCAGCATATTCCTTGTAGAACTTCCAAATCTTTCACAATATGCTGTGGCATGACTAGCAGCTTAATGGTCCTCCATTGAGATATATTAATGGTGCCATGCACTCAGGCAATAATGATGGCATTATTTTGTGTCAGCCCAGCCTCCATAAATCTCTATAAAAACATGCCAGTAAAGTACAAACAGCAATCTCAATGATCTATATTTTCCACTCTTATTAAAAGTTACCAAGAAACAGTTGCGGCACAACAGCAGTAAACTTTTGCACGTCCAAGAATGTTTGCCATAAACTGCTCCAGTGTGCCAATTAAATGCAGTAGGAACTCAGCACATGGGAGCACTTTATTGCTTCATTATTGGTTTTATATCATATTAAATCCAGCTCACTACAGAAACAAACAACCAAACATTTTAAAAGCTAAAGACAAAAGTGCACTACAAGTTAATCCATTACTGAAACCTTTAAAATATAGTGTATTATATAAAGCATATTTGTATGCAGGGAGTCATAAAATATTTGTGAAAGGACAGTTGAAAACATTACATTTGATGCTCTAACAAATGAGATTAAAATCGCACAGGAAATTGTTTGGACAATGGTACAATAGTTCACACATGATATCCTGGACAGTCTTCTTAATATGACCAATTTACAATCTAGTGTTACAAATTTCAGAACTATAATCAAATAACTGAAGATAACAAGGCAAGAATTAACAATGCTAATATATATTAGTTTCATAGTCGGTAGGGTCGGAAGGGACCTGAGGAGATTATCTAGTCCAACCCCTTGCCATGGCAGGAAAGAGTACTGGGGTCAAATGACCCCGGCCAGATGTTCGTCCAGCCTTTTTTTAAAGACCCCCAGGGTAGGAGCCAGCACCACTTTTTTTAGAAGTTGGTTCCAGGTCCTAGCCACCCTGACAGTGAAATAGCGCCTCCTAATGTCTAGCCTGAAACTACCCTCCGCTAGCTTGTGTCCGTTGTTTCTTTTAACTCCCAGGAGTGCTAGGGGAACAGGGACTCTCCCAACACCTTCTGGTCACCCTTGACTAGTTTATAGAGTGTCACTAGATCCCCTCTCAGCCTTCTTTTTTGGAGGCTGAACAGGTTCAGGTCCCTCAGCCTCTCCTCGTAGGGCCTGCCCTGCTGACCCCTGATCATATGGGTGGCCCTCCTTTGGACCCTCTCCATATTGGTCACATCCCTCCTGAAGTGCGGCGTCAAGAACTGGACACAGTACTCCAGCTGCAGCTTGACCAGTGTTGCATAGAAGGGGAGGATTACCTCCTTGGACCTGCTTGAGATGCATCTGTGGATGCACGACAAGTTATGGTTGGCCTTCCTGACCGCGTCCCCACGCTGTCGGCCCATGTTCATTGTGGCATCAATGATGACTCCAAGATCCTTTTCTGTCTCAACACTGGCGAGAAGGGAGTTCCCCAGCCTGTACGTGTGCCGCTGGTTCTTCCTCCCCAGGTGCATTACCCTGCACTTGTCAGTGTTGAACCCCATCCTGTTCCCATCGGCCCACCCCTGTAACCTGTCTAGATCCACTTGCAGCTTGTTCCTTTCTACTAGCGTGCCCACTTCTCCCCACATCTTAGTGTCATCTGTAAATTTGAACAGGGTGCTTTCTACCCCCTCATTGAAGTCACTGATGAAGATGTTGAATAGTGTGGTCCTGAGGACTGAGCCCGGGGGAACCCCAGTGCCCACATCCCTCCAGGTCGAATAAGACCCGTCCACCACTACCCTCTGGGTGCGGCCCTCCAGCCAGTTAGTGACCCATCTGACCATGTAGGCATCAACACTACTGTCTCCTAGTTTCTTACTGAGAATGGGGTGAGAGACCATGTCGAAGGCCTTTCTGAAGTCCAGAAAGGCTATATCCACTGCAACACCTGCATTCAAGGACTTGGTGACCTGGTCATAGAAGGCCACCAGGTTGGTTTGACAAGACCTGCCCCTAATGAACCCATGCTGGTTGCCCCTGAGCATAACCTCCCCTGCTGGCCCTTCCTGGACATGTGCCAGGATAATTCTTTCAAAAATCTTCCCCAGGACTGAGGTAAGACTCACGGGCCTATAGTTTTCTGGGTCCTCCTTCCTCCCTTTTTTGAAGATGGGGACCACATTGGCCCTTTCCCAGTCCTTTGGCATATTGCCCGAGCGCTACGAGTGCTTGTAGAGCTGTGCCAGAGGTCCCACAATGACCCCTGCTAGTTCCTTCAGCACTCTGGGGTGGAGATCATCAGGACCTGTGGCTTTAAATACATCTTGTTGAGCCTGGATAAAAAAAAAATGGCATCAAAGAAAATCTCAAAAAAATTTTAAAAATCCAGGTTTATAGTGCCATTATTCAACTTGTCTTGTTACTAGGGCTATGCGAGTCTTTGGATCCCGCTTTGGATCCGGACCTGCTTCGGATGCTTTGGTGTGGCACTTCCGGATCGAAGCAGGATCCCAGCAATGGTGTCTGGAGTGGGTCGGGGGCATCCAAAGTGCTTCAGCTCTGCATCGGATGCTTTGAGCTCGCTTTGACCATTTTGAGGCAATTAGAAGAGGGAGGGGAAGCGGGGGAGGGATGGAGAGTGGGAGGGTGGGGGAGTTGGGGGCAGGGGAAGACTGATGTCTGTAGGTAGCCAGGGAGAAAGATTTCTCCCTGGCTACATTTCCAATGGCAGCATCTTTGGGGTAGGACTACAAAAAGTATAAAAGCTCCTGTTTCCAGCCCTTCTCTGCTTTTTGCAGCTCATTCCCTGTCAGCGACTCTTTGAGAGAGGAACAGTGCGACTGAGACCTGCCTGCTGCTTTTTCATGTTATAAAGGAGTGGTTAGGATTTAGCTTTGGTTAGTTTAGCTTAGCTATTCTATTCAATTATTAGTAGTATTACAATTCAATTTATTTCTTTGAATTATTTTTTTGGAAACTTGTCTTGGAAACTTTGCAAAAAGAAAGTTGTATTTTCCCAGCCAGTGGTATCTATCACTGTGCAGGGAGGCACAGATTGCTTGCACATACGCACGCACATACACAGAGACCCAGAATATAGAAAAAAATCACAGTGGAAGAAGACAGACAGATCATGAGCTGTGGCAAGGATGTGAGACATTTCTCCACCACGGCCATGCTGCTGCATCTGAGGAAGCACCCCCTTGCCCTTCTTCCTGCTGCTCAGCCTGGCACCAATGCAAGTATGCCGAAAGGGAAGTCCCCCACTTGCTCCAAAGCTCCCTTACCCCCAAAGCAGAGGCCACCCTGGACCACTGGGAGAAAGGTGGACAGAAAGCAGGGCACATTCCCAAGGTGCGCGAGATCACTCAGAGCATTGGGGAGATGTTTGCTTTGGATAGCCAGCCCTTCTCCCCAGTTGAATGACCAGGGTTCAGGTGGCTCGTAGCACTTCTGGCCCCATTTTACAAAGTGCTCACATGCACCACCTTTAGCAGGGCAGTGGTGCCCTCCCTGTATCAGGTATGCAGTGAGTACTTGAGGAAGGAGCTGTGCAAGGCAGGGCCACAGGTAGCCTTGCACTTCACCTCTGACATGTGGAGCAGCCGGGGTGGTGATCACGCCTACCTCTCCCTCACGGGGCACTGGTGCACTCAGACAGGCCGTCGGTGGGCTCTACTGCAAGCCGAGGTGTTGGATGAGTCCCACACAGCAAGGGAGATCATGGGGGCCATGAACCACATGGTGCAGGGGTGGCTCGTTGGGCAAGCCAAGCTCACTCACGGGTTCATGGTCACCAACAATGGGCCAATATGGTGAAGGCTGTCCATGATGCCAACTTTGTTGCGTGGCACACAGGCTGCACCTAATAGTGAACTGTACTTCATCAGCTTCCTAGGTAGTAGGTACAGAAACTCATGGACTCAATATACACAGTGGAGTTCTAGCACGCTGTGACCTGCCGGACATCTGACACCCCAGGCACCTCTGCACTTTTACCTGCGCTGCTACATCCCCCTTTCCTCCTACCTCCAACCCCAGGCTGTGCCTCACCTCCTGATGCCTCCATTTCCATTTTCACTGTCTGGATTTCTTGCCTGCATTGTGGGCCAGGCCAGCCTTTGGCTTCTTTACTATTCCTTCCATCCAGGACCAACTGCAGGTACTTCCTCAGCCTGACAAAGGGGTTTTCAACCCTAAAGCTTCCAAAGATATATATATTTTTAAGTACTCCTTTTTTTTCATAATACACATATAGACATAAAAATACAAGATAAGCCATCACACACCATTAGTAACATCATATATCCAACACAACACAACATCTTTACTTCTTGCTGTCAATTCCTTTATAAAATGACAGGCTCTGTGACAGTTCCATTTGGATACCTATGATGCTGATGATGATGCTACTGGTGTTGAGCCAGCTAAGTTATTGTACCTGTTGTCATATAAAGTGAAGGACCAGGCGTGAGGCTGTAGGGGAGGAGGAGGCCTCAGTGGGGCACATGGCTGTGTTGTGCAGAGGCCCCGGTGCCAGGTAGGGTGCACCTTAACACACACACAGTGTCACTCACCCATATCACGAGTTTTGCCTGTCAGCAGCTTGGGGTGCAGGGCCCCAAACGACAGATTCCCCCAGTGAGACACTCACAGTTGGCAGGCTTCGTGGCCTGGCAGGGCCCAGCACTCACTCAGGCCTGCTCTAGGACACACACACACAGCTGGCAGGCTTTGTGGCCTCAGTAAGAGCTACCACCCCTGCAGTTTTGCCCCCCCCCGTGTTGTAACACATAGACGTGACAGGAGTTTTGCCTGTCAGCAGCTTGGGGTGCAGTTCCCCACAAACCCCTGCACCGATCTTCTTGAAACTTGGCAGGATTTGTGGCCGCAGTAAGAGATACCTGCCCTGCAGTTTTGACCCCCCTGTGTTGTAACACATAGATGTGACAGTTTTGCTTTCAGGAATTTGGGATGCAGTTCCTCCCAAACTCCTGCACCGATCTTCTTAAAACTTATCAGGATTTGTGATCTCACCAGGGGCCACCATCCCTGTAGTTTTCAGCCCCCTGTGATATAACACACAGCCGTGATATGAGTTTGGCTTTCAAGAATTTGGGGTACAGTTCTCCCCAAGCCCCTGCATTGATCTTCTTGAAACTTGGCAAGCTTCATGCTGTTAGCAGAAGCTACCACACCTGCAAGTTTCATCTAAATCATACTAAAACCAACAAAGTTATAGATCTTTCATTCATTCCCCATTATACCCTATGGCCGGATCTCCAAGGCAGCCTCGAAGCTTCGGAGCTGCTTCGGCCGGATCGAGGCAGAAACCCTGTCCAGAGCTCCAGATCAGATTGCAGCCATCCCAAGCAGCCAGATCTGAAGCTGGATCAGATCGCTGCTGACTCGCACAGCCCTACTTGTTATACGGATGTGAATCCTAGACGCTGACAAAGACAAATAGAAAAAGTCTGCTAGCATTTGAAAACAAAGTGCTAAGGAAAATATTTGGTGCAGTGCTAAAAATCAGAGTATGGAGCAGGAAATATAATGAAGATCTGTGGACCTTCACAAAAATCTTGATGTGCTGAGCAAGAGAAGAGCACAGAGAATGAAATGGGCAGGGGTTATTGCGAGAACTGATAAAATAAGACATGTGAGGAAGATTTTAGAAGCTGAGCCAAAGTGTATCAGACCTCAAGGCAGACCAAGACAATAATAGGAAGATAATATAAAAACTTACCTGAAAGGGAGAAGTGAAGATGAGCCAAGGTGGAAGGAGATGGAAGGCTGTAGTTAGGGCCATTAAAGGTCCCTGAGGCCAGTGAGATCAGAGAAAAATGGGGAAAGAGAGAGAGAGAGAAAGTAGTGAGGTAATTACACATGACCAGATGAGTCAAGAGTTATAGTGGTGATGTGATTTTTCATCCTTACAGCAGTCTGCATAGCAATTGCCCTTGGTACTGCAAAAATGCAGGACCTGAGAAAATGGAGAAGCTTCTGGCCTTGATTTCCGCAGGAAATCATAAATGTGAAAAAGACAGGCACCTGAAATTGTGAGGAAGCACTGGTGAGAGATGAAGATTTTCATTCTGTTCCATGTTGCTTGTCCACCAAATTTGTCAGTTTGTTATGTATGATTTTGTGAAATTACTTTGACACTCAGAAGCGCATTTCCGCATCTTCAAGCAGCAATAAGGACAAGCACTTCTCATGGTTTCAAATTACTAGCTGTCAAGAGTCCCTCTGAAGTATCTTTAGCATCTCCAGAATACTTTTCCTAAGAACTCTGCAATTTCGAGTTCTTCTTATTCTCTCTTTCACTGAGAGAGATCTCAGGCAACACATGGCATAATGCATTCTGAGATTCTCTTATATTCTCAAGTTCCTTCCTTTCACTTCATTCTGCACTACACTAGTATTTCACATTATATTTACATATCCCAAGCTAAGTTACGGGTCATAGTCAACGATCATGATGGGTCAAAGATAGACAAGACATTTCAAATAGTCAGTCCCATTCCCCTGCATGAGAAAAAATGTTTTTCAAAATGAACAGACTGGTCAACCTCTCTGGGGAGGGGAGAGAAAGTCTTTAAGTGAAAGCTAATCTGAACCAGATTTCAAATTCAGAACTTATTCCCCTCAGAAGAGAGGTTAGTCCCTCCCTTGTGCAATAAGTCCAGTCCACAAACACTACATGTATCAGGAATCTCTGCTGTCTTACTTCCCCTCATCATGGTGCTATATTACCGAGAACTTCTCATCCACCCTTAAAGATACCTCTTACATGGGAACCATGCCAACTGGGAGACAGAGGGCATGGTAAGCAAACACAACGAGGAAATAACAACTATAATGAGCAAACTGACTGGTATTGCTATTCTGAAATAACACCCCCAGGTAGGCATCTATTTTATTTGGAAATGCATCACTCACATTTATGAGTGAAATCATCACTCTGGAACAAAGTCACATTTATTTCGGAATGAAATTTGCACATGGGGAGAAATTCCAAAATAGTTTCTGTGGAACAGTTATTCCATAGTAGTTACTGAGGTCAATTTCCTGGTGAAAACAAGTCCATAATCCATCTTGCAACTATTAAGTGATACATAAACCCATCCATCCATCCACATTCCATTGCATAGAGTGAATTGTGCTATTTGTGATCCCCTAACTTAACCCGGAAGATCCCTATGCATCCATTATGTTGTATATTATAGCTTGAAGAGACTTACATTACATACATATATAGAATCTTTTCATTCTATAATATCTGTGATGATTATATGTATAGTGTTGTCAGCTTTAGTCTGGAGAATCCAGACCCTACAGAGAGACAGAAAGAGAAGATACTTAGAGCTGGGTTTTTGGTTGTAGCCATGTTGGTCTAAGGACATAGGCAGGCAAGGTCTTTGAGTAGATGTGATATCTTTTATTGACCAAATGAGTAGTTCAGAAAAAGTTCTTAGCAAGCTTTCAGGCACAATCACCCTTCTTCAGGCATAGGAAGTCTCTGCTGTTCTGAGACTCCAAGGAATGAAAGAAGTTACAAGTGTGACAGGATGTCAGTGAGAATGTGAATAGGTGGAAATTGGGAAAACAAAAGGTAGAGCAAGGAAGGGGGGAAGGAAGTGAGGGGGAGGGACCAAAGGTGAGTAAGGGAGACTTTACAGTAAAGAAGCTGTCTGTCAAAAAGGAAATAGCTGGAAATTAGGAAGACAAAGGGCAGAAAAGTAGGGGAGGGGACAGGAGAAAGTGGGGGGGGGGTGGAAGAAAAGTGTAAGCGGTCATGTATGCCAGGTATCTAGTGAGTCAGATGATCAGCAGGTTGTAATGTGTCATAAATCCAATGTCTATATTGAGTCCATGATTATTTGTATCCAGTAAATTTATGAAGTGAAGTTCGTGGGCTCCTCGACGAAAGGTGTTTTGTAAGTTCCTTTTGAGGATTAGAACTGAGAGATCAGAGAGGGAGTGATTGTCTTGTGAGAAGCGTGCCCACACAGGTAGTTGGGTATTCTTGTCTTTGATAGATTTTCAGTGTGCATTCATTATGGTGCATAGATGTTGTTTGGTTTCTCCTACATATTTTCTGTCAGAGCATTTGGTGCACTGGATGAGATATATAACATTCCTGGAGGTGCAGCTGTAAGATCCAGGAATGGTGATGGTTCTGTTGTGGGGTGTAATTAGTGTGGGGGTAGTGGAGATGTGTTGGCAGGTTTTGCATTTCTTGTGCTGGCATGGTCTGGATCCACTAGCTGTGGTTTGGGTCATAGGGATTTTGCTTCTGGTGATGAGGTTAGTGAGGTTCAGTGCTTGTTTAAAGGCTTGGATATTGCAATTGTTTGAGGATTTGCCATATTGGTTCCAGGGAAGGGTGATATGTCATAACTAATGTTGTGCTATTTCTGGGAATTTTCTTTTTGTACTGCAGCAAATCTTCATATGTTTTCTAGGTAGCTCTTTCAAAAGTGTGATCTATCTCTCTGGAGGAGTGTCCTTGTCAGGTGAAGGCCCTTTTGAGATTGGTGAGGCAGCAATCATGGGTATCTCCTTGGTGCAAATTTGGTGGTATTGGAGAGCTTGACTGTAAATTACAGCTTTCTTATTGTGTTAAGGTGACTGCTGTGTTCTGTGTAGATATGTATTTTGGTCCATGGGTTTCTTATATATGGTGGTTTGAATTTTACTGTTTTGGATATTGATCATGGTGTCCAAAAAGGAAATGCTGGTGTTAGAGTATTCAAGCGATAGTCTGATGGAGAGGTGATGATTGCTGAATTTTTGGTGGAAATCAATTAGAGACAGCAGGGTTTCAGTCCAAATGATGAAAATGTCATCTATGTATCTCAGGTATAGTAATGGTTTGATGGTGCAGGTCATAAGAAATTCTTCTTCCAGGTGGGCCATAAAATGGTTGGCATATTATGGGGCCATTTTGGTGCCCATAGCTGTGCCCATGGGATGCCTATTTACACCACAGGTTTTAATCCTTATTAAATTAAATAGATTTACAAAATTTACATTTATTTATTTTGGAGCCTCGTGTAAGTGTTTGCACGCACTAGGTTTTTGAATGAATTAAGCCCGGTCTCCAGACAGCGCAACAGGACAGTAGGATAGTCCAGTACTGCCCACGCCCAGCCTGAGGCCCCCCATCCCATACCCCTTGCCCCATGCCCTGTGTCCATGCTCATGCCACAGGGAGCTGGCAAACTGCAGAAGAAAAAAAACAGCGGAAGCAATTCAAAAGCAAAAGCAATTCCAAGGGGTGAACTACAAAAAAGTTGCAGCCAGCTCGTGGACAAAGAGGCTCATTACACGTCTTTGAGTGCCTTTGTGTTTGCACATAATAAATGCACAGATGTGACACTTTAATTCCCAGTGAGCCAAACTAAACTATGTCAGAGAATTTTTACTTTAATGAACAGGGAAGACTTTTAAAGAGTCTGGAAATCCTGCTCATGCAAAAAGACACATAGTTGCAGTACATGAAAGGGCAAAAAATGCGGTTTGTACAAAGGCCCATGATATAGAACAAGTGTTTGTTGTTGAAACTGAAGTTATTGTGTGTGAGGATGAAGTATATGAGTTCAGTGATATCCTGAAGTCTGTACTCTTGAGTTGTAATCTCATTCTTGTAGATATGTAAGGCAGGTTTGGATGCCGTCCTGGTGTGGGAAGTTGGTGTATAAGCTAGTGACATTCATGGTGGCTAGAAGGGTATTGCTGGGAAGGTGGTCTATGTTTTTGAGTTTTCACAGGAAGTCTGTTGTGTCTTGGATGAAACTCGGTTTTTGGGTAATGAGTGGATTTGATAAAACCTGATATTTCTTCCATTAGGGCTCCATGGTTTGAAATGATACGTCTGCCAGGGTTTCCTTGTGTCTGGATTTTAGGGAGCAAGTAAAAAGTACTTGGATTGGGTAGTGGAAAGATCAGGGTCTGAAGTTTTTCTTGCAGTTCTGATGGACATGATGTGATGGTGATTTTGAATTTTGAGGTGGAAAAGGTAGTTGGATCTTCCTCTAGTTTTTTGTAGTAGGTGGTGTCAGACAGCTGTCTTTTGGCTTCTTTTATGTAGTCTTCTTGGTTAAGGATAACTACAGCTCCTCCTTTATTTGCTGGTTTATTACTATTTGGTGGTTGGATCTTAGAGATTCTATGGCCCTTCTTTCTGAGAGGGAGAGGTTGTTATAGTTACGTTTGTTGTTGTTGTATCAATACCATACAACATTTCAACATCATACTTGATAAAAAAGAAGGACTCAATCAACCCTCTAATATTATCAATCTCTCCATGCACACACTTACCAAAGCTGAAAAACCTGTCCTTTCAAAAGGCCTTAATTTCTGTCCAGAAAAACACCAAAATAAGATACTACTCTGTGGAGAACTAGAAGATTTTTTTTTCAATGCCTTTATCTGAAGGAACATTTCCACAACCAAAAGGAATCCATTTTCAACACTAATTAATTTGGTGACAGCATCAACGAAAAAATTGACACCAATAAATTCAAAAAAACTTCAGATTGGACACCTTACAGTGGACAAAATTCAAACCTTGAGTGCTGCATTGACTGCTTAAGAGAAAGGATGAACAATGAAATTTTACTCAACAACAAGCATCACTATAACGACCTCTCCCTCTCAAAAAGAGGGCACCTTACAGACCTTACCTCTTATACTTTTCTCTCCCCCCACCCCTTACTTCCCTCCCCTCCTCTACTTTTCTGTCCTTTGTCCTCCTACTTTCCAGCTATTTTCTTTTTCACAAACAGCCTCTTTACTTCAGTCTCCCTTACTCACCTTTGGCTGTCGCCTCCCCACTTTCTTCTCCCCTCCCCTTCCCTGCTCTACCTTTCATTTTCTTAATTTTCCATTTTCTACCTATTTACATTCTCACTGACATCCTGTCACACTTTTAGCTTCTCTCATTCCTTGGAATCTCAGAACAACAGAGACTTCCTATGACTGAAGAAAGGTGACTGTGCCCAAAAGCTTGCTAAAAACTTTTTTCCAACTACTCAGTTGGTCAACAAAAGATATTACATCTACTAAAGGAACCTTGCCTGATGGGATTCTTAGAGGATACCCTAACCCAAGCTTAGAGATCCAGAGGCTTTTTTTTTTTTGGGGGGGGGGGGAGGGAGTTCCTGTCCTCTCCTGTAATGGGGATCCTACCCTGTTACTAGAATAGGAAGAGGATCCAGGGGTACTTGGCCCTTTCCCCCTCCTTAACCCCCCTCCCTCCACCTTCTCCTATCTTATTTTGCATGTTTGCTGGTGCATCCTTTCCCTGGTAGAGGTCCCTTCCTCCTGGTTATGTGCCCACCTCCCCTGCCCCTAGGTCCTTTCACTTCATCTCTGTCTCTTCTGCCTATACCCCAGTGGTGACACCAGAGGCAAACTCACAGGCCAGGGAGCCTGAAGCAAGATGGCTGTTGGGTCCGGGTGCAGGCAGATGCTCATGACCCGGGGGGGGTGGGGGGAAAGTAGAGGGGTCATATGACCCGGAGAGTCCTGTATAAGCCCAAGCCTCAGGCCAGGGGAGGCAGTCTGGCTGTGGAAACCACTGGGAATGGACCCTTCTCTGACAGGTGTGAGGACCGAAGGCCAGGCTGAGGTGAGAGGACTCAGGAGGCAGCCCCAAGTGAAGAGAAGCTGGGGATCTACAGAAGAAGCAAAATAAATACCCCAGACATTTTCTGTTTTGTTTTCCTTTCTACTTGGAACCTGACACCAAGTGGTATGGTGAACCCTGTGCAGGGCATTTCTTTCAACCAGGAATAGTGCTTTTATTTTGTGCTTTTCATTTTCCATTGACCTGAGGTCATGGGGTGTGACTAGAGCTGAGACAGAAGCTTGTGGCCCTGAACAGTGGGCCCTGAGCCATAGGGCTCAATGAGAGTAAAACTGGGTCAAAGTAGCCCGGGAGCCTCAGACCAGACATGGCCTACCTCTTCAAAAGCATGCCTTGCCATCTGTGAAGCGTCCCCTGCTCATTTTGACATCAAGATGTGGCAGGAAAGACTACTGAATAGGGAAGAGAGCAGAGGGTTTAGGCACCAGTAGGCCTCAAGAGGAAGGTAACCTGTTGTGGCCCTCATCAGCAGCCTACACCTTCCACACAGTAGAGGAAGTCTGTGGCTGGTATATATTGACTATATTGACTACAAGAGAGCCCTGAGAGTCTATAGCAAATGAGGACTGTATTGGCTGTGTCCTCCAGTTTAGATCAAGAGTTTCAGACTTGGATGCATAACGTTAAACACCCATACACATATTTGGGCAGCTATATGCCTGGATCTTAAAGTCAGGACTTGATAATATATGAACAGTTCGGAAAGTTTGGCCTTGTAGACAAAGTGATGCAAATATCTCAGGCTGTTTCATCTGACCTCGCTACTGCCCATGTTTTGAACAGAAAGAGCAGACTGCTATATTTGGTCTGGTAGCAAGTAAGTGTAATGCAATTAAGTGACAGACTATGAACCTGTCTTGTGAGCATAGGGTCCTAACAACAGGAAAATATTTCCTTAACTCTTTCCTATCACTGTAATGAAGTTGGTGGGCCAGATCCTCATCACAGATCGGAGAAAAAAAATAGATTAACCTTGCTGAAGCCCAGGCAGTGACTTTGAATTCCTCCTGCTGTAACTGAGACTAGGCTCTAGTCCCAAATAGTTTATTGTATTTCAATTGCATTTGGCTCCAGATAAGTTTTCAGAGCAGCATTTGTTAATAAACCATCAATTTCTATCTTGATCAGATTCTAGTTTTGCTTACAGAAAGAGGTTGATGCATCCAGTGAACCATCATTTCATCACCCTGGTGGATTCAAATGATATATATTGCAATGCCATCTCAATACACTAATGGCAGTTTCATTCATACAAAATAAAACCATGCAAATATGCAAATGATGAACGCAAAACTTGGTCTCTTTTTTACATTTTTTTAGCTCATCCTAATCCTCTCTTTCCACGGTGACTGTCAATTAGTTTGGCTCCGAACTCTATTCAGAAAACCAACTGGGAATTTCTCCGTAAGACTTAAATCCTCCACACTATATGCTAATCTAAAAGGCTTATCAGCACCTTGCTTAAGAGGAAGAAATGCATACTTATTAGAAACATTAATCTTTTCAAAGGTTTGGAAAACATTTGGATAAGATAAGAGAAGCAGAATATAGAAAGTCATAATGACACTATTGTCCCTTGTCACCTTACCTCTCTTAAGATGTTCATGACAAGACTGAAACACAGATAAAGGCTTTTTCCTATTGTTTTTCCACCCTCTAGATCCCAAAGATATTCTGCAATGTGTTACAGCTCATTTTCCTTTGTTGGCTACCACTACAAATAAACTGAGTTAGGCCTTCCAACTGACGGTTTATATTCTACACTGTCACTTTGTTTCTCAGGCATTTAGTTTCTCTGGGTCAGGTTGTCCCACAACATTTTACTGAAATGTAAGTGGACAAAGGTGCACCACAAAAAGCTGCTAGTGGTTTGAGCTGCAGGTTAAGTATTTATTTTTTTTATTTGTTTTAAATGTGTGTACCATGAGCATGGGAGAACATGAAGCCCCATGTTTTAATCCTAGGTCTGCTACTTATTTATTTTGCAACCTGGAGTCCTTTAACATTTTAGATGACAAATCACAGGATCATAAAGTCCGTTAATGCCTTCTTTCTTTTCATAGAACAGGGAAAATAATATTTTCTTACCTAAATCACAGAGCTTCATGAAGCTTTATTAATGTCTATTCACACAGGACTTTAAAAAGTTTAATGGCTGTGGGTTGGTTTGAGGATGGTGCGACTCCTAGGGCAACTCAGAGTAGATCCATGGACTGGTCTCATCTGTGATAGCTTTGTGAGCATGGCATATAGGTGTGATACAGCCCACAATACCTGCCATTCTGTATGTGCACCAGAGGCTCCTCCTCTTCACTCTGTCCTCACTTCTAGCATGACCATTTCAACAAAGGGATCAGTGAAGGTTTAACTGCGTCCAACCAGTAGATTTTTCTCCTGCCCCACTGGAGTTCTCCTTGTGGTGACTTTTGGGTCTCTGCACACTGCCGGGGTGAAAAACATGGCTTTGAGAATTCAGAATAATCCATCATAAGGTCTATAGCAATAAAACATTGACAGAATCACTGTTTTGTGAGGTTTCCAAGGAGCCAAAACAATACTTTGATAATATTCCTGATCTCTCTTTCCTTCCAGCCATCACTACAGTATTTCTGTGGTGAAAAAGAGAAACTTTCTTGGGCAAGTTAGCTTTTCATGGATATACCGTCTTTTTGGTACCTTACATACGACAGCAAAAGCTGTGTTAACCGGAACTTTATTAACCAGAAAACTCTACTAACTGGCATCCGAGAGACATGGCAAAAGTGAAACCAGAGTACCACTACCCAGGGACTTCTGGTTTCGTCACCACGAGCCAAGTTTTTCTTTGTCACTTCTTCAGCCCATGGCCCAGGGCAAAGCAGCCTGCACGGGAGCCCACTTCCTGTCCCCTGGCACATTGACACCAGGGAGTGCACCAGACATTGCACATTTGATTAACCAGCATATTTGATTAACCAGCATCCCCCATTCCCGGAGGATGCCGCACAACAGAGCTTTTACACGTATAAAACTTAATGTTCATTTCATTGCAGAAGTAACTGTGGGAAGCATGTGGGGGTATACAGTTGGGTAATTAGTGATCTTGTTTCCTGTTTGTTGGCTTTTTACTTTTCTAGGCATCTTCTGTTTCTGGAGGCAGCAGAAGCCCTCTTATGCAGCAGAGTATGTTACAAAGAGTATGTTCACAAAGTATGTTACTGTGCAATATACTTTGTACTCTTTTATAGAGATCTCTGCTTTTCTTTGTTGTTGTTTTTGTTCCCTTCATAATGAATGAGAAAAGTTATTTTAATTGAAAGCTTGTGATTACTTTGTATCTAAGAAGTGCTTTCTTGGGGCATTTGGCTCAGCAGAGCAGAGATAAAGTAAACATCTTTAAAAATACATCACAAGATAGTCTTTCTAGTCTCTACAACTTGTTCCCAACAGTTTCCCTTCCCTTTAAAAAAAAAAAAAAAAAAATTCACGTTTTTGCTCAGAATCATATTCTCCTATCTTAACCTTTCCTCTTCTTCCCATCATCTCTAATGCAACTTCTCTAAACAGGTCACACCTAGACCTTCGCTAAACAGATAAAAAACTTTATTTGAAGATAGCTGTGAACAATAGTTAGATGGTAAAATGTTTGCCATGACTTACCTGACATGAAAAAATTCATCCAAGAATTGGTTTAGTCTAAACAACTCATCAAGGCAGGATCATCCCTGTCTAAAGCATTCCAGACAAGTACTTGTCTAGCCCAGTGCTGGTCAACCTAGTCAGCCCCGTAGGTCAGATTAGTAGCACAGGGCCATTTCGGAAGTCGGATCCTGTGCATGGGGTTGGTCCACAGGCCTGATATAGCATGGGGTTAGTGCACGGTGTTGGTCCATGAGTGCAGTTTGTGATTTAGTAAAACCCACAGGTTGTTCCCTATTTTGTATATGTTCATTTGACTTTCTTCTTAAGTGTAGTGCCATATACTTGTCCATATTAAATTTAATCTTTCTCCACAAACTAAACTGCAACAGCCAACATTCGGAGACCTCAATACTGCTTTGAGAGGTAGATGCCTTATAACTGCCTTTGTCTAAGGACTATTTGTTGGAGAAAATAGAACCCTGGCCATATAAAAGCCAAAGAAACAGCATCAAAAGTGATCTAGATAGTTCAAAAGAAATAAACAAATGGTGGGCTGTTCAGCTTTAGATGACTCGTCAGTCATTGCCAAAAGGTAAGCTACAAAACTACTGTTTGGAGCAGGCACCTAAAAAAATTAAGGATATAACATACCAAGTGGCTGCAGTGGCAGGAAGATTATGAAGTCTTCAAATATAGAAGATCTGAGTGCACACTATTAGAAAATGACACTCATTGACCCAGAGGGACAAACTTCCATCTTCAGCTCCCTCTGTGCAAAAATGAAGTTTATTTCCTACCTGCGGGGACTTTTTACCATCTTGTACCATCTACGCTTTTCCCGGAGCCTGACGAAGGGACTTTGATCCTGAAAGCTTGCAGAAAAGGACAATTTTCTTGCCATTTTCCAGTTGGTCTATGTCATGGCGCAGGGTCCTGCAGGAGGGCTGTGATCTCCTCAAGGCCCCCTTCCCGTGTCAAGTTGGCCCAAGAGCACCCTCAAATTTTTGCCCGCCTCATCTTTGATGACACAGTATATAAGGGAGGCTGCCTTTTACGCCCTCTTGGTCATGTCTTGAAAAAAGCTGACACCCCATGGTTTCCCAGACCCCTCGTGAGTCCCGTTCCGCAATGGGTGCTGCAGGGGCACCCTTGCCTTATGGGCCATGCATGGCTCCAACCACCCCTGTACCATGCCCCAAGCCTCGCAGATGGAAAAGACGTTGTTCTGTTTGGGCCCTGTTATAATTCGGCCCCCTTGTCCTCTCTGGGCCCTGCATGGCCCTGTCTTGCTCTGTCCCTCTTCTCCGGGGCCTCTCAATAATGCTGCCCCCCTTCTCTGGGGCCTCTCTGTAATGCTGCCCCCCTTCTCCGGGGCTTCTCGCCAATGGTCCTTCTCTGGGGCTGGGGTCAGTGCACCCCGAATGCTGCACCCTCACTGGCGCTGGGGACCCCACACTGCTGTGGGTCCCCTATGAGGCCTCCTCCAAACCCTATTTGCCTCACCCAAACCGCCGGTCTTTAAACAGCAACACAAACACAAACCCCCTCAGCTATAACAGAACTTAAAGCTGCCTGGCTAAAACCACGTTACTCAAACATCCCAGGGATGCGCCATCCTTTACCTGGCTTGGGTTGTACCTGCAGTCAGGCCTCTCCTTGCAGCGTTGCTCAGGGAGAGCTCCTTCTTCTCTGGCTGCTGGCAGGAAACTGCCTCTGGCCTCAACCCCTAGACTTTATAAGGGAGCCAGGCCCTGCCCCTTTCAGTCAGCTGACCACTGGCAGGTGTGGGCACCTCTGGTTGCCCTGGTGATCAACAGCTGTGCTCTTTACTCACTGCTAGGGCTCTTTCCCTAGCAGTTTCCCCTATTTAGGAGCAGGGTACCCAGGTACTCTGTAACAGTCTAATACAAGGTATCATTTTGGAAACAAGAGTTCTAGTTTTTTGTATGTCTTTTTGTCTCAGACCAACACAGCTACCAAGTACACCCCTGAAACATGGAAGATGCTGAATTTTAGCTGATTTGGGATTTTAAACTTCACTACAGAACAACAGGGAAGTTTTTTTGTCTCCTTGCCTGCCATCTGACACCTCCAGGGAAGGAATTCTACCTGATCATCACATCAAAGAGCTACTCAATACAGCTCACAAAGACACTCTCATGGACCCAGAGGGACAGGCTTCCATCTTCAGCTCCCTCTGTGCAAAAATGAAGTTTATTTCCTACCTATGGGGACTTTTTACCATCTTGTACCCTCTACACTTTTCCCGGAGCCTGATGAAGGGACTTTGATCCTGAAAGCTTGCAGAAAAGGACAATTTTCTTGCCATTTTCCAGTTGGTCTAATAACAGGTATCACTTTGGAACCAAGAGTTCTAGTTTTTTGTATCACTATTAGAAAAAAAAAAAGTTTAAAAAAATGAGTGCTAGGGGTTTTGTTGAAAACCAAATATAGAAATGATTGAGGACTATGAACTTGGGTTATAAGTTAAAATAGACAGAACCTTCAGTGCAAATTATTGTAATTAAAGCTTCTGTTGAGTTTATTTCTAGTTAATCTAACCCAAATAACACAGAACTTCATATCATGAATATATTTTGAGGATCAAACCTATTTATGATATGTTTGTGAACATCGTCAAAAAAAAAAGTAGGTAAAGGTCCATTTGAACCTAACAGCCCTTAGGGCTATTACAGTTGAAACATTGTACTTTCTATAGCCAAGGGCTTGTGTGAGAAACATGGCTAGTAATGTGTCCATGTCTCATGAACAGCCAGGTAGGAGGGAGCAATCATAGCCCTCTCTCCAATTATCCCTTCTTGACTATTCATACCCTATATACACAAGAATGATATTACAGTTGCAAGTTATTATAATATTTAGTCAACTAATAGGTGTTGCATTGACAGAGGTCTCATCAAAGCCTGCTTAAGTTAATAGGAAAGACTCCTGTTGATTTCCAGGGCTCTGAAGCATTCTATAGAGAGATTCTGATACCAAAAACTTCCTTCCCTTCCCATCATTCTTGTAACACAGTATGCATGTTTTGAAAGTATAGAATTCCAGTAAGTTAAATATCTAGCAAAACATAAAAGAGCAGCTGTGAGTATATAAAATCACTGTCAATTGTGATAAATGTCGTGACATAATTTCATAGTTTCACATCTTTAATAACAAGTGCATTGCTGGGTTATTATAGCAATGGTATAAAATGATATTTCTCAGCTGGCAAAAATGCTTCAACTAAAAAGAAAGAGAGTAAAAGAATTATAGGCATTGAATTGTTCAAGATTTAGTCTGTCAACAATAGTTTACTTGGAATTTTCTTTAACTAAAAATGAAACATTGGTGAAAGAATGTATCCTCTATTGTCTTCCTGTTTCTGCCTCTAATTAACAATGTCTGCAAGGGGAAAGATTCTGAAAAGCAATTTTTATTTCATGAATTCTAGTTTTGTACATACAGGAACAGAGCCCCTTCTGGAAAAAGTCTCAAGACAAGGTTATATGTACCATGTAATCTTCCCTGCAGATCAAGATATGACCTAAACAGCAACTTTTCTAGCAGCAACTGATATTATTCTGCAAATATGTATCATCCTAGACCTCTGCCATACAGAGATGGCTCCATTCCTGACAAGGAAGCATCAAGTCTGTCTAAAGTTCCAATAATCTTTTGTAAAGTTTCATGAATCATAAGCATATGTCCCCTGTCTTTTGAACTGCCATCTGCTGTTATTGGCTGGAACATGCTTGGATATTTTTTGTCTGAGTGTACAAACTCTTTCTTCAAGGTCCTCTTATTTGCTTGGCAGGAGTGTTTAAATAAAGCCCCAGGGAGGACAATTTCTGTTAAGAGAATGTTACTTCTCTGCTTCTGGCATTTCTGAGCATTCCCTGAAATGTGCTTATGGAAGGATCAGGGATCGTGGCAAGTCAATTTTTACCTTTGACCTGATTTGGCTCGTAGGTGATCTTCACCTCTGTTTTCTCACCTACCATACTTACTGTTAAATTTATTGATAACAAAGGGAGGTGATTTAGCTTTCAATATGTAGCAGACTTGGCTTTTGGAGCTTGATTTGAGTCCAAGGCTTGAAATCTTGCTGTTTTGATTGATGGAGCTCATCCCCCAATCAGGAGGCAGCAAGAGGAGTTCAGTCATGCCCATTTCCTGAAGGAAGGTGGAGAGGAGTTTCCCCCCCCTCCCCCCCCGGACCTGATTGAAGACTGCAACACTCAGGTCGGGAAGACTTCAGGGGCAGAGCCCTAGAGCATATAAAGGAGCTGTGTGCCCAGCATGAGGGGAACACATCTGGGACAGAGAAGAGAGAAGAGCGGGGCTTAGAAGAGCTGAGGAGAGCTGCTCAGCAGGGTGAAGCAGTAGCTCAGAAGTGCCCCTGAAGACGGCACATGGCATCCAGACCCTGGGAGCTGCGTGAGGTGGCTCAGGGCTGCAACTTCTGGTGTGTGGCCAGAGACACTGTGCACAGAGTAGGACCTTAGAAATGCTTGGGCAGCTCAGGTCTTCAACCCCTGGAATGAGGCTGGGAGCTCGGTGGAGGCGGCACTGCACGGAGGGTCTGGGAGTGGACTGAGCTTGGTGCTACATGAGGCAGCCCAGGCCTCCTACCCATAGCAAACAATTGAGTCCAGAGAGCCAGACAGTGATTGGGCTACCAAGCCAGCTGACAGGGCCAAGCCAGAGGCCCCAGAAGCCCTGCATAGCGGAGCCCTGTTCCAGGGGACAGCGACCCCTCCGAAGCCCACTGCAGGTGAGAGACAAGCACCACTTTCCAGGTCTGGGAGTCATGAGTTGCAGGGAAAAGAGGATCCCCACATGGGGAGGGAAACTCCCCCCCCCGGTTAGTTAAGGGCTCCTGAAAGGGGAGGTCCCACTGAGAGGGCCCCCCTAAAGTTACCAGCTTCTTTGTAGGGCTTGAGAAAAGCCCAAGGGCATAGGGGTTTCCCCTTGGGATTCAGTTTATCTTTGGGGTTTATCTGTTTCAGATCAGATACTTACCTGTGACTTACCTGTATCTAGAGCACTGGTATAAGGTTTTATGTCACTTACCCAGAAGGTATTGTTTATGTTACTGGTTTAGATATCTTATAAATATATATATACATTGTACATATGTTTATATTCATGTTATTTTCCCTTGTCATAAGTTAATGTAAATAAATTTGAATATAGTTAAGTCCCCTGACTGTCCTAGCCTGGTTTTATAGGGACGGAAGGAAATTGAGTGGTCTGCAGTTCCCACTCCACAGCACACCTGCCAGCTAACAATCTCCCTCAGTTGGAGAAAGGGAGTATATACCCAAGTTAGCTCAGCTACAAATATACTACAGTCAATGGGGTTGCTAATTCCCCTTTTAACAGTTTGGTCATTAGTCCTAGCCCCGTCCCCTTTAAGGGGAATGGGTAAGTTCATAGTCTGAGTTCACCCTGTAACTGAGGCCGTAAAATGGATTGGCACCAAACTTAGTGTTACCTCACTTGAAGAAAAACTCTCTTAAGTCCACTTGCACTGTAAGTGTGCAAGTGACTCTCGGGCTATGCAACGCTGGGTAGGAGCAGAGCAATGCTGGGTGGGAGCTCCTCCTTCCCCTACACTCCCACTACAACCTCTGTTGACACTCAATAAAAGTTCAGTAAAGTAAGCAACAACAAAAAACCGGGAAGTCACATTGTCCTCTCTCCTCCCCTTTGGTTCTGCAGTGTGGCAGCAAAGATAGTGCTGCCAGAACGCAAGAAAATAAAAAGTGCCAAGGCAGGTGCCCCAAGCACAGATACTTACCAAAGAAGTGGAAGGAGCTGGGGAACAAGATGCATGGAGGGCAAGAACACTGCAGTTTATCAGCTCCTGCCAGTTCCAGTTGGCTGGGCGCGGGACAGGGAATGATCAAAAACTGCATTCTTGTGCAACCGGAAGAAAAGTGGAAGAAAGAGAAAGTGAATTGAAGGTCAACTGACAGACACGGAGAGAGCTCCATGAAAGAGAATTACAATACTGAAAAAAAGAACAGAAAAGACCACCCCGGGATGGGTAAAGGGATGAGAGCCAGGAGCTTTCTCCCTTTGAGGCTCGGAGGAGTCTCCACACTTACCTGAAGGAGAAGACTTGAGAAAAGGTGACCGACAGGATCCAACGAAAAGCAAACCACACCATGACAAGCCTGCAGTGGAAGAAGACATCCAAACCATGATTGAGGGTACTGCAGACCAGGGTGTTTGTGCAAATAGACGCTCTGAACCCTGCAGCCCTCAAAGACACTCAAATGCTTAGCAGAGAGAGGCTTATATATATACCCACCTTGTAACTGCCAGTATAACAAGCATATTCTACAAGGATAGCAGCCAAGCAGGGGGAATAGCTCCCCTCTTTCTTTTTTCTTAAGTACACCAAGTCATGGCAGGCAAGATTGGGTGGACAAGCTAGGCAAAAAGGAACTCTCCCATAAATCTCAGCTGGAACATCTGTAATACACCCGCTCCAGGGAGCTCCATAACACGTCACGTGAATAGAGAGTCACATTGAGTAGGGACGCTCCTACATGCAGCATCTGGGAACTTCTGTGACCTTTTGACCCCCTTCCAGTAGGTAACAGCCTCTCTTTATCCTCACACTGGTTCCACAGGCTGCCAATCAGCATGCTTATCATCCAGCTACCAACTATCAGACATCCCAGATGAGTCTCACCCCTGCTGTGCAGCTTCTCTGTGCTTTTCAGGGTTTCCCTGTGTTGCTAGGTTATGGACAGCCCAGCCGGGCTGGGCCAATCACTCCCTGCTGGCTGCCTGTTTGCATGCCGTGGGGAGCAGCAGGAAGCAGGAGAGGGTGAGCAGGGTTTTCCTCCCCCTTCTTACCCCTCACCCTGCTACAGTAACTTTTATCCCAAATATTAAAAACTGGCCTCAGGACCGTTCCAGGCAATGCTCACCAAATATACAAATGCATGTAGTTCTAAAACTAACTAGTAACTATTGATTTTCAAAGCAGGTTGACAGATACTTGGCTGGGATGGTTTAGTTGGGGATTATCCTGCCTTGAGAAGGGGACTGGACTAGATTACTTGTGAGGTCCCTTGCAGCCCTACTTTCCTGTGATCCTATTATGCAAAATTAACTATCTGTCACTAATTTCAGGGTTGCTAATAACCTTTTATATGGCAACTGGGACTTTGACCTAGATTTTGATCCCTGAAATTTGGTCACTTTACCTCACCCATCTCCTCTTCTCTGCCCAACACCTCACTATGATCCTGCTACACCCTACCAATGTTGGAAATATTGAAATAAACTGTCCATGTGTTCGTCTAGCAGCTAGATTATCTACTTAAACAATCTACTCTTTTTCTCTGCCTGTATACTATAAATCAAATATTAAGAAAGCAAAATCACATGGGTCCCCCAATGGTGAGTTAAACTGCTTGTCAGAAAATGTGCCAGAAAGAAAATTAGTCACTTATGAAAGAAATAATGTCTTGCTGCTACTTAAAATCTTATCCTTAACTCTGAAATAACTGATGCCCTGCCCACTATGAACCCTACATTCTTTCACCTCTTCCCAGACTTACTGTCCTATGGTACAAGTACTTTCTACAGTTGGCTCATTCATTCATTAGCTCCAGGAAGTCCCAGTTTATAATCTCCACAGAGGATAGTTTTCCTCTGTGTAACTTCATCCAGTCATGTCTTATAAGCTGAACTCCAGTGACCATGGGGAATGTTGATCCTCTACACCACAGAGGAAGCTGAAACTTGGATGGGTTAGCTATTAGATGCCAGCCATAATTAGCATCAAGAACAGGGGAATAAGTACTCAGTCTAGATTAGAGAAAGAACAAGTTAGGATTGCTTATGTAAACTGCCTTTTTCAAACCAGTGGGACCTAAGAACATTTATTCTAGAAATCCCAAGGAATTGGTTTAGGAAATTGCAGAGCCACTGGCTATTATTGAAAAGCTGTAGTAGTCAGGTGAGATCCCAGGAGCCTGGAAAAGATCAAATATAGTACTCATCCTAAAAAAAAAAGGGCAGGGACAGATAATTTAAAGCCAGTTGGTCTAACTTTGATACCTGAAAAACCACTGAAGTTTATCATCAAGCCATCAATTTGTCAGGACCTAGAGAATAATAAGGTGGTAAATAGCAGCCAACGCTTCCATGATGATTCTCCTGGGTATCTTGTACGTTGGATGTTATATACTGCAGTAAGGTTTTTGACAGTGTCCCCCATCATATTTGTATAAGAATTCTAAGGAAATACCCTCTAGATGGAACTAAAAGGTGGAAATATTATTGGTTGAATAATTGTGTTTAAAGAGTACTTATCAATGACTCAATAGCAAAGTGGGAGAGGGCATCAAGTGTAGTTCTCCGTTGGCTTGTGCTGGGCCTGTTCAATATCTTTATTAATGATTTGGAGGATGGAATGGAGTGTATGCATAGTCAATTTGTAGAGGATACCAAATCAGATGGCATAACAAGTACCTTAGAGTAAGGGTGGGCAAAATACGGTCCATAGGCCAGATGTGGCCCACCAAGCCATTCTATTTGGCCCATGGGGCCCCTAAAAGAGTTTTTTAATTACTATTTATCTGCCTCTGATTGCCTGCAAAAATTACAGGAGACAGCTGCAGAAGGACCCAGAAGGAACCTGGCAGCAGAACCCAGCGGCAGCAGCAGCAAGGCCCGCCAGCCCTGCCCTACCCCCACCCCTAGCTAGAAGCTTCTGCCTTAGCTGAGGCTTCCGGCCTGCACCCATGGGACTGTTCCTGCCTCCCTATACCAGAGAGGGAAATTCAGGTAAGAATGGGTGTGGTGGGAACAGGAGAATTGCTGGTGCAGCATGAGCCAGCCAGGCCCAGCTCGCACCACACGCTTCCCAGCTGGCCATCTCATAATGCTCTTGCTGCATCACGCAGTCCCAGCCCTGCAACTGGAACTGCATGGTGCCAGAGCTGCAGATGAGGAGCAGCAGACCAGTGGGGAGTGGTGGTGGCTGGCAGGGAAGGAAGGAAAGCAGCAGGAGAAAGGCAGTGGAGGCAGGCACAGGGAGGAGGAGGAGGAGGAGGAGAGTGACAGCAGGTGGGAGCCATCTGGGAACCACGGGGCTGGGCTGTCTCCAGCTGTGTTCTGTGGTTGTTGGGTTGCAGCCAGGAACAGAGCACTGCTAGGAGGTGTCTGGCTGTGCCACGCCATGCCATCTGGGTCCCTGCACTTCCCAGCTTGCTACTGCTGCCTCCTCTACCATGGTGTGCCTGCAGCTCCCACACTCACAGCAGGGGAAGCCCTGCACTGGAGCCAGCTGCTTTCCCTGCCTCCTGCTACACAGATGCCCACACTGCCTGGACTCTACCTGGAGTGCACGGGGCCCCAAACCCTGCTTCCCTGCAGAGTCCAGCATGGGGCTTCCCCCATGGGAGTCTGAGAGCTGCAGGCCTGTGGTGTGGAGCCCCCATGATAGAGGTGGCCAGGTAGGCTGCTCTCCTCACCTCTGCACAGCATGGCCTGGAGCTGTGCCCTGCTGGGTGCCAATGCCTGCACCAAGCACAAGCTCCCTGAGCCCTCCCACCTGCCATTGCTGCCAGTAGCAGGGGCTGTGCACCATGTAGGGGAGTGTGGAGGGAAACCTGCATCCCACAAACCTCACACACCCACACCCAACCCCCACAACCCTCACTGACATCTACACTAACCCCAACATACCCTATGCCTCCACAAGCACCCCTCATACACAACTCACACACACACACCCCTACACAATATAAAAGAGTGAGACTTTATTTCTGAGTTATTATGCAATCCCTTCTATATACAGTACACCAACACAAATAATGGCAAATAACTTTTCGTAATAAAATTAAAATATGTTATATTATGTGTTTGACTTCTAGTGTATGATTTGTTTTTTTCTGGTTCTAAAATGGCAACCCCCCCCCCCCCCTCCAAAAAAGAGTATTTCTGGAGGGCAAAGGAAGGGACTTCTGGTGGCAAAGTTCAGGGGCTCCTGAGAGGGACTTTTTGTTCCAATATCATGACTAGGTGGCAGGGCAACTGTCAAGGGCTGGGGCTACCCATGTGGCCCTAGACAGCTCGCCATAACTTGTTAAGTGGACTTCCACCCAAAATAATTGCCTGCCCCTGCTTTAAAGGATAGGATTAGGATTAAAATTATCCTCAATAAATGGTAAATTGGTCTGAAATGGAAAATAGCACCATTTACTTCAAGGAGGTCAAGATCTGAAATCTGTCCCAGGCAAATTTCTGGAAGAGACTGAAATCCATAGAGGCATCACATTTGTCTTCCTATGGGTCACATTTTGGCCCCTTCCTTCCTAAATCAGAGCATACTGCAAAAGATATGAGGCACTATGTCTCTGTTTTGTACTCTGTCAGGATCTACTGTATGTTCCAGTTAACACTTTATATGAACTTAGACTCTAATGCTCTCTCTTCTCTTGCAGAAAAAAATATAAATGGATATACATAAAAACAACTCAGTGGTTGATAACAGTCCACTAAATTATTTCTTCTGCATAAGCTATTAGTTCTGTTTGGTTCAATTTAGAGATGAGCACAACTTAAAAATTTAGGAATACAGTTTGGTCCAACAGTTGGGGATATTCATTAGGAGCATTTGAAATGAACTCTATGACACTGGGCTGGATAACCCATGAATGGAAGACTTCCAACACTTCCAGCCTCAGATAGATATCCTACAGTAAGATACTAAAAGAAAATGTATGCAAAAATAACATGATTTTTTTATGGCTCAGTTCTTCATTAAATATTCTACAACAGTCAAGACTATCCCTTCATAGAAAGTAGATGAAGAATATTACCAGAATGCATCTACCTAACTTAAAGAAAAAAAACTGAAATAAGAGGCAAGTATCCCTGATGTGGAGTAATACTAGCTGTTTAAAAGTCAGAGAAATATAAAACTAATAAAATTATTCTGTCCTTCAGGCACTGGCTGATTCCTTAACAGTGATAAAAGGGAAAAATAATGCTCCATTCTCTCTACTGACTTGATGGGAGAGAAAGCAGGTGTGCTGCCATGAGTTCTGAATAATGTTAGCATTTCTTTTCTCCAGCATTAGAACTATTTTATTATAGGGACTTTTATGTAAGCTTTCAAGGCTATTGCATTTATGAAAATGTGCTAGTACAAAAGAACCATGGATTGCAGTTTTCTCTAGGGAAGAAAAACTGATCGGAAACCCTTTGTATCTAGTTGGCACAATAGACAAGAGCATTTTTTAAAATCTGCAGATAATGGGAAGAAATTGCTGCTAGAACAACAATGCCGCATTTGATAGGCAGAAAACTGAATTAATTGATCTGAAATGTTTTTTGTCTCAGTATTCCAAAATAAACACAAGTTAATACCCCATTTTCAAATTATTTCAGGAAAATAGCAGCAGCAAGAATTGCATATTTATCATACTTTTATGAGAGAATTAATTCTTCAATATAAACACAGAGTGGTGTAGGCTATACATACACAGAATAAAATACTCATAAGAGATTCATTTTATAACTGTATCTGATTGTGTGGCAAGACTTACAGCCAAAAAACTCTGTTAAAGCAGTACAGAAACTAACCCCAAGATCAGGGGTTAGTTTGTTACCCTCTGTTACCCTGTTGGGATAAAATATTCAAATCCACATGTGATCCAAAAGAAAAGCAAACAGACAGGTTGCATCTATAAAGACATGCATTTAGCAGGGCAGAAAACCATTTGGGTATGTAACTTGTACTTTGTATGTGCAATGTTTTTTCACTCAGAACGAGTGCTTTTGGTGGATGACATACCTCTTCTAATCTGATTAATAAGCAAGGATCCTAGTTTTCTCTCATTTAAAAAATCTCCAGTTTTCAGAAAGAAAAAAGTAACCCCAAATCCACATTTTTCCATGATTGAAATGAAACACCACTATATATAAATCTATATATTAGTGGTGTTTCATTTTAATTATGGGAAAATGTGGATTTGGGGTTACTTTTTTCTTTTGGAAAATTTAGGGATTTTTTTAAATGAGAGAAAACCAGGATCCCTGGTAATAAGGCAGTCTGTCTCTTTAAGAGGGAACAGTCATCCCAGTTGAGAAGCCCAACTGCAAGGTGTTAGGATAAGCAGGGAGTGCCCCACTGTGAGCTTACCAAGCTCCCAGAAGGATGAGCACAGGAGAACAGGAAGCAAGCAGTGAGTGAAACAGTGTATTTCAAGGAGAGGCCAGGCTACTGAACTGGAGCCAGAGCAAAAGGGGCTCCCCTCTTCATGTCTAGGATAGGGCAGAATAATTTGGTTTTGTTTCTTTGTTTAAAAGACTGTACTTTGCTCGGGAAGACTGGCTGAAGAACTTCCCATGGAGCAAACCCACCTGCAGAAGCCAACAGGCTAAGCAACCCACTAAGACTCAGATTTACCTCTTAGGGTGCAGGCACATGCTCTTGCAGCTGCTCAAATAGGAGTGGCACAAATTTGTGCTGGAGATTTTTCCCTCAGGGCACATGCCTGGACATGCCCTTTGGTGTGGGGCAAGTTTGCCACTTGGGGCAAAATGATCCTGCCCAGCTCCTCTTGGATCTGCAGCCAGGGGGAGTTAGATCCTGTATAAAAGCTGCCTTGGCAAGAAGCTCAGGGCTACTTGCTCTCAGCAGCTTCTGGGGCCCAGTCAATTGGTACCTGAGGACACTAGCCCCTTGTACCAGCTGGACTGCTGAAGCAGCCCTAACCTAGGCTTCCCTTCACCTTCTACCCACTGCAGCAGTCTGGCTGTGGGGACTGCTACCTGGATATGACCTGCTGCCACCTGCGGCAGCATCTGTCCCCAAGGCTGCACACCTGCCAGACCTGGATGGGGACCGTACAGCCTCAGCAGAGGCATCTGCATCTCTGGGCAAGCTGCCAATGGGCTGTGGCTGCACAGTTGGCCTTTGTGCAGCACTGCTCTCATATGTGACCCCACCCTGCCATCTGGGCAGCTATTGCCTGGAAGATGTTCTCAGTGTGGTGACCTGCTTTGAACTGTCAAAGCTGCCTGCCAGGAATACAGCTACCTCATTTGCCCTCCAGCTGGGTCCTGGGTGCCAGCACCAAGCAGGTTCCTTTGCCTGGGTCCTGCCACTTGCCTGACTAGCAGTAATCCTGATGTTCCTTATTTAAAAACTGCAAATTCCATGATAAAAAAATCCCAAATTCACTCTTTAAAATACCCAAAAATTCATGTTCTTTCACAATTAAAACAAAAGACCTCTCTCTCTCTCTCTCTCTCTCTATATATATATATATATTCCATTGTAAATATATATATATAGAGAGAGAGAGAGAGAGAGAGAGAGAGATCAGTTGGGCAATGCTGTATTGATATGTTTACAATTTTAATGCAATTTGGAATCCTACCAGTGTCTCTATCATAATAAAATAAATTCTCAACATCTTCATGCTTTGATGTTTGCTTTTGGTTTTCTTATCATAGAAAAATTAGAGCTCCCCCTGATGCCTTCACTAACCAGAATGTGGGGACAGCTGCCCCCGCAGCCACAGCTCCTGCCACCAGGTCTCATCCTGTCTGGCAGCTGGGCATGCTGGGTGTATGATAGGGGATGTGAGGTTTGCAGGAGTGGGGTGGGAAGGAGTGTGGGTGGCTGTGGAGGTATATGGGTTGGTGTGGGGGGATGTGGGGTGTGTGGGTTGGTATGGGGGATGTGGGGTTTGCAGCGGGGATGGGGGGATGTGAGAGGAGTGGGAGTAGTGGGTGTGTGGGTGGGTGTGTGGGGGATGTGGGGTTTTTAGGGAGGATGTTTCTAGGGGGGCTGCCACATGCTGCACCCCGCCCCACACACCTCTGCAGTGCACAGCTCTCAGCTGTGCACAGCTCTCGGCTCAAACCAACCCACCCGGCACAGCCTGTGAGCATGTCTTTGGACAGGGCTGGGACCTGTGGCTCCTGTCCAAAGGCATGAACTAGCTGGGTGGGCTGAGTTGGGCCAGGCCAGGTCGCATCAAACCAGACCCATTCTCCATGAGGGTCAATAAGCAATAAGCTGGAACAAGTTCAGTCTGTTACCTGTTTTGGGTATTCATAACTACAACATAGCATCTGACAAAATAGGCTGTTGCCTATGAAAGCTCATGCCTCTCTAACTCATTTAGTCTCCAAGGGCATGCGTCAGCGCAGACTCGATTAACTGAGTCTGCTGGAGCATGCTAATTAGCACTCTCCAGCAGCCTCCACATCATGTGTATTCAGCATTCCCATGCTTCAAAATGGCGGCAGGAACACTTTAAAGCTCATTGAACAAATTTTGAAGCAGAGGATGCTGAATGCACATGGCACTGAGGGCACTTTAATTATAGCAGCTCTTGGAGCCACTCCAATTAAATCTCCCCTGCTCTTGCCCCTGGAGCACCTGGAAAAATGCCCCAAGGTGCCGCTCTTCCCTGCCTTCTTCAGAGACTGTTACATGTTACCTGCATTGCATTTTCACACGTTACATGTATTTTCCTACTATACTTATGCAGTTTTTATACTAGGCTAAGCTCTTTACCAAATATAGAAACATTTCTGTTCAGGTCCTGAAGAAATTACTATCTATAGGGGCTTTATTCACAATGAGTCCCCTAACCTGGATCTGATCCTGCTGCCCATACCCATGCTTCAAATTTCACCTTTGATTCCTTAATATTAAATCAGCATTTCTTCACCTGAGGAAAGAAGGGCTGAACTGGTTAGATAATATTTGTATGGACTGTGGATAACATTTCAACTCCACCAAGGTCCAAATCCTATTCCACCTCTACATCTGTCCCAAAGCCAATGCAAAAAACATGAATATTGCCTTCAAACTTCAGTGTAAATCCTAAGAGGGATCTTCTTCCTTCCTGCAGTTGCTAGTCATGTTTTTTCTCCAACTAAAGATCTGGGGGTTTAGGCAGAATTGATGTGCTTCCCAGGAGGATTAAAACCACTGTAGAGCATAAGAGAAGGTAGACACCTCAGCAGAGCATTTCAATTACTCTGAAAGGCTAAAATACTGATGCATAAGGAACCTATACAGGGTAGGAGAGAACTATGTTTTATGATTTAGATATCTAAAAGCTATGACTCTTGGAGGAGGGTTAGGATGGAATATGATAGAAGGGCTTTCCTTATTTTCTTATTGTGGTTTTTTAAAATTAAATGTTGTGTTTGTTGTGGGGAGAGGCAGTATCTGTGGCTTTTCAGAAACAGCTACAGCCTCTCTGTAGAAAACAGAGGTGTGGGGTTGGAAAGGACATAGGGAGAGGGTTGGGGGATCCCTAGGTGAGAAGCAGGGGAGTGGGTGACCATTCAGTTAAGGGATGAAGAATGGAAAGCGGAGGTAAATGGGGTTTGGGAAGCATGGTTGGGTAGGGCTGAAGGGTTTGCTGTCCTGGGTGATTGGCTGGGAATTGAGAGTAGATGGGCCAGGTAGGGTTTTAAGTTCTGAGTTTTTGTTTAGGGAGCCTGTAGTTGTTTCATATCATATGGGTTGTTTTGTCTTTTATTGTAAGCCACCCTGATTCTTCTTGGGGAGGGTGGCATATAAATCAAACGGAAAAATAAATAAATACATACATACATAAATTGACTCCATCCTATTTCTTTTTGAAGATTAAGTTGTTACCAAGCATTTTTAGTTTGTTTGTCCAAAACACAGTATACCCATAGGACACCACCACAAATAACAGAGTTACATTCATATCTTTGAACTCATCCCAGGGGGGACAATTAATAATTTAGGTTCTCTCTCTTCTTTTCTTTAGCATATTGTGAGAGTGGACATACATACATTTGGAGCCATTACAAAAGGGAACATTTCAAAAGAGCAGCAGCTGTTACGCTCTAATTGTTGTGTGTGGACACTGGGAACAATACAAGTGTTCTCAGCAAAATCACTCCAATTTTACTACTGCTTCATCAAGTGCTAAAGATGAAGTCATTTTAGGTTTACCACATTTCTATCATTCTCAGCTTGTCCACATATAACAGTTAGAACCTACCAGAAGCAGCCCTTTTGAAGAGTTCCCCTTTTGAAATGGCTCCAAATGTATGTGGGCCTGCACCCAGGTCTAATCCTTTTCAGACAATTATTTGGCAGTCAATGCATTCATGCATGTACCCATTAGTAAAACAATGCTTTCATGTATGAAAAAAAATAATCTAGGACATGCTATATCCCTTTCCCATACTCAGACCCAGGCAGAGCCAGCCTTAATGATGAGTGGTGTAGGCAATCTCCCAGGGCGCCATGGTCAGGAGGGTGCCACCACACACACACACACACACACACACATTCTGCCCACTGATAGTGCTGGGGCAGGGGGGACTTTGGTGGCAACTAATCCTAGGGGGCTGAGCAGCAAGGCCCTCCCCCTCTTTCCTCCCTCCCACCAGGGCAGCAGGATTAAAAGCTCCGGGGCAGTGGTGGTGGTGGGCAATACCAGGCAGCATGATAGGCCAGGAGGAGGGTGCTGAGTCCAGGGCCAAGGGCAAGGTGGCATGGCAGGACTGTCCCAACTTCTTCCTGTGCCAAGTGCTTTGCCATCACTGATATGCTGAGGCTGAAGGCCAAGTCTGCAGCATCCCGCCCCCCACCACGGTTACCACTGTCAATGGTGAGATCACGGGCAACTGGGAGGTGCTGGCACCTGCTGCTGGGGCTGGGATTCCTGTTCAGGCAGCCTAGCCTGCTCCTACTGCCCACCTCCTGCCCTTCCTGCCCCCCACACTGAGCTCCTGCTGCCCCCAGCCCCACTGCCTGGCATCAGGCCAGCATCTCAGCTGAATGGACATACATTGCCCTGCCACAGCCCATGGGGTCCCCTGCCACCTGCAGCCACTGGGGCATGTATGCCCTTCACACTCACACTCCCCACACACACCCACACCCACACACTCCCAGCAAACACCCATGGGCAGCCCCCCCCCACACACACACTCATACACACACCCCACACACAGCACCAGTGACCTGGTGGGGGGGGGTGCCCAGAGAGGGCACCAGATGGGGAGGTCCTGGAGCAGGGGGTAAAATAAAAGTTCACCCAGTGCCATTTTTCCCAAGGTTGACTCTAGACCCAGGTTCTGTAACAGTTTAAAACGTAGTTTTATTCCAAAATGTAGCCATATCAAAACAGCTTTTCTTTAGTTAACAGACATGTTCCCTGCATGTGTCCATTTTTATCTGATGGCATTTGTGACAAAAATGACTTTGCTTCACCCTTGGAAGCCCTGCAGAACATAGAAGGACAGTGGTGTCCAACCTTTTCTCCTTGTGGGCTGGATGGGGGCAGGGGGCAGGTCCCTCCATGGGCCAGATCCAGCTGGTGGGCCCAGTCTAGTGAATGGGACAGGCATGACTGAAGGTCTGATCTGGCAGTGTGGAAACAGCCCAGCCTGGGCCTGATCCAACCACACACAACTTGGAAATCATGTGGTGTGAATTGCCACCACTCCCCAACTGCCAAATTTCCTGAACCACGGAGAGCTCCCTGGGCTCTGTGGGCTGGATTTGACCTGGTAGCCAGAGGTTAAGCAGCCTTGTACTAGGAAATAGAAGGTAAGCCAAAATCTATTAATTCTGGAGTATCAGCATTACTAATTACATTCCAGTCAGATGCATCTGGTTGCCTGAGACTTTAATTTGAGGTTGTGGGGATGTCAGGGATGTTTGATATATCCTGAAAAATCTTTTTCTCCTGCTAATTATGTACAAGAAGGAAGAACTCTGCTGCATTCTCAAATCACTGACTGACTCTGCAGGGCTGACAGCTAGGAAATCCCCATAGCTCTTCTTCTTAACTTGTAAATTTGCAGTGTTGCCAAGTCTTAAGCCTCACAATACTTAGAGCTCAGATTATGACATTAAATATCCACCTTCCCCTGTCCAGGGAACCAAAACAGTTTTCCAGACATGACTGATGGCAGCTGTGAAAGGGACTCTCTCTCCCCAGCAATGTCTAGGCCAAGCTGCAGTGAGTGCAAGATGGAATCTTACAGCAATCCAAAGGCAAAGAGAGTAAAGACTAAGCCCCCGTGATACTAGTTGGTGCAGCCTTCCTTCTAGCTCTCAGATAGTGACTGGAATGAGAAAATGACAACAAAGCAGAGGAAGATAAAGAACTGAGCTCAGTTAAAAAAAAGAAAGAAGGAACATAAAAAACTTCTCAAAGTATGAAAATATATTTAAATGCTGGACAAAATGTGTTATTTAGGTGGAAAGCTCTTTTGGGCCAGGGACCACCTTCTTGTTCTACCTTTGTACAATAATAACATTGTGATCTTGGTTCATGATTTGAGCTTATTACCGCTAGCACTATACAAACAGCAATTACCAGAAATGTACGGAGAGAGACACATGTAGCTTCTATTAAACATAGCATCCTGCAGAAAATTCATTCATATTTAAAGTTTGTTTGCTTTTAAATCAGTTTGTGCCTAAAACAATTGGATATATTCTTTGAGATGTACATTGCAGAAGATCCTTATTTTAAAATAATCACTTTAAGGTTAACTTTCAGATGGTGACAAATCTGCAGGCATTTATGTGATACGGTATCGGCAACAAAGACTGTTTGGTTGTTATAGCAACAGGCATTCTGTGATGACTTCATGAGTGAAAGTGGGTGACATACTGCTGCTGAAAACAGAGAAAATTAGGAATGAAGGACAGATGTCCATACTTGAATGGAAAATCCCTAAATTAGACAAACTGGAGAAAAATCCCTAAATGAGAAAATCCCTAAATAGGACAAAACAGCACAACCAGATGTTTATTTTATTTTATTTACACAGAAATTTTTTATAAAAAGCCCACATTGTTGCCTCAGGCTTGAAAAAGAGTGCCTTCCACTAGAAAGCTTGTCTGTCTTAACTTTTCCCAGCCATGTAGCTGGCTCAGTAAAAGATATCACCTTCCATGTTTCCTGGACCATCATGGATACAACATCACTCCAGCACTATCACACGGAAATAAGTTTTTTCATAGTCTTCTCATTAAATCCGAGTGACAAGAAAACATTCTTCCTAAGGTAATCCATTTTTGAAAGGGCTACCTTCCATTATGAGACTACTGCTATGATCTTTGCCTGACCCCAGCAGGGTTCATTTTCTAAATTTCAGGAACTAGGTACCCATATCAAATTACTGTAAAATAATGAGTTAATATTAAAAATGCAATACAGTAAAAATGCAGTATGTCAACTATTGGCTAAAAAGTCATAATGTTGATTCATAGGTAGGGGACTGGGCAGAAAGTATATGAGTAGTGTCAAATAAACATCATGTGCTGTCCCACTCCTTCTGAAAGACTCCTTCACTGAGGGTGTTATTTCTTAGGTCAGTCTAGTCCTAAATCTGTAATCTGCTTGATTACAGATGACAAATCTCAATTTCCTTGTCAAATCATTGTTTGGAGTACAGCTAATAAAAAATAATGAATACCATTCTCACCCGATTATGCTCAAATTAGCAAAACAGCACACTTCTTCTTGTTCCCATAAATATTTTGGTGACAAGGAGGTGATCTCCATGCTGAGGCTATTGATAAGATCTCTTCCTGAGCAAATAGGGGTCAGATTCAAAATCTCAAAAAAATAGATTTCCTTATTTAATAAGTCTGTATTGCTGGGGTAATTAGAAATTATTAAAGATGTTTCTAGCTCTTAGAAGAACCGTTTACATTTACTACACAGAGGATGTGTCTACACGTGCATTTAGATGCACCTAAATTTAATGCACATTAGCTTAATATACATTAAGCAGGTTTAAGCAGGCATCTACACGTGCAGGCATTAAAGCGCATTAACGCTGCGGTAGGACTCACTTGGGACTAAAGTTAGTCCCATGTCAGTCCACACACACAGTGTTAATGTGCATTAACGTGTCTGCACATGTTTTAACACACTTTAACTATTCATTCCGAAATTTGATACCTGCATCTGCATACATGCAAACTCATCAGAATATAAATGCACACTTGATGAAACTCCTCCGTTATTCTAAAAAAAATGTCCTGATGCAGAAGCTCCCCTGGTAGGACATAGGGCTGGAAATTTGATACAGTCAACACCAGCTGACTGTATCTATCAACAACCTTGATAGATTCCTGCTTGCTCACTTCTGATGAAATCAGAGCCAAACTTATCTTCGTAGCATTCCACTTCAGGCTACTGATAATAGCTAGGGCTTGGTTTAAATTGCAATTTTGCATTTTTGTGAAAATCATGAAATTAAGTGGTTTTAACAAAAATGCAATTTGCAAGGAAATCCCACAACATGGCTGCTTGCTGGGGAGTTCCCCAGCAAGTGGCCATATCACATGGAATTTCCTTGCAAAAAGCAAAAATTGGAGCTATGGGGGTGCCTGGGTTGCTGTGCAGCACCCACTCCCTGCACTCACCTGCCCCAGCTAGTGCCAGCAGCAGTGGTGCATCACCAGGAAGGGCCAAGCAGGCACTGGGAGGGAAGTGCTCTGCACTGCCCAGCAGGACTCCTATGTGTGGAGCAGAGCTGGGAGCAGAAGTGGGGTCAGTGGCAGGCAAGGCTGAGGGGCGGCACTCCCCTATGTGCAAGTGATGCCGCCCACACTCCAGCCCCTCCCACCCCCCTCACAACCCTTTGCTGACTGCGAACTGCAGACACTGCCAGGCTGCCACTGCCATAATGCTGGGTGAATTCAGCTGGGCTGGGGCCCCCTGCATGTGCATGCTGCTGTTTGAACTCCAGCTTCCACTGCCCACCTCACAATCCTTTGCTGGCTGCAGGCAGTGGGAATCACCAAGCCTCCATGATGCCAAGTGAGTTCAGCTGGGCTGGGCTCTGCCAGGCACTGGGTGTTCTGCCAGGTGAGTCCACCTGCTCGCCCCCAGCTCTAGTATTGTGGCCTGATCATGGAGGGGGGAGAGCGATACAATGATCTGGGTGTGAAAATGGTGGCACCTGCCATGATTGGGCCATGATAATAGTGAGCTGGGCCCATGATTTAAACCAGGCCCGAATTATAGTCAGTGTCACTAGAAGTCAACCAGGATATTAACCAAACATAATTCACCCCCCAGAACATGCACATATAGATTACTAAGGAATGCTGGGACCACTACAGATCATCATCAGGATTCCTTAAACACTCTGAGAGTGTGCATTGCTTACATACAAAACAGCTTCCTGTCTTATGCCCCAGAGAGACTCCTTCTCTGAGACAGTCAGCCCTTGTTCTGCCTAAAGCTAGGATTTATAACAAACCAAATCAAAGTGCAGTTTCCAAATATGAATAGCAAAGATTAGTTTTAACATCACTGAATAAATGTGGGCTAATTAGAAATAAAAAAGGACTAAATATACTCAAATTGAGAAACAAAAATCACAAAGTATAATGGTGACCTATTCATGTTATAGTGAAGAAATAATTTATAAAGGAAAACAGTACACTTTTGATATCCCCACCACCCCCTGCTCATCTTGATATAGACCATATTTGCATTTTTTGCTTCCAGGCTGGGGAGGGAGCTAGATGCAAGAGAATTTGTATGAAACAAATTCAAACACTTTGCTAGTTATCAACTTGGATATGGTCTAGAAAAAAAAAAGGAGTCACAAACTTTCCAGGCATCAGAGATATAGGAAAACCTCACAATTCACAGGTTCGGCATTCACTATTTCAAATATTCATGAATGCCAAACCCGCTTCTTAAATACACTAAAAGGAGCTCCTCGGGAGCTCTGTGCTTGCTGCTGCCATCATGCTCCCGCCATGGCCGAAGCAGCCATGCCCCCTCCCCAGCCGCTGGGGGTACTGAGTTCATGAACGCAGTGCCTTACTCACTGATTTCACCAGTCACAAGGGATACAAGAACATATCCCCACGAATGGCGAGGGTCGCCTGTACTCTAAGAATGAACACAACATTGCAAGTGAGCATATAAATGGGGAATATCAAGATAATATGGACTGGAAGCAGTTGCTAATGATTTTCAAAGTAAAACAGAATGTCCCCCAGATGCTTTCATCTTCTGAGGCCTAACAAAAAAATTGGATAGACATCTATTAGAAAAACACTCATGAGCCTGCATGAATATTCAGTTTTCTTGCCTCAGTATGCATGTCATTGTTAGGATGCACTGTAAGACTTGATTGACACTCTTTAAAAGAATCACTTAGACTTCAACCAAAAAGTCACCTCAAGACATCAGCACGTTACATATGAAGACAATAGGTGTAGGAAGAACAATTTTAATAAAAATCGCCCTTTTCTGAATAATAGGGTTAAAATTGAGTGTGTGTTCATGCTGCGCACATGACAGAATATATTTCTTTCCGCCATCAATCCAAATAAATATTACCACTTGAAGAGACATACAACAACCATCTTTGAATACAAATATTTATAAAAGAGGCTAGGGAAATGCTTGAGAACTACTATCATCTTTTCTTGGTTTAAAGGGATGTAGATCCTGGGAGAAAGTCTGATTCTGAGAAAACAAAATGAAATGCTATGAATCTTTCTTACTATAGTATACACGACTAAAGAACAGTAACTTCAGTGCATAAGGAATCTGATACATATGCTCTTCGTTTCATTGTGGCAACCATATGCTTTCACTTCCTAAGAACCTTGGAAAGGAACGGAGTGATATGAATATACAGTAAAAGCTTTGTTATATGGCATGAGTGGGGTAAGGGGGGTGCCAGTTATCTAAAAATTTCAGTTATCTGGGCTTGCACGTGGAGGCGGTGGCAGCACGGGGTGGTGGATGGTGGCAACAGCTGCCACTGCATACAAACTCCTCCCCTCTCCTCTCCCTCACATCCAGCCAGTCAGGTGGTGCCTGTGTGGCTCACAGACAGGAGCCACTGCCCTCACCCCCTGGCCCTGCCCAAGAAATACTGCACATGCCACATAGACTTGGCAAAGTTTCCAGTTGCTAAAGTGAGGACTTGCACTGGGGGGATATTGGAAATTCTAGTTAATAGAGTATTCTGGTTAGTAAAATGCTGGTTAACGCAGCTTTTACTTTAGTGGGAAAGAAAACACAGTCCTGAATATATCAAAGCATTCAGTTCTTCAGCATAAGTATAGAGTCCATTAGCAAAACAGACCTGAAGCTTTGAGCTCTACTTGGCTTTTTTCAATATTAATACTTGGTAGAAAGTTGAAAATTACCTTTCAAGCACCCAAAATAACCAAAGCTCCTAGCGTAGATAAAAACATCCCCCGAGGCAAGGCAGAAACCGCAGTATAGCCTGGATCAGAGTACTGAAATGTCTGATATGTTCACACTTTATTTGAAACAATGCAGATTGAAAGAAGGCTATTTTAAAGGGATTCACACTGTTCTCTTAGTAAAATTGCACTAAAATTTGAGGACAGACTGTTGTGCATAAATAAGTTTGGTATTTGGTTTCTTCACTTCTTTCATAATATCTCACCCAAAAGAAACTGATGTTCTCTCATGCTCACTGCTAATCATAGGCTAAACAGGGAAGAATTGGTGGGGGATGTAGAAGTGGATGGCAACTTGGGCAGCAGTGACCACAAGATGATTGAGTTCAGGATCTTGACAAAAGGAAGAAAGGAGAGCAGCAGAGTATGGACCCTGGACTTCAGAAAAGCAGACTTAGATTCACTCAGGGAACTGATAGGCAGGATCCCCTGGGAGGCCAGTCTGAGGGGGAAAGGAGTCAGAAGAGTTGGTTGTATTTTAAAGAAACCTTACTGAGGGTGCAGCAACAAACCATCTGGATGTACAGAAAGAATAGCAAATGTGACAAGCAACCACCATGGCTTCGCAGTGAGCTTAAACATATAAAGGAAGCTTACACGGAGTGGAAGTCTGGACAAACAACTTGGGAGGAGTATAAGAATACTGCTCAGGTGTGTAGGGATGAAGTCAGGAAGGCCAAAACACAATTGGAGTTGCAGCTAGCAAGGGATGTGAAGGATAACAAGAAGGGTTTCTACAAATATGTCAGCAATAAGAAGAAGGTCTGGGAAAGTGTGGATCCCTTACTGAATGGGGGACCAACTCAGTGACAGATGAGGCAAAGGCTGAAATGTCTTTTTCACCTTAGTCTTCACAGGCAAGGTCAGCTCCTAGACTACTGTACCTAGCAGCACAGTTTGAGGAGGAGGTGAGCAGTCCTCAGTGGTGAAAGAACAGGTTAGGGGCTATTTAGAAAAGCTGGATGTGTACAAGTCCATGAGGCTGGATGCAATTCATCTGAGGGTGCTGAGGAAGTTGACTGATCTTAATTACAGAGCCACTGGCCATTACTTTGATGACTTCTGGCGATTGTGGGAGGTCCCAGATGATTTGATAAGGGCAAATAAGAAAGGGAAGAGGGAGGATCTAGGGAACTACAGACCAGTCAGCCTCACCTCAGTCCCCAGAAAAATCATGGAGCAGATCCTAAAGGAATCTATTTCAAAGCACTTCGAGGAAAAGAAAGTGATTAAGAACAGTCAGCATGGATTCATCACGAGCAAGTCATGCCTGACCAACCTGATTGCCTTCTATAACAAGATGAGTGGCTCTGTGGATATGGGGAAAGCAGTGGACACGAAATACTTTGACTTTAGCATTCTTGCAAGCAAGCTGAGGAAGTATGGGTTGAATGAATGGACTGTAAATTGGACAGAAATCTGACTGGATTGTTGGGCTCAATAGGTAGTAATCAACGCCTCAATGTCTAGCTGGCAGCTACTATTAAGTGAAGTGCCTCAGGGGTCAGTCCTGGGGCCTGTTTTGTTCAATATCTTCATTAATGACCTGGAAGATGCGATGGATTGCACTGTCAGCAAGTTTGCTGATGACACCAAGCTGGGGGGTGTAGTAGATACGCTGGAGGGTAGGGCTAGGATTCAGAGAGACCTCGACAAATTGGAGGACTGAGCCAAAAGGAATCTCATGAGGTTCAACAAGAAAAAGTGCAAAGTCCTGCACTTAGGATGGAAGAATCCCATGTACCACTACAGGCTGGGAGCTGATTGGTTAAGCAGCAGCAATGCAGAAAAGAACCTGGGCATTACAGTGGACAATAAGCTGGATATGAGTCAACAGGGTGGCCTTGTTGTCAAGAAAACTAACAGCATGCTGGGCTGCATTAGTAGAAGCGTTGCCAGTGGATCAAGGGAAGTAATTATTCTGCTCTATTCTGCACTGGTGAGGCCAAATATTTCTACAATTCTATGATCCTCTGCCACAGAAGCAAACACTCATAGAGCTTGTGAGTACACTTGTTCTGGAATGAGGGATTCCAGCATGATAAAAGTATGTGTGTTATTATGTAGCCTGAAGACACTTATTAACAAAAGAGAGTGATATCCGCTTGCCTGTATCTTTGCAGAAGGTGAGGAGTGCTAGGAACTTACTGAACTAACAAATAAAAAAATAGCCAAGGCATTCTGCTTTATTGAATGAATCATACAAATAATAACTGGCTCTACTTTCAAGTGGGTTTGGGTTTTTTGATGAATGTTTGGATAGATTTTTTTTTCTTCCCAGAATCAATATTGCCTTTGAAATCTTCATTTTAGCTATAAAGATGGTGCAGATGCAAAGTGTAGCTGCCCTTTCTGAAAAGCTTTCTACGAAATGACTGCAAATGCATGTTGAGACCATGACAGAACATATCCCCCAGTCCACCTCCCACGACACAAGACTGCTTCAGATCAAAAGAAAAATAACAGCCGGCGAGAATCTGATTTTGAAAAGACACTGGGGACATATAACAGAAATGTTTCTTTTTTCATACTTTATGGGAAGTAATGTAAACTATGGTGAAAGATGATTCTGATCTAACAATACATAAAAATAATAAACTCTTTCCCAGTAAATCTCTGATCAAAAACTGAGGAGGAGACTCCAATGTGTAAATAAGTATATAATATGAACTTTTCATTTTTCTGCAAGGAGTCAGGAAAGATTTCACCAAACAGGAAACAGATGTGAGAAACAAATGCTCAGTTCAACTAATGGAATGTGATCTAGGAAAAATAAAAAATTGGTTGCAGACTTTAGAAACAATAAATGTTTTCAGAAGATAATAAGATAACTATAGAAGATGAGTGTATCTGTCAAAAATCATATCCCACTTGTACAAGTTATGCAGCTACTTAAAGACCTAAAGCTTCCACCTGGTCTGGAATGAGGGTACAGTACTAAAGTATTAAAGATGGTAGCAGTACTTCTCTTATCATATCACCTTGCAAACTTAGAAATGAAAGAGAGAACAGCATTTCCTCAGACATAAGATAAAGACTACCACGATATGGACCTATTGAAGGAAATACACATCAGCATGACATTTTTTTTTATTTTGCCTATGGGTCATTTCATGTCAAATAACACCACAAATCTTGATACCTTCTTCTTCTACAGAAATGCACGGATGATCTTTTGCCAAAAAAACAGTTACCATAGATCCTTACATTTTATCTTCAGTGATATCTTTGAGAACTGCTGACAAAAATAATTGTCATATCTGAAAAACAAGATTTCAAGCAATGAGGGGAAGTACATGCTGATAAAGAATGTTTTATATTCATCTCCAACGACAACAGAAAATCGTAATTCAAAAAGTATGCAGCATCAGAATCTGACTCTCCTGAAGTTGCGAGGGACTCATAACATGCTTTCCTCATTGGGAGGAAAGTAGAATATAATTTATTGCCTGCCTTCATGCAACAAAAAAGAATAACAACCTCTCCTGGTAGAACTGTTAGGGAAATTTGCAGAGTGACTCCAGTGTATAAAGAAATGTCATATATCTGGACTTTCCCTCCTACTGTGACAGAAAAAAAAAATCACCTGCCAAAGAGAAATGGTCTGTCAAATCTATTTGCTTAATATTAGAAGTGGACAAGTATTTGATCTAGGGTTAGAAAAATCTTGTCACAAACTTTGGAGATGTAATAGACTTCACAAGTAAGAAGACAGCACATACCTGAAAAAAAACTAGCATCTAATCTTGTACAAACCATTGAAATAGCTAATGACTCCACTGTTTCTGGAAAGGAAAACACTGTAAAGCTTATGGTAAAGGTAGCTGCCTTATTATACAAACTTCATACAGTTCTTAAGCAGCTTCAAAACAAGAAGCGAGAGTGTGGGAGCTGCTGCCTTTACTTCTTGAAGGAGACAAGTGATATGAATATATTAGGAAAGGGAAAAAAAAGCACCCATCTGTATGTCAAGGCTTTCCACCATATTGATTGATTGGTTCTTCTATAGAAATGGTTAGATGAACTTTCTGTGGTAAAAAAAGAAATTATATTTGACACCTACATTTCACTTATAATGATAGTTTATATTCCAACTAAGATTTTGACAACGGTAATTTTCCTTTCTGAAGAGAAACAGGACTTTGAGAAACAAGTCCATCTGATGTTGAGTTTCTGACAAAATATCTCCAAATCTACCTCCAAATATAAGAGATAATTATAGTTACAAAGACAGGTATCCTCAGCCTGTGACCCTGCTAGATCACTTAAGAGATCTGGAGACATACAACACAATGGTTTGTTTATATTATACATCATGGAAAACTATGCAAATCATGGCACATTGTTTGTTTCTGATCTAACAACTCAGACTAAGACCCTAGTTTTTCCTGGTAAATTTTTTACTTAAAAATATGAAGAGATTTCAGTGCATAACAAATGAAGCCATGCAAAATCCTTATGTTACTGTGAGAAAAAAAGAGAAAGATTTCATTAAAAAGGAACACATATTTAATCCTGTTAAGAGACTGGAATATGAACTTGGAAAAAAACCCCTACCTGATCACATATGTTATAGATACTACTTCAAAGTGTCTTCGAGACTAATATGACCATGGAAGAGCACATATCTGAAAAAATGCATGTCCAAGCAGCTAACCATAACTCTACCCCATTCTTCAGTGAGGGAGATCAAGTAGTGCATATAGTAAGGACACATAGCATTCGGTTTCATGGTAGAACTGCAGATACTGATTAGATCACAGGACCAGACTTGACTTGTCCTACTTCCATAGATATATTTAGACATCTTACTCCAAATAAAATGATAGATAGATATTTCCTTTGACTACTCCTGGATTTTATCCTCAATGATTGTACATGAACCAGGAAAAATACTCACAATATTCACAACACAATCATCCTTCCTGAAGAAGGGGGTCAGGAGGGTCAGGAGCGGAGGGAGCAGGGCGCACACGTGCCCCACGCACACATGTGCCCCCTTACCTCAGCAGTGGAGGCAGCAGGCAGGATCGACAGCGGCAGAGGCAGCGGAGGAGACAGCAGCAGCTGATCCCCCTACGGTAAGTGGGGCAGAGGGTGCAGCGCAGATGAGGTGGATAGGAAGGGGAAGCCCTTCGGACCCCTCTTAGTTCGCCCGACAGGGAGCCACGCTCCTGAGACACGCGCGAGCAGCATGTGCAAACAGTGTGTGCAAACAGGCGCGCTTTGTAAGGGCGTGCTGGTGTTTGCACCAGTGTTTGTGTAAGGCAGGCGCTCAGTAGCAGGGATCATGGCACTCAAGGGAGCCCGCCCCAGCCCCAGCCCTGGTAAAATCTGTGGGCAAGGAAGGAGCCCCCCAGGGGGCACTTGCCTGCCTGTACACAAATGCCAGGAGCTTGGGGAATAAGCAGGAGGAGCTCATCCTCCTGCTCAGTGCAAACAATTACGATGTCATAGGGATCACGGAGACCTAGTGGGACTCCACCCATGACTGGACCACAGGGATAGATGGCTATACCCTGTACAGGAGGGATCGTGTAGAGAAAAGGGGCGGGGGTGTAGCTCTCTATGTTAAGGAAAGCTACGCGTCCCTGCAAGCCGATATTGGCGACCAGGGTGGACGGCTGGAGACCCTCTGGGTTAAAATCCGTGGGGAACACGGCACAGGGGACACAACAGTGGGAGTCTATTACAGACCTCCAACCCAAAGTCCTGAGCTAGACCAGGAGTTTGCCCAGGAACTGGCTGAGGCAGCTTGCTCCAGGACCATGGTTGTCATGGGTGACTTCAATTACCCAGACATCTCGTGGGAGGATCACTCAGCAAAATCTGAGCGGTCGCAGAGCTTCCTCTCGTGCGTGGATGACCTCTACCTGACACATGAAGTCTATGGGCCAATGAGAGGCAAAGCGCTGCTCGACCTGGTGCTGGCTACTGGGGAGGACCTAGTCGGCGACCTAGTGATCGATGGGAAGCTGGGTGACAGCGACCACGAGCTGATCACCTTCACCATCTGCCGAAAAGCTGGCAAATCGGTCAGCAACACGCAAGTCCTTGACTTCAGGAAAGCCGACTTTGACAAGCTCAGGAGGCTTGTCAGTGAGGCCCTAAGGGACTGTGACCGCAGGGAGAGGGGAGTTCAAGAAGAATGGTTGCTCCTCAAGGGAGCGATCCTCAATGCACAAACTAAGTCTATTCCATCTCGGAGGAAAGGCAGCAAGAGGGCACAGCAGCCCCCCTGGCTCTCCAGGGACCTAGCAGACCTCCTGAGGCTAAAAAGAAAGGCCTACAAAGGATGGAGGATGGGAGTCACCTCCAAGGAGGATTATTCTGCACTGGTCCGGTCCTGTAGGGAGCAGACCAGGAAAGCCAAGGCTGCAACTGAACTCCAGCTAGCTTTGAGCATCAAGGACAATAAAAAGTCCTTTTGCAGATATGTGGGGAGCCGGAGGAAAAGCAGGGGCAACGTTGGACACCTGCTGAACCAGATGGGGCAACTGACAACTGATGCCCAGGAAAAAGCCAACCTATTAAATAGGTACTTTGCGTCGGTCTTTCATCAGCCCCATGGGACGCCTGTGCCTGCTACAGGGCCGGGAAGTCTGGGTGAGGGTGATCCCCTGCCCTCCATTAATGCTGACTTTGTGAAGGAACATCTTGAGAAGCTGGATACCTTCAAGTCAGCCGGCCCTGACAATCTTCACCCCAGGGTACTCAAGGAGCTGGCGAGCATCATAGCCCAGCCTCTAGCGCGGATCTTTGAAAACTCTTGGCGCTCTGGTGTAGTGCCCGAAGACTGGAAGAAGGCCAACGTGGTGCCTATCTTCAAGAAAGGGAGGAAAGTGGATCCGGCTAACTATAGGCCCATCAGCCTGACTTCTATCCTGGGGAAGATCTTAGAAAAGTTTATTAAGGAGGCCATCCTTAATGGACTGGCCGACGCCAACATCTTAAGGGATAGCCAGCACGGGTTTGTTGCGGGTAGGTCTTGCTTGACCAATCTCATTTCCTTCTACGACCAGGTGACCTATCACCTGGACAAGGGAGATGAGATTGATGTCATATATCTTGACTTCAAAAAAGCCTTCGATCTGGTGTCCCATGATCGTCTCTTGGAGAAACTGGCCAATTGTCGCCTTGGGTCCCCCACGATCCACTGGCTGGAAAATTGGCTCCGGGGTCGGACCCAGAGGGTAGTAATTGATGGAAGTCACTCATCGTGGTGTCCTGTGACCAGTGGGGTCCCCCAGGGCTCTGTCCTTGGACCCATACTGTTCAACATCTTCATTAACGATGTGGACACTGGAGTCAGAAGTGGACTGGCCAAGTTCGCCGATGACACCAAACTTTGGGGCAAAGCATCCACGCCAGAAGACAGGCGGGTGATCCAGGCTGACCTGGACAGGCTCAGCAAGTGGGCGGATGAAAATCTGATGGTGTTCAACGCCGATAAATGCAAGGTTCTCCACCTTGGGAAGAAAAACCCGCAGCATCCTTATAGGCTCGGCAGTGCTATGTTGGTTAGCACTATGGAAGAAAGAGACTTGGGGGTCATCATTGACCACAAGATGAACATGAGCCTGCAATGCGATGCTGCGGCTAGTAAAGCGACCAAAACGCTGGCTTGCATCCATAGCTGCTTCTCAAGCAAATCCCGGGACGTCATTCTCCCCCTGTACTCGGCCTTAGTGAGGCCGCAGCTGGAGTACTGCGTCCAGTTTTGGGCTCCACAATTCAAAAAGGATGTGGAGAAGCTTGAGAGAGTCCAGAGAAGAGCCACGCGCATGATCAGGGGTCAGGGAAGCAGACCCTACAATGACAGGCTGAGAGCCCTGGGGCTCTTTAGCCTGGAAAAGCGCAGGCTCAGGGGTGATCTGATGGCCACCTACAAGTTTATCAGGGGTGATCACCAGTATCTGGGGGAACGTTTGTTCACCAGAGCGCCCCAAGGGATGACGAGGACGAATGGTCACAAACTACTACAAGATGGTTTCAGGCTGGACATAAGGAAGAATTTCTTTACTGTCCGAGTCCCCAAGGTCTGGAACAGCCTGCCGCCGGAGGTTGTTCAAGCGCCTTCATTGAACACCTTCAAGATGAAACTGGATGCTTATCTTGCTGGTATCCTATGACCCCAGCTGACGTTCTGCCCTTTGGGCGGGGGGCTGGACTCGATGATCTTCCGAGGTCCCTTCCAGCCCTAATGTCTATGAAATCTATGAGAAGGGCACTGGGCTGTTCTGAGGCCTCCACCCAGACAGAGCTCATGGTAGGGTCGACGGCCCCTTGCCCTCCTGTCTGTGGGTGAGGCTCGGTGGGGTCCTGGTGGATGGTGGGAGGGGTAGGGCCTGGTGGTTCCCTTGCCTGTCCTTCCTGTGCCCGAATTAGGGCTCTGGAGGGGCAGCTGAGGGAGCTCCAGGCTGAGGTGAGCAGGCTGAGGGGGATCAGGGTTGCAGAGGATGAAATCAACTCCTATTTCTGTTTACTGCAGACCCAGTTGTCCACTGTACAGCCCCCCCAGGAGACGCGTCCAACACAGGAGTGGCAGAAGGTGTCCATCAGATCCACAGCTGCTCGGGCTACAGTGGTGGAGGCTCCCCAGTTACAACAGTTACAAGAAATAATGGCCACAAGCTAGCAGAGAGCAGATTTAGATTGGACATTAGGAAGAACTTCTTCACAGTTCGAGTGGCCAAGGTCTGGAACGGGCTCCCAAGGGAGGTGGTGCTCTCCCCTACCCTGGGGGTCTTCAAGAGGAGGTTGGATATGCATCCAGCTGGGGTCATCTAGACCCAGCACTCTTTCCTGCCTATGCAGGGGGTCAGACTCGATGATCTATTGAGGTCCCTTCTGACCCTAACATCTATGAATCTATGAATCTATGAAACTGGGGAACAGGTATGAGGCCTTGGCAGCCATGACAGAGAACAATGAAGGGGATGCCTCCAGCAGGGATGATGCCACTCCCCACATGACACAGATGGTGCAGAGAATGAAAACCAGCAGGAAGAAACGCTGGGTCCTCGTCATCGGGGACTCCATCCTACGAGGACTGGAGGGTCCCATCTGCCGTCCCGACCCCATGGCACAAGAGGTCTGCTTCATGCCTGGGGCTCAAGTTTGGGACATCATGGAGAGGATCCCAGCCTACATCCCACCCGCAGACCAGTACCCCATGGTTCTCATCCATGTGGGAACAAATGACGTAGCCAGGGCCAACCCAGACCACATCATGAAGGACTTCAAGGCTCTGGGGGCCAAGCTTAAGGAGACAGGGGCACAGGTGGTATTCTCCTCTATTGTTCCGGTGAGTAGGCATGGATGGTGACACGAGGCCTGCATTGGCGAGGTAAATAGGTGGTTATGGAGTTGGTGCCACCAGGCAGGCCTTGGGTTCCTGGATAACCCATGCTTTCGTTCAGGGGACTTGCTTGGGCGGAATGGGCTACACCCCTCTCCTAAAGGCAAGCGTGTCTTCTCTTTCAGGTTGACTGATCTCGTGCAGTGAGCTTTAAACTAGCTTCACCAGGGGATGGGGCCACAGGAAGACTTAAGGACACCTCCCGACCAAGACAGGTGACATATGCAAGGAGTACCCAGGTATGTAACAGGAGTCCAGATAGTCTTGAAAATCAGGAGGTGGCACATGCAGCAATTCAAGGCCTTAAATGCCTCTATACAAATGCTCATAGTATGGGGAATAAGCAGGAGGACCTCACCTTCTAAATAGCCTGTTCAAACCCAGACATAGTAGGGGTCACAGAAACCTGGTGGGATTCATCCCACGATTGGGCGGTTAACATTGGGGCTATAGGCTTTATAGGTGAGATAGAACAGGAAGAAAAGGCAGAAGTGTGGTGCTCTATGTCAAAGAGCAATACACATCCTCTACCAGCAGGATGGGGTCAGAGGAGGGGCAGGCTGAAGTGCTCTGTGTCAGGATACAGGGAGGTCATGGGGAAAGGGACTTAACAGTGGGGGTCTACTACAGACCTCCCAACCAAGGGGAAGAGCTGGACCGCGAATTCTTGGGCCAGCTTGAAGAGGCACTTAAGGCAAAGGATGTAGTTGTCATGGGTGATCTAAATTACCCGGACATCTGCTGGGAGGAGCAGTCAGCCAGGTCGGACCACTTACAGAGGTTCCTGGCCAAGATACAGGACTTCCACTTAACCCAGGAGGTGCACAGTCCTACCAGGGGGGAATGCCCTGCTGGACCTGGTCCTGGCCATAGGTGATGACCTGGTAAGAGGGCTCCAGGTCCTCAACCACCTGGGTGATAGTGATCATCACTTGCTGGAAGTCATCATCCAGCACAGGGTGCCAAGGGCCTGCAGCAAGGCAATAGCCCTAGACTTTAAGAGGGCCAACTTCAGTGAGTTGAGATTAGTGGGAGAGGCACTGGGGTCCTCGAGAGCAGGGGAACTCAGTGCCCAAGATGAGTGGTCATTCCTTGAGGAGATGATACTCAGAGCCCAAGGGGAGACAATCCCAACAAGAAGCAAGTGGGGCAAGAATGCCCAAAAGCCCCCCGGCTCACCAAGGGCATTTGCAAATGCCTGATTGCCAAAAAGGAGGTGTACACCCAGTGGAAGGGAGGGGCTATCACCAAAGAGGAGTACACCTCCACCACTTGGGTCTGTAGGGGGCTGTTAGAAAGGCAGATATGGAGCTAGGGCTAGCGCCAAGGATCAAAGATAATAAAAAGTCCTTTTTTAAATATATAGGGAGAATGAAGAAGGCACCGGGTAATGTGGGGCCCCTGCAGGATATGCTTGGCAATCTGGTGGTTGCAGCAGAGGAGAAAGAAGACCTCTTTAACAAATTCTTCGCCTCCATTTTCTTGTGCAGGGACTGGGATTCTCCAACCAAGATTCCAGATGGGCAGTGGAGTCCCCCAGGGCTCAGGCCTTGGGCCCGCACTGTTCAATTTCTTTATTAGTGATTTGGACAACAGGGTAAAAAGCAGCCTGTTTAAATTTGCTGATGATACCAAAATTTGGGGTGAGGTGGGCATGCTAGTAGGGAAGGACAGATTACAGCAGGACCTGGACAGGTTACAGGCATGGGCTAACGAAAATAGGATGGGATTCAATACTGACAAGTGCAGGGTGCTGCACTTGGGCAGTAAGAACCAGCATCACACTTATAAGCTGGGAAACTCCCTTCTCAAGAGCATGGTGGCAGAAAGAGATCTTGGAGTCTTTATTGACTCCAAGATGAACATGGGCTGACAATGCGAGGTCACGGTCGGCAGGGCTATCTGTACCTTGTCATGCATCCACAGATGCATCTCTAGCAGGGCCAAGGAGGTGATCCTCCCCCCCTATGCAACACTGGTCAGGCCGCAGCTGGAGTACTGTGTTCAGTTCTGGGTGCCGCACTTCAGGAGGGATGTGGAAAGCATTGAGAGGGTCCAGAGAAGGGCCACCCATGTGATCCAGGGACAGCAGGGCAGACCCTATGAAGAGCCCTACCAGCAAGGCAGACCCTACCTTAACCTGTTCAGCCTTCACAACAGAAGAGAGGGACTTGGTGGCCGTCTATAAACTCACTAGGGGGGACCAGCAGGGTTTGGGAGAGACCCTGTTCCCCCTAGCGCCCCCTGGGGTAAGAAGGAATAACAGCCACAAATTGTTACAGAGTAGGTTTAGACTAGACATCAGGAGACACTACTTCACAGTCAGGGCGGCTAGGATCTGGAAACAACTTCCAAGGGAAGTGGTGCTGGCTCCTACCCTGGGGGTCTTTAAGAGGAGGCTTGACGTCTACCTGGCTGGGGTCATTTGAGCCCGGTTTTTTTCTCCTGCCCAGGGAATGGGTTGGACTTGATGATCTACAAGGTCTCTTCCGGCCCTACTTCTATGAATCTATGAATCTATGAAGAAGAATGGTGTTATGAGAAATGATTGCAAATGTATATTGAACCTGTGACAGAGGATATTTGCACATGCTCCTTCAATCACACTAGTTCATTACAGTTCCACAAAGGCAGCGTAATCCTACAAGCATTCATATCTCTCAAGAGGCTAAGGAAGAAAAAAGATGTCTACTGGTTCCATAGTTCATTGGAACTTGTCTTTTGAATTGGACCACAATTCAGCAGATAAGAACACTACCTATCTTTCCTAATAAAGTTGCTATTGAATTTGAGAAAAGATTTCAGAGAAGGAAGTGTGGCAGAAAAGCTCTTTATTCCATTAGAAAAAGAATTAAACAATAAGAATATTGAATGTCAAGACGCATGTTCTAATTCTAGAAATAAGTAAGTACTGGTAACAACAACAGGCATCCCGGGTCAAATCTTTCTGGATATTAAAGATACTATAAAAAAACCCCACTGAAGACAAAGAATAAAAGAATATTCATCTGAAAAATATTATATCCAAAAATCATAGACAGCATAGAAATTAAGGGCTTGAAGGGACCTCATAAGATTGAGTCGAACCTGCCTGCTCTGGACAGGAATACTACTGAAATGAAATGATCCTGGCAAGGTGTCTGTCCAGTCTCCTTTTGAAAACTTCCAAGGTTGGGGACTGCACCACCTCCTTGGGAAGTCTATTCCAGATTCTGGTCACTCTTACTGAAAAGAAGTTCTTCCTTACATCCAATCTGAAACCATCCTCTAACAGTTTATGGCCATTGCTCCTTGTCCTCCCCTGGGGTGCCCTAGTGATCAGTTTTTCTCCCAGCTCCCAATATTCACCCCTTACATACTTAAAGATGGCCACCAAGTCCCCCCTCAATCTTCTCTTCCCAGGATGAACAGTCCCAGATCCCTTAGTCTTTCCTCATAAGGTTTGTCCTCCAGGCCCTTAATTATTCTTGTGGCCCTTCTCTGGACCCTTTCAAGATTCTCCATGTCTTTTCTGAAGTGTGGTGCCAGAACCGAACACAGTACTCTGCTGGGGTCTCACCTGCACCAAATAGAGAGGAAGTATCACTTCTTTAGCCCTGCTCACAACATATTGGCTAATGTGGGTGACAGGACAGGCTACCACCCAGTCCCTGATGGTATGCTGTGTCTCCCTCCAGGGAGTCTTCCCAGAAGCAACAGGAATGGGGATCCCATGTAAGGGACCCCTGGATGCCAGGGGAGGGGGAAACAGTCCCCAGCATGCCCTGACTGGGAGCAAGAAGAGTGGGAGGCAGACCCCAGAAAGGAAAAGTGGGGTGAGGGACCCAGTGATGCATTGTCTGGGGAAACAGAAAGGCCCATGGAAGGCCCAATCTGGTGGGTGGCTGTAGGCAAAGGGAGCAGGACCAGGGTGCCCAAGGACTTGAGGCCAGGACCATCAATGATATCCTGAGCTGATCTATGTTCCCCAGCCCTGGTGGTCACCCCATGTATGCAGCCCACCCCCCCTCCCCCCAAGCAGTTTCAGGACAGCCCAGCAGGGCACAGTAGAGCTTAGAACCAGGGGCAGAGTGAAGTCCACCAGCTCAACATGCCAGGTTGTCATTGGGACAGCAATTGGCTTCAGAGCCTATCTTCCCCAGCTTGTCCACTCACCAGGTAGGGGGAGGAAGCTTTTCCACTCCCTGCAGCCTCCCTCCTGGCCCGGGACCTGCTGTGGCTGGAGCACCCCAGCCACAATGGGGATGAGCAGCCCCTGGGCTTGGTCTTGCCATGTGAAGTGGGCTCCAGGAGTGGGAGCCCACCTCAAGGGTCATAGGGATAGGGTCCCCTCAGAGGGAGACTGGGACACAGAAGTGAAAGGATGTGGGTCCTGTGAGGGAGCACCAGAAGTCTATGGCCACTGCTGTGACAATGCTTCCGGCCCCATGCTGTCCTACCCCCTGCTCCTCAGCCCTCTCAGGTCAAAAGCACGTATGGCATTACCCACTTTTCCAGCTCCTACTTGAAGAAATCCCTGGTCTTTACTTACAAGTCTGTAAATCAGTGTGCCAGATCTTAAGCCCCCTTCCCCATGATTCCCCTCCAAGTTTCTGCATTGAGTTCTGCCCCTAGAGCATTCCCGCTGACCCTAACTCCTTCCATATCCTAACCACCCCTCCAGGTTATTTTACCCCTTTCACAAACCTCCTCCACCCTTACCCCCCTCCAAAGGTTTACTGGTTTGCATAGATGGGAAGAGGGACCAAGTTCTGACACAGGGAACATCCAGTGGGCTTTCTTTATTAAAAACAAGAAAAAATCAGCAACTGCAACACTGTAAATTGAGGCACATCTCTTCCTCATACCTCATTCCCCTGCATCTCTTCATGTGCCCCTCAGGGAAGTGGGGATGGGGGGGTGGGGAACAGTGCCTGGGTATCCAGGGTTATGGGCAGCACTACCTGGGATATGGGGCTAGAGGAGCCTAGGGTAGAAAATCTATTGCCTGGTTCCAGGGTGCAGGCACTCAGGGACTTGAAGCCTTCCAGTCCTACTCACCCTGGGACTGCTCCTGGTCCCCACTGGGCTTTGTGGACCTGGACTCCTCGCCACTGTGTAGGCCCAGTGCTCCCAACATTAAAAGGGTGATTGCTGTCACCAACCTCCCTTCTCTATATGATCTGAGTGCCATGCCTGGTCTATGTGCCATGCCTCCTCTGCCCAGGCTTCATGGAAGACCTCCACCCTGGTCTCACAGATGTTGTGGAGGATACACCTGCTCTAGTACACCCACCTTTCTCGTGCCCAGCAGCAGCTGTGCCTGCCCACCTACCTGCCTGGTGCACCGTGATGCAATTTTGGGAAGCATCAATAGAAACATTAGGTGGAACACATGAGAGATGTTAGTGCCATCTGCATCCCTGCCAGACTCCTTTCCAGGACTTTTGATGGAACTACAGAAACCAGCACTGCCCCAGTTTGCCTGGGACATACGCCTATGCCTAGATCCTATGCCTAGATCATCCCCAACCAGGGGCTGTCCAACCTTTTCTTGAACACCTATAGTGATGGGGAGTCTACAACTTCCCTAGACAGTCTAGTTTGACAGTGAAGAAGTTTTTTTCTGGATTTCCAATCTAAACTTATTTTACTGCAGCTTCAAGCCATTGGTCCATGTCCTCCTCTCTGCAGGAAGAGAGAAAGGGTGCTTTCCCTCTTCTTTATGGCAGCCCTCCAAGTATTTGAGGACTGCTATTATGTCTGCTCTTAAGCACCTTTTCTGCAAGCTGAACACGCCTAGCTTCTTCACCCTCTCCTCATACTACTTGCATTCCAAGCCCTTTATCATCTTTGTTGCACATCTCTAGACTCTCTCTAACATCTCCATGTCCTTTTTAAAATATGGAGCCCAGAACTGCACACAGTACTCCAGATGAGGCTTAACCAGTGCTGAGTAGAGAGGCACTATCATTTCTCATGTTTTCCACCTAATGTTTCTACTGATGCTTCCCAAAATATCATTTGCCTTTTGTGTGGCTGCACCACACTGTAGAGTCATATCAAGTCTGTGGTCAACCAAGACTCTCAAGTCCTTTTCCATAGTGCTGCAGAAGCTGACCATCAACTGTTGGTTGATGAGGCAGATGAAGTGGTTGACTAGGACATTCTGAATCACCAGACACACCTCCTGGACAGCCTTTCCAGCTATAGACTTCCCTATGCCAAACTAGTTGGCAACATACCAGAGATTTCCTGGGTGCCCAATTTCAAGATGACAATGGCCACCCACTTCTCTGGTTTGAGGGGTGGCCACAAGCTGATGTCCTAGTGTGTGATGGGAGGGGCCAGCTGGGCAAAGATGGCCATGAAGGCAGCCCAGCACATGTGGAAGGTCTGGACCCACCATTCATCTCTAGTGTCCAGGACAATCCTCTCCCACCACTTGCTGCTGGTAGCACAGGCCCCGAACCAGCACATGACAGTCTGGAGGTGGTACTAGAGTACTGTGGCATCCAGGGCATCCTGGGTGGCTTCATCCTCAACAGCCACTTCAAAGTCCATGGCCCAGACCAGGATGTTTGGCAGGTGCAGCGTACAGTAGCTGGCCCTGTGTGAAACAGTTGGCTGCTAGCTTGGAGCCAGGAGGCTGCATCCCATTGCAACCAGCTGCCAGATCATGTCCAGGTGGCTGGATGTGATGTCCTGCAGCCTCCAGTGAGTCACACAGGACAATAAGCAGGATGCACTGCAGCTCCTGGGTATGCAGGCTTGGGTGCAGGTGGTAAGGCATCAAGGCAGGGTGTGAGCAGGCTGGATATGGGGGCATGTGCAATTAACAAGGGAGGGCACTTGCTCTGGGACTCTTCTGGAAGTCTCTGGGTGGGCCATGGTAGAGGGTCTGCAGTAGGGTGGCAGGGGGCTGAGGGGGCATTGCCCATGCCTGGCAGCCAATCAGGGGTGTCCCAGGTGCTCAACAGCACTCATGAGTTTCTGACAGCCCTGGAAACCCACAGGGCACTCTGGGAGCCCTTCCAGGAGCTGGAGCACCCTCCACCTGCAGGAGCACACTCCTGCAAGGGCGGACATGTGTGCTGTTCACTCCTGATTTAAACAAGGTAATTCAGAGAAAACAACATCCTGTAACTTAGATTCCTCCTCCAGCTTTTTAAATGTCTGTACCTAGCCTAATTGTAATGCCTGTTGATGTCACTTCCTAAACAACTTCAAAAGCGAGTATGGCACTCAGTTGCTTTCACTTCCTGAGTACTAACAGAATGATAAGAGATACATGAATATACTTCAACAAAAACTCATTTAGTATGAAAAAGCATTCACCCTTATCTCATAGACATGGAGTTAACTGTCAAATCAGAGTACAAGCCTTTATTGTTTTTTCTTCCAAAGAATACTTGGAGGGACCTCTGCCTTCAAAATGAAAAATATTGCCTCTCATAGCACTGCTTTATCTACAATGATGTTATATTTGCTTAGAAAGATTTACACAATATAATTACCCTTTCTAAAGAATAGACCTTGAAAAATTATTGAAAATTCTTGAGTCATAGATAGATTATATTTGCCAACTCACCCCTAATAACCCCAGATATTTCCAATATCAAAAAAAAATATCAACCTCTGACAACTCAGAGCTTTCATAAAAAGTGGTAGACATAAGTGTGTGTGTGGGCGGGGGTGGGTGGGGACAGACACTACCTATTAATTTCATAGTTTATTGGAAGGATACACCTTTGTTGAAGGTTACCAGCTTTTTAACACTCTATTGCTATGGTAAATTGGAAAGAAATATTGGTCTACAAAGGATTATGGCCAGAGAGCTTTTGCTATTGTGGAGGGGGAAAAAATCACCAAGAGTATAAGGCAGCAGGAGCTTGGAGAAGAATATGTGCAGGGCCAAGAGCAGATTTTCAGGGGTCCACCCAGCACAGCCTGGCCAGGGAAGAGCCGCATCAGCCCCCTGGGGCTGAGGTGGGTCCCAAGACAGGGTGGGGGCGTACCCACCCTACCCAGCCCCACAGCCTCCACCTTGTGGGTGGCGCTGCGGGTGGGTGAGGCTCTGCACTGCAGCTGCTCAGCAGAGTGGGGCCCTGGGACTCCTGGGCACCAAACCCTGTCTGCTACACCCAGGGCCATGTGGGTGAGGCTTGGGAGCCAGGCAGTTGTTGAGGCACAGGCGGGTCATGGAGTTTTTATAGCTAGCTAGGAGGCCTCGAAAAGAAAAAGGTTGTGAACCCCTGGACTAGATGACCTCCTGAGTTCCCTCCCACCTAATTTTCTATTATACATGCCCATTGCTAGTAATGGATTAGTCTCTGAGCTTGTGCAGAAAATAAAATAAAATAAAAAAAACAGTGACATCAAGGATTTTTCAGGGGTAAGAAGAATTCTGCAAATGGTGACCATACATTTAAAAAAAAAAATCATATTCAACTTCTCACTAGTTAACCACCACTTGAAGATTAATGATTCCTCCTTCTGGAATGAGACAGGCCCAAATAATGCATCACCGTATTATCCGGGCCAAATTCAAAACAAAAACATAGAAATCCAAAACTAGTTGTATTCCTATACTATGCCCTAAAGAAAGAGAATGATGTCATCTGCACATGAAGGTACTCAACCTTTTTATCTGACTATGAAGATCATTATCATATCAGAGTAAAAGCCTTGATTAATGCTGCTTTCACAAATGAATGAAAGTCCTTCCTTCAAAAAAGATAGCTATCCCCTTTCACATTTGTACTTTCTCTGTAATGATACTATATATTTTAAGAAAAACAGTGACAACATAATTAGACCATGTTAGAAGAGCTATTTAAAATGGAACCAAGGAGAATGCCACCAGTCCTTCTTCACAAAGTTGCTACTGAAATTGTGAAGTAATTTGGGTGTATAAAGAAGCATAGCAAAAGAGCACTTCATCTCATTGTGAACAAAAAAAAGGAATTCATCAGAGAGACTTTAGATTTGGAAACGTATTATCCGTATGAGAAATGAAACATTTATCTGTTAAAATGTCACAAATATTCCTGGTACAAAGTTATGTCTACGCTAGCAAAGTGCCCGTCAAGAATGATGGGTGGGCGGTGGGGACGGAGCGCCACCGCCCCATGCTGCCTCCACTCTGCATCCGGCCACGCGCAACCCCACCCCACTCTGTGTCCAGCCTTGTGCACCCCCCCCACCTCAGACACACCCACCCATCCACAAACACAACCACCCACCAAGCCACATGCCACACACACACACACCCAACTCACCCAGCCACATGCCACACCCACATAACCAGGCACATGGCACGCCCACCCAGCCACACGCCACATGCACATGCACCCACCCAGCCACATGCCACACACCACACACACACATGCACCCACCCACATGCCACACACCCACCCACCCACCTGCACACCCCCTGCCCATGCAGGGTGTGCTCCCTGTGCCAGCTTCTGCATGGCACCCTGTGGCCGTGTGCCTAGGCAGGTGCTCCCTGCGTGGGGGATGGACATGGCCGCAGGGTGCTGCACAGGGAGTAGGAAGGAGGGCGTGCCTGCCCCATGGCCATGTGCTGCATTTGGCAGGCGCTGCCTATGCCCTCCTTCCCACTCTCCTCATGGCACCCTGCAATGGCATGCCACGCCCTCCCCCACACAGCTATGGGCCACACCACCCCGTAACAAGCCACACCCCCACAGCAGCAAGCCATACCCCCCACACAGCCAGTTCCCACAGCAGGGAGCACAGCCTGGCTCTGCCTGCCTTGGCCCCCACCTCTGCTTTTGCCTGTCCATCCTAAGGCTCCAGGCCACATATGAATAGTTGGCCCAGAGCATTACAGATAGACAGTCGGAAATGGTAAGGCTTTTATTATAGTAGAATGGTAAACTTATTATCCTCTGTAGTATCAGTAACTTGACTCACATTGTACTGTTCCAGGTGGGCTGAATCCTAAAGCAGAATCAGTCTGGCTGCATCCAGTGTACACCCTCCTCTACTTTCAGGCCTTATGGCTGTGGTGAGGGCACCTTGGGACCAGATAATGGCCCAAGAACATGGTCAGAGACTAGTGCCCAGAAAGCTTCCAGAGAGAAGAGGATCTGTGACTGAGCAAAGATTGACTTGTTGGCTTCTCTGGTAGAGTCCAGCTGCTTCTGGGTTATGAAACACAGGTAGTGGTCATACGTGGTATCAAAGAGTCACAGTGCACCACAGTGTGGTTTCCCAGGAGGCACGCAGAGGCCCAGGAGCACTACATGCCATTCTTAAACCAACAGACAAAATGCTCAGGGGGTCCCCAAAGAAAGAGCAGGAGTCCACAGATCTCCTTGCGTGTGCCTTGATCCTCCTGACAAGAAGCATACTTGGTGCTCTTGTAGCCTATGTCCTTCATTTTGATGAAAGATATATCAAGGCCTAGTGGTTTTTTACATCAAGGCCTAAAGTTGTTTTCTTTTAAAGCCTGTTTTTTCTTTACTGCTGTAGTTGCAAAATCAGTAACCTTTAAGACTGTGAATCAATATAAGAATAACCATTTACAAGCTGTTGACCATAGCTAGTACTAAGCATTAGCACAAGCAGAAAATGTTTGTGTTTCTTCCCTAATGCAGTTAGGAACAGACATAGATATTTCTAACACCATAGCCAAGATTGATTATAGATTAACATGGTGTCTGGAGAAGCACAAGGTCAGGTCACAATAGGCATCATGTGACCGTCTGGACTGGACACCAAAGGAGAAAACATCTTCTTGAAATAGAACAAATCTAGGCTGACCACAGTGGGCACCCTTTTAACTTGAAAAAAAAATCTGTTTATAATTTTTATAAGCTTGCTAACTCGCTGACTATGCACAAAAACAGGTGGTGGAGACAGGTGGGAAGGAAGGGGAGAGGAACCAAGACAAGGCATGTGGAGATTGAACGTGGACAAGGATCAACAACTGAAGAGGTGGTAAAATTTGATTGGATAACAGTGAGCAAAGAAACCCTGAGGTATAAAATAGAAGGTTGCATGAAAATCAACTTGGGTATGTGACACCGAAGACGCCACGGTGTAGGTGCACAGAAGCCCCTTTGCCTGACGACTTAGCCTGACCTGCAATGTTACCGAGCAAAAGCTACTCATCCTATATGTAATGTATCCGATTATTTAACTTGGCTTTGTTTAATCTGTCAATAAATCAATGTATCCTATATGACTGAAATGGTCTGAAGTCTCCCTTATTGTTGCTGCCCCACCTACCTCAAGTTTATCTGCACTTCAAGTGTACCACTCTCTGTATCAACCCACAGAGAAGAGCAACTGTCCAGTAGCTACTGGAAGCATGTGCTGTCACTGGGCTTCACTGTCCAAGCACTCCCAGCTGTCAGGCAGAAACACCCCTGGGGCCTGAACAGGTATGCCCCTCCACCTGGGGATGTACCACATGTCTGTGTTGTGGCCACACCAGACCTGCAGCATGATTGCGTTTATGGGGGAGTGATGGGTTTGACACACAAAAGTTTGTAGGGGCATTGTTTTTATTTACATGGTGTCATTTTTTTTTTTTTTTTACCATAAACTGGTTCGTTGACCTCCTTTCTTTATATTTCTGTTGTGCTGTTCAATGAAAGTCCTGCCTGTTGTCAAAACTATGGTTGTGGTGTTCAGTGTATGCATGTGGCAGGAGCATTCAGAAGCATGAAAAGCAGCAAAAGTGGCTGTATGCCATGCTGCTTGCCTGTCCAAGCACCAGCTCTCCACCCCTCCTGCCTGACTTCAGTAGCTTGATTTTGGACTGTAGCTTTGGATCAGAAAAGCACAGGAAGAAGCTGTGCACAGTCCATAGTTTTTCTGCAGCGGCTAAGTTAAACTGCTCCTTCTGGGCATATAGGCACCCAGTGAAAGGTTTCATCAGTTAGGGGTACAGTGGGTATACAGGGTCCCAATGGGTAGAAGGGCTTCAGTCACTCCCTCCACCTCAACATCAGGCACACCAGGGGCAAACTCTTTGGGTGTTTATACTTTTGGAGTTGGGGGGCAGGAGCGGGGCGGGGGGTGGAGAGGGGATGCCGCTTTAATTAAAGGAGTTCCAAGAGCCACTTTAATTAAAGTGCCCAAAGCATCATGTGTATCAGCACCCCTGTGCTGAAAAATGGTGGCAAGGCACTTTAACTAAAGCAGATCAAATGAGCTTTAGTTAAAAGTGCCCCCACCACCACTTTTCAGTGTGGGGACCCTGATATATGTGACACTGGAGTCTGCTGGAGCACAGTAATTACCACACTGCAGCAGATTTGATTAATCAAGTCTGCTCCCACATGTAGTAATTACAGTGTTGGAGCAGCCTTTGTACATATCTATAGGTGCCCTTTCTGCTCCATCAGTTCAGGGAGAAGGGAGCTTCTAAATATTCTGGTATTGTACACCCTGCCCAGGTAAACACCCAATGGGTGCTTTTCTCTTTGCTGGCAGAGTTAGGGGAACCTACAGACATTTGGCCAGTGTAAGGCATGCTGGGATGTGTGCTCTCTCTGGCCACCTGCTGGCAAAGCAGTGGCAGTGAATACAGCCACTCTTAGAACCCAGTTGAGCAACATGTACATGTCAGTCCCATGACTTTTCCATTCCAGAATGAGACACAACCAGTTCTAGGAAAAAATGCAACACCTTTTTATAGCCAGAGAGACCAAACTGCTAAAGATGGCTAGGCTTCTAGAATTCAAGGACCAATTATTCAGAAATGTCAGAAGGAAAGGAAGAATGACAGCCAGTTCCTTAATTTCTAAGGCATGAAAGAAACAGAGTGTGCATCTACATGTGCCAATAATCCAGGAGCAGTTTACTCTTGAGTAAACTGCTGGAGAGTAAACTGGGAAGAATCTCCCAGTGCCAGCCCCATGACCATGAAGCTGGCTCTGGGAGATAAGGATTTCTCAGCCTGTGCCCCATGACTGTGGAGCAGGGGCTGGGAGCTCCCTGCTCCTGGGGCAGGGGGACATTGTCCCTGCCTGGGCTCCGGTGGCAGAGCCCTCCCCAGCAGCAGGCAGCTCCCAGGGGTAGGGAGCAATCTCCCACTCCCTGCTGCCCTTCTGACCCAGAGCACATTTGCTCCCAGGCTGGTGCCTACACATGTGCTACTGTGCAGTAAGGAATCTCAAGTAAATTTGCTACTTGCATTTGCAAGTAAATTTCATAGACATTAGGGCTGGAAGGGACCTTGCAAGATCATTGAGTCCAGCCCCCTGCTCCAGGGGAAGGAAGTCAGCTGGGGTCAAATGATCCCAGCAAGATAGGCATCCAAGTGTTTCTTAAAGGTATCCAGAGTAGGTGCTTGTATCACTTCTGGGGGGAGTCTATTCAAGGCCCTGGGGACTCAGGCAGTAAAGATGTTTTTCCTTATGTCCAGTCTAAAATGGTTTTCCGGGAGTTTGTGATCAATGGACTTTGTCTTCCCTTGGGGTGCCCTGGTGAACAGACATTCTCCCAGGTCCTGATGTACACCCCTTATATACTTATAGGCTGCTACCAGGTCACCCCTGAGCCTTCACTTCTTGAGGCTAAAGAGTCCCATGACTTTCAGCCTCTCCGCATAGGGCCTGCTCTCTTGTCTTCTAATCATGTGCGTGGCTCTCCTCTGGACCCTTTCAAGCTTCTCCAAAGCCTTTCTAAATTGCAGATCCCAGAATTGGATGCAGGAGTCAAGCTGCAGGCTCACCAAGGCCAAGTAAAGTGGGAGGATGACTTCCTGGGTCTTGCTTGAGATGCATTGGTAGATGCAAGCCAGAGTTTAGTTTGCTCTGCCAGCTGTGGCATCATGTTGGTGGTTCATGTTTATCTTGTGGTAAATTTTTCAGGTAGCATATTTACTCACAATTAGAGCCAATTACTGTGCGGTAGCATCTGCATGTGTAGATGTGGATACTTACTGCACAGTAATTAGCTCTACTTCAAGCCTTGTGGAGATGTGCACAAAGGGTTGCAAACCTTGATAAACTGTACCTCCAATGGACTGGATAAACTCTGCCTTAAAAAAAAAAAATCACCTTTGACAGGTGCAGTTTTCTCACTAAGATTTATATACAAGAATTGTGCTTCCAGAAGAATGGGAACTGAGACAGCATGTTGGATATGTTGCAGCAAATACCTCTAAATCTATCTGAAATCACAACAGGTAATGGTAGCTCCAAAGAGCCGATGTCAGTTTGAGACTACCCAGGTCTTGTGGAAGACACTAGGCAGACAAGAAAATTATCTTTATCATATATAATCAGAAGCATTACATACTACGATTGAAGATCAGCATCTGATCTGCCGCACTTCACATTTAATGGCAATTGGATAAAATACACAGGAAGTTTCTGCCCCACTGAAAGCAAGGATCCAGGACAGAAGCCAGAGCCCACTCCTATCCATGGTAGCAACCATCTCACTAAACCATACGCCACCTAAGCTGTACTCTTCTTTCTGATCCCATGTCTCTGTCTCTGTCAGTTGCTCAAGATGACAGCCTCAAGAGGAAGACTGAGAGGATAATTGGATAATGCGTAGCTTGTGGGCTAGTGGTTACAGCACTATGGTTACAAGTCAGAGAAAGGTAGGTTCAAACCTGCTTTGGCTGAAGGGGGTCTAGAACTTGGATTTCCTTCTTCCTGGGGAAAATACCCCAACCACTACATTTTTTGAGCTAAAACAGGAGAAGGCCTTCCTCCTTCTCCATCTCTGGCATTTAACACCCACTAGTTGTGGTTTTTGCCTGGATGCTATTTTGGCATTTGTTTGCCCAGGAATGTACATACAGAACCGCATGCATTTCTGGCTAGCAAGCGACCTACTGTGTGCGCTCAATGAGCATGTGGATAATTACAAGTCCACATGGCAAGTAGACTAGGATCACAAACCATGTTTAAGTGCCAAAATGACAGCTATATGACTTGAGTAGGTGCCACTGGGACATGTAAGATGAAATAAGATTTTGCTCATATTGTTTCAGCATCTGCATGTTATCAATACCACCACATCATGTACCAAGAAAAGCTTTGATAAAAGCAATTGCCCTTTATGAAGAAGAGCAAACTTGGTGAAATTATTTGAATGCCTATTGCCTCAGTGCGAGACAGTAGTTACCAATCTACCTCTAAAAGATAATTCTGCTTACAAAGAAAGATTGCCTCACCTTGTGATTACCTAGATTTCAACAAAGAGGCCAGAGAAAGGTGGGTAGAATTGACTATAGTTCATTCGAAGGAATGTAGATCATGGATGAAAAGCTGTACTGATGCAACGACAGATTATATTATCGATCCTACCTAGTAAAATTGCTTTTGAAAACTGCAAGGCATGCAAGTTCTTTAATCGGAGAGAAAAAAATATACTTCAGTAAAAAGAAATCAGATGTTAGGGCTACATAAACTGTGCTAGTAATGGACTCAGATCGGGTCTGAGAGAGGGAGAAAGCTATAGGGCAGAATTTCCATAGATCCAAGATTTCCAGGGAGAAAAAAGAAGACTACAGAAAATGAGCATGTATTTGAATAATGATAGCTGACCTCCTCAGAACCCATGAGAGAATAAATGGATCCACCTGTTCTTGAATGAAGGACAGTGAATTGCTGAAGATGGTCAAAGTGCCTGCCTCATTGTCCAGCTGGCTTGCATTCCTTTAACTTCAAAACAGAAAACAGAGAAGCGACTAGTTGGCTCATCTTCCCAAAGAACAGCAGAAGGAAAAGAATGCTATGACCATATTGAAAACACAAAAACACTCATCAGCATGCACAGCATTAAGTTTTATTGCAGGAGAGAGGATGGAGTTTGCTATCAAAACAGATCACAAACGCTGATTGGTTCTTCTACCATACAAATATGTGCATGCATTTTTTCCTAATAAAAATACACTGACTTTGACAACAGCACTTTACTGACAACAATAGTACATGTGTCAAGAAAGGTTCTGACAACAGTAATTGCCTTTTCTGAAGAACAGGGTTTTAAGAAAGGAGACAAGTGCTTGTTAACCCTGTCTGAGCGAATATCCTCAACTGACATTAACCACAAATCCAAAGGCAGCATCCAGTTTTTGCAAAACAGGCCTAATAGGTAGGTTGAGGACACAGGACAGAAGTGTCTATGGATTTTATAATTTACTTGAAAGTAATATTCTCATGGTGAAAGGACAGAATAATTAAGTTTTTAACAGAAATTGAGAAGATATCACTATACAAAGAAATCTGGTACTCATGGGGAGACAAGAAGGGAAAAAAAATCTTAAGATTTCCTAAGAAAGAAACCAAATTCAGGAAAACTGATTTAATGGACTGGTAAAGGACTTACATATCTAGTCACAGACATCCTAGCGATCTAAGATACTTAGGATGAAATACGCTGTAGGTAACAGTCATGTGTGCGAGCAAATTCATACCCATTCTTGAACTTGATATAAAAACACTCAGAGAATTAGGGTCAGATTCAATCCCCTTTATTAGGAGCATAAGTGGATTTGAGCACATAAGTGTGATCCTATTCTCCCTCACTTGAGTCCCTAAAAATAATCAGCAATCCCTCACAGTTGAGGATGATTACCTTCCACGATTGCCATATGCGTGGGTCCAAAGATGGCTGACAAAGCCAATCCAAGATCAACAGGTCCTACTGCAAGTCAGGCACGTGTTTCCATGCAGGGCTGGTGGCTCCAGATTCCTGAATCGGTCTGCGACATGCTGTTTCTGCTGTTCCTGCTTTTCCACCTTCTGTTGTACTTGTGAGGTTTCAAAGTACTGAGGTCCTTTCCTCCATTTGGGGCAGTCCTGGGAGATAGTCTCCCATGCATTGATATCAATGTTGCATTTTTCCCAAGCTGGCCTTGAGGATGTCATTGATGGGCTTTTTCTTCCCTCCTCTTCAGCATATGCCTCAACTGAGCTGGGAGAATAAAACTTGCTTCGGGAGTCTAGAGTCAGATATCCAGATGACATGACTGGCCCAGAAAAGTTAATGTCAGATGATCATCACCTCAACTCTCATGGCGTTTTCTTGCAAGAGGATCCTCTGTTGGATTGTCTGCTTTCCCTGGATTCAAAAGATCTTCCACAGGCAATTTTGATGGTACTTCTCCAGTGATGAGGTGTCTCCTGTACATTTTCCACATCTTAGATCCATACAGTAAGATAGGGATCATAACTGCTTGATAAATCATGAGCTGGTTTCAAATCTGATGTCACAATCTTCAAATACCCATTTCCTCAGGTATCCAGAGGCTTCACTTGCACATTTGAGGTGAGGTTGGATTTCTTTATTGATATCAGCCTTCTGCGTGAGGTGGCTTCCAAGATACAGGAAATACTCGATGTTCTCCAGAGTCTCACCATAAATCTGAATTGCTGGAGCTGGGGACTGTTCATTAAGAGCTTAGTGATGAAGGACCTTAGTCTTATGAAAGTTAATTTAGTCCCATTTTGTTGAATGTTTCAGTAAAAACGTTGACGATTGCCTAAAAAACAGTTAATGAAAAAAGAGGGCACTCCATCACTTCCCTGCTTTCTTGTGACTCAAACCTAAAGATAAAATGACAGCTTTTTACAAAACTGGACACATTAATGAGTGTTCAGGTATCTGAACGGGGTGGAATAGATCCACACTTCGAAGCCTAAGTCCATTTGGGTGCCTAATAGGTAAAACAACATCCTGGCCGTTACAGATTCATATCTTCTCGTGAGATAAGAGACCAAGATGCAGAAGCTGGTAATGGCAAACTCCTCATAATAGATGGGAGATGGTTTTTATTTAATTTCTACAAAGAAGGCAGAGTAGTTCTCAGTTGCTTTCACCTCTTGAATTGTTAGGGAAGTAGATGAGGAGGAGCATGTATATAATGAAGAAAACAAGCACTGCTGGCCATGCCCTGGCCTGTTAATTATGCTACTTATAAAGTATAGTGTAGAATAGAGCACAAGGCTTGCTTTGCCTTTTCTGAACGAAATGCACCTTGGATTAACTTCATCTTAAAAACTTGCCCTTTACAAGGAAAAAATCTGGCCATATATCTTTTCTGGTCCTGTACTTTTTCAGTTTTTGTCCAGGAAGGAACAACACTGTGAGATGCGTCTCTGCACAACTGCTCCAACATTAAACATTACTGACACAATCTTTAAGAGAAGAAGTGACATTGAAAATTTGTGAAAATCACTTATGCAACACAACAATTTTTCAATTAGTGTGGCAGATCAGCCTCAGCCCATAGGAATAAGAACACAGGAAAACTACATCCATGCAATGTACTGCAGCCTTTACTGCCTAAATTATTAATTTCAACAATTCTTCCATAGAAGCCTTTTAGGCTGTGGTAACAGAACCATTCTTTTGGAACAAGGACACCATCACACAGCAATGCTCTGTCTATCAAACCTTCTGCAAGCTATGTAAGAGCTCAGAGGTTCACTGCTCGAGAATGACAGAGGCTAAGGCTGTTGAATATAGGAGGCAAGCATGCCTTATTTTATGACCAAAAGAAGTTCTTAACTAACTTCAAAATAAAAAAAAAAAGAGAAGGCAAACCAGTTGCATTCAATCCCTGGGGCCCAGAAAGAGAAGAGTAGATGTTCTCATTAAAAGAAAGCAGAGAACAAAATGCCTGAAATACCAAAGGAAACAACTTGGTGCATAATTAATTCATCAACCAAGTCATTATCACTGCCCAATTGTCTGCTGAGACTTTTGTAGGTTTTTTAAAAGGCTTTGATCTGAAACACATGACCATCTTTCCTCAGGAAAAAGGAATGAGAATTTGAAAACTCTTCTAAAAAGTGCCAAGAGTACCCAAACAACATTATTAACGTAACATCTGAATTTTTGTGACGCATAGAAATTCTCCTGCAGAAAATCATAGGTTCCTTCAAATCAAGTTCAGCTTAAGTCTCTAAACTTTGCATTCTTAAAAAGGAAAGATGCGGAAGTAAAATGTACTGCATCATCCACAGATGCCCATAGGATCTGGAAGCTTCCCAAAAAGCTCAATATTTCAAAACAAATGGAAGAACTTTCTCAAGTTATGTTGTTTCAGTCTTAAGTTACATCTTCAAGCTCTGACACGGAAGTGAAGGAAGAGAAGCAGATGGATGGACAATTTAAACCAAAAGCCCTCCAACTATATTTCAATAGTTTGCAAAGAATAAAAACCATGTGTGTGAAATGCCTGTAGAACAGAACTGAGAATCAGTCCCAGTTGTATGACTCTTACGTAACATGCAGTACTAGTAAAGGATATCATGATGTAGACTGCATTTGTGTGATATTTAATTTCTTAATGTGTGGGATCCTACAAACAATGTAGTGAGGGCTGAAGATGATATTTAAGGAATAAGTGAAGGAAAGAAGTGTCAGATCTCTGTATCAGTGTCTTGTTAATTCAAAAGCCATTGTAAGGTTCCATTCCTTTCCTCAATCATAACAATAAAATGATATTTTAAATGTGTGCTTGTGGACGTGAGGAAGTTAGCACATGGTAAGCCAGCATGCGAATAAGCAGTAGTCTAGTTGCTCTGCCATAATTCCCATGTGGACATTCTCAATGGGCATATCTACAGCAGACGCTACATTGCCACAGCAGTGAGCTACGATGACGTAGCTCTGATGTGGTGTTGGCAGGCACTACCCGTGACACTGCCGCTACTGTGCAGTAGGGTCGGAAACAACTCGTGCGCCATGGGTACCAGCTTCGCAGAGGGGTGCACGTATAGTTGCACCCAATATGCACTAAGTGTAAGGCTGTTTTCTCAGTTCGGAAAGTGAAGTAAGCTGCCTTACATAAAGGCACTCTCAGTCAGCACTGAGGCTAGTCTAGACCACTTCATCTGTGTCCACTGCATGTGCCACAGGGACTTGGTCCCACCTACCTGCTCCCACTTTGCACATAGCAAACCTGGAAGGCACTCTGGGGGTATGCGAAGGCACTCTGGGGGTATGCTGGTGACAGAGATCTTGAAGGTAATGTCTTCCAGGCTCTAAAACTTTTCTCTTTGAGGAGAATAGTGAACAAGGGCAGCAACAGACCTGATGACAACAAGGCTGGTATTAAACACACAGGGCACATCTACACGAGGTGCTAACTGCACAGTAGCCCAATAACACTGAGCAGTAGTGTGCCAGGCAAAAACTGTACAAATACATTACTGCACAGTAAGCATCACTAAAAAACCGTGCTCTGGTGCTACTGTACAGTAACACAAGTTACTACACATTGATTTAGCACTTGGTCATCCAAGTACTGAACTTAATGAACCATAACTGTGGCACATTAATGAATGTGCAGTCATTCCCACAGATCACCTGTGTGTCAAAAAGAACATCATAAATAGACATAATGCTTTTTTTCCCCATTTTATTACTTCCTCCAAACAAGTAGCTTCCCAGAGAAAACTAAGATCTTTCCCCATACATTAGTACTAAATGAAATCTTCATATATAACAGATCTATAGGAGAATTAGTTGGGGGGACAGGACACCAGAGGATCTAAGTCTGGCTAAAAATCCCTACACCTGGCAGCAAAGAGCTCCAGTGTTTTGTCAGCCTCTGATCAGCACTCCATTCAGACACGGGGAGGTATGTATTGCGGTTTTGCTGTCACTTTACTCCCTAGATACAAAAATATTCATTAAGCCAGATCAAATCTAGCTTCAGCTTCTTGTTAAAACAGCCAACAATGACATTGGGAATGAAAGAAATATAGCAGAGTAACATCCTATCTCTGTCTCTTTTGCTGAAAAAAAACCAGAAATAAAAGATTA